>NC_140322.1:1644318-2295227 GCF_964211825.1 Aythya ferina | reverse complement strand
ACCCTCAATTAAAACTGTTTTTCACCGAGACATTTTACAGAAATAACTGTTGCATTTAACTCTTTCCAGTTCCTTAGTACCCCTAACTTCTAGTACGAAGACTAGAAACGGTTCCAGTATTTCAGAAGTTACCTAGGGAGTTCTGTATAAAACGTGCACTTCCTTGCTTTACACGATGTCATCGTGCCTACAGGTTTAAGAGTTACAATTGCTCTTTGGCATTATGCTGAAACAGATACTTGTACATCAACCAGATGCAGGCTGACTTTCACCATTACTACCTTAACAATTCCTTCCAGACCATAACAAGCACTGAATGCTGTGCAGAGTTCTTAGGAGCTCTTGGAAATTCTCCATTAAATGACTGACATGCAATTACTTTGAAACGACGTTGCTCTGGAATAAACGAACACTCCTTTTCCCTCCTGCTTCTCCCTTAAAGGATGTGATGCACTACAGCTAAATCTTACAATGTAACCAGGTTATGTCAGTAGCTGTATTTTAGCCAGTCTAGAAATCCTTTTTTCCCCTAAGGATAGATAAAATCTCAGTTTAGTACAGACTGACTTGTGGCTTGCTATAACAACGAGCTGCACTTACAGCTGACACTTCTGCTGCAACTTATATTGATACTTTTTTTTTTCCCCTTCCAAAGGGGACTAAAACTAGCTTGGCCAGACCTAGCATAAAGGTATGTAAGGAGAAAAGCAGTAGATGTTCTGACCTCTGAATAAAAACACTGCAGTGATTCAAAACAGGAAAAGAAAACATACCTACTCAGCCTAAACAGAGCTTACAACAACACGGCCACAGAATCACATGATAAAGTGAAGAATGATAAAAAGAGTGAACATTTTCTATTTTTAACCAATATCCTGACACAATTCTTGTCATTAAGTCAATTCTCCCTCGTATCGTTGGCAATACCACCACATTGTTAGATTTCATTTCTAGTCTGCAACTCACTGGTCTGCATTTAGTCAGCAAACAAACATTGCCTTACACTACACAAAGTGTAAGTTTTGAACGTAGCAGAGACCACCTCTTAAAACAAATAATTAATACTATTAGTCCAACAATAATGTGATGTCTCAGAACAGCGCTAAGTGGCTTTTCCCTACTAAGGAACTGTTTGTAAGTACATTTTTCACAAAAGGGAGAAAATGAGAGCGTTCTGAATTCACCTTTACAAGACAATCGTACCTGTATTCCAGCGTGGCTGCAGAGGTAAAAATCAAACTCATATGGATGTGTAATGTCTGTATCTACAGTTGTTCCAGCTGGAATATTGCCACTTCGTCCAACCTAAATAAAAGGTTTGTTAAAAACAGTGCAGCTAACAACTGTTTATACACCTCAACTCTAATTAAAAATACAGGTTTGCATTTAAAACATGCAGCATTTCAGAGAAAGAACTGCCTCAGCACTGTCTGGAATGTGTCAATACAGTAACCTAGAATGTGTGACATGGATACTGTATTTGCTCTTTATCATCTCAACACAGATTATTGCATCCAAAACTTCAGAACCTTCAATGCCAGAAACCCAGAAAAAGCTGCGTGTACATTTACATTTTGAATTGTGAGCTTAAGTTAGGATTGACTCATTCAGAACAGAAGTGTTAAGGATTCCATCATTTTGCGTTTTCTTCAATTAAAGACTGCTGTAGACTTGGCTTTAGGTAGTTACAATTCACTGTTAAAAATTAGTACCAATGTGTACTGTGACAAAGCCTTTTTTTTTTTTTTTTAAAAAAAAAAAAAGTCAGTGATTTTCCAATTTGGTGTCACATTTTGTACCCATCAATTCAACATCTTCCCTGGATGCAAGCACGAGCAGTCTGACAGAGAAGCCCATGCTGTTATTTTCTATAGCAATATACGTGCTTGACATCAAGCTTGTATGAGATAGGACAATGATTACCCTTTCTGTTCTGTCCGCACAGAACAATCGTGTATGATGTCGTTTCTGCACCACAATATAGGTTATTCCAGGCTGGTAGTCCTTCTCCAAACTGATGCAGGCTTCCCTAATGGCTAGCAGTTCATAATACAAAACCTACAAGCACATGAACAGAATAGTTTATTTTTTTGTCACATTGTATTCTACACAAAATGCTTAATAAATAGTTTGTAGTTAACACTAGGTTCAACTTTGCCACACAATGATTAATCTTAGGGAGTAATAAGAAATATCTTTCTTCCCAAGATCCGAGACTTTGTCTTCCCAGACAGGAAAGAAGTTGCAACTTTTCTTACCCAACATACTTAAGAAAATCTCTCCTAAAAAGGCTCAATTATTTTGTGATATCTCAGTACAAATATAAGCAGTACAGCTCATTCAAACAGGAGGACAGGAATTAATTATATAAAGTGTTTCAAAAACCCAACAGATGAACCAACCTGTCGAAACTGTCCTTCGGAGACCCCATCTCTGTAAAAGATGATACGTGTGGGCTTGAACCGTGTTGACTTGTAGAACTGGATGAGAAGCTCTCTAACCATGGAGGCCAGGTCTTGGATGATTTCCTGCCGGGGTCGCTGAACACGCACTGTGGCACAGTACCGGCTTGGATGAGCATCCATACTACCTACAACCTTCAGGGGAACATTACATGACTAAAAGCTACAAGATCAAATCTATAAAAAAATTAAATGGCAAAGAAAAAAAAGAAAAGCAATTTTCAAGTAAAAGATGCTTGCTTAAAATAACTACAGTAACATTTTAACTGGAACTTGTGGTAGATACAGATTTAATACCTTTTGACAAGAGGTATGTAACTTGCCCTCCAGGCACTCTGAAACAGATCTGCAGAAGTTATCTGCCTAGAGTCTTCCCCTCTATTGACAGTACACTAATGCATGTTCTTATAATCAAGAAACTGACTTTTTTCCTTTGATGTTTTCTCACCTTCTACATGGAGAAACATTCCAGTTTGCCTTAGTTACTTAAGGCAAAGAGGCAGTTTCCGTAACTGCAAACAATAGCAAGTAAAATACCAAGGGGACAGATTAGCAATGGACTGACCACATAACAAGCATTCAACCACCTCTCTGGTGGTCTCCTGGACCATACCAACACAAAAGTTAAAACACATCAAGAATAATCATGCCAAACTAGGCCTTAATTAAGCCTTCCTCTTTCAGAAATACGATATTATTAACAAACATCTCAAAGCTGCATTATTTCCTTTACAATATTTCTGCAAGAATATTCTGTTTAATACGACTGCCATTTTACTTTGATTTAAAAATAAAATGCTAATAAAAAGTATCAAGCAGTGTTTTCCTTTTAAATAAATGATTTCTAATAATATTGGAAATGTGTACCAAAGAACTGGAATAAGTCCTGAAAGATATTTGACAGTCATAGATGCCTTTACTGTTCTAACATTTACCCAAGATGAAATAACAATGCTGATTTAATAAAACTTACAGCAGCTATGGAAGGCTTCTTTCCATCTCCAGCAGGAGGGTGAGTGACATCGGCTCCCAGAAAGATCACTGGCTGCTGGAACACAGAAGGTCTTCAAAAGAAAAAAAAAAAAAAGTGCTAAGTCACACTTGCAGATGAACAGTTGGTGCAAGGTTATTGCTCAATATGGGGCTTTGTTTCTGTTTCAGCTAAGCTGCACAGAGAGACTTTCTTATCAGGTACTCTGTCCAGACCTAACAATGAAATCTTTGTGCACGAGATGTAAACTTCTACAATGCTGTAACGGTCATTCCAAGTCACACTGCCTGTAACTGCAGCATGATTCCAGTGGAGAAAAGCCAAAGAGCTACACCTTTACAGACAGTATCTTACAGAAATTATTATTCTACCAGTTGATTACACTAGTGCTGTGAGGCCAGCTAAGCACTGCTTCTGTGCTGTATCAGCCATGCAACAGATGGCCGGGTGCAGCAGCACACACATTATTCTGGCTTACAGGATATAAGGCAGCAGGATCATCTCCCAGCGCCTTCAAAATATGCTCCATGCACCAGTTCAGACTGATTCCAAGGTTTCAGAAAGTCTCAGGAAAATTCCTAAAACTTGCACCCGGTAAGTTTTTCTGGCTTGCATTATGCACATTTCCACTCTTGAAGAATAGACATGCTCTAGTAAAGGTTAGAGACCATCAGAATTCCTTGTTTTCAGGACTGACAGACTTGTGCTTCTTCAGAAGCATAGGAGAAGGATGGGAGGACACATGGCTTGGACTTACCCAACCCTACTGAAGGCTTCAAAGCAAATGGAATATAAGCACAAACAGAGCACAGATCACCCATGCAAAAAACAAGTGTGAGATGAATTACTTAGCCTAATAAAGTGGGAGAAGCAGGATGCCTTCAGTATACTTCTACCCTTACTAGCAGCACATTGGTATACTAACCAAGAGGTACGTTTCTCTGTGATGTGTTGCATACTCCTAAACCTGCAGAAAACTTCTAATTGCAGTAATATTTCATCTCTAGAACTGCAGCTGCTCTTCACATTTTTGATATTGATCAAACATTTAAAAAAACACTTAAAACAGCTCACAGGCCAACAACTATTCAGGGCCCACGCTAGAAAAAGTTTAATTCTGTCTGATTCTCACATACTACCAGAAGTATACTTCAAGCTAAATTTTGGGTGCTAAATATCAAGCTTAACCACATTTGTTAAAATAAAACCCGAAAGAGTTTTCACAACAATTCTTACCGTTGATGAGGTACAAGGATGTTGTTGATTCCTCCTAATTTAACATTAATCTTCAGGCACAGGTTTGAAAGGGTCTGCGGAGATGTTTTAATCACATTTTTGACTTGAACACACTGTGTGGCCATTCCCAGTAGTGTATCTCCCACACGCTTCACCTCCGCTGTGAAGCAAATATTAGGATGCAAACTGAGTCCATTTGAAACTACTGGTATGTTTTCATCTTAGATTACGTCACAATAATAGCAATGTAGATAATCTACAAAATAACTTCAAATTTAGCTGCACGCTCAGAATTGCTTCCAATATATTTTAACTTCAGACAAAGCACTGGCCTCTTATGTCTGAAGAATGGTCCTGAAGAATTTTCTAATACATGCTGGGCATCTGTAAGAATGATACTTGACGAAACAGGTATATACAGAAGTATTCTCTTACCATATACTGGTGTTTTCCCTGGCAGGATGACAATGATGAGCTGAAGCCCTGAATAGGTGTTCTTGAGGTGCCGAAACATGGGCTCCACGCTGTCTGCACCCTGGGCGTATTTGCAGAAGCAGGGCTGGCCTTGGATCGGCATCCCGGCATCCTTGGAGATCTTGCGCAGCTGATCTGTAAAACCCCTAAAGATGAGAAGTTTACTGGATTGTTGCATCAGCAAGAACACATGTCAAACAAAGCATAAGAGGGCAGAAGAACTGTGGTATTCGAAGAGAAGGACTCCACCTAACTTTTAAAGCAGCATTTTTAAAACACATTATGTGGTGGCCATACAGCTTTCAAATACCAAAACAGAACTGGAAAAAAAACATTTAGAGGCCTCTCATATTCCATTCAAGATGCTAAAATCTAAAGCAGCAATGTCACAGGACTGAAACAGTGTAGCTTCCAGCAAAGAAGCAGCTTGAATTCTCTTCCTAACATCTTAGAAGTGTAAAGCCAGGTGAAACGCTTATTAGATTTGCTGTGTTCATGCTTTCACTAAATGGTTTCATTAAGAGAACTGTCCAAAGCCTGAACTATGACATGCCTTACTTCAGTATTTCTTCTCTGCACTGTCTCTGCGTTGCAAAACACGCTATAGCCCACATTTTGATCTCAACACCAGTGTGGAACTGCTTCCCTCGCATGTCCCATACTCCATGGCTTGGGGTTGCCACTGTTCGATTCTGTGGAAACAGGAAAAACACACTGACATGCAAGTGAATGAAACTGGGAAAACCTATGCTATTTACAGTTTTAGGGCAAGAAAAAACAAAGCTGGCCATTTGTACTGATCCCTGTACTGCACAAGGCAACTGAAGCGGTTAAAATCATTGATGTGCATGGGAAATCACTCTTTGAAAACCGTAACAGAACCAAAATTAAAACCACAAAATCCTCACCCGTCCTCCATACTGCAGCATTGGAGCTGGGAGCACACGCCCTGTCACATGGGCCATCTCATCCCGGACTTTGAACTGGAACTCTTGGACAAATGGATCTGCATCGTAATTTGCACTTCTCACCTAGAAGAGTTTTTACATGTTACATGTCAGCTCAAAAGCAGACCATTTCAGAACTGTTTATAAGAATATTCAACTAAAAATATTCAAGCTTTATATTCCCAGGCAGCTAAAACACTACTGTTTAGAGTGACTGAATTCAGCAGCAGATATATAAAAAGATAAAGATATACGTTGGAGTTCTCTGGTGAAAATATTTACTCTGTGCTGAGGAAAGCAGTCAAACATTCAGTTACTCACTCAGGAAACCTACAGGTGGCTTGAAGAACACAACCTAAGGTATTTTTTGCAAATAAGCAGTAGGCTGTGATCCAGTAAAAGAATTGTCAGGCTTTGGTCAAGGCATTAGTGTGGTTTAGTCCAGTGTCATTTACTGAGTAGGGTCACACCAAACTGAAATTTAAGAACTAACCAATCTGCTTATTTCCTCTTGCCTATCTGGAGCAGATCTTGCTGTGGCCTTTATCATAGTCGATGTCTGATTGTCTGTTAGCTTCTTGATACACCGCTGGCCAGCCACGATATTACATACCTTGAAGAAAGATCCACATTTAGAAACTGATTCCAACATACCATACATGTATAATACTATACTACCATTATAAAACACAACCCCAAAGTTTAGAACCAAGCGAAAACGTGCAGGTGTTTAACCTTTAAAGCATCTTAAAAATGTAGTCAATGGTAAAATAAAACAAAAAACAAATTAATAATATGTAAATATGCAAACATGCTTGTACTGCAAAGTGCACTACTTCTTAACATCCTGCAAAAAGATATCTCCTACCAATAACGAGCAATTTATCAGAATAAATTCATTACTTCTAAAGGCAGGTAGGTGTGTTTCTGTTCCTGTCCCACTTGTAGGCAGGGAAGATGAGGATATTTCAGCTGAAGGTTGTATTTCTCTCTGAAATACTGTGCTACTGTTCTCTCCACAGTCTGTCCATTTTCTAACTGTAAAGGAAAGCTGAAGAAATATATGTTTTAATCAAACTTACCAAGAGCTTAGTTGGCAAGTATCAACACTCCCCAAATGAATATTAAATCCCATTACATATTCAGTGCCAAGCTATTACACATTTTATGCTCTGACAAAAAGCATCTTACGTTTGATGACTTGCAGGCCTTCTTGTTACATTGCAAACACGGTATTTCCGCCTCATCGTTCCACAATGAGTCACTTCTACCTTTAGACCTGCACAGAAATACAAAAAAAGTCATAGCTATACAGAAGTTTTCACAGGAGACACAAGTTTTCTTATGAGTATGTTCGAATCTAGCAGCTGTCATGGTCAGAGCTCAAGCAGCATAGTACAAAAAATTATTATGCTCTAAACATCTTGCTTTCATTTTAAGTGGACTTCTGACTAATCAGGTATTTTCCTCAAAAACATATCAATGTAAAGTATTTAACATTTAATGTCATCTGAATTTCTCACTGCAGTTTCGTTTAGCAGACATATGACTAACCTCAGATAAAGAGTGCTGTTTTTACTGTATCCTTTTGTTCTCGTTCTCAGTGCTGTATTTCCCTTTAAAACCAGCAGTTACAATAAAATTAAGGGAGAAATCTGCCTTTGCCCTTTTATGTTCACTTTTCCTAGCCTTGCAACCACAGCCAGCCTATAATTTTCTTCACTTTTCACCAAGTTTCTTTAGCTTTTGAGCAGCTGAAGATCTAGTCTAGAAGCACCCACCCTATATGCCACAGGCTCACCAGACATTACTGTCTAACCACAGTAAATACTGACGGCACCAAGAGCAGCCTCATCAGATTTTCAGCAGTTATTTCTATAAACTGCAAGCACTGACTGCCTGTAGCATACACAGAGCAGACTCAACATCTGCTGAAGTATTGAGCTTATCACGCAGGTGCTGCATAGCATGGCCACATTGTTATGCTTTTCCCTAGCCCCATGGAAGACAAGGCAGTTGGAAACAGCATTGCTACCCAAATTATTCCACTACAGTCCACTAACAGAAGCTTTAGAGAAAGCAGGATGATTCATCTTGTTAAGGCTCACGTGGATTGTGGACCAGACTGAATACCCCAGATCAAATCATATCCCTTAGTCCCTGAGAGGAGATACCACGACCACTTTACTTGGTACACAGACATCCTAGAGAAGCTTTCACTGTGCTTCACTGATTCCTGATGGCACTAATTGCAACATTAACATCAGTATTACTTAGAGGATGGCATCATCAAAAAAAATAAGCTACCATTGACCCGATATAGCATGAAAAGAATATACGAAAGATGAGCCATGAAGCACTTTGAATACACCAATATCTGGAACCTGTTGAGTGCTTTGTCATTAATCTGCTGTGACACCACAGAAGACACTACCCTCCCTCAGAGCTGCTCACAGAGACTGCAAATTCTTTAACGCAGGGTTTGTTTCACTATACATAATCACATCTTGGCTGGAGTTTCCTGATATTGCAGCAATAAGAAAATAAATATTGACAGCAAAGGTAACCTTTTAATATTTTCTGACTATGGTGACAGAGTGTCTGAGGCATGAGAAGAGGCAGCTTCTCATTCTCCAGTTATTGGCCTTCCAGAATGAAGACAGACAAATGTAAAAAGGAAGCACATTAGGACTACTAGAAATATTTCCCTAAGGGTGGCTTTTTTGTTTTGCCCAGCTAATGACTATTCCACGAGCACATCAGTTTGTGACTGTAGTTCAGATTTATTATTTGCTGGCCAGTATTTCAATAGAGTCTAGTCTTGCATCAGGTAAAACAAGCATTTCAGAGCAGAGCTTTGAAGAGCTGAACTCTTTCAAAGCTTCTCCCTCTGCAAATTACGCTGGAATGAAAGGATATGGGAAAACACAAAGCAAAGTAGCATGTATGGAGTGCAACTGCTCTAACCAGTGGCTTATGCAATTCTCTGGAATGGAATTTGGCCTTCAGCTGCAAGTTATCAAGTGGTACTTATTTTTCCATAAGGCAATCAGTTATTAGAAGAAGTAGTCACCGCAATGGCATACTCTCCAAGAATCAATGATGTTAGCTTTGAAATCAATGTTCATTTTACCTCAGCATTTAAACAGCGGGAGACCTACAGCACAATACCACTACGGCCTCGATGACCCCTGCCTCTAAAAGGTTAGCCAGCCAGCAGGCAACAGCCACTTACCTCTAACCAGGCAATAAACAACACGCTTGCCCTTTCCCTCTTTAAGCCACTGGGAACATCTCTCATTTTTCATTTCTGCAGAGCCACGTTGTCTCGTTCAGGACTAGAACTACAAACGTGTACTGCAATTCTCCTACCAGTCCCAGGGCCCTTCTGATGAATGCTAACTAGAAGGTTTCCAGTTAGATCAAATTCTTGGAATTAGCTTGAGTTACCTGGGACAGGACAGTTACATTTCTACTCACCCTTTATCTCTTTGGTGAATTTTACCCGATGAGAATCAGTCAGAGGTCTTGGTTGTTCATCAATATTATGAATGTCAAGAACTTCACACATAAACTGAATTACAGGTTGTGCTTTGTAGAAGGCAGTGGCAGAAACTAAAAGGAACAGAATATCACGTGTAAAAAAGGCAAGTCAGAATGCTCTCAAGCAGTAGATAAATGAATGCTTTTAAAGATTCCAACTAATCCCCAACAAGATGTTGAGCAGCACTCACTTTCAAAACAGATTAGCAAGGTTTGCACTAAACACACAAACAAAACCCACAGTGACACGTCAGTCACCAGCATCGTCATCCTACTACTACTTTGCATTTCTGGGTTTTGGAAGGGTATTTCCCCAGGTAACATTTATTTCTAGAGAGCTGTAACGTCCCTAAGAAACACTCTTGGTCAACTCTGTATCGAGCTACAAGCAATATGTGACATGATTTTGTCAATATGAGATCTGCTCAATTACTTGAGTATTTGCTAGCTACACAAGCACAATTTTTAAGTACATGAATTATGTGAGTGTAGTGCTTAGTGAAACCCTTGATCTCCCAGTATCTCCCACCCTCCCTGCATACTAACGCCCCAGTCACACTAAGTGACAACATCCTGTATTTAAGCAGGACAGCTGACTCATTCCACAGAAGGAAGACCACAAAAAAATGTGCCTAGCAAAGTTATAAGCAACCGAAACACCACCTTTTAGCAAGAAACGCGAGGTAGCACTAGGCTGTGGCTCTAATATAAGATAATCCATACGTTTCAAACTTTAAATAGCAACAAGAGAAGTTAAATAGTAGACAAGCACTTTCAGTTTCCCCGATGTCATGTACCCAAACCGCCACATCTCCGTGCTGATACAACCAAACATTCTCCAGACGTGTGTCACTGCAGCAGGCTGCCAGCTTCGCATGACGCACGCCGGCCACCACCTCCGGATGCCGACTACTGAATGAACACAAATAGCTTACACCCCCAGCGGCTGGCAGCGCGCCGTTCGTCTCCCATAGCAGCAAAAACGATGCAGAGAGAGAGGAATGGATTTTGCAACGAACCTTGCATGAAGTTAAGCAACAGAAAAAAAAAAACATACAATGGGATTTGAAGGTAATCGTTCCAGCCTAAACCACAACGTAAGGTGATCGGCCTATAAACTGTGGCTTAAAGACAAAGTTATTGAGTGCCTCACTCCCAGAAGGGATTGAAAAAGTTTTACTGCAGGAATAACTACTATGCTATTTAACACTGACAGGAATAAGTCCCTTCACAGAAGGTAATGGCGCAGTGCATCATAAATTGGTACAAATTAATACTCTTGCCCTCCTTGACCTGTAGTTATCTCAGTACCTAGCACACATGCTAGGATTGGAGATTTCTCAAACTGGAAATATTTTTACATTCCTTTTTCAAAGAATAACTAAGTCATAGTTGCTCTTTGAATGGTAATTTTAAAAGAGCAAACCCATCTGAAGTCAAATGAGTATCATCCACAGTTCAGGCAAAGCACGGCAGTGGACATGCACATTTTTGTTCTGAAAGCTCAGTAATACGTGACATTTTCATTACGCTTTAGGACAGACTCTACACACAACCTGACTTGGAGTGTTTAACAAAGTTCAAGAAGTCAGGCTATTTACATTGGTTTTAGGAAGCATTTCAAACAGGCAGTGAGAACAGAACGTGAATTACTGAAACTTTTCGGCAGCACCTGCATCTCAAACCCTGACATTTTGCAATAGGGGTTTTAGCTACCAGGCAGCCTCGGAGTGCCTACAGGCACAAGGAGTCTGGCACATGCACCAGCCGATCTCAAGTACATTCAATAAAGTGTTGCAAAGCAGACCTGATTTAGCATAAGAAAGCCCACCTTAATTAGCCCCATTTACATAGGTATTTGTGATACACTTTACAGTTTCCTTGTAAGCACTGAACACCACCTACTGTGGACAGCCACACAAAGACTCTTACGCAATTTGTCTGTCTAACTGTAGATGCACCAACACAGGAATATGAAAACAAGCTATGCTAGGCCTTTCAAGACAAAGTATGCATGCATACACTTTATTATTACAATCTCACTGGACTGTTGTCATTACAACTTCTGCAACAGATTGCCTTTCCAGTTTACGTTCCATTTTATAAGGATATTACAAACACTAAATCTTTAAACCTAGCCACAAGACTCGTGTATTTTTCAGATGAAAATCCCTTGCACACAAAGAGATTAAAGTTTGGAAGTTTGCTTATTCTGGTACAAGTTCTAGCAAAATACCCCAACCTATTTTAACTGTTCTTTACAAAAAAGACAAGAAATTAGTGCGGATTGCTCCCGGTTACTATATCCTTCTGTACAGAAGGCAGCAGAAGTTAATCTACTACCTAAGTTTTAGGTATCATAAACACAAGCACGTGACAGTAAACAGACTGAATTTCAAGGTTATTTGTGTTCTTAGAGGCAAGAATTATGATCTTTATTCTCCACTCCGAAGCCCAACTCACCATCAATATTGAGCATCATCTTCCACATGGCAGGCCGAACAGACTGATGGAATCCAAACCAGACCTCCCTGCCGCCACCCAAGGGGTGATCGTAGCCTTCCGGAGCTGAGAAAAAGGAGCGGCCCACAGGGGTATACCTAGCCAAAAAAGATGACCACACATTTATGCTATCACTTTCCCAATATAAGATAAAAAGCTCTGTCTTAAGAGATCGTAACACACGGCATTATCCTTTTTTTTGGCATTTTGTGCACTGGGATCAGTGTCAAGTTTAAACAATACACTGAATGCTGGTGTTTCCATTGCAGTGTTTGTAAATTTAGACAAAACGTCCACTAGTTTTTGCAAACAAATCAACTTCTCCTTTCTGATCTTCCACTTTATTAAGCATAACTTCCATCACAGCACAGATTCTGTACAACAGCACTGTATATACTGGACTGACCTTCAAACATCATTTTGCATGTTTTATTAGTGAACGTTTTATTACATCTGTGTTCATTGCATTAAAACTGCAGTGGTAACAAAGAACTAGAGAAACTAATGCTTTTTGACTAGAAAAGTTCACAAACCTCCATGCTTCCTTACATTTTAAAGGTACAGGCATTAGTACAGACACAAGTCTTTCACATTTCCTTAGGATCTGGGTAGCTGAAGAAGACTGGCTTCCACAAAACCACAGATCATTTCTAAGAGTCAGTGACACCCAACAAAAAACACCAGTGAAAGGTAGAGCCAGCAATCAAAAAGGAAATTCCAAGGCCCAAGTAAGGCAAAAATTGATAGGACCTTCTCTAATATTTCAGGGTTCTGAGATATTAACAACAGCCATGGTTAAGCCAGGATCTAGTCTCAACGATGTACTTAAATCATGAGAACCATGCACCATTGATGGGTATATCAATGAACTAGAGACTCATGCTTTTAGATAGTCACCAGGTACAAAACATTTGGCTCATTTTGAACAGAAAATGTGAAAGCAGTGCTCTAGCATACTGCAAACTCTCCGTCTTTCAATTAAGACCTAATATAAGCATCTCCTGTTTCTTGAGCTTTCCAAACAAACACATCACCTGCTCTGGAGTTTAAACGTCTACAAAAATACATGCTTCTACTAATCAGGTGTGCTGCATGAGGGAATGATCATTTTTTTCTTTTCACCTGTGAAAAAACAGGGATGAAGGTCTCCCAAGGGGGATACTTCAGGTAAAGACAGACTGCAGGAAGACAGTGAACCTACTTCATGGAGGGTAGGTGTCGTAGCACCACATCGACAGCATGAACAGGGTTAGTGCTGATAGGTTTGTCTAGTTCCAGAGGCTCAGGCAAGGTTCTTCCTGTCAAAACTTCATGCAGCAAGTGCCAGCTCACCCGAGAAACAAACTTTATTGACACTTTGAAGGGACGATCTTTTCCACCTTCTCCTGGTAATGTCACATCCAAATCCACCTGGGTGGTTGAGGGGAAAAAAGAAAGTAGTTTAATTCTTGAGTTTGCTAGGATGCGTTTGTCACCTCTAACACCTGAAATCAGAGGCAGTATTGGAGCAGGAACATCTACTTTGTATTTATCGAACTGGAAAGCTGGGAAAGGAGGATCTACTTCACAAGTATCAGTGCCTCAAAGCTCCCTATTAATCTGTTAGATACCTATAGTAAAATACACCTAGATAAGAGCTGGACTGCAAGATTTATCCAGAAGTTATGTCTGACAGCTTAAATGCAGTTACTAACACTACATATGCACCAAACATCCTTAAGACACAATATATTTTGGATGTAGAAGTCTTGACTGAAACTAAATACTTCATTATTTGCTGTCCCTGCAAAAGGACAGATCTCAGGATCTGCTTTTAACAACACACACCAAGACTCCATTCGTTTTGATTGATGGACAGGTATTCTCACTCCTTCCCATAAATAGGCCAGAGACTCAAAAACGGAGATAATTAGGATATAGCACATTTGATGAAGTACATAATTCAATGCACAACATAAAGGGAACTGTAGACGTGGTTCGTGGAACTGTCATCTTGAATTAGAAAACTCTTCATTCCTAAGAAACTGCAGTTTAATTTATTAATAGTACTTCATTGTAAGCTTCATTACAGTCTGTAAAACTCTAATAGATTACGCTGTAGAGAGAGATGACTAAATTCTAGGGGAGGTTCTGAATGCAACTACAACATGCTATATATGTAATATATTTATGTAATATGTATGTAATGCGTTTACATATATTAGGATTTACAGAAAATACATTAAAAGGACTATTTCAACACAGATACCTCACGATATTTTCTGAATTCAGTAATATTAGAAGTTGGGCTTGTTTCTTTTGCTTTTCTAAGCAGCTGTTAAAGTACCAGTGTTTTTTTCCAGTTGTCTTACCCCAGTAGTGGCCACAGGAAGCGGATTGGCTGTATAAAGGCTTCTTTTCCCATCATAAACTGGTCTACGGTCCCCAAATATTGTCACTTTAAAATGCTGCACCATTGAGTCCACCACCTCCCTAGAAAAGTTGATATTTACATTGAAAATGTTTCCAGAGAAGTTTCATGCTGGAACTGGCTCCCACACACGCTGTGTTTTGCTGAGGCAGTTTCAATAAACACACCGCTCGAGTCGATTATACAACACCCACCGATATTCCCCCAAAGCGCTCCGCACGCTGCAGCTACGGTAACAGAAAAATGCTACAAAATAAAATCGCAATCAGTGCAAATGCTCAAGTACCAGCAAGTAATTTTGCTAAAATCACTGCAGAAAGTACCAGAAATGGCTGAGGCCTTTCCATAGCCTTTATATACAAAGCAAGGATGCAATTCCCTCGGAAGAAACCCACAAGCGATTATGAAAACCCAGCGCAGAGCAATGCCAGCCCACGGAAGCCATACAAATACATTGCACCCTGTGCCCAGTAACACACATCTGCTCCTCAACCGATAAGTTTTGAATTCTGCCTACATTTTATATAAAGATGAGGTGGCCTAATGAAAGTCTTACCTTTGTCATCAACAATCTAAGATTTTACAATAAAATCAAGTAAAGATCAACTTTGCATAGTTAGATTCTCCGAACTTTACTGTGAGTTGATGGCAATAAGAAAATAGGAACCCATTGTAAAGAGACACAAACACTGAAATTACACTTGAAAAAAACCACCAAATCTTCATTTCATGTTAAAGAAGTCTCCTAGACACAGGCAGTAGATACATCAGGTGCAAAGAGGCTTTCGCAATACCTCTGACTGAACCTTGCCTTCACGTTTTGAGCTCTTTGGGGATTCTTTGTTTCAGTGGCACTGTAAACTGTCTTGATGCGTCATAATTCCCTTATTCCACAGAAGTTAAACACTTTCCTTCTTAAGCATGCACATAACTAGCATGTTTGTAATGCAGAATCTTACTCATACCATTTCCTGACCCGGCAACATTAGCCTAAAGCACTCAGACAACAAACACCAGCTTCCTCTTCGAGCAGGGTGCGAGCAGCACTTTCACCTCTCAGCTGGGACTTGGAGAGGGCAAAGAGAAACTTACTCAAGTCTCAACATCCAAATCCTTCCACTGGCAAAAAGCAGAGCATATTAAAGCTGCTTTAACGTGTCTGCTTAGTACTCGGTTATGCTCTGACACAGGTCCTTGTGCCCCCAAATCCCAAAATGCTCTGGCACCCCACTCCCTTATGCCCTCTGCTCCATGTGCATCAGCAGCTCTGTGTAAGCACCAGCTCCATCGCACAACCCACGATAAATGCAGATGGATGCACATTAGGGACCAGGAACGGAGCAGAACGGACAGGGAAGAGGCTCTGGGAAACAAAACTCATGCCAGAGCCATCTCCTGCTCTCACACAGACTGGCAGCTTCAAGGCAAGGCGTTGCTGCCTTCCGCTTTCCACTTTACGACACAGCGGAAACAGTGGTGAAGAACATCACTGCCGAGGAAAGGGAAAAGGAAACGAGAAAAACTTGAGTTTTTAAAGCCTCCACACAAGTTAAAGCTAGCAAAGGTGCAGGTGACTTTTAAAAGCAGCAGCCGTTCAGCAAAACCTTCAACAATTAGACTTAAAAACCTTATTTATTCCCAATCCAAGCAGCCAAGACATCAGTCAGAAATTATTTCAGGAGCTGAGCCTATGGAAACCCAGTGACTTCTCAGCAGTAATTGTCACAGCATGGAGAGAAAGGGAAAAATGTATTTCTAAGAAATTTCTTCAAAGGATGTATAGTCCAGCACGCTGATTTCAATTTAGACTAACAAAAGCCATTCTTCTCTGCATAACCCACAGCTCTCTCAGAGGCACTTACTCTGCACATACCATGTTCTTTTACTGGGCTCATTTATCCAAGCTCTTGCAGCTCTTAACTAACATCTCCTACATTGTTACTTGCATTAAAGTTGGTGAAGTAGGAATAGTTTTAACTAACCCATTTTATGGTTCCCTAGTTTGGGGAAAAAATAAAACAACATGCACGGAAAACTTAGCCTCAGCTTTCAGACTTTAAACTGCAGATTATATTAGGAGTCAGTTTGCTATCACATTAAGACAAATTGAGTCTGTCATTTGTAAACGTGACTATTAAATAAATTTCTTAAGTTGCCTGTGTTCAGTTGGCCTTCTTAGCTAACCTTGACAAAAGCCAGAAAACTGCTTTACCTGTTGGTAACAGGAATAAGGAACAAGGCAGATTAGAAATAGAAAGAAATAGAATAAAAAGTTGATGGGACAAAGTCACACGTGCATCTGAGCTACACCTATACTTCAACAAATTACATTTATGAATGAGAAACCTCATCCAAAAGGCACTGAGAATCATTTCCAACCTGTAAACAGCACTTCTGAGAAACAACAAACACTCGCTAGCCTACAAAAGTCAGAAGCAATGTATACAGATAATCTGAGACCAAGGGTATGCAAAGGTGTATCAGCTATAAACAGCCTTCAGGAAATCATTGTCAGTATGCAAAAATATCTACAATTTCACACTGAACTACTTTACAAAATAAATACTCTTGCCTCTCTCCACAAAAGCTGAAAATTTCAGAAGGCACAGCATTTATCTAAAGCATAACCAACTACAACAAGCTTTGATAAACAGATTTAATTCTGGAGGCAAGCTTGAAATTACCCTCCAAGCAGGACCATGAAAGGGAAATATTTATTTTTTTTTTTTAATAAAAAATCAAGCCCAGTTGCTATCTTAAAACAACTTCTTTCAAATTCACTCTTTTCAAACATCAGTAGTTAGTTTTCCCGCTTTTAATGAAAAAAAAAACTTACTACACAGAGAATCAGAGACCTCAACTGCATGAGTGATCAGAGTTCCGATAGCTTTGATTTAAAGCTTCCTTTAGTCTATTTTAATCCCACATTTCCATGCAAAAAAAGGCTTTTTAGCCAATAGATTTAAATGAAATGGCATTTATCTGAAAGTCATGCAAATCAGTAAGTCGGTTTAGAGCAGTTTATATTCTCTTTGTATTCCTATGCCCATGGTTTCACAAGCATCCTTCATTCAACAATACAGAAACTTTTCATAACAGTGAGATTATATTAAATATTAATTCACACAGGACTATTATACCCCAACTTTAGCAATTTATTAGTTTCCTTTTAATTCTTATTTGATGTAGGCATTTATATAGACTTCATAGCTGCAGTTTTCAACTAGCAGGGGGAAAAATCACTAGCCAGAATCAGGCACTAGCAACAGATTGTTGTTAAAAGGCAAAATCCAGGGTTTCACAGATGAAAGAGGAAAAGATTGCTTCTCAGCTGTGCTAAACTTTCTAACTGATGAAATGGATTTCACAAGAGACTAAGAAGTAACTCCTCTTAAAACGTTATTCAACGTAGAGGAGAAATACAGGAGATACAAAGGGTAGTGATCTTTAAAAAAAAATATATAGCTACAATATCAGACTTCCAATTTAAAGCACTTTCCAAAGGGGCTTCTTTGGCTATCAAAGTTTATAAAGTTTAGGACAAAATATACCAAGACCACATATAAAAAGCTATACAAGCAATCTGGTAACGCTGAAGAATCAAGAATCTAAAATGGGCAATTTGTTGGATCACCAAATGACCAAATGAGTGGGGATCAGAGCATGGAAATGTTCTCCCATCTAACCAGCAATTTAGGAGTACAGAGAGTAGGAAGGGACTTAATCGACCTAAGACTCAGCAGACCGTGAAATCAAGATGAGGTAAAATGACCTGGACAAAATGCTCTAACAGAGAGGACACACATGGAGCTCAAACCAAGCCTGATCATTTCAAAAACAAAATGCTGGTTCCATGAAATATCTATGACAAGGGCAAAACTAGTTTGTTTGCAGCACTTTCATACCACTGCTCCTAGCAGAAGCTTTCCTGCCTCCTCCCACACCTACAGAGGTGGCTTTCAGACACTGGCTTCCTATCCCATACAAATTAAGTTTGGGAATTAGCCAGTGCTGCAGTGCATCTCTGTATCAACCGAGGACAAAAACACCCACAGGAGCAGATACCTGCTACTGGAAATGATTTAGGAGCCAGTATTTCTACTAAAAAGAGCCATGGCCTATAGTTACACCGTATTTCTGATGCCCTGAGGAATAGAGGTTGCCATCAAACCAGTCACAAAGTACTGTGCCCACTACCTGCAGGCCCACTTTATAGCACACAGCCCAACTGGAAGAACTTGGAGTGGGTTCTGCACCCACCTCACAGGGAGCTGCGGGAACTTGCACGTAGCCTAGCAGCACACAACTCTCAGCTGCTCTATGGATGCAGTCTGTGTAGTTTAAAAAAAGTCTGAGCATTTACTCCAGTAGGTCCCTCTGCTTAAAAACGTCAGCGCAAGAATAATTTAGGAGACAATTTTCACCTTCTTACCTGTTCACCCTCCGAGGACACTTATCTGGTTTGATGTCCACCTCATAGAGGTAGACATCAATCTTTGGGATTTCAACTTGGAAGCAGTTGGCCAGCAGTTTAATGGGTTTGCCCATGGTGCCATAGCCAGGACGTCTGGGCACCATGAGCAGGGGCTGTGCCCCGACGGGTCCTGCAAAAGAGAAAAACGACAGATGAGGAGACAGGCACGAGAAAAAGCTGTGTTGCAGAGGTACCACCTGCTCACATTTTAGTGGTTTAAAGATTGGCAGGTACTGGTCTCCCATCGAGACTTACTAACAAACTTTCTTTTTCAGTTTTAGTTCCCTGAACCAACTCACGCAAGGCCAGGCAGGCATCAGGGCTGGCACGTTTGAAGAAGGGCAGATGAGCTTTATCAGGCAGCACACGAACACCAAGTTCCAAGCTAACGCGTGCCCTGTTTCCCTCCATCCCCTCCACTCACCGCTGGATTGCTTTCTTACTGATCAGTTTTAGCTGATGTGATTAGCATGAGTAAGATCAGGAAACGTCCTAAACCGACAAAAACGTGTGCTTTTCCTCCTAACACTATTATTGGGGAAAGCCAGCCTGGCATTAAACCACCAGTTTTCAGGTGCCTTTTCTGAACACCTGAGAAATGGCAAAGCTGCAGCTCTGGACCTGTGCTGCTTGTGACAAACTTTTACTTTCATTGTGAGCACAGCTTGAGGAGATGTTATTCTTGGACTGTGCTGGCTGAAAACAGACGAAGAACAAAACCAATACCTCCTGTACAACCCCACTGATAAATTTGGTCAGCCAGAAGGGGAAAGACTCCGATTAAGACGCTAGAAGCGTAAAAGCCTTCCTCAATTAGACTTCAGAAACAAACACCCCCGGCTGCTCAGAGAAACCATCAAAATCCGGATTAAGAGAGGTGCATTTCAAGAGTTATCTAAAGGCTTCTAGCTGGTAAAGTGTTACATCTCACCCGTTACCCATTCCATTTATTTTGTGCTATTTCGACAGGAATCCTCAGCTCCAGTGCCCGGTTACTCACAGCTTATACAACCCAGCGCAGTAGTAAACACGGTCTGCATTCAGCAATCTCTGCCAGTATCGCCCCTTCAAAATACCTCTTTCCATTCAGGAAACAACAAAAACAACACGCTTCGTAGTCCAAGTAGCTTCGAGTTTTCAAATTACTCATCACACAAATGTCATGATTTACTGAGCATTCGACCAAATCAGTCAAAAGTTCTCCCCTCCACTCCCACTCAGTGACGCAGGCAGCAATTCCTGCCCACTCGTTTTCATAGAAGAGTCGAAATGTCAAGCGCTGGTAAAAACATCTTATTTGTCTTTTGATTAATCTCCCCCCATTCCTGGAAAAAGCTGCGCTATCTTGAGGCTTCGTACCGAGAAGAGGTGAGCATCAAAGCCGAGTTCCCCCGTAACATTTGCCTGGCTCTACCCAGAAACCTACCCAAAAATTCTGGGGGGGTTGGCGTCGAGCCCTAAACTGAAACAAAAACACAAACCAAGAGGCATCGCTTAAAACACCCTCACACTCCATGCTTATGCCAAACTTGTTCCAGGCATCTGTTCTCTTAAACTTTTCCTTCGTTTTGGTACGAGGACATGAGTAGAGGCAGCGCCACAATCTACTCCCGGAATGTTTTTGGGATACAAGCATATGTGAAGAGTTACTACGAGACATCTGAGTGTCTCCATCTCTGGTTTTCTTACTACGAGATCACACACGCCATGGTTTATAACCATAGGAAACACGAGGACAACTGCTGAAATGTAGATAAGGTTAAAAAGGGTGCCCAGAGGAATGGTTGTGGCCCAGAGGAATCGAATCAAGGGGGTGATAAATAAATGGCGTGGGTCTCTGTGCCATTCGTGAATCGTTTTGAGGCATTCGGCTGATTTTGCTGTCAATTCTGGGCAGTGCGAGGGCTCCCTTGGGAAAGCCTGCTAGAAACAGGAGCAAGATGTAATTCGGCTCTGTGAACGCTGCCCAAACGTGCTGGGACCCCCTCAGAAACACCCCGCATCCAAAGCGATGAGAAACCCCTAGGACAGTGCTGTGGCATGGCAGAGGATGAGGGCAGAGGTTTTGCTGCTCCAGACAAAAACGCTCGTGGCATTTGTTGGTGACATTATTCATGAGCATCCTCAACGCTGGAAGAGCCTGCTGGGATCCATCCCCCCCCAATATTAATTCATCAAAAAGCAAAAAATGGCTAAAACAGAGCAGGTATTATTCATGAAACACTGGGGAAAACAACTCACACCGATACTATTGCTCAAAGGGCTGAAGCCTGCAGTAACATTAAGACCAAGGTTTCTGGCTTGGACACAAACTGGGTCCAGGTGGAGGTGCCGGCACCTCGGAAGCGTTGACTCCAGCTGAAACCTCTGAAGTTTGTGGCTGTCAGGATTCGGATCCAGAGCTTGGAAACTCCTTCCGAGATCAGACCACGTGCCAGACCAACGTGGAAGTACCCCAATGGCTCGGGCAGGATCTGAATCACGACAGTCTCTTCTGTAGAAGTACAGATTTACTACAAAGACCCAAACCCGATGGCGCTTGCACAGCTCAGATCCTGTCTGGCTCGCACCCAAAACACAGTCTGAATCCGGCAACCAGACAGGGACCCAGGCACAATAACACCTGAACTGAAAGCGCAGGCACTGAAACCTCCAAACTCTTTCAATAAAATCGTTTTGGGGAAAACCAAAGCTTTTGGAACGTGAGGTGGTGTTAGGGCAGGAAGCACCCTCGATTTCCAGCAGGATGCTAGGAGAAAATGCAGATCTCCTGACGTGATCCTCTCTGTGAGGAACAAAAATCAGCACCAAGCTTCCAGCAAGGAACTATCCCTTCTCCTACTGCGGGCTTCAGCATTAGGAAATTAAAAACTATGAACAGATGAGCACTGAATAGGTTTATTTGGGTATAAATCAGTTCTAAATCTCTCATTGAATGGGTGAATACCTGGTCTTACAAACCACGACAGGGGATTTAACAGGGAACAGAGGATTGAAACTCCAGCTCAGGAACACGAGGCAGACTTGTCTCACAGACCTCATCCCCTGGCTGGAGCCTGCAGAAAGCTCTCTAAAGAGAGGGGAGGAAAAAAAAAAAAAAAAAGGTTCCCTTTCAGAGGGCCCCCAGCTTCCACATGGCCTTAGAGGCCCAAGCTATGGAGCACCAGCGAGGAACAAGTTAATTCTAAATTAAAAAAGTAGATAGGGAAGATTACAGTGAGATGTTGGTTGCAATAACCGGGCTCCTTCCTTACGCCAGAAATCCTGAATTGCCGTATTTCTGCAGCAGCAACCTCTCTGGGTGGCATTCCATTATTTATGAGTAATGCAATCCGCGTTTTCTAAGCATTCCTGCTCGCAATTTAGGCTCCTCTTTTTCCTTTTACCAGCCTCAGATAATGAGGCGTGTTAAAACCCATCAAAAGCCAACGTTTTGACGCCACTCGCAGCGACAGCCGCGCGCGCCGACCTGTTCCACCACAGCACGGGTACAGGAGGCACAGCGAAGCGTCCTGGAAGCATTTACGAGATAACAAACGCTTAGAAACTCCTGCTAAAAAAAATAAATCGAAGGGCAGAGAGCGTCTAGCTCCAAGAAGCTGCTCATCTGTGCTGCGTGTTCGCAGCCACGGGCTGGAGGAGGAGGGAGAGCGCCAGGACCCCACCAGCGCGGTGCCACCGCGTCCCGAAGGCGCTGGGGTTTTGTCTTCCCATTTTCCTATTTATTGGTTTGATTATTACAGTCCCTAACTTCAAATTGCTATTACTGAGCGGGAGAAACACGCTGCCCACCTGCCTGCCACCTCAGGCTCAGGTTTGAGCCGCCCGCAGTTCCCTTTCTCCATTTTTCTGCCCGAAGAATACCGGAGAGCAGCGCGGCAGAGCTGAGGCACGCGGGACAGCGCCGGATTTCGAACCGTGCTACCAGAAAATAAAAATACATTTTTACAGTCCCCGAGCAAAACTCCTTGAAACGTAAGGCTAAAATTACTCAACATCCCTTCGAAGTTTCGCATGCGAGCAGAATGAAAAGCAACAAATGACTGATTAACCTCACCGTCTGCAGAAAAACGGTACAAAGGAAGGAGAAGCTGTGCCTGGAGAACACTAAGAACCGAGCCAGTTTGTCTCCAGGAATAACCCTTTAATTAAGAGGTGAATGCTTCCCGTGACAGTTGGGTTATACAACCCTTTCTAACGTAAAAGGAAAAGGAAAGGAAAAGTTATCGAGATCTCTGATCACCTGGCAAGCCACCCCGCTGCCTCGCAGGGCCTTGCTTCAACGCGCGCCGGAGGTGTTGAGAAGCTCCCAAGCCTTAAAGTCCTGTTGGTTTTTTAATTTATCTGGGAAATGAGCTCAAGAAGTGCCCTGACACTTAAACCACCGAGGAAAAAGAGATTTGTGGAGCTCGTGCTCTGATTCCAACAGCTTCCCCTGCAATTCCTCAGAGGCGAGGCTCCTCTGTAACTCCCATCGCACGCGCTCTGCTCCGAGGAAGAGTAACTTTGCAAGGCACTTATGATTCATTCCCCTGCTCTCCTCTACTCCACCCACAAGCATGCAGCTTTTCACGGTCCTCCCAAGTCGCCAGGCTTCACGCAGCGAGAAAACACCCAGTTCTCAGAGCTGGGACTGCCCAAAGTTGGGAGAGGAAAGCCACCAGGCGATGGGAGACGTCCGCAGGGCTTCACTGGAAATGGAGCGGAGTCAGAAAACGACAGATTTAACACAAAAGCTCTGAACTTTGGAGGAAGGAGCAACAAAGTGTGAGCGGGGAGGGAGGCAGGGCTCGAGTCCTCGGGCTCGTTATGCCACAGGGTGCTGGCGATGCCATGGCAGCAGGGGTGCAATGCACGCAGCTGCCTTGGGGAGGTTCACAACGCTCCTCTGCTGGAAGCGCGACGCCCGGCACCGAATCCAGCTCTCTCAGAGCTCTTTTCACTTCCCTTCACCTCTCTGCAGCCAAGTTTATTGCTGCTACTCCACCGTTTACTTGATTTCACCACAAACTGCACCCCGAGCAGCTGCAGCCGCAGCCTGCCCCTGCTGTAAGCCACTTTTAAGCATTATTTAGTCTGGAAGAGGCGACACTTTCCAGATTTCCGAGGCTACGCTCATCACACTGACAGGAAGCTGCCCACAGCCCCGCTTATCTTACACCACACCGGCTTCCACCTTTACTCCCGGAATACTCACAGCCCTGTGTTTTCCCCCTTTGTGTTTTATTTCCCCTCCACACACGGAGAAGGACACAACATCTCAGTGCCCTCCTCTCCTAGGAGAGGGAACTTTAACCCTTCTGTGCTCAGCCACGCACGGTTTGTGTCCTCCGGGGTCTGGCGGCCAGGAGGTTCCCCTCAGACCTTAACGAAGCACAAAACCTTTCCCTCATTATGGAGCATACAGAGAGAAACGTCCCTAGTGCTGAGCACAACGCTCAGCACACCAGGCTCACCAGGAGAGCTGCCTCACGGCTGTAGCACCTCGCTAAAAGCCAGCACGCTGCAGCCTTCCAGCAAGGAAACTCATAGGAAATAAGAATCTGAGACACCTGCGCTGTACCTCTGGCAAATCCCTATCTTGAGATGAGTCAAATGATACCCAGTTATCATGAAAGCTTGCTTAACGCACACAGATTGTCAGCACAGCACCTGAATCCTGCCAACACCCCGCTCCTTCCTCAAGCAGCTCCAATCCATTCAGGCAAGCTCGTTAAGCGAGGACGCAGTTTAGATTTTAAGCTTTTTTGGGGCCAAATCCATCCTTAATGCCAACCTCTGCCTAAACGCCAAAGCTCCCTACACCGAAGGGATGAACACACGGGTCCTGCTCAGGCAGCTTCAGCCCCACGCGGCTGCTGCCGTGCCCTTTGCCAGCCCAGCCCTAGGCTCGGGGAGCCGGAGGCTGCCGGTAAGGCGAGGCAGAAATCCTCCTGGCGGATCTCCGAGCACGTTTTGAGCCGGTTGAGGCGCTGGCAGCAGGTGTTTTGGGTGTGTTTAAAGCATTTTGGGGGTGCTTCAAGCGTTTTGGGGATGCTCCGTGGGGGCTTTCCGTGGCAGAAGGCCCCGTGGCTGAGGGAGAGCTCCGGGATCCACCCTCACATCCCAAAGCGTCACGGCTCCGTGCGGGGAGCCTCCCGGTGCGGGGACCCTCGGGATTTTGGGGTAAAACCACCGGGAACGGCCTCAGCTCGGTGTGCCCGGTGACCCCCCCATCCTCCCCCATTCCCCGGTGCCACCCGAAGCCCAGCTCCCAGCACAGCACGGCGTTATGCAAGGCGGCCGCACTGCCGCGGGGCCGGCCCGTTACGAAACGCCCCAAAAACACCGGGGGGACACCGGGAGGGGGTCCCCAATGCCCCCCCCACCGGGCCCAGTTGCCCCCCACCGGGCCCAGCTCCCCCCCACAGGGCCCGGTACCCCCTTTAGGGCCCGGTACCCCCCTCAGGGCGCCCCCGGGTACCCCGAAACCACCGGGGGGCTACGGGGGGGTGTCCCTATTTCCCCCCACACCGAGCCCGGTACCCCCCTACCGAGCCCGGTACCCCCCCCTCAGGGCCCGGTGCCCCTCACCTGCGCTGCCGATTTCCATGCATGGAGCTGGGCGCAGCCGCTGGGGGCTGCGGGCTCGGGAGGCCCCGGGGCGATGCTGGGCGGCGGCGGCGGCGACGGTGACGGTAACAGCGGTAACAGCGGTGACCCGGCGGTGGTGGCGGCGGCGGTGGAGGCCCGGCCTCCCGTCCCGTGCCGTCCCCTCCCGGCCGAGGCCCACCCGCTCGGCGGAGGCCGCAGGCCGCGGCCCGGCCCCCCCCCGCCCGCCCCTCCCGGCCCGGCCCCGGCCCCGCCCCGCCGGAAGTTGCGTGGCCGCCCCCGCAGCCCCCCGGGCTCGCGCCTGGCGCTGCCGCCGTTCGGCTCCGTTCGGCTCCGCTCGGCCCCCGCCGCCGGAAGTCCCGCCCCCAGCGCTCGGCTCCTTCCTGGCGCGGGGAGCGGGGGGGGGGAACGCGGAAGTGGCGGGGGAGGAGGGGGCGGTTGCTAGGCAACGGCGGGAGGGCCCTGAGGGGGCCCTGAGGTGGATCCGTCCCCGCTCGTTGTCCCCTCAGGCGGCTCCGTTTGTCCCCTCGTTGTCCCTTCTGCTCCCTGCGAGCCCCCCAGCAGCCGCTCGAGGGGCTCCAGTGCCTCAGGGGGTGCAGCCACGGTTCCTTTGGGCATGGAGGGGACAGGGAGGGGGGTGCCACCAGCCCCCACCCTACAAACCTACGTCCTACAAACCTCCATCCCACAAACCCTCATCTTACAAACCCCCATCCTACAAACCTCGGTCCCCCACAGCTCATATGTACCTGTGGGGGCCGTGCACAGACCATGGGGCAAATAATTTCAGCGTTTTTGGAGAGGTTCCTAGGGGTGGGCAAGGGGTAACGGGCATAAAGCAAACCTCAGGAGGTTTCGTCGGCATCTGAGGGAGTTCGTTACAATTATGGTGACAGCGCTGCGGAAGGTTGCCCTGAGAGGAGCTGTGGGGTCTCCTTCTCTGGAGATATTCCAAACCCGCCTGGGTGCTGTCCTGTGTGACGTGCTCTGGGTGACCCTGCTTGAGCAGGGGGTTGGAGCAGCTGATCTCAGGAGGTCCCTTCCAACCTCAGCCATGCTGTGATGCTGTTTCTCTTTAATCCTCGCTAAATGAGTATTAAAGGACTGAGCCTCATCCTTCGGTACTCCCAGGAACGCCGCATGATGCAAGCGCTTCCCATGTACGGGACACAGCACAGCCTGCGCCAGAGCTCTGCAGACTCCAGCACGTTCCCTCCGTGCTGCCAGGGCAGCCACAAAAGCCAGGCTTCGTCCTCCGGGCTGAAAAAGCCAGGAATGCACAAAAGTGGCCTGAAAGGGGCCTGGAAGCTGCAGCAGTGCCCAAACACAGAGGACAAGGCACAAAACTGCTCCGTAGACACAGTTAAAGGCAGCTGCAGCTGTCCCAGGAGCCTTTCATGCAGCCTCCTTTCTCAGGGAGTGACGTGTAAAGATGTCTTAAAAACGCACAGTCAACTGTCTAAAAACTAACACCTGATAAACACACGTTATCCCTCAACATCCCCATAACAACCAAAGGATTGACACCAGCCTTGTGTTTGTTTTTCCAGTTTGCAGAGGAGCCACCAGACTCTAAGTAGCTCGGGTTGAGGAGAATAAAGGCTCTGATTCACTAGATCTGCATGAATTCAGAGCGTACGTCTGCCCTCTCCTCGGTTTTTGGCAGTGTTTTTAACAATGTTTAGTACCGCTTTGTTGTAGATTTGCTACACAAACTGTCACCAGAAGAAATGCAGAGGGTGAAACAAGCAAAACAATTGTGTGCGTGTGGCAAAGTGACTCAGACGTACCAGTTCCAGCGTGGGGTCAGGCCGTGGCACCCTCATCTCTATTTTCTCTTCCCCAAAATACTTCTTTGATAAGAATCATACACGAATAAGAGGAGTGCAGTGAAGCTATCCAAGCATCTTTGAACCTGCAGCTTATTCTGGAGGAAGGATGTCAGCTTTCCTGCTGGTGAGGGGCATTTTCCAGCTACGAAGCTGCGGAGGTAGCAGCAGGGGAGCTGCACTGTCGGAGCAGCAGAGCAGAAGCTTGAGATTCAAGATCCGGGCTTCACATACATTATTAAGAACTGCTGTTCCGGGGACTGCTATCTAAATTAGTCTTAAAAGCGTAAATTTAGTTATCAGAGAAGTTACGTTGTAAAGATTCTAAAAAACTTGGAAATTAAAAGTAAGCTACTAGAATATTTCCTTAATTGTATTCCTGAGAGGGAAGGGGAAACACGATCACCAAGATCAAGCAGATATACCCAAGGCAGACATCTCCACAGAACGTGGGCACCTCAGAGCCGTGCGAGCACTTCTGATGCTGCAGCTTAGGCCACTGTAACCAGAACCGAGGGCTGGGGCTCAGATGCCAACCTAACATTTGAAACCAAGGAGCCCGATCCATTTTCCAGGACTTCAGACCCAGCCTCACAAGGCACAATTTTCTGTTACACCTCTCTTTCTCACATACGGTCCCCCTGAAGCTGCAAAAGAAGATTTTTCTGATACTTTTTTTTTTTTTTTTTTTTTTTTAGTGATATAACATTAAAAGCAGCAGGTGTGCAGAATCTATAGAGATGCTCAGTTCGGTGTTCTGCATGCTAACAGTTTAAGTAAATTAGCTGAGTATCTGCATGCCATTAGCAACTCCCTCCTTAAAATCACTTAGCATTATTCAAAAATCCACACTTACAGCTCAACTGCTAAATAATTCAGTCTCTAAAGGTATGTCAATACGTGCTTGTAAGGTAGAGCCCAAACTAATCCACAGAATTCAGTGGATGGCCGGCAGCCTCCAGTTTTGTACCCCAAGACAGACACCTGAGCTATTGGCGTGGGTTTGCAGAGGACTGTGGAGTCTGCAAGGAACTTTGAAGCTGGGAAATGTAAAGTATTACAAGGTAAAGAAACACGGAGATCAAAATTTAACCCCAATCCAAAAGAAGTCTGAAATTTGTCCTTAAAGCATCTTGGAGCCAGTGGGCTTCTTATAACCTCAACAAGCCGTGCAGATTCACAGCAGACAGCCATTGGAAACGTCTGGCCACAACTCACTTAAACAGAAAAGGCTGAAAAAAGGCTGAAAAGGCTCCTCACAAGTGCAGGAGCTGGCTGCTCCACAAATCAAACCACCACAAAGTCTGCAAATAGCGGAAACGCGATGTGTAAACGCGCACAGGAGTAGCGATAGCGGGGGGCCGTTGGAACGGGGAACAAAAGGTACAGGTGAAAATATAAGCAGCCGTTTTAAATCAGGTTTTGGATTTGAGTCAAGACAGATCCAGAGGAAAGGTTTGCTTTAACATTGCCCGTCTCAAAACCACTCAAGTCACGCTAAGGTAGCAAGGCCAGGCAGCTGGAGGGGCGGCAGCTTTTGATGTACGCTTGTGCCATTTAATAACCGAAGGAGCTCAAATTAAGTCAGTTCTCGGATGATATTTTAATGAAAAGTGGGACTGCCCATCATATTCCAAGGAGCTTTAAGCATATTACTTGGTCGCTTAAGTGTTTCTCTCATCAAACAGAAACAAGCTGGAAAGAGAGGAGGTTTGGATCCTCCACAATATCTGATGCAATCCAGCTACAGTCAGCATTTCACTGTTCGTTCCCAAGCCCTCCTCCCGTGAACTGCCAGGACTGAGCATGGAAGCTTCTTCCTTCCCCACGCGAGCTGACTCAGGAGTGTCACCCCAACATAGTCACATTGCTTTTATTTAGGTCTTCTGCCAACAGTTACAGGGTAACAGACACTTGGGACTGCAAAGTCAAAGTTGCAAGCAAAAATCAGGACCGAGGCAAAAAAAATAATAATAAAAAAAAATAAAAATCCACAAAAGCAATCAAATCAAATATAAATACAATGTTCTGGAGCTCTTTAATCATACCGTTTTCTTTAATAAAGAGGTGGTTACGATCTTACAGTATTTTCTTTTGGCCTAATCCAAGGATTTTGTTACTCTTTACCAGTCTTAATTCCACGCATACAAAAAAAAAAAAAAAGTTGATATTCAACCTTTAAAATATAAGCCATATTTTCTTAATAAAATAAGTTTTGTGCTGCTGCTTGTTTAGTAAGTACTGTACATCAACTGTTCACGTCTATTTAACAAATGGACCAGACAGAGTTCAAGCTAAAGCAAAAAAAACAAAAACAAAACAAAACAAAAAAAAAAAAAAAAAACACAAGAAAAATAACCCAAACAGAGTGTCTTGTCAACACCCTGTGTACAGTCCAACACTTGCTCGTATAAAGGAGGTACGAAAGGGGCTAGAATTGAACACAAAAGCACTGGAGTCCCCATCAATTTTCTTTCACAACTATTGAAGTGCAAATCACTCAGGCAAGATATGAATTTCACTCGTTTATTGCTGTCCAGAGCTGTCTGGCTTCCCTTGCTGAAAGAATGACACTCTTTTATTTCGTTAACTAATTTTCCAAGAAGAAAACTTTCCACGAGGCAACGCTGAACACTCGGGCTTTGTGACACCAGGCAGCAGGTCAGAGGCTTGCAAGCACCAGAACCGCCCCCCGACTGCCCTGGAAGCTCTGGGGCGAGGGCTGCTCTGCCCTCGTGCCCCCGTTTACGTTCCGATAGGAGATCAGGGAAAACAAACAGCATTCAACAACTGACGGGTAAATGAAAGCGATTCCTCTTCCCACAGGACCGCATGCACTTGGCGATGGTTCCAGTCGCTGAAGGAACACGTGCGCACTGAGAAGGCAGAGACTCGGGAGCCGTTGGGGATGTTCACGTGGAGGTTGCGGCTAACTACAAGTCCTGATATGTAGCTGGGTTAACACCTATCCGCTAGGGGTACCAAAATGCACAGCACCTCAACATGCAGTTTTTCACTTGCATCTTGGACGAGAAAAGGGTAGAAATATCGAATGCTGGAGCCGCGCAGAAGGTACAGTGCATAGTCCGTTATAGAAAACATGCGGGTAACTCAAACCCCTTCTAAATTTCTTCAAAGTGGAAATAGGGTTTAAAGGGCACAGCAGCTACTAGTTTGGCTTTTTTTGTATTTATTCAAAACCATGAAAACCCAACGCAGAGGGTGAAATAAGGGCAGAACATGATCTGCAAGTCAACAGCTGAGAGTTTCAGAAGCTGTGAAGCTTTTGTGTAGTTAAAATTGCTGTTAAAAGTAGGTGCTACATCAGCAAGTCTTCATTCATAGTTTTCTATGAACAGCCACCTTACAAATGAGTGCAAATCTTAAAGGTCCATTTTACATTTCAAGTCTCAAGGTTAAAAAAAAAATTGTTACAGAGCAACAAGCTGTTTCTGTAAATGCCCACGCTATCTCTTTTCAAATGGTTAAAAATGGCATGTGCTATGCCACAGCTACTAAAAGACATTTCAGAAGTCTAGACCCAACTAAAACACTAAACTAAAAACTAGAAACCAAAATACCTTTGCCCCTTGCTGCAGAGCAGCAACCAGGTGCTTTCCGTTGTAATGCTGGTGAACAAACTGATTTACAGAGAGAACCTTGGCCTGAACCCCAGTTTTATTCTTAGCGAGGGGCTTTCTAGCACGACGCGAGCAGGTACAGCCTCTCTGAGATCGTTTTGCTTTCAATGCACACAAGCCAGAATTCCCAGGATGAAATGGAGAGGTGCTGAATTTGTGTCACTATGCAGGCACTTGTGTAGAGGAATGTAGGCTTCTCATGTTGACACTTAGTGTTGACGCGTTCCCTGCTCTCTAAAAGCTTCCCTAAGAGTTCGCTACCCTACCGACCACGAAGAGTTCCTGGTCTCCTCCCCACCACCTCGCAGATAGACAGCAGCGGAGTTTGACACAAGGTGCAAAGGAGAATATGAGCCAAATACTGTAGTCTTGAGGACAAAAATACAACTGTGCTAAATGTAGGATCTTCACAGAAGGTGACATCAGTGGGCTCAGCACTTAGTTTGCATAGCATAGTGATGTCTTCGTTTTTCACAAATATGTTGCCCAGAAAGAAAACAGGTAGAGTGAATTCCTGCTGCTAGGACAGATTAATGGGCCAACATGACTACTGCGGATTTCATGAAGGCAAGGCGAGTTTAAACATCGGAAAGTACAGAACTAAAAGCTGTGCTGCTATCCACACGTACTGACAAGGGGCAGTGCTTGGGATAGAGCTGCTTTGAAAACGTGTTCGCTCTTGGCAGTAAAATGGTGACAGCTCTTCCCTGAAAGAGCCTGGTAGGAGTGCACACGTGGTTCTTCCTCCTGAAGGAAGCTTTGTGAGCACCTTTCATATCAAAAACCAGATAATCTGCCCACCTGATATCGGTAATGAGTTGCTACTACTGCCCTGCTGTGCATTATGGTCATTCTGTGCAGCAAAATGAGTCTGAAAAGCAGTCACTACGTTACTGTTGGGAAAAAAAAGGCTTTTTTTTTTCCTGTAAAGAACACAAATCAGTAGGAGTTTCCCCCCTGACAATAATGAGGATTTCGCAATTCTGACTAAGGAACCCATGTGGTGTGCTTTGGGAAGAAAAACCCTGCGCGTGAAATCAGTGAGACCGTGACATGAAGAGCAGCAAAACCTAGCAGCAGACACGGTGCCGGTTTGGAGGTGCTGACGCCGGGGTACGCGGTACTTCCGAAAGCAGCCGGCCCCAGGCAGGCATGTGTCGAAGGCACATGGTGCGAGGGAGATGGGTGCTGAGGAGTACCCCGGAGCTGCCCGGCCTGCAGTTTGTCACACTCATCGGACAGGAAACATGAGAAATCTCTGGCGTGAGCGCACAGCCTCAGGAAGTGCGGTGATGTAAACTCTGAGCATGTTAATGACTTGTGGATTTTGGCAACAGACTCGGTATCGTATAAAAATAATGTTTAGTAAAAAAATCCCGGTGTCCATCATAGAAATTCAGGAAAAAAAAAAAATTGATAGCGATTTCTGTCCTCATGGGATGACGATGCCCCCATTTGTCAGAAACAGTTTTAAATAACAAGTAGTACATTGGAAACAAAAATGGGTCAGCAGCCATTAAACGTGTCCTATATGAAAGTGCACATCTTTCAATGGAGTTTAACCACCATGAGGTCGTGATCTAACACAAACTGCAACTTAGGACCATAGAAATTAACTCCTTCCGATGGAAATATGGACCACCATCAAGACAAGATTACTATTTTCCTTACAAGATTAAAAACATTGAAATTTTGCAGCATCATAGTAAGGCACTCACCCATGGAAAAGTCTGTGACTGTTGCTTCAAGTGGCAGCAGCTAACTAGCTTTTAACACGAGGAAGACAGTTTTCAGTTCTGAGCTAAGTGCTAGGGTGCCTTACATTATATGGGGGGAATTATTCGGGGGCGGGGAACTGTTAGTGTTAGAATTCTCCTATAAACTAGTTGTTTTTCCCCCTTAACCCATTAAAGCATCTCATATTCTAAAATATTAGTTTTATAAATCTAGTCTTCTGTTTTAAGGCTCTAAAAATCCCCTCCCCCCAACCCCCACAAAAAATACCTACCAGCGCCTGGTGGGCAACGGAGGACCAAATCCGCCATTTCACAGTCAGGAGTCTATAGTATTGCATCTTAAAAATGAAAACCTGCTTCCGCCTCCTGGGAGTTTTATCCCTTCCTCGAATGCCTTCATGTGTTTGGTCAGGTCAAAATTTTGCAAAGCCAGAAAAAAATTAAAAAAATAATCAGTCTCTTCCAATCCTACGAAGGTGTTGGATCTTTTCTGTCCCGTGGTGCTGGTCTCCTGCCTCAAATCGACGCTGCCTGCCCTGCAGTGATTTCTCATTGGAAAAAAAAACAAGGTGTCCCAATGCTTCCTTTTTTGTATGGCTCCTACAAATCTGAAAGCTTTCTTGAGTGAGGTAACAAAAGTTAGGCTTTCAAGCAAAGTACATGGTACGTAAAGTGTCCTGATGAACCTGCACAGCCTTCGCCAAGGCCTGGGGGTCTCTGCCGTTGCTCTGTCCAGATATATGGCTGCCCTCGCCACTGAAAGCGCAAGAAAATCATTGTGTAATTATTTAATACTCCCCCCCAAGGCACAGTGAGAAACCCCCTTGGACATCTGAGCCAGCTTTTGCACCTCTCCCCCATGCTAGGTGTGAACTGTGCCCAGCACTGTGGTGATTCCAGCGCCCCGAAGTGGCTGGTAGTGCTCAAACACCCCAGGGATGCTCCTCCAGATCCAGGATGAGCTCAGGATGGGATCTAGATTTAACCCTCCTTGATCCCCATTTCCTCCTAGACTGGGACCTAAGAGGACGTAGCTATGGGCAGAGCTGCAGCACTGCTCTGATTCAGCCTCTTTTGGACCCAAAAGTAGGGTACTCGTGCCCCACTGCTCCTCCCTAGGCTTTGCCCTCCGTGAGCCCTCAGGAGCAGCCCTCTCACCTGTCGTGCTCCTTGTCCACGAGGTGATACCGCGCTCTGAACGCCACCAGTCGGGCGTAGTACGCCGGGGCCGGGATGGAGACAGAGCGAGTGCAGCGCACGTACGTGTGGCACAGCTGGTACGTGAGGATTTGCAGCTCATCCGCCGTGAAGCGGTTGTCATCCCAGAGCACGTAGTAATGGGACGGCCGGCTCGTACCCTGCCAAGGAGAGGGAACGGGGTGAAATGAAAGGTGTTCCCCTGCCCGCAGCCAGCTCCCTTGTATCCTGATCAACCTTCTCTTCAATCAAAATGAGACAGCAAAGCAGCCTGAGCAGGAGAGAGGTCCGTGCTTCCCTAATTTAAGAGCCCCACGTGTGAATGTGAGGCATGGAAGCACTTTGCACTGACGTGCAAACCATGCCCAGGTACTGCTGGTGCTTCCGTGCTGCTTCCCCAGGTCCCTGCCACCGCACGGCATCACGCGCTGCGCCAGCACAGAGCTCCCCCCACAGCTCCCCACCGAAGCAGGCCAGCTCCCTGCTGTCCTCGCAGCAGGAGAGGATGCCAAAAAGCCTCTCTTGCGGAAACAGCTGTAGATTAAGTGAGTGCAATTTCTTCTGTACAGTTTCTGACTAATCTTGGCTGCCTGAAGAAAGGCAGCTGTGAAGCAAGCCGCCTCCTCCAGGGCCGGCTGGCCCCAGCTCTCCCGCCCACGGGCAGACAACAGGTCCCTGCTGACAACCAGGCGCACCGGCGAGCCCGGCGTGCTCAGGCCCCAGCTGACAAGCTGCTGAACTGGCCGCTCCAAAGAAGGAAATTCTCAGAGGAGAGATCCTTGGCTCCAGGAGAGAAACCAAGAGCACGCCACAGAACACAGCGGCCACGCTGCCTGGCACCTGCTGGCCCAAACTGCTGCAAGGGCAGCTTGGAGCAAGTGCCCGTGTCTCCAGGCAGGGCCCCAAAAGATAGATGAGATGCAATCTGCAGCAACAAGCAAAGAAAAACAGCAGCATCACACCAGCCAGCTCTGCAGCACGGTACCTGAATGCCTGCATGACTGCACAAGTAGAAGTCGAACTCAAAGGGGTGGGTGATGTTTGTATCCACTGTTGTTCCGGCTGGGATGTTCCCACTCTTCCCAATCTACAGGGAATAGAAAGAGAGATCCAAGCACTGCACAATTTGATTATTTCCAGCTGCCCAGAGCACTGCCTGCAACACCTGCTCTGCGTTAGGGCCACAGCACAGGGTCCCCCATCTCAGCATCTCAGTTTGAGGGCACCACTCTGCTCAGAGGGAACAGAAGCAGCTCATCCCACTCTGCTCCCTGCCCCGACAGGCCTGCCAGCATTTTCTGCAAGCATCAACACCAGGCATGACACAGACAGAGCAAACTACATAAAAAGGAAAGCAGGCAGGGTGAGGGCTGGGCACTGGCCCATCCCACTGCAGAAGTGAGGATTAAGTGAGTAAAACTCCAGGAATCTCTGCAGAGAGTACACTAGAGCCTTTGACATAAGACACCAGGGCTTTTACACCCTGGTCAAAAATGGTCCTTAGTTCCCAAGATTAAGTCTTCATGCTCAGGGAGAGCCAGAGTCTGGTTAGACGAGATTTAAACCCTAAATATAGATCAGTCAGTGAGCACAGCACACACAAAGCACACATGAACTAGCTGTGAGCAAGCAAGGGGTTATTCATCCTGTCACAACGTCAGCGGCTGCAGCTATCACCAAAACAACAGATGTTTGCAAGCTGACAGAGGCTATTTCAAGAGAGTCACCAGGATCATCAGCACCCAGTAACTCATAATAACAGCAAACAGCTGTCTGGGTTTCTAGAAGCAGCCTAATCCACATGGATACGGGAGTCAATTGAGCAGCAGATTTGATTCAAGAAAGTGCTCTGCCTGCCAGCAACAAGCTTTCCGCTCGGTGAAGTCCAGGGCTGACTCTCCCTAAAAGCTGGTGAGGAGACGTCCCCCTCCGGCCCTGCCACTCACCCTCTCGTTCTTGTCTGCGCAGAAGAGCCGGGTGTGATGCCTTTTCTGCACGACGATGTAGGTGATGCCAGGCTGGTAATCCTTTTCCAGTTTGATGCAGGCGTCACGGATCGCTAGGAGCTCGTAGTGAAGGATCTGAAGAGACAAGAGCACGCACAGAGTGAGTGGATGCAGCAGCTGGTTTCTGCACCCAGCTGTCCCTGCCCGCCCTCAGGGAAGCCACAGCAGCCAGCGCAGGTTTAGGCAGCAGCACAGGGACCAGGAGATCCGATCTCATCATCCACGAGCGTCTGGCAGCACTGCGCGTCCCCAGACACAAGTGGAAAAAGAGGAGAGTGCTCAAAGCTAGCCTCGGGAGATGCTTCAAAGCACCGACTGCCTGGTGCCCTCGTGCTGCCAAGCACGTCCTCAGTGACTGCCAGATGCCCAGCACCAGCTCTGCAATTCTTTGGCCCAGGTCCCCGCAGCCAAATCAGCCCAATACCACCAGCACGCACGAAGCATTTCAGCAAAAGCCAGCAATTTCAGGCAACGGAAATCCTAGTGAGGTGAACTTGGGGCCTTAAAAAGCCCCTCTCCTCTGGCTGCAGGCTGCCCTGCTGCCCCACAGAGCTGCAGGCCCCAGCTCCGCTGGCCGAGGGGGATGCAAATGGTCCTCACCTGCGGGAGCTGCCCCTCGGGAACACCGTCACGGTAGAAGATGATCCGGGTGGGTTTGAAGCGGGTGGATTTGTAGAACTGGATGAGGAGCTCCCTCACCATGTAGGACAGGTCCTCGATGATTTCCTGGCGAGGACGCTGCACGCGCACCGTGGCACAGTACCGGCTGGGGTGGGCGTCCATGCTGCCCACAACCTGCAGGGACAGAGGCAGGCAAGGCTTACAGGTTACCAGGGGAAGGACGGGGAAGATTTGGGACTTTCCCAGCTCTCTGACTGCTTCCAACACCCACAGCTGGCCGTGGGCAGCACTCTGAGCTCACAGATGAGGAGATGGGACGGCAAATATCACAAAGACAACTGCAGGCCAGAAAGGGCAACCCTGGTGGCAGTCACAGCCCGGTTTCATGCTCTGCAGTGCCCCTTGGGGCATTTGCAGGAATTTCCAGTGAGATGGCTGGGCTGGCACCACTGAGCCACGCGGGGCTGGTACTGCCCTGTCCCTGCTCCTGCTCAACAGCAGAGGGGTGAAGTGGGAGTGGGGCTGCAACCCTTCTCCCTCTGTCCCTCACTTGTGGGTTTGGGCTTCCGCAAAGGGCAGCTCAACCCAAACCCTGCTCTGCTGTCCCACCAGGGCGATGACACCCCCAGGTACAAAATCCCACTATCACCACGCTGTAAAAGCCGCTTAGGTCTTTATTACAGGCCGAGCAGGGAGCTCAGCCCTTCTCCAACTGTGGGAACAGCAAAACAATCCTGCCCACACTGGGGTGCCGGGAGGTCTTTGCCCAAAAGGCGACCAAACGAGGTAAATGCCTGCAAAGAGCGGCTGCCACCATCACGTCCCTGCGCCCTGTTCCGCTGCAGGAGTCACCCAGCGCAGCCCGGCGCTCCGGAGGGGAGACCCCAAAGACGTCAGGCACAGAGGCTGAGGGCAGCCAGGCTCAGCCGTGACGCAGGGGTGGGGGCACAGTGTGAGTCACGGCGCCGAGGCGGGTTTTAGCCCACGCTGTGACACGCTGACACGCTGCCCAGCTGCTCTGAGGGCAGCGGGACGCTGCTGCGTGGTCCACATCCCACCCACCCGAGCAGGGAAAGCACCGCAGCCCCACATCCTCCGTGGCACGGAGCCCAGCCCACGGCCCCCACCCTCAGCACGGGTTTCGTTTTTGCTTAGTGAAAGGAGCTCTGGGTTCTGGGCTGCTGTCGGAGCTGAAACGCTCAGCAGAAATGTTTCCTCTAGCCCTAGAGCTGGACCCTTTCCTATCATCTTATTAACAATGCACCAAGGAGAAGATTAAGGCCAAGTCTATACCCTTCTCCTCCCCTGCAGCTCTGAAAAAGCTTTTACGAAAATTAAGGAAAATAAAACGAAACCACAGCGGTCCTGTACAGAAAAACACAAAGTGTTTTCAGAGTGGAAGCACCGCCGCCAGGAAACAGACTGCCCTGTCCCACCCACACCTATGAGCAAACAGCCAAAAGCATTTCCCAACCCCTTTTAATTAAGAAAAAAAAAAAAACCACTCCTACAGAGACATTTGCATGCCATGGAAAACCTGAGCTATGAGTCCTGGAAAGCTAAGAACTGAATAGGAAAATGCTGACATGCTTAATTAAAACAGATGCTGTGAGAACCTGACACTCTCCTTCACTGCAAGGAGCACAAGGACAACGTCCTGCAGGCTCCCAAAGGGCGCGAGCTCGCAGCCAGCCCCACCGGCAGCTGAGTGTCACATCACTCCGTGGATGCTCAGTATTTCCTTGGGGTAAATTAGCAAAATCACCCCATTTCTCCCCCATCTCCAGTCCCTGCTCTCCCTCTCGGGGAAGGTGCCTCCCAGAGGTGCTTGCAGCCAGCAGTGATGCCTCCTCCAGCTCCAGGGAGCACAGCAGCAGCGCCGAGCTCCCTCCAGGCCCTGTCTGACCGTGCCCAGCACATCACGAGCCCCATCTGCTGGCAGCTGCCAGCTCTCCCTGTTGCTGCCAGCTCTCCCAGTGGCTCCTCAAAACCACAGCCTCTTCACGGGGACACAACTCCTATTCCAGCTCCTGCCTCCCTTCAGGGCTATCAGACCCTGAGGCCAGCCTCGGGAAGGGACTCACAGCTGTTATGGAGGGTTTCTTCCCATCTCCTGCTGGCGGGTGGGTGACATCGGCCCCGAGGAAGATCACGGGTTGCTGAAAGACTGCAGAGCTGGTGGGAAAGGAGAGAAAGCAGCAATCAGCCTTTTGGGGCATCTCAGGGCAATGCTCAGCCCAACAGAGATAAGAAAATCACGTAGAGGACGTTGTGATTCTCTGGGTTCTAGCTTGGGCACAGGCACATCAAGGCAAAGACGGGCTGCAAACCTACATTTCAGACAGCTGCTTTACAGAGCAGCCTGCGGGTCCCCTAATCCTCAGGGAACACCGTGCTGGCAGCACTGCAGTGGCCCAAAAGGCAGCAGGCCAGGAGGGACACTGGAAACAAACCCCTAAAGCTGGGACAGGCAGCAGCCATACGAACCGCTGGTGAGGCACAAGGATGTTGTTGATCCCGCCAAGCTTGACGTTGATCTTGAGGCAGAGGTTGGAAAGGGTCTGCGGGGAGGTTTTCACCACGTTCTTGACCTGGACGCACTGCGTGGCCATTCCCAGGAGGGTGTCCCCAACACGCTTCACCTCGGCTGCAGGCAGAGGAAGCACGTGAACAGGCAGGCAACGAGCAAAGCCTCCCAGTGTGACCCTCAAAAATAGGGGAGAAAGTGGGAGGGCAGAGCCAGAGCAAAACCCTTCTCCTCCCCCTCTCCTTGCCCCTGCCCCAGACGCACCATACACCGGTGTTTTCCCCGGTAGGATGACAATGATGAGCTGAAGCCCTGAATAGGTGTTCTTGAGGTGCCGAAACATGGGCTCCACGCTGTCTGCACCCTGGGCGTATTTGCAGAAGCAGGGCTGGCCTTGGATCGGCATCCCGGCATCCTTGGAGATCTTGCGCAGCTGGTCCGTAAAGTTCCTGCAGGAGGAGAGAGAAGTCACCCCTCCACACCACAGCACGGGGCAGAGCTGGGCCCATCACACCACCATGCCTGCAATCTTACAGCATCCAGCAACTCCAAGAGAGCCCAAACGTCCTCTCCTAATGCTCTCTTACCCACAGCAAAGATTTTTCCTAAGGACTGAAGGAGCTGTAAGCTATTCCCATGTAGGTAATTTCATAAGAAGGGGGAGCAGACCCGTTCCCTGGGACTGTTGATTTCTAGGTGATTGCAAAGCTGATACAAGCCAGCACTTACCAAACCAGACAATGTTATCTGGTGTACTCGAGCTCAGCTGTACTCCAGGTCACCAAGGATAAATCTGAGGCAGGGAGAGCCACAGGGAGTGCAGGGCTCCCAGCTCTGCCAGCACTCCCCTGCCCCAAAAGGGTGGCAAGAGGAGCTCTGTGTCACTCCCACCTGCACCCAGCTCCTGCAGATGCAGAGGCTTTGGAGCCAGAGGCTCCAAACCACCCCAAAACATAACAGTGTTAAACACAGCCAGAAGAGCCAAACAAAACGCTCACCTCAATGCATCCACCCTTGGTCAGGAGACAGCCGGGTCCCCAGCAGAACCCCAGACCAAGGTGACTGCTTCTCTGACTTAAACTCTTAAAAGTCTAAAGGAAACCACTCCAAGGTAAATCTGAAGTAGGACAGAAAGTTCATTTGCTAAATTAAACTCAATTTTGAGCTCTCGAGGTGTTACAGAAACTTTTAACTAAATCTCCTCGCAACCCATCCAGCTTCCCCTGGAGGAAATTCAGATCAGAGGAGCTCGACACAGCGTATCTGGCTTTCTGGCTGACACCATCAGCGCAAGAAACTGCAGCTACCTGATGTAAAGGATAGACTGTGGAGAGACTGACTGTCAGTCCACATGCCTGAGAGTGATGATGTGCTAACTTTAACCTGGCAGGCTTCGTGACGGCTCAGGGGCTGTTTGCAGCCAGGATAAACAGTCAGGCACTCCGGATAAACTAACAAGAAACAACACTGAACACCCAGTCCGGACCTGGATCAAATTTGTACCAGCAAGCAGCTGAGCCGCGCAGAGATCCGATGTCAGTGATAAGGGAAGTGTAGCCTGGGGCTGGGAACAGCAGGGTGGCTGCCCTGCACGCCAACACATCTCCCCCTGCTTCTTCCCACCCTCTCGGGCTGCCCGTTTCCTTACTTCAGCACCTCTTCTCGACACTGCTTCTGTGGGGCGAAGCAGGCAATCGCCCAGACTTTGATCTCAATGCCGTTGTAGAACTGCTTCCCTCGCATGTCCCACACGCCTTGGTTGGGAGTTGCAATGGCTCGGTTCTGCAAGGCAAACAGACGGTCAGAGCACTGAGAGACCACGTCCCACAAGGCAGGGACCTCGAGGCTCCAGCCATGAGGACCAAGAGGCTCCAGCCCCATGCTGGCAGCTCCTGGGGAGCACACGTGTTGTGTCTGCACTCCCCATCATGAAGCTGCACATCCTCAAGAGCTGGGCTTGCTCAAAGCAGCTCCCTGCACCTCTAGGGACTAGCACGGCACTCAGAGAATGGTAATTCAGAACCTTCGCTGCTCCGAGGTGATGGAAAATACACCTGAGCTGTTCTCGTGCAGCACCAGGAGGCAGCGAGTCCTGGGAGTCCCTCTGGGTGTGGGCACAAACCCCAACCACATCTCAAACACGTGGAAGGATGACCAAGCCTGACTCTGAACATCCCTCTCTTTCCGCCCCCTTTCTTGTCACTGCATTACTTTTGGCTCCAACTTTCAGAAGAGTCATGTTACAAAACACACACAAAAAGAAAACAAACAAACCCAAGGCACTGCAATAAAAAATTCCAGCTCTAACCTACAAACCTGAAGGTAGCACAAGTTTTAGTTAAAACCGGGGTTTTCTGCTGCAGAGGAATCTCTGCACAACACATCTGAACACCCCCAGCACGGCCCTGCTTACCCTGCCTCCGTACTGCAGGATGGGTGCTGGCAGGACCCTCCCCGTCACCTCCGTCATGTCGTCTTTCACCTTGATCCCAAACTCCTGAATATACGGATCCAGGTTGTAGCTGGCATTCTTCATCTGCAGAGGGAAGGAAGGGCAAGTGGGAGGGAGTGAGACCAGCTGCTTCATCCCACACAGCGTTCAGCTGACCGGGAAACACGGGCACAAAATATTTTCTCTACGGTGCTGAAGTCCTCTTGGTAAGGGGAGGACAAGCAATTTAACACAAAGGGCCAAATTCTGCCCTCCAAAGTGACCCAGGGGTGACCTGATTTTGAACAAGCTGACCAATGCAGCCAAGAGCAGAGGCTGCTCCTAAGATTTACGGCTTCAACGGGAAGGTTCAGACCAGCAAGACGCTGTTATCAAAGGTCCCAGAAGGAATATCAAATGTCCCCAGCTTCCAAAGCCCAGAGACATTGGTTTGGACAACGGGGCCATTACCCAGATCCTGTCCATCCACTGCTGGAGCCAGGTTTATCGTTCCCCTGCTCACCCCAGGCAGACCTGGGGACACAGAGTTCCCGTACCACAGGCTGATAATGCACAGTCCCCACATGTCTGGAGCTGAAGTCATTTCTCTAATTTGTTTTTTCTATTTTTAGTCCCAGCTCCCTTTGTGTCAGGTTCCATCAACGTGAGGACCTGAATTTGCTGCACATGAGTTTCCACGGTCACTTTGAGCGGTGTTCTCCTGTACAAGTGACCATTACAGGCAGCTCTGACAGGGAATTCGGTGAGAGGAAAGGAATAACCAAGCCATAAATCCCACCAGCACCTCCTGAGCAGGCTGAAGCTGCCTTCTGCAGGGCAGCTCAGGAGCAGGACTGTTCCACAGTGCCCCAGCCTGCCACCAGAGCCCAGCCTGATGAGGAAACCTCGACGCCGGGGCACGTACCAGGCGGCTGATTTCCTCCTGCCTGTCCGGGGCAGACCTGGCCGTGGCTTTTATCATGGTTGACGTTTGATTGTCTGTGAGCTTCTTGATGCACCGCTGGCCTGCCACGATGTTACACACCTGCACGCAGGGGAAAGCAAGCAGCCACGCGTTAGGAACATGTGAGGCACTCAGACCCAGCAGCCAGCCCCAAAGCAGAGGTGATGAGCCTGCAGCTGCACGAGAATGGCATCTTTACAGCACGCTCTCATCCCTCACTTCTTAAAAACAGCTCTTGCCAGGTCACTGCGGCAATTAACACCCATTACAATTAGCTGCAGAATATTGTCATGCCACCAAAGGCCAGAGGCCGCTGCCTTTGCTTTTCATGGTGCCCAAAAGCCCAACGGCGCAGCGCTGGCACTCACCTCCAAGGGCAGGTACGTGTGCTTCTGCTCCTGGCCAACCTGGAGACAGGGTAGGTGAGGGTATTTCAGCTGCAGGTTGTATTTCTGCTTAAAGTACTGAGCCACTGTGCACTCCACTGTCTGACCGCTCTCCAGCTGCAGGGGAAACCTGGCAGGGGCAGGACACGAAGGATGCACCTACTCAGAACAGACATCTCCACACCCCAAGCACTACTCACTCTGGCTGGAAAGAAAAGGAACTGGGAGGCCCCCACCGTGAGCTACCACAAAGGAAAATAACAAGCAGAAGAGCAGCATTTTCAGAAATCAAGGAAGGAATACTCTGATCCCAGTGTGAGACTGAGGGCCCTAAATAAAGCTCTCCCTCACTAATCCTGCTAATCAGGGTAAATGTTTATTACAGGACATGCCACACATGCCACTGCCAGGTACATAAATACAGCCACACTGGCACTCACAAGGGCTTCTGTGCTTCGTGCCCTCTTTGGGAGCTGAACTACAGACAAAGGCTAACCAGCTCCTGAACACTTACAGGGGGAAGGAGAATGTGACAGGAATGTGTCAGGAGGAGGTACAGCTCACTTTAAAACTAGGAGAAAAATTAAAACTTCCCCAGTGCAGGGCTGGGTGGTTCTGGGCCATCAATAGCAGGAGCGTGCACTGTCCAACCTCACCCGACAGCACCAGAAAATGGGGATGCAGCGTGGAACCTGCCCACCCCACATGCTCACCATCCCAGTGTCTCCCCTTTATTTCCAGCACCAGGCTAGGCAGAACCTGCCCTGGAAATGCCCACGGGCTGCAGACAGCCCACAGCTCAGCACAGAGGGTGCTTCTGCCTCCCTTTCCCTGCAGGAGTGCTGCAGACCCCTGTGGGGAGCAGTTCAGCCCTAGAGAAGCATGGGGTGCACTTGGTCTACAGCCCCCCTACACGGAGGGGGCTCCCTGGCCCACGTGCAAATAATTTAACGGCAGGGGATTGCTTTATTCCTTGACAAAGCTTTTGCTCTGGCAGAGTCTATTTTAAGCAAGAAGAAAACCAAACTCAGAGGTAAAAACTAGGACAGTTCCTGGCATGTTCGCTCCCGCCCTCTGCAGCGTGCTGCCTGCCAGACAAAGCATCCTCTCCGCTCCCACCCTCTGCATCCCGCTCGGCTTCACGGCGCATGACAGCGCGGCACAGAGAACTGCTGCAGAGAGCCAAGCACAGCGCCTTTTGCTCTCACGGGCTGGAGTTTTCCCCCTCCAGCTCTCCCTAACGCTACCAGCAGCTGCTAAAAAGGAGAACAGCGCAGATTTTTCCAAGGGCATCTTCCCACCCGCCTTACGTCTGGTGGCTGGCCGGCCGCCTGGTAACGTTACACACGCGGTATTTCCTCTTCATCTGCCCACAGTGGGTGACCTCCACTTTCAGGCCTGATGCGAGACAGAAAGACACAGCAGAATCACTGGTAAATGAGGGAGCAATTCCCTTCTGCCCAACTTCCCCATGACGCTGCAAACACCTTCCTTAAATGATTTAACCGTTTGCAGAGCAGGCAGGCTGGCAGATGCCTGTGAAGTGCAGCGAGGGAGGCAACGGTGCCCCAGGAGGCATTTTAAAGGTGCAACCCCCGCGTCCCCTCCCTTGGTGCTGGGGCTGGGTGCAGGAGACGAGCTGATTTACTGAGCTCAGTGTTTGTGGCAGTCCCCTAGTGCCACCCCAGGGCTCTACCTTTGATCTCCTTGGTGAACCGCACTCTCTGTGAGTCTGTCAGTGGCTTGGGTTGTTCGTCGATGTTCCGGATATCCAGCACCTCGCACATGAACTCAATGACAGGCTGGGCTTTGTAGAAGGCCGTTGCGGACACTGCAGGACAGATACCACGATGAGTCTCTGCTCTCTTTCAACAGCGGAACCCAAGAGCAGGCCAGCTGCAGCCTCCCTGAACACATCCAGCCCCACTGCAGGCCCCCACCCCACCTCATTCACCACCGGAGGTTTGGCTCCCATTGTACAGACCCTAAAAGAGAAGCCCCCAACCCAAAGAGACACTGGGATGTGGCCTGTGCTGCTCTCTGCGAGCAAACGTGACTGTGCTGGGCATGCTGGAGAAAAAAAGTGTTTATGTTGGCATGAAAAATACATCACCATCAATGTTGAGCATCATCTTCCACATGGCAGGCCTGACGGACTGGTGGAAGCCGAACCAGACCTCCCTGCCGCCTCCCAGGGGGTGGTAGTAGCCTTCAGGGGGGGAGAAGAAGGAGCGGCCGACAGGGGTGTACCTGTAAAGCGAGGGGACAGCACGTCAGACAACAGGCACTGACCACAAGGCACCCCCAGCCTGTCAGAGCCATCGCTTGCCCCGTTGGCCCTGCTGCACGCCCCCATTTATTTCTGTTGCAGGAGCATTTACAGCTCCTGCAACAACGCCCACAACGCAGCCTCCCCGGAGTCCTTGAAGAGCAGTCCAGCCACAACAGCCTGCCAAGGACAGCCAGCTCCCCCAGCACAGCCCCTCCCCAGCACGTTTGGTGCCCCTGAGGGACGCGGCAGGGTCCTGCCTCCCCCAGTGCCCACCTCCACCCCCCCCCAGGTGCAGGTACCTCATGGAAGCCAGGTGCCTCATCGCAACATCCAGCGCCTGGACGGACTCCAAGGGGACGGGGATCTGCCCGCTCACCAAGGCTTCGTGGAGCATGCGCCAGCTCACAATGGCCATCCACTTGATAGAGACCTTAAATATCCTGTCCTTGCCTTCCCCGGGGATTGTCACCTCAAAGTCAACCTGGGGAGGGAAGGGGAGCGATCACGGCATTGCCACAGGGCTTCAAGGCCACAGCACAAGGAGACACAGGTTGTTTTTAGCGGGTTGGGGTTAGGGTTTTAGGGTTAGGGTGCACATGGCACATCGTGCATGCCTGCACAGGGTCCCCTGCCCCCCTCTTACCCTCTCGTTTCCAATAGGTAAGGCCGTGACCGTGTAAATGTTTTTCTTCCCATCGTAGACTGGTTTTCGGTCTCCGAAGATCTGAGGTTTGAAGTGTTGTACCATGTACTCCACAACCTCCCTACACAGACAAGCAGAGGCAAGAAAGAGGGACACGGGGGAGAGAGGAGCGAGGTTTGTTTTGCCAGCATCTTCACAGCCCAACGCCTTTTGTGACCTGCCCGGTCCCGAGCTTCTCCACCTGGGGCACCTCCAGGCTCTCGCTGCAACGCTGCGGGCCAAGGGACGGCAGAGCCAGATCTCTCCCAGGCAAGAGGGCCCCCACACGAACACCCACACGCCTCAATCCACGGCTGGTTAAATCAGGTTGAGCAGAACAAGTTCACACAGCACGCAGCGATGTGCCCCCACGCGCGCTGGAGCTGGCTGCGAAGCCGCCGTGCTTGCCAGGAGGGCGAGAGGGAGGGACTCGCCAGCACGGGCTGCCAAGAGCACAGGGAACAGCAGCTCCAGCATCTGCTCGCTGGCCTTCGAGGGGAGGCCAGGGGCAGGAGGGGAAAGGGAGCGAAAAGAGCGACAAAAAGCTACAAAATTGAAAAAGAAAAAAAAATAAATAAAAAGCAGGCGATGGCCTGAGATCTGGGGCTTGCTATTTTTAAAATCCGTGATCGTTGCCAAAATAGCACAGCTGCTTTGAAGAAGCAGGGGACTGTGGTGAGGTTCAGGACCTCCTAAGCTATCAGGAACAGGAACAAATGCTGCCGTGCGGACGCAGCTCACGAGGTTCAGCCATCTGGGGACGCTGGGCAGTGCTGCGAGCCCAGCACGGAAGGGCTCCAAGCACACAGTGCCCAGGCCTGTGCTGGGCACGAGCACGGCTTCCTGCAGGGCCCCAGCACCACTTCCAGCACTGTTTTACCACCCCAGCACAGGGAGAGGGCAAAGGCAGCCACAGACAACGTCACCCTGGTGATTTCCACGGGTGAAGAGGGACAAAGGCGCTTATTGTGTCTCCACAAGGAAACCGGAGGTGGGAAGCGAGGGCCAAAACCTCTAATACTTGCCTTACCTGTTGACTCTGCGTGGACATTTGTCGGGTTTGATATCCACTTCATAATGGTACACATCGATCTTGGGAATGTCCACCTCAAAGTAGTTGGCTAAGAGCTTGATGGGCTTCCCGACGGTTCCTATCCCGGGCCGACGCGGCGCCTGAAATACCTGCTGCAAGGGTGGCAGGTATGCGCCTGCAGCTGCGGGGAGACAAAACCGGGCTCAGGAGGGCTGCGAGAAACTCCAGCACCCAGTCAAACAACACCAAATCCACAGCCCTTCGTCACCACGTCCCAAACTCACAGCCAGGGCGCGAGGCAGCAGCTGCAGAGCTGGCACCACGGCAGCAGGAGGTGGAAGGAGCTCCACACGGCAGCACCCAGAGCCCTGCTCCTGCCCTGCCTCTGCCCCCTGCTCCGATGTCAACCCACCTACCCAGCAGATAAATAATTTCCCCTTTGCATTAGGGAAAGGAGCTCGTTACGTTCCCTAAAGGGCCGTGTGTGGCAGCAGTGCAGGGCTCGGAAGGAGCAGAGGACTTCCAAGCGCACGTCCCACGCCCTGGCACAGCCCTAGCTCAATTTTCTGCCCGGAGCTTTGCTTCTCCCGACACCAGAAGACTCGTTGTGTTTCACTTCCACACTACGAGGGCTTTGAAAGCAGCCAGCGTGCTGCCTCCAAGCTGCACTTCACCTCCCAAATCACACGAGGAACACCACGATCTGTAAAGAAGCGCAACAGCAGAAGAAACTCTCCAGCTCTCGGGTTTAAAAGCAAGGACGGCCTCGACCCGGCCAGGAGCCCTCCAGCAGCAGCAACCTTCACCCGATCACCCGGCAGAGCCCGGCACGCTGAATCAGTGATGATCCACTTCGATCAAGGCCTTCCAGAGCTGCCACTTGTTTTCCTTGCCCGCAGCTCCTTGGGGTGGCAGCCCCCGGGCTCCCCATCCCACAGGCCGACCCTCGTGACGGTGACACCGAGGATGTCCCACGCCGGGCTCTGGGGACCAGAGCTTTGGGACCAGAAGAGCTGTAAAAACAGCCCAGATCCCAACAGCACCACGCAGGGGCACGGAGGCACCGGCCTTGTGGGGTCGCAGGGCTCCAGGGGGACTCTGTTCCCAGCCCGTTACCTGTTACTGTGCCTGTGCTGCATTAACAGCTAGATTTTGCAGGATAATATTGCCTTGATTTCATCCGGGTTGTTAATGACTGTGTTTCCAACTCCAGGTCACAAAATAACCCAACCCCAGCACCTGAACTTTCTTTTGTCCCTTCCTCCCTTCCCCAGCTGCTGTTCAACAGCACTCAGGTTGGTGAGGAAGGCGAACTCTGGGGAAGTTGCTGCTAGAAAACAGAGAAAATGAATATTTTAATGCAAACCTCATCTGGATTATGGGAGGTAGCCAGAAGTAATCCCAATGCCCACTTTTTATGCCCAAATCCATAAAAGGGGTGCACCAGTTTTTTCCTCAAGGCTTGTTACAGACACTTACTAACGAAGTTCTGGAGTTGAGGATGAAGGGATGGGTGCCAGCACGGGACCACAAGACATTCAGTGCTGCTTTTTAAACAAGATCTGCCCTTCTTGCTCCTTCCCTGATCCCTACCTATCCCCGTCTGCATCTTTTATTTGTTTCTAAAACCTAGCGAGGTCTTCAGCCAGCTGGGCCGGGTGCAGGGCACGCAGCCTGTGAGATATTCCGAGCACTCCATCTGGATGGCCAACTGTCAAAGCCAACCCCAAACAGCACCCAGCTCCAATTTGGGATCCGCAACACATGGTGCTCTTAGCACCCCTCGCTCCCCTCCAGGTTCTTTTTAAATCCCAATTTCAACCCCAGGCTAAACGTACCAGATACCAGACCAGCAAACTGAACTTCAAATTTGCTTTTCAGTTTCACACCTGACCTCTGCAAGGCTTCCCTGGATGAAATGCCACCAGGACCCCGGCGGACACCCCAGGGGCGCTGCAGCTGTACTGGCGTGAAGCCTCCTGAGGTCTCTGGAGCTCTGGAGAACCAGGAGCAGCAGCAGAGCGTGTTTGCCCCCACTGCCTTTGGTTTTTGCAGGCAGTGATGCCCGACAGACCCAGCTGATCTCATTTTAAGCCTGCAATCGTGTCCCACTGCTGGTGGCAGCGCCTGGTTAACCGGCTGCACAGCCAGCTCTTCGCTTTTGCTTCTCAGCAGGTGAAGCAGGAGCCCTGAGCTGTCCCGTGTGGAAACTCACAGGGGTGCTGAACGCCTTCAGAGCCAAACAAGACAACAGGGACAAGACAATGGGGACAACAGGGCTGGAAAACCCTCGCTCGGCAGAAACCCAGCACCCCAGCTCTGCCATTCACCCACGGGTTGCAGAAGGCATCACCCACGCACGACTCGAGCAGCCAACGAGCACCATGAAGATCTCTGGGGCCGACACGGGGGCTCAGGACACCCACAGGGGCTCCCGGTTGGGTTGGAGCACGGCACTTCCCTGGCCCCACCAGCTCCTTGTGCCGGGGAGGGCAGCAAAAGGGTGAGCTGCACTCCCGAGGCGGCTTCTTTTAAGAAACCGATTTTTCTGATGAGCTACTCGCGGTGTAATTCATGTCTCCACACGACGAATATTTCCTGGCAATCACCAGCTCCCCGGCTGCAAGCTGATGCATTTTTAAATCGTCGTTAGCAATCAGCTAGGTATTTGCCAGCGCTGCTGGAGCCTCCGCTTCCCTGCTCTGCCTTTCCAGCACGAACCCACGCGGGCCCTCGCACGGGGTGAGGGCAGGATGTGGCTCTCCTCCGCCTCTCCGGGAGCCGTGCTGCTCTTCTGCAGCTGTCAGGGCTGGCATTCGGTCATTCCCTCTCCTGTTCGGGACCTTCTGATCCAGGAGATGATCCCAGAAGCTGAGCACGTGCAGGACGGCACCTCCTGGTGTCCGTGGCTCCCTCTTGCTTTGCGTCCCTGAAGAGGCAGGGGAGCAGCCTGGAGGCACTGAGGCTCTCGGAGAGGAACTGAAGCAGCTGGGGACAGCAGGAGCAGAAGCGTGGTGCAGGACAGGATCCAGACAGAGCTGTCGGGGGTTTGTGGCCACTGCCCCACGTGGCGTCCTCGCAGCCTTCACCTTTCCCAAGGCACCCCGGGCACTGCCATAATGCACAGCTCCCAAAGCCCCCTCCAGCGCAGCACCGCCCAAATCGGCCCATAAATAACAGAACAGAAACTCTCCCAATTAAGACCATGAACCACAGATTAAGGAGTCAGCCTCGAGCAATGCAAGCGCTCCCTCAGAACCTCAACACGTGGACAGGGGCGTGAAGCTCTCCCCCAGCTGCAGCCCCGGGGTTATCGCCTCATCCCGCCAGCAAAGGACAGCCGATAATTGCTTTCCCTTCCCAAATTCCTCTGAGATCCCAAGCCTTTAAAAAACAAAAGCTGTTATCTCCTGGTGTTAGCTCCTGGCCTGGCACAGCGGAGCTGCCCAGGACACTATTTATAAGCAAGGTAACACCAGGGCAGCCGGGGCAGGGGAGGAGACCTGAAGGCACCCGGCAACCCCAAAGCCCTCCAGCTGGGCTCTTTCCCCTTCAACCCACATGGGAGAGACCCCAAAATCCTCCGGAGAACACACACACTGCACTAACCCTTCCCCACACCACGTCCCTGCCCCGCTGTGCTCACTGCCTTGCTGGCAACCCCCTCCTGAGCCCCCCAAATCCCAAAAGCTGCTCCCCGCGGGCTGCAAGGACACGGTAGGGAAATGCAGCAGAAAGGGGGCAGAAAAGGGGCCGGCGGCGAGTCCCCCCTTTGGCAGAAGGGGAAAAAAAAAAAGCAACCCAAACAGCCGGGAGACAGAGGGGATCCTCTGCATACCTCAACTCTCCATGGCAAAGCCGCGCAGGCTCCCACTTTGTCATGTAAATGAGCGCGCCCAGGGCCAGGGGCTGGAGGGCGAGCCTTGGTGGTGCCGCACAATGCAGCCAGTGAGCGGGAGCAAATCCGCCTGCCAGCAGAAATTCAGCAGCCTGGGAGGAATCACAGGCTGGGGCACACAAAAGCCGTGCCCCGGGGATGTGTCGGGAGCCCCCCGGGCACCTCTGGGCTTGGGGTTGGTGAGGGTAGAGCCGCCAAGGTGCAACTCCTCTTTTTGGGGTGATTCCTGCTGGAATAGGCTCGGTTCCTGTTATTTATTGTAACAGCTGGCGACCGCGACCCACTGACCAACAGCTGCCCGCGCCGGGGCGAAGCTGCCGGTGGAAAGGCATGAAATTACCATGTCATTGAAATCCTCGCCGCCGCCGCCGCATTCAGACACGAGAGGCCGGGAGAATGGGGCCGAGACAAAAGGGAGTTTTATCACCGCAGAGGGTCTGGGACGGCCCCATCCCACGGCCCCCTCCCCACGCACCCACAGCGCAAAAATGACGCCAGGAATCCGAGGAGAGCGAGCAAGGTGCTGGGGTGTGCGCAGGGAGGTGGCTCTGGGCACGCAGCGTGGTTCGTCCTCGCCCTGAATAAACCCTAAATCAACACATCAACCCCACACACCACCCCAAGAAGGGAAAATTCCCCGTCAGGAGGCGAAGCAGCCAGCAAGAAAGCCAACCACAGCGGGCAGACAGAGCAGGGACAGAGCTGGCGCTCCTGCCTTGCACGGACCCGGGCAAAACGGAAGAGAAACGCCACCCACGGGGCTTGGGGACATTTCTCCCGGTGTCCCCAGGCCAAGGAGCCGCCCTGTCCCCGTCAGAGGCCCCGGGCAGCCCCGTCCCGCTCGTCCCCGCAGATGTGCGGCCCCATCTGCACCCGCCGCACGTCCGCGAGCGCAGCGCGGCTCCCGGCGGCCCCGGCACCTGCTCTCCCCGCTGCCTCCCTCTGCCCCGCGCAGCGGGACGGGCTCCAAGTCATGAAATTCGTTAGCTGCTGCCCCCGGAATAGCCAGCTGGAAACGGTACAGCCAAAAATCAAAGGGATTTCTGGGTGCTTCAGGCTTTTCTCTCCCATTTCCCTCGCTGTTTTTAAAGGATCCCCACTCCCCCGGTGTCAGTGCTCTTCCACAAGCCAGGTTTTCTCCACCTAGCCTCTTCTGACACACGCGCACACGCTCCCAATTTCCAAAGTTAGCACCTCCAGAAGCAGCGTCAGACACGGTCACACAGAGCCCAGAGTGCAGAAGGTGCTCTCTGTATCCCAGCTCTGCCCACCCAGACCCCTGCGTCCCCTGACTCCCCCAACCAGGTGCTGCTCCTGGCCTGATCCCAGAAATCCCCCAAAGCTGTTTCGGATCTGTTTTACCACGGTATTTACTTTGGAAAGCAGCTTCCTTCTTTGTATCCCCTGCACCGAGCATCTCGCTGTGCAAAGGGCATGGTTACGGGGGAATCGCAGGTGGTGAACCCGAGAGCCTCAGGTTAAAAATCTCCCCAGCGCCGGGCGGACGCGGCTCTGCCCTGTGTCAGCCGAGGGGTGCAGAGCCCTGCAGGAAAAGGAGCCCAACCTATACGATGTGCTTGCCTTGCTCAATCCAAAGCTGCATTGCAATTACTACCACTTAACGAAGCCTATTATATGTAATTTTCTAGGAATCCCATCACCTGAGATGCCCACACAACCCTGGAAAAAGGAAACGGTGCTGGAGATGTTGGATCCTGGCTGGATTTGAAGAATTCGTACTGCAGCCCCTCAGTAGGATGCTGGCGAAATCCCTGGCTTGCAGCACAACCAGAGAGGGGTTTCATACCTGTGCCTGGCTGGCTCTTACAGGGAACCTACTGATGCTACCACAAATCCATCACAGTTGCCATGAACAGGTGAGTTTTTTTCTCTCCACGCTGCTGTTAACAGGGATCATGAACCAAATTCTGTGTTTCTGGGGCCAGCAGCGTGGTGCAGGGGGTCCAGACACAGCCCAGTGCCTCGGTGGCATGAGCTGACCCCCAAGGGTTGTCCCGCTGAACCCCAGCCCACCTTTTTGTGCCTCTGACCAAACCAAGGCAGCCGCCAGTGGGAAACCCAAGTCCCCAAACCCCGCTGCAGCCCAGCAGGCAGCTCGCCCGCCTGCCACAGGCAGGAAGCGCCGCAGCACTCAGCAGAGCCCAGAGAGGTGGGAATAGAGGTATTGCTCCTGCAGTCCCCAGGCCAAACGCAGGCGTTTGTCTCTCTCGTGGAGAGGGGCCAGCACCTGGCAGCCAGCTCTGCTCTCCAGGCTCTCCTCCTCCAGTCCCTTTCATCACCGACCACGAGCGCGGGGTCTCCACTAACAGCGCCTAGAAAGGGCAGCAGATAACATCTCTCCGGCCTCTTCCAGGAGGGTTTCGCGTACGCCGGTGTAGACTTTCCAAGCCCAAGCGAAGAAAGTGCACATCTGTGAGCAGCAGACAAAGAAAGCCTCCAGCTCCTGATAAAGGGACGGGACAAAAGGCAAGGACAGCTTCGCCATCACATTTCGCTGTGCCCACGTCCTGTCTGTGGGGCAGCCCCACGGACCTGCAGCCCAGGAGCTTCCCCTAAAAGAGGTTAAAACCCCGATACAGATCTCAACACCGTGCTGCCAAAAAAGCAGCGCTTTTCTGCCCGATTTGTCTTCCTTTCAACGTCTGCCATTTTAATAATTTGTCTCTAGTTTGTTCTTCGCTGGGTTTAGAAAGACTCCAGAATGAGTTTCAAGATAAATCGTACACGCTATGTCTCGAGGCAAGGTGCTTCTCCTGGCTTTGTTTCTTGCTATAATCCCATCCTAGAAACACGCACATGTGAGTTCATGTTTCCTGAAGATAAAGAGATCCAACAGACACACCAGCTTCGGGTTTTTTGCAGGGTTTAGCACAGGAAGACAACTGTTAAGATTAACAGCATTTAGGAAGTTTGCAAAGGATAAAGAAAACTACAAGTTGGGGGAAAACCAAGTTTAGCTTTTAAAACCGCCGCACGCATGTTCCTCCCCCGGCAGCTGCCTGGACGTCTGCAAATCTCCCAGGTTCCCCTCTGCTGCCTTTCCAGACATTTTCACGTTCAGCACATCCGAGCGTGGCTTTTTTCCCCCATGTGCTTTATTACCCTGACAGGTTACGGCTCCAGCGTGGTTGAATCCTAAAAGCACACCAAGGGGACCGTCGGCAGGGGCTGCAGGAGGCAGGCACGGCGCTCATCCTGCTGACACAGGACAAACGTTTCCTGGCACCGCAGGGTGACCCCGGCGGCGCGGTCCCACTCCAAGAGCCTTGACGAAGCCGGCTTCCCACAGCCAGATTTGGGGGAGAAAAGGGCAAACTCCCAACAAAGGGGCAGCAGGGCTCCGTTCCCAGCGCGGAGACATTGGCTGGGCCTGAACCCTGGCATGTCCCCATCCTCCTCAGCCCCTCTGAGAGCTTTTAAAGGACCTTCCCAAAATTAAGGAAGCCTGGTAACGCGTGTGTTGGGGTGGGAGCTGTGCTATCGGTGTTTCCCAGATGGAGCCGGGGTGCGGGGGCACTATCGGCCCCGAACACGCCACACCAGCCCCACGCTGGTCGCTAAATCACGGTGTCCAGGAGGGCACCAAATCCGCCCCAAACACCCCTCCAGCAGCCGAAAGGTAACGAAGACGCGCAGGCAGCTCCACGTTAGGCTTCGATTAAGATCATGAGGAAAGGATGAGGCAAGAATTTAAAGATATGGTGGGTTTAGCCCAGACCCGCTGCACGACGCCCGCCCCGCGCAAGGCCCCGCATCGCCCGCTGAGGTAACCAAAAACCCCAAACCCCAAATCTCGGGGGCACGAAGCGGAGCATCTGGCACCGCCACGGCCCGGGGAGCCCCGGGGGGACCGCGGGGAGCTCGAGGCGGAGGCCGGGAGCCCCCGTTTGGAAGCGGGGGAGGCTCCGGAGCCTCAGAAAGCTGCAACGGGGGGCGGCGGGGGGCTGAGGGACGGCACCCCCCGGGGCTGCCTCACAACCCCCGGGGCTGCCCCACAACCCTCTGGGCAACCCCAAAACCCCCGGGGGCAACCCTAGATCCCCCAGTGCAGCCCCACAGAGCCCCCTCACCCCTCACAGGCTCCCCAGTCCCCCACCCTCAGCCCCCCGGAGTGGTGTGGTGTGTGTGTGTGGGGGGGAGCGGGGCCAACCCCTCCTCGCGGCGGCGGCGGCGCCCCCTCAGCCGCTCCGCCTCAGTCACCGACCTGCTCCCGAGGGTCCCGCTTCCATCCCATCCACGCGGGGCTCCGCACCGAGCCGGGGGCCGCGGGCAGGGCCAGGGCAGAAGCCGGGGGGTTGGGGGCCGGGGGCCGGGGCCGGGGCCGGTGCCGCACCGCCGCCGCCTCACGCCGCCACCCAGCGCGCACGCGCCGCCGCCCGGCCCCGCGCCCAACAAAGGCGGCGCCCGCCGGCCCCGCCGCCGCCGCCATTTTGGGGCCGCCCCGACCCCCCCCTTACTCTGAGGGGGGTTTGTGAGGGGGACACACACACACACACACACACGGGGACCCCCTCAAGGGGAAAAATGGGGGTCCTCAAGGGGATGGGGAGGTTGAAGTGTGTGGTGGGGGGTGTTGGGATAACGGGGGGTGGGGGGGGTTGTTACCAAAAGGGGTTTAAATGTGCTGGGAGCCACGCGGAGCTGGTAGTTAAAAGGGTTTTAATGAGGTGTCTTGAGGTGGAATGGGCTCTGGTAGCTCGGAGTGAGGCGTGGGGCCTCAGGCAGCCCCTGGGCAGAGCCAGGCATGAAGCACTCGCTGCTCCTGTGTGGGGTTTTCGTCTCCTTGCAGCCCAACAAACATCAGCTGCCCCTGCTCAGCTCCAGGGGCAGCAGCCCTGTGTCTTCATCCCCTCCTCAGGACAAAATTGGGCTATGCAGCTCTCCTCTGCGGCCACCCTCCTCTGCAAGAACAGAATTTAACAGAAAAAGAAACAGGTGGGCAGGGGCTGAAACCTTCAACCTCAAGAAACGTCGCAGGACCCACAGGCCAAACATGCTCTGCAGGCAGGGACCATAGCTGTTAGATGCTTCACAGCACTACCCTCAGGCCGTCTAATAGAGCACACAATTAAGAAAATTCCTTACTAGTTGAGTTCCTGCAGCGCTAGGGCAGTCATTAGCTCCTTGCGGGTTTATGGCGAGATGCCTTGGCTGGGGAGGCTCTTCTTTTTTAAAAACTCATTTCTTGTTGCTGGATTGAAGAATAAAGAACAGGGGGATGCATTTGTTTCTTAGCAGTTTTTATTTTAAAGGATACTGTGGTCTGAGCCTTGCTAGTAAATAAACAGGATTGGTGGGGTCACACCGGCAAGTGATCTATTCACAACCCCCTTTCTTGGTCCTGCTCTACCTAAGAACAAGTGAAATTTGAGAGAAGAGCAACCCCTTTTTAACCATATATGTTAGACTTATTCTCCCCAAATAGCGTACAAAAGTGAAAACACTGAGTGTGTGGCATGAGTTTATAAGAAAGTATGAAACCTCAGTATCATTGTTTCAAGACAATGCAAAATGTGACCAGGTTTTTAATCCGAGTTTTAATTGTATGAGGTAATGGAAGAAAGCCACAAAAATTGAAACTATTCAAAAGAAGCGTTTTCACTTCTCGCTAACAGGACCAAGCAAGGGAAACTCCTGCTGTCACTAACAGGAGCTGCTCACATCCACAATTCGTGTGATGGGAGCAGAAGTTAGTGTGCAGCTGCTTTTTGCGCATGCCTGCATGCTGAAAGCCGGCTGGCCGCTGGGGCTGAACACGGCAAAACGTGAGCCTGGAAACCTGCAACACCTAGCGTTCAGCACCAGCATCGGCTGCTGAGAAACGGGTGTCATCCCACAGCAGGGTGCTGCTTACCTGCATCAGACAGGCGTTTCCACAGCCATTGACTCCCCCATTTGCCTTGCCCGTACAGCCAACGCTCCTGCAGAGTTCAAGAAAAGCAGCTGAATGCAAAACAGAGCCAGCTACCGCTACAATTCAGGAGCCAAACCCTGTTTTTACAAACCCAGGCTGCCGAGCTGGGAATCCAGTGACCCTGCAGTGGAAAACACAAGGTAGAGTTCGCCCACTGTGATTCGCGCCACAACTTACATCATACCTCAGCAGAATTTATGGCATAAATCAAACCACTGCTAGTTAAGGAATCTTGCTGACCAGCTGAGACAGTGGTCAGGAAGGAGCTGATGAACCCTGGAACGAGGTCATCGCCCCTCTCTGCTTCCTCTTCCACATTTTTACAGTCACTTAAACCTCTCTGGGCACAGAGGTGCCACTCTGAGCCCTGCACCCTGGTTAGGCACGCAAATTCTACTACCAAATGTCTCTTCAGCCTTTTAATTCTTTCTCGAGTCTGTTGGGTATTTCCATGACATATTTCCTTCCAAGTTAAAGCATATGTTTACTTAAAAGCATGTTGTAGCTCCGAACTTCATCAGCCCTAGGTTTCCTAGGATTTGATCCAAGTGGTCTTTACCTTTGAATCATTTTGGAAAGGCACTAGGGTAAAGTTAGCCTCTGCTTTTGAGCTTAGGCTTGCCTGCAGGCGAACAATCTCAGTTCCCAAACCCAACAGATTTCCACTGCAAAAATTAAGAAAAAAAAAGAAAAAGGAAAGCGGATGTACTGATTTGCCGAAGATGAAGGTTATTTTAAGCAATCATGTGTCCCCAGTTCATTTATAGCTGTCATGTTTTGTCCTCGTCCAAAAGCTTTTTTTGTCCTTACCGTAATATTTTTAGCGAAGTACAGTTTTCTGAGGAAACAACAAACCCTCACCTGAAATAGAAAAGATGAATAAGCAAACAGCTCTTTCGTTTATTAATTTGGGACTCTCTACTGTAGCATCACTTCTCCGGGTAGATACAGAGTCTGTTGACACTGCATTTCCTCTAGATGTTGCTATGTTATTTCTGAGAACGTTTTAAAAAAAATACATCCATTCTGAACATCTCTCTATGCTTAGCACAGACTCTAAAAACAGGTAATTAAAATCCTTCTTTTAGTGTCACTAGAGCTGTTACCCATTGTGTACTTCTATCACTTTCTAAACCCTCGCACATCAGAAATTATCTTGTGGTAACAAGGTCCACAGGTGGGATATAAATTAACACGTACAACTTTTAATTCAAAGTTAAATAATTTAAGACATTTGTTTACAGGCAGCAGTATTGGTTGCTCACTCTGTACATTGCATTTATTAGACATCAACAAGGAAAAACGACATTTGGCACAAGAATGCCTTTTTTATTATTATTATTTTTGGACACATGAACACAAAATATCCCTGCAGGCTAAAAAAAAAAATACATTGCAAATTGTACACAACCAGCATCTTATCGCAACATGGGGCTGCTAACCCACCCAGAACAGTTTAGAAAGAGTACCTCGTATTGCTATAGACATACATCCAGTCCAAATTTAATAAAATACAATTTTAAACATTACAAGTCTAACAATATAGAAACAAAAGTTACATCGTAAGTCAAAATGAACAAATGCAAACATTTTACATTGAAGTTTCAGCCTCTAGACATAGAAATATGAAAATGTCAATAGCAAGGTATAAGAAAATCTGTAAGTGATATTACAAGATCTTTCCTCAAATGCACAAGGAAAAAACCTTGTAGTTGAAACAGTATTGATACAATGCCCTCCAAACCCTGCCTTCTTAAAATGAAAGCAGAGTTACTCCCTTGCTATTGAGCAAGAAAAATCCTACAGCACATCCACAAAGGTAGTTTGGGGGGTAGGTTTCGTTAAACACCGTATCTGAACAAATGTGCCTTTACCCATTTGAAGAGCAAAGCTGTTGATATAGGTTAAATAACTCTGACACTTGTGTCTGGAGCAAGAGACGTACTGCATGAAGCAAATTTGCCTGTATATCACAACCTCTTATGCCCTTTGGATGCAGCTACAGGCACTACACTAAACTGTGGTACTTAACAACAAGAATAAATAAGCCAGGCTGTTCAAATGTTTGAGACAGGCTAACTAGTGATTGCCAGAGCTTGTTCAGAATTCAGCTGTTCACAAAGCAAGCAGAACTGGTTTGAAAATGGGGTTTCTGCCCACCCGCCTCCCCCCCACCCCTTTTTATTTTTATTTTATTTTTTAAAGTGTCAACCACCCCCTTCCCCAACTCTTTAAACTTTGCTACATTTAAAATCTTTCACACCACATAGCTAAACAGTGGCCAACAGGCTTTATTTATAAAAAAAAAAGAAAAGAAAAAAAAACAGAACAAAACAAAAACACCCTAAGAACTACAGCTACAGAATGCACATCTTCCCATTGATTGACACATGCATAACGATTCAGTCAGTCCCAAGGGGTTAATTCAGATCGTCAAGCCCAACCTCCAGACTCAGCTCGTAGACCCTCAGAGGCCACTATTGCCAAAACTTTGATCTTGCATTTACCACCAAGCAACAGTCCTGAATTTAAACACTCAAAGTGACAGCACTGCAAAATTAGCAGGTTTTTTTTTTATATTATTTTTTAAACAATGGTGTTCTAACACAGGATTGAGTTAGGGTTCTCGCCATGCTTCCCAGGGCTAGCTGAGATCTAACAATCCACGTAGTCTGAGGTTAAATATTCAGTCCAGTCACAGGCAAACAAAAGAGAGGCTCTCACTTCACTCAATCTGAACTAGGAGTGCTTGGCACTGGACAACTAACTAACTGGTGATAAAACGAAGTACTTGTTATGCACCCTTGATTAAACCAGTCACATTCTTGCCTAGTGCACAAACTCAAACAGTGATCTTTGATCCTATAACTTAAAAAAGGGTGCTCAGTTTCTTTTCAAGGTGCCAAAGTTCTCCATGTGTGTTGGGTCAGTCAGAGTTCATTCTAAAAAGGGGTTTTTGTATTCTCCCTGAACGAGTACTGAGAAAGCAGCCATCTAGCTGAAGCAGCGGTCAGTCTCCCACCCACATGTCCTGATTTTATTACACAAGTGAGGTATTCTTTAAAAATAAAAATAAAACAAATAAAAGGAATCTTTTTTCAATCTAAACTCATCCACTATACGTGCCAGGAGCAGAGCTTGCTTCAGTCCCATTTAGAACAGAAAAGAAAGAAGTTTAAACTTAATTTAATGAGACATCCTATCTGAAAGGAGGTTATAAAACTGTTTGAAGACTAACTTCAGTGTACTCTGGTACAACTGAAAAAAACAGCATTTAGAAATGTAAACTTTAATTTATTTACAAGCTTAAAGACTGAAGGAAACAGCATTTCCTATTGCTGAAATTTTGAGGGGGCTGGTTCCTACGCTTTGGAACAGCAGACAACTTAGCAGCAAACCCCACACAAGTATCAGAGACCACAGTGCAATCGTTGGACTTCGCAAGCTTCTGTTATCAAAGTAGTGGTGTTAGTTCTACTCAGTTTAGGAATAAGCTTTTAATCTGCACTAACTCACGTTAACACTAAGAGGAATCTACTCTCCACGTACTATGGTTGTGGATTCCGCGAGTGAAACCAAGCCCCTCTTCTTTATTACACATTGCAGCTGAAAAAAGCCAAGCAGATTAAAAAACCTTAATTTCTATAGGCTGGGACAGAATCAGGATATTAGACTTACATGGGTTAAACATGCTGTTGAATGCAGTTGTGTGTGCAACCTAGATTCCCAGGGAAAAAGTTTAAAATGCTGGTACAAGTCCTCAGGTTGCCTGTCACACAATACATTTAGACTGTACAGATTGGCAAGCCTTTCCTACATGTAACACCCAGTTTCCAAGCTTATAAAAAAAGTTGTAGACAGGACACCAACAGTGAATATAAAACAGTTAAAAATAATTCTTAAAAAAAGCATGGAAGTGCGTCTTTTCTAATTAGTTTCAGAAACTGCCAAATTGTGTGTTCAGAAAACGACACGAGAATGTTGGTTAAACTCATGCACAACCCTCAGCTAGAAAATTACACTGTTAGGGGGGCTTAAAAAACAAATATTTATTGCCAAAGTTAACCCTTCTATGAGAAAAAAGTTTTAAAATCACTTAGATTTATCAAACCACACAGCAGCATAAAGTGGGCACTTTTGTAAAAGTTTGCAAAATACCTAAAAGCTAATTTTTTTTTGTATTTTTTTTTGTATTTTTTTTTAATCATTTTTTAGAGGGGGAGAATGATGGTTCGGTATTTCCTATGATACCATGGCAGTATTATTTGTAACCATTATAATTAAAACCTACTGACAGGCATCACTATCTGGTTATGTTACACATTCACAGAACAAGAACCACCTATATTTGAACTCGCCGTATAGTGCAATTGCTTTGCAGCCCAAGTCTGCAGAGATTAAAAAGATAATTAGTAAAACCGACAAAAAACTGCAATACCTGTGAAAGTTATGTTTGTCAAAAGGCATTTACAGTAGTGAAGTCTAAAATCTCCATTAAAAAATCTATGGCCCCACACAATAGAACAATTACATTTAACTGGAGTAAAACATTTTGCCATAATATGCATACTCACTAAGCAGTGCATGAAGACGGGGGATCAGTCGTCATGATAAACTAATGGGATGAGAAGATAACTTAAAAACCGTAGCTAGCAAAATATTCAATAGAAACCTTTCATGCCAAGTCCTTTAAAAATTTCAGGATGATCGGCCTTTTGCGCTTTGAGGTAAAAATTCAGTCCAATGCATCAGAAAAGACAGTCTATGAATTCCTATTACACAAAATAATGAAACGAATGGCTCAATTGTGTTGGTGCATCAGACATTGCTGTGAAGTACAGATTCAGTGCGACTGTTCAGAGCTGCTGGTAGTGGGCAGTCTGAAATAAACCGGGCCCTAGCTATAGCAGTAGGCATTGACAACATTTCAGGACTGCACGAGTTGTTGGTTTTGCCACATCTTCCCAGATGCTCTCAAGCAAAATACATTGTGTGTTGAGTGTCATGGTGGATCTGCACTGCCTTTGCCAGAGCCTGAGGATCACGGCCATTGCTCTGTCCTGACACGTGGCTGCCTTCAGCGCTGTAAAAAGGCAGACAGAGAGCCATGAACAATTGGGCCAACAAGCCCAGAGCTCCAGTTCATTACCTGGCTACCAAGACAGCGAGGTACAGTTCCTTACCTGTCGTGATCCTTGTCCACAAGATGGTATCTGGCCCTAAACGCTACCAGCCTGGCGTAGTATGCAGGAGCTGGGATAGAGACTGATCGTGTACAGCGCACATACGTGTGACACAGCTGGTAAGTCAGCAGCTGTAGCTCGTCTGCAGTAAAACAGTTGTCATCCCACAAGACCTGATAGTGGGAGGGCCGGCTGGTTCCCTGCGGAGAACAGAGGAGCATTCAGCTGGACAGCATCAACAAAACCAGAGGTGGTACTGCAGGCTGTACCTTCTATCAGTACGCTGAAGAGTGAGCGCCAAACAGGCACTGAACTTATGCAACTAACTCTAAAGTCTGCCAAACTATAAATAGAAGCAACATTACTCATCAGGACAACAATAAGGATTTAGTCCCACAGTCTGAGCACAGCAGAGCTGAAGTGTTACCTGAATTCCTGCGTGGCTACAGAGGTAAAAGTCAAATTCAGAAGGATGCGTGATCGTGCTGTCCACAGTAGTGCCTGCTGGTACGTTGCCACTCTTACCCACCTGATGTGGAAAGTTTATTATTAGCCCGTGTTTGTTTTTCTTTAGAAGTGATCCAAAAATACCTCCTTAGATAGGCTCTACTTAAAGTTGCTTGAGAATTTACTGCTCGAAAATTGGAAAAAAATAAGGTAATTTACATAGGAGGAATGAAAGTGTTTTCTGCGAGTTCATGGTTAGAAATTTCACCAACTCTAGTTGGTGCATAATCAGAGAAAAATAAAGTTCCTGCCAGCACCATTAAAATTGCAGAGTGGGATAAAGCCTATATAAGTAATTCAGAATATGGAAAAAAGGCAGGCTTTCTGAAATAGATTTCACGCCCTTGTTTGCAATCACACCCGAGATGTTTATTTCTAGCAAACCTGTGATCAAGAACTATCTAAAACAGGTTCCTTCATTGGCCTGTGGATTTGTGACATAGGCAAATATTATTGATGCCTGTGAACAGAACAGGCGACTAACTGAACAACTAGCATGTGCTGAGAATCTCCAACTATAAAAAAAAGAGGTTACAGCTCCAGATACACAAATCCAGGGATACAGAGTATGCTCATTCCAAAAGGGGCTGGGAACAAGCTGTTCCATCTGACTGCCTGATGTAGAGCAATAAAAAAAAAAAAAAAGGGGAGGAACTGGCTATTTTGGTCTTACAGAGAGCCTGTTCCATCACAGAACTCCTCCTGTTTGTATAGATTAGTTAGTTTCAATGGGTGAGATGGAATCCACCCCTTTTATCCAAACCAGCTACATTCCCATTGCCTCCTTGCTTAAGTACCCAACGTTACTTGCCCTTTCAGTTTTGTCAGCACAGAACAGTCTGGTGTGATGCCTTTTCTGCACAACAATGTAGGTTATTCCTGGTCTATAGTCTTCTTCCAAACTAATACAGGCCTTCCGGATAGCTATGAGCTCCGGCCATGCTACCTAGAAGTAGAAGATTTAATTATTAGGTGCAGAACTCAGTGCATGCAATATTATTCTCTCCAGGCATTAAGTGTCACTTCCTGAGGAGCACAATCAGACAGGATAACTGCACCTTGTGTCTGCCCAGAAAAACTCATTGAAACTGCAAATTGTCCCCCTTAAACAAATGCAATCCATATTTAGTTGGAAATAAGTGCCAATCCCTTTTCACAAGCAACAAGAGATCATCAGACGGTACCTGTTTCATCTGCCCTTCTGATACTCCCCCTCTGTAGTAAATGATCCGTGTGGGCTTGAACCGAGTGGATTTGTAAAACTGGATCAACAGTTCTCGCACCATGTTAGTCAGGTCCTGTATCACCTCCTGACTGTACAGCAATTCCTGCGAGGTCTCCTGCCGGGAGGTCTGCACACGCACTGTAGCACAGTAACGGCTGGGGTGGCCGTCCATGCTGCCTACCACAGCAGCAATAGAAGGCTTCTTTCCATCCCCGGCGGGAGGGTGGGTGACATCTGCTCCCAAGAAGATCACTGGCTGCTGGAACACCGAGGGCCTGTTTAATAAGATTAAGGTGTATTAAATTATGATGCACAGAAGTGGGATGAGGAAGGAGGGTAGGAGAAAAAAAAAAGACAGCTAAGGAAAGTATATTCAAACCATTCAAGAGCACTAAAACCATGCCAGAATCTTTAAAGACAAAAGATCTCTACCTCCAGCTCTTATAGTCCAGACAGAGCAGAAAGCAGAAAAGAACCAAGGGCAGAGAAACTTATAAGCATTTATCACAAGTCACTCTGCTTCACTCCTTTTCTTTCAGTTCAGAAGGAAATACAGTATGCTTAAGGACATGGCAAAAGTAAAAGGTAGACAGACTGAACCCAAAGGTAGGAAAAGGACCAAAAGAGACAAAAAATTAAGAAAAACACCTTTTTGAGCTTGTTTTCTCACACACACTGCTGACTCCTCTAACACTAAAGAGATTCCTCAGCACAGGGCTTATAAGGCAGATTCTAAACACAGAAGCACCCTCCTCTGTCTTCTTTAGTCTGTGGCTATTTCTAACATACTTCATATTTTGAAAGGTACAATTTAAACTAGCAAAACAAAATAACACCATTTTGCTTGACAATCCAGACTTCAAGGAGCGCTTTAGATTTAACCTTACCTTTGATGAGGTACAAGCACATTGTTGATTCCTCCAAGCTTTGCGTTTATCTTCAGACACAGGTTGGACAGTGTTTGCGGGGATGTTTTCACCACGTTCTTTACCTGAACACACTGAGTGGCCATGCCAAGAAGCGTGTCACCAACCCGCTTTACTTCAGCTGTGACAGAAAAGTAAGACAGTGGTTCCAATTACCTGAACAGTCAGTAATTCCATCTGCTTTCTCTTATTTTTCTCAAATGCTATGCTAATTCGAATCCTTAAAGGTTCACTGACAAAGGCTCAGACTGCTCTTTGGGATGCAAAAGCTCTCCAATGAGACCTGACAAACCAAACTTAAAAAAAAAGAGCAACAAAAAACAACAAAAACGACCCAAAACCACCTCTTAAACTAAAGACACTGCCTACTCTGTTTCCTTTCTACCAACGAAGAGCATAGTGAGATGCCCAGTCGCTGTACAACTACTTAACGTTTTACAGCCTCTTCTCCATACCATACACAGGTGTCTTTCCAGGTAGAATCACCACGATCAGCTGCAGACCAACGTAAGTCAGTTTTAAGTGTTTAAACATGGGCTCCACGCTGTCTGCACCCTGGGCGTATTTGCAGAAGCAGGGCTGGCCTTGGATTGGCATCCCTGCATCCTTGGAGATCTTGCGCAGCTGGTCAGTGAAGCTCCTGTAAATGAAATATAAATGGAAACAACCTCACCTTTTTACTTTCCTGTTAATTCTATCAACAAGATCTAAGCTGTTTCAGCTATTTCACAACACCACCAACCTGACGCTACACTGTTCCATTAAGCTATTATATCACGGTAAGAAATTCACTGATATGATTTTAATCTTGTATGAGGAAAAGTTTCATAAGCCTCTGTTCCAGGAATTGCAGAAGCCTTGGGAAAACAAACATACATTTAAGTTGAATACTCTGAGGTAGATTCCCAAACTAACACTGATGTGCTGGTAAATTTCTATCATCCAGTGAATTTTGCTGCAACCATGATTTTTACTGCATGTTTCAGTGGTTTAAACAGCACCTGATATTTAGGACTCTGCAAAGTAATCCAAAGGAGGGGGGGGGACGGAAAGAGGGAGTGGTATATGTTGTCTGGGAGGCAGTAAAGGTTAAAAAAATAAAAGTTTAGGTTTTGGAATAAAAGACCATCAATTATTTGTAAAAAACCATCAGAGTACAAGCTGATTGCAGTCTCCACAGCAGGAAACAGAGCCTCAGTGGTAAGGGAATTGATACTTTTCCTAGCCAGCCAATTAGGTTATGAGCTTTGTTGTAGTCTCCTCCCAAGGTGCAAATATTTAAGTCACGGAACTGCGGTTTCCTCTTTTTACTATTAGATGCATTAGTCAGCTTATACTGCATTCCACTGTTCAGAGATAAGAAGAAAATAATCCCTGAAACGGGTACTATTAATAAATATTAAAAATACTTACTTTAGTAAGTCTTCCCTGCATTGTTTTTGAGGAGCAAAACAGGCGACAGCCCAAACTTTAATCTCAATGCCAGCATAGAACTGTTTCCCTCTCATGTCCCACACGCCTTGGTTTGGTGTGGCCACAGTCTTGTTCTAGGTCAAAAACAAAGGCAAATTAAAAATAAAAAACTCTGCCTGGTTTTGACTACAGCCAACCAGTGCTCAAACAACAGCATGCTTTCTGAGTAGATATATGGAACACCATGGATTTAAATAACTCCAGAACAAGATGATATTACCAGACACAGAAAACTCACCCTGCCTCCGTATTGCAACATTGGTGCTGGCAAAACTCTGCCTGTCAACTCTGTCATTTCATTATGGACAACAATACCAAACTCCTTCAGGTACGGATCAGGTCCACCAACCATGCTGTTACTTTTTACCTGGTGACAAGGAAAGAATTTATGTAACTACACCCAATGCTTCGGGTGACTCTGTGCTCTTTGCAATTAATAGGTTTAAAAGTATTTGTTTTAAAGTCAGATTTTTGAACTTCCACAGTTTGGGGTTATTCTGGTTATCATGACATATGCTCTTCTGGAAGAGCCTTCTGGAAGTGACAAATGCAGATTGTTTAGCTGAAAAAATGCTCACTAGTCTGCTGATTTCTTCCTGTCGGTCTGGTGCAGATCTCGCAGTTGCTTTTATCATAGTCGATGTCTGATTGTCCGTTAGCTTCTTGATACATCTCTGGCCAGCCACTATGTTACACACCTACACAGGAACAGTGAGAAGTGGCATGACACCGTTTAACAAAGGATATACCACAGGGCAAGAGAAAGTTAGATTCTTACCTCAAGTGGCAAATATGTGTGTTTCTGTTCCTGTCCTACTTGGAGACAGGGAAGATGAGGATATTTTAGCTGCAGACTGTACTTCTGCTTAAAATATTGAGCTACTGTACACTCCATAGCCTGCCCATTTTCCAGCTGCAGAGGAAACCTATAAAGGACATTTGTTCTGGTTAGGCTTTTTTATTTTTATTTTTTATATAAAAAGGAAAAAGCAATGTGGAAAATCTGTTTCAGAGTAGCAATGCTTAAAACATTTATTTTCCTTAGCTACTGGATCTCTTGTTTGTAAGAAGATTTTATAGACAATATACGGAATTTATCAAAGCTGTTTTAACAATTACCACCTTTGATACCTATATTAAGAAGTCGGGATACAGCTTTAATTTTGTTGTGTTGAAGTAAATAAAGCAATTGTCAAAACCCACATTATTCCTCTGGTCCACTAAGAGTGAACACTTTCACAGCCGCATAGCTGCTTTACCGGCTTTTCTAACATAAATACTATACCTAAAAGGTCCAAGATCTTAAAAATTGTCACCAAGTGCTCGTGTACGTACGTCTGATGACTGGCTGGTCGCCGAGTAACATTGCAAACTCGGTATTTTCTCTTCATCTGGCCGCAGTGAGTAACCTCTACTTTTAGACCTGAAAACCAAAATAAGTCACCTAAATAAAATCAGACATAGGAGGCACCTTTGAGAAAGAAAACAGCAAAAAGGAACAGACCAACTTCCCAACTGCCTTGCGAATTTTCATTACGACATAGTACTGACAAGGTTACAGATTTCTGATGCAGTGATGCTTTAGGACAAGCCTTTACCTCTGATTTCTTTGGTAAACTTGACACGCTGGGAGTCCGTCAGAGGCTTGGTTTGTTCATTGATGTTCTGAATGTCCAAGACCTCACACATGAACTCGATGATAGGCTGGGCACGATAGAAAGCAGTTGCTGACACTAAGAATTAAAAAATAAATAAAAAAAATATTAATTTAGAAGCAGCAAAAACTCTGTTACATTAGTGAGACAGAATTTCCTACATACCATCAATGTTGAGCATCATGTTCCACATGGCAGGCCTGACGGACTGGTGGAAACCAAACCAGACCTCCCTGCCACCACCCAGAGGGTGGTAATAGCCTTCAGGGGGGGAGAAAAAGGAGCGACCCACAGGAGTATACCTGAAAAAAATATAAGAAAATTGATAAATCTCATCACTGCTTTCTGATGGACCTTTTTTACGTTGTATGTTTAAAATGCACTTCTATAGTACACTGTAACTGTTAGAACAAACTCATGGCAAGCATACAAAACCTTTACCAGCAGAGCAGTTGGAAAAGCTGCAGCAAATTCCAGTTGGAAACATGACCAGCAGATACAAGTCCCGAGTTGAGATCAAATTTCCCTATTCTAGTGCAAATTTGTAATGCAGGCATTGAATTACACAACAGCATCCCTCAACCCTTCTGCAGGAGGAAGGTGTAATAGCAGCAGAACAGCAGCAAGCAGTAAATAATACAAACACAAGACAGATGCAAGATTGAGCCAGTTAGGAAGACACTGGAAGTACTCACCTCATGGAGGGAAGGTGCCGTGTGATTACATCAAGTGCCTGTACAGAATCTTCTGGAACTTCATTCAAGTGCCCTGCCAGAGCTTCCAGCAGCAACTGAAGGCTGACGACTGATACCCACTGAATGGATACTTTAAAAGTCTGGTCCTTCCCCTCCCCTGGAAGCGTCACCTCCATATCCACCTTACATGTAAAATTAAGCAAAAGCTTTTGTTAAGGACTGCAGGCTAACATGACACTATGCAAGATTACTTGTTTCTCTTAAGTATCCTTTGATTCTTTACTTTTGCTGATTGGTTTGTGTAATTTGCTTAGACTATTACAATCAGTTTCCTTACAATTTGGAAAGCTTGTAATTCATTCATCTGAAGAAACCTCAGTGCAGTTACTGCGGTATCTTGAAGTCTAGATTGTAAGTGATAATTAGTATGGTGAGTATGATGACATCAAAACTCTGAGAACTGTGAGGTTTTTTTTGTTTTTAAAGTGTCAACCAGTTAATAGCAAAATGTCTTGTGTCCTTAGCAGGAAGGCAAGAAAAAACTATTTCTGGTCAAAAAGAAGAATCACTGGGATACATAAATCTCTGAGTTCTAACATAGAACTTGAAATTATTCTCACACACCCAGCCAAAGGGTAAATGGGAACTCATCCTACGTATTCCTCATGGCACTGTATCAGCAATAACCAGATCCCTGGGGAGAAGAGTAGATGGGGGTTATTTAAGTTTTGCATCAGGACTGGTTGATACAGATCTCAATCTGTCAGAGCCAGGGTGTTGTGAACATGGCCCGGCACACTAAGGGCCAGTGCAGCTGATTTAGTTGTTCACAGTCCTTGTAGCACAGTTCTTATGAACAGGAGGACATAGTTCAACAGTGCAGCCACACCAAAACAGCCATTTGTCATCTAACAACTACTGTAACGTTTAACAAGGGAACTGGGGTTAGAACAGAGAAAATGGAAATTTGCATCAGGGTAAAAAAAAATAAATAAATAAAATAAAAATCTATTTGCAGCTGAAAGAGCACAATGGGTTGTTCAGAGCATCACTGACAAGTGCACCGAGTGAAGAGTTTACCACTAGAAACCCAAAGATGATAAACTTCAGTAAGGCACCTAAAAGCACCTAAATTACCAACACTGCCTGTAATTCCCAAGACTATACTAATACATGTGATATCATCTTAGGTTTTGGTCAATAAAAACACTTTTCAAATGACACTAACAGTTTTCCACAGAAACTTAGAGCTGCTTGTAGCAGCACTTACTCTGTCACGGCCAATTGGTAAGGGGTGTGCAGTGTACATGTTCCGCTTCCCATCGTAGCCAGGCTGCCGATCACCAAATATTTGCATCTTGAAGTGTCTCACCATGGTGTCCACCACCTCTCTACAGAGGAAGGCATCAAGTTATGGAGAACAGGAAAACCCAGCAATGATCCTAAGCAGTTTAAAATTCCTTTTTTATATTTTCTTAAAAGAGCAGGGTAGGAGAAACAACAGCACACTAGAACATAGCCAAGTCATCAGCAGAACCCAAGAGCAAAAGTCACCTCCAGATTAAGACACGTAATTTTCAATATAAAGGTGTCTACAGGCATGGTAGGTGTCCAAACTCCCATTACTATCAGCAGAAATACGCTCAATATTGCCAGTGGAATCCGAATAACTGTTTGAGCACAGGAGCAAATAAAAGCATCTACCTTGTGTGAGCTGAGGTGCTCTGCAGCTTGATTCTATTGACTGAACATCCACATCTGAACACCTAAAACACTGCAAAGAGAATCCCTTCCCCTCAGCTAACTGACATCTTTGTATAATAGACTGGAACAACTATCAACCATGTTCACTTGCAAACTAGAAAATAAAAAAAGCTGTAGTTCAAAGCTGAGTGCTTTTCCTAAAGCCTTCTATGTTACTACCCACTTGCAAAATATCTAATAAAATTAAAAAGAATATTATATTACAGCTCGCTGAACAATAGAACAACTGCTAACCACGATACAAACACAAGCTGTTCTGTAGCTGATTAACGTTTAGGACGTACAGTTCTCCTAAACTGAAGCATAAACACTTTTAAAATATATATGTATATTAAAGAATTAGTAGCGTTAAGCAACTCATACCTGTTCACTCTTCGGGGCCGTTTTTCTGGTTTGATATCTACATCATAGTGATAAACGTCAATCTTGGGGATCTGGACCTGGAAGTGGTTGGCTAGGAGGCGGATGGGTTTCCCAACAGTTCCCAGGCCTGGGCGACGGGGTGGCTGGAAAAGGCTTGCCGGAGGCCCTATGGAAGTCAAAAAAATATGTAAGAAAAATAACTTAGCACTCAGCGCAGCATCCTTTCAGGTGTATTTAGCTGGAAAGCCTTTCTGGCAGGGCAGAAAGAAATCTTCAGTAGCTTCCTGGGATTGCAGGTGGAGGTGCTCCCAGTGGCTTGCAGTCTGCCAGCAGCTCTGAACTTCCAGGTGAAAAACGCACTCCCTAAAGCATATCTAGGTTAATGCCACAACCCCTTCTCTGAATTGTAGTGACATTTTTTATAGCTACGGCTTACGAACTCGACAGAGTCCTGAGATGGAATACAAACATTTACATACTATGCATCTTGATATAATGTCAACATAAATGCATTCCTACCTCCATTTCTAGAGCAAACCAATAGCCACAGGAGCCACACCTTTCCATTACTGGCTTGAAGCTCAGATGTTCATGATTGCCACTCTTGGCATACTCAGGAAATAACACAACTTCTACCTGAAAACTGATGTAATCTAGAAATGGAGAATTGGAATTTTTATTCTGAACTAAACTAAAAACATATTGCCATATTGAATCCAGCCTAAAAGAGTTTTGTCGTTTCCTTTACAGCACGAACACATCACTTTTGTTAACAATGGGATGCTTTTCCCCTGGAGCATGATTCCAGCCAATTTCAGGTTCCAACACAAAGGAAGGAAGGACAAATGGTCTAGGCTTTCTTCTAAAAAGAAGAGTAAGGGAACAAGCATAAAGACAGGTATAGACTCCTAACAGGTGTGGAGAAGGTAATTTATTTGGACAGAAGCAATAGCTTCAGAAAAAGTTCCAAGGAGGAAATTAGGAGAGGCTTAAATCAGTACTCACATGTAAGCTAGTCACTAGTTAACCTTTAGTTCAATTCCTCAAAGCGTTAAGATCTGAGATAGCATGTTAACAGGATAAGCATTTTTGTTTTGCTGTTGTTAAATCTGTCACAGCCTCGGTTGAAACTGCATATAAAGCAAATGGAATTAGTACATTTTCATGGGTTTTGTCTGTATCTGCCAGTGCTCAGTGCATTTAATGTTTCTTTCCTCTGTTCTAGAGCAGCAAACGAGAGGGGAAAAAAGTTTTACAAGACAGGAATGTAATATTAAAGTAATAATAAAACTTAGGGCAAATTCAGTATTGTAAGACTGTGTCAACTTGACAGGATCTATTGAAATCAAAGGCTCAAAAGTTTATACAAAAAAGTATAAGCTGGAGGATGAAGCTCATATTTGGGCACACTTCAGCGTGCAGCAATAATCTTAACACAATCCTAAACTAAACCCAAGACTGAATCAAAGGAGCCTTCCAAGCCATCTAATGGCTACTACATTAAAATCACCGATTTGAGGATACCAACCCTCGAATATCTAAGCAGAAGTAACACTTAGAGCACGTTAGCAGCCGTAGCCCACTTGACACGTCAAGCTGCAGCAGCACGGTGGCTGTTTGGGCCACAGCCATCCCACACGACACATCGCTGGCTCTGCACCCGCATGAGTAATTGCCATCAGCCCAGGAGCTCCCAACGCCGCAGTTAAACTGGTTGTAGGGTACAGTTAGTACTCAAAAAAAGCTACAGCGATCTTGACGAGCATGAATCATCGAGGGCAATCAAAGTTTGCTGTGCTTATTTGGATACAAGAGAGATGATCCATTAATCCTGTGCTAATTAGCCTGAAGTAAGTGCAAGCACTGACCTCCCACAAGAGATTAAATGACAACTATATTTACCCATTTTCCTGCCTCGCTATTGACAAGTTTTGCAGGCGGGCATGGCAATGCTGACCTAGGTCAGCTTTGATGCAAGGAGACAGCGCTTACACCTTCACCTTCCTAAAGTTATTTCTCAAAGGATTCTAGAGAATAAGTCAAAAGCTGCTTCCCCCTCTGAAGCCAGGCTTCCTTGCAAGTCACAGCAATTTTATTGGGATTTTTGCCTGGTCAGCCTGCCTAGGGTTATACTCACTGTTTCTCTTAATTTCTCCTATCGTTTAGGTTCTCTGAGCCGCCAGCTGAGTTACTTCAGACAGGAAGTACTTTTACACAGCCAAAAGAGGATCTGCTGCTGAAGTTGGGAGTTAGGACAGGCTACGTCATGTACCTACACAGCAGAACCAAAACAAGCCCTCCACTAAGTGTTTTAGGATCTGGATTCTTCCGGAATCGCACCTTTCTGTCAATAAATCTTTCCTATTCTACTAAAATTAACAGCACTTCAATTATACCAACAACTTGATCAAGATCTTTATCAACAATACGCACAGACCACTTGTGTTGAGAAACACATCTTGCAGTCAGCTCACGGAAGAATAATTAAGGAACGAGATACCAGTACGAAGACACCCTGTACGAAATAACCCCAACATTTAGCCAAAGTTTGTTTAAAAAAATAAATAACATCCAAGGCGCACGCTTTCAGGAGGCACCACCTTAGGTGGCCAAATGTCAAAAATCAGACCAGAGGGCTTAGGGCATTTGGGTGTAGTGAGAGTGTCCCCAAAGCCCTGTGACACCCCCCAAGCCCTGTGACACCCCCCAAGCCCTGCGCCCCCCCCAGACAGCCCCTATCCCACTGACAGCCGGGGCCTGTCCCCCTCAGAGGTCTCACCACCGGGCAGCCCCCCCCAAAAAAACCCCAAAACTTCCCCGGGAGGCTGCAGCCGGTCGGGGGGGGCCCCCCCCGGCCCCTCACGGCCACCCCCTGAGGCCTCACCGGGCCCCGGCGGGCGGCGCTGCCCTCCCCAGGCCTCAGCTGGTGGCGCCCGGCCGGGCCCGAGGCCTTCCTCCTCCTCCTCCTCTTCCTCCCCTCAGGCCTTACCCGCCCCCCCCAACCCCCCCACCACCTCAACGCGGCTCTCACCGGGTCCCAGCGCTTCCATGGCGGCGGCGGCGGCCTCGCTGCGGTCCCCCCCGGCCCCGCCGCTGCTGCTGCCGCTGCCACCGCCGCCACCTCCACCTCCACCTCCGCCTCCTCCTCCTCCTCCGGCCCCGGGCCCCGCCGCCGCGGCGTAACGCTTGATCTCGGGAATATTGGCACCGGGGGGGGGGCCCGGTGGGGAACCGGGGCGGGAGGGAGCAGCGACGGGGCCGGACGAGGAGGAGGAGGAGGAGGAGGTGGAGGAAGGGGCGCGGCGGGCAGCGCTCCGCTTCCCCGAGCTGTGGTGGCGGCGCGGGGAGGGGATCGCGGGCGCCGAGCGCGCCCCCGCTGCCGCCAGCACCGGCTGAGGAAGAGGAGGAGGAGGAGGAGGAGTGGGGGGGGGGAGGGAGGAAGGAGAGGCCCCTCCACGCTGCCCGGCGCCGCCGGCTCGCGCACGCGCACCGCCCCCTGCCGGCGGGGGCGCGCACGCCGCCTCGCACCCTTTCGCCGCCGGCCCGGCAACAGGTGGTGGTGGGGGGGGGCGGTGCGCGGCCCCGTGCGCGGCCCCGAGGGCTGTGGAGGGGAGGTGGGGGCGCCTCAGAGCCTCAACCACCCCCCCCCCTCCGGGATCGGTCGGTGTCACAGTCAAGCTGTGGTGACCCCAAAACAGCCGCTGACAGCCCCCGTGAGGTGGTGGAAATATAAGGGGGTGATAAACCAACCCGTGAGACCCACAAAAAACAGCCGCGGACAGCCCCTGTCAGGTTCTGGAAATATAAGATGGTGCCCAAAGCAAGCCATATAACGCCCCAAAACCAGCCGCTGTCAGCCCCCGTGCGCTGCTGGAAACATAAGGTGGTGCTAAAGCAACCCGTGACACCCCCAAAAACAGCCCCGTGAGTCGCTGGAAATGTAAGGCGGTGCCAAATCGAGCTGTGACACCCCCAAAACCAGCTACTCTCAGCCCCCGTGAGCTTCTAGGAACATAAGATGGTGCCAAACCAACCCGTGACACCCCAAAACCAGCCGCTGTCAGCCCCCATGAGCCACTGGAAATGTGACGTGGTGCCAAACCCGTCCAAAACACCCCCAAAGCAGCCACTGTCAGCCCCCATGAGCTGCTGGAAATGTAAGACAGTGCCAAATCAACCCATGACACCCCCAAAAACAGGCACTGTCAGCCCCCATCTGCCACTGGAAACCCAAAGCACAGCTCCCTCACCATGGCTTCGTTAGGACTGACAGCAGCTCAGTTAGGACACCCGGCAGCTCACTGTTGGTGTGGGGATCAGGAACAGCGCTGGGATATCACTCAGGGTGCCTGGAAGGCAGCAGCAGTAGGGAACAGGATGGTGCCACCAGGATTTGGGATGTCAGGCTTCTGGGGTGCATGCCAGGACGACCCCGTACCTCACTGCGGCCTGGCCGCCTCGCTTCACCTCGCCCTCACGATGAGCTGCTCCCACACGCATCCCTCTCCTCTCTCAATTCTCCACTGGCTCACAAGAAGGTCAGAAGTCAAAACATTCGATAAATAATAAATGCCGAGTCCATCATATTTGCTTTTTTTGAACCTGCAGGGCTGGTATTTTCCAAGACCTTTCCTACAAGTCGAAGCGCCAGAAACCTATTTTAAAATTAAACGAAGCCTGTTATTCTCGTAAAAGTGCCTTACATCAGTTAATAAATACTTAAGGGAAACACCAGTATTACAAGACCAGTCACAAAACTACCATGATGTCTGGCAACGTTTCCAAGCTATTATTCAGCATATCTAAGTATAAAAATATAGACAAGATATACACAGGACTACACAAATAGTACTTCAAAAAGATGAAGACACAGTCTTTGCCTCAGGAAATTCACAATACCAAGGCTTGGTCCTCAGTCCTACTGAGTAGGGCTACTCAAGACTATACTTCATAAGTTAGAAATTTTAAAAAGCCAGCAAAGCAATTAACCTGATAAATATTACAAACATGCTGAGGCATCCTGACTGCAAAGTAGCCAGAACCCTATTGCTGTGTTATTCCACCCTTACATTGAAAACACCTACGTGTTTCCAGTGGTGAGGCTGAATCTGGTTACGACAGAAAAAGTTCCGATAGCTTTAGTTCTGAAGATGTTTCTAAATATCTCCCTTTAGAAGGCGTGGAAGGAATATTTTATTTAGTAAAAAATAGACTCACAAACTGCCTTTCAAAAATATCAATCTTACAAAATGGTACCTTACCCAGTGCTTAAAAAAAAACCCACACCACACTTTAGAGTCTCCTTAATGGCAAATGTTTACCAAGAGTTACCAATTCTGTCAGTCCATCTTTCTGCACTAGGTGTGAGCAACAGAACTGTGGATCACAGGAACCAGAAGTAACGTAAGATAGCAGGTAGCTATTTTTATTTTTATTTTTATTTTTATTTTCAGTTACAAATGTAGTTACCTGCTTTACGTCTGTGAACAAATAATAGTATGAAACACCAGTTCACTTTATCTAAGCATGTTCTAATTCTATGAACCTGTGGACTGAACAACTAAAAAACCCTTTTCAGATCCAAGTATTTCACCTCATCTACATGAAATTAAAACTCTCAAATAGCTGGTGATAACAGCTTTGTGCTAAAACCCAAATTCCATGGCACAGCACTTTCCCCATGCGGCTTTTTTCTTACAAGGTCTCAAACCATAACAGAGCAATGGGATTACTGTCTTGAGTAAGTACCATGAACTGCTCAGTAGTATTTTTTACTGACAGTCTACCTCGAAAGATCCTCAAATTCTAGGAATTTACTGTGTAATGTGACCACCCTTAATTTGCGCTGTCAGCTACCAGTTACAAAACAGCATCAGGAAGCAAAGGGCTGCCCAGCTAGCGCTTCTTTAGCAAAGAACACAGTGTTTTTCAGAAATAGAGTGTTTTGCAGAGAAGGGACAGACTGCCTTAAATACTAGCCAAGTATTTTTGTTGACATTTGCACAACATTCTAAAAAAATCCAAGGCTTTGTTTATTCACAGATGTATTCACTTTTACTTAGTTTTTATTTATTTTTAAAGCAGGTAGCTTTGGTACTTAAGTCGGGCCTTATTTTTCCTCTTTTTCTCTGACTCGTCTACCTAGTAGTCTGATAGTATCTTAATCACATCATCAATGGTATTTTTGTAGTGCCAGCGCCTGCGTCTCATGACTGGCTCCCGTTCCAAGAAACCAGCCCAGTATTGTGATGTTTGCAGTAAGTTCCACGGACATTTGCTTTTCTCACTTCCTCCGTTCCAAGATTTGTTGGGTATATGGGAACCATCAGAGCAGATTAGCCCATCTGTTCCGCATCCCCCACAGAACTGTGACTGCTACCAAACGCTTCAGATATTTTTTTTATATATTATTTATTATTTATTTATTTATTTTTCCTGGGCTTTGCCTTCAGGGAAACAGCAAACGACTGTCGATTTGGGAGAGAAAAAAAAACGTTCTACAAAGCTGACCGAAAACTGGAATCTAAACTCCAAATAACTTTAATATCAGTATTTGAGAATCTCAGGGCACTGCCCCTAGCACTTCTCCGGGTGCCTGCCGCCAGCAGCAAGCTGCGAACCTCTCGAAATTGCCATTTCTGGGGAAGGAAGGAAGGCCGATAGGCATCTGGCGGCCACCTAAACCAGATCAAAACGGTCTTAAACCAGATCAAACCGCTCGGTGCCTCCCTACGGCTCCCTGGGGGCTGTGAGGAGGTTTCCTGAGCAGGGGGGCTCGCCTCAGGACCGAGCCCCCCCTGTGGGGAAATGGCGGCGGGGACGCCCTGAGGTGAGGGGGAGCCCCCGGCCCCTCCCCCGCCGCCCTCCCCTCAGGCAGCGCCCGCCCCGCCCTCGCCCCTCTGATTGGTCAAGTCCTCCTGAAGAGGCGGGACGAGCCGGAGAAAACCCCCCAATAAAACGCCGGGAGGGGAGGGGCCTCTAGGGCGGTGCTGGACGGTGATTGGTTGGTTTCCGCGGTGGGCGGAGCTAAGGCAGCGCGCGAAGACTCGAAGCGGTTTCCTACGCGGCCCGGGCCATGGCGGAGGCGGCGGCGGCCCCCGCTGAGGTGAGTCCCGCCGCTCCGCGCCGCCTGCTGGGGGCGGGCACGGGGCTCCCGCGGGCGCGGAGCAGCGGAGAGCCGGGAGGGGCGGCGAGCGAGGCGGCGGCGGCTCCTTGGCTGCCCGGTGACACCACGTCCGCCTCCCTCTTTCCCTCCCTTTTTGGCGGAAACTACATTTCCCAGTATCCCCTGCGGCGGCGGCTCCCCGCACTTCCGCCTCGCCGCGCGCGGGGGGTGCTGGGAAGCGTGAGCTCGGCCTATTCCTGCGGGCGTGCGCGGGGAGGGGCGGGGCCGCGGGGGCGCGTTGGGAAAGGCGGCAGCGAGCCGGGGCGGGCGCGGTGCATGCCGGGAGCGCGCGGGACGGGGCCGTCGGAGGCGGCCCCTGTGAGGGGAGTCTCTCGTCGGTGCTCGCCGCCCGCTGGGGCCGTGGGGCTGCTCCAGCGCGGGCTCTGTTTATTTTTTCCTACGAGCGAGCTCAGCTTAAGCACACTTAAGCACTAATAAAGATTGTTGTAGTGTGTTCTTTATTCATAAAGTGTGAATTAAGCGTGAAAATAGCACGGGGTGAGCGTGGGGGGTGTCCTGCGCAGGGGCTGGGTGAGGTTGGGCTGTGTGAGGCGCCGCAGCACCAAGGGCGCCCGGTGCTTTGTGCTTGCAGCTGGAAGGTCCCGGCTCAGCCGAGCAGAAGAGCCTTGACAGCGATTCGGACAGCGGGCAGGGCAGCTGCGAGACGGCCTCGCCACGGCTCCTCCCGGCTGGGACAGCAGCTCGCGGTGACGGAGGTCGGTGAGGGGTCGGGAGCTGGGCCTGCAGGCCGTTGTCTTCAACAGTCCTCTTCTACAAATAAATTTTTAAGAAGTTAAGACTGACTGGCATCTGTGAATCCAAAGTGCCCCCTTTTGTGGCTTAAAGTGTAGGCAGGAAGCTCAAAATCCTCCCCCCGAAAAAGTTTTTGAGGTAGAGAAAGTGCAGTGGTACATCAAATGTGTTTTATTTGCTTATTTCCTTTCCTTTTATGATTTTCTTAATCTACCAAACTTACAACTTGCTTAATCTATGCACTTACTGTAGTTTCATTATTATTTCAACTCACTAATGTATCAGTGAAGAATTTCCCAATCTGCGTTTTCTTTAACAAAGACGCGAAACCTATAACATCAATTTGGATCAATTACCTACACTATAGGGAGATGTGGATTCTAAAAACCTGATTTCACACTGATCAGCTATAGTTGTTGATGTCTGAGAAACGTAACAGGTTGCTTGATAATTAACTCATGAAATTTACCTTTCAATAGCATGCATCACTTCTTGTCTTTTAATATAATCCTTCAGATTCAGAGGAAGAGATTTTTGTGAGTAAAAAAGGAAAAAGCAAGAAGGTGCTTCAAGACAGTGAAAGTGAAGATGGAGAGGATGGTGGCACTTCCGTGCAGAATGATGCTCTGGGTGGAGACATAGAAAGTGGAGAGGAAAAAGAGAATATTCTTGTCCAGAAGAACAAAAAATCTCGTCGGATTCGCCAACTTCTGCTGGATAGTGATGACAGTGACACTGGAGACCATTTGCAGATTGAAAACCTTGAAACAAGCAGAAAGACTGTCTTGCCTGAGAAGGATTTGGAAGAGGAGAGTCCACTGAAATCTGGGAAAAAATACAGAAAACATGAAAACAATTATGAAGAAGAGACGACTAAAAAAACTGTAGTAAGATCTAGGAGGAAGGAGAAGGAGAGGGAGAGAAGAATTGCATCCATCAAACAGCTGAAAAAAGAAAAGAAGCCTAGAGCAGAGGTATTTGTTTTTGGCAGAAATTCTCACATGCTTTCTCCACTAAGTTTATAACTTAAATTATTTTGTCTCAATGCTTCAGCATCACTTGTGTCAGTGTTACTAGAGGGGCTACAGTATAGAATCCACAAGGATTCATTGTACACCCTGCAAGTCTAACAGTTTCACCTGCCAAGTACAAACCCTGATGCCTGATGATCTAACATCAGAGCATGTGAAGCCAGGCAGGAAATCTTTGAGTTTTGTTTCTAGCTCATCATGGGCTTGTTCTGTGCACAAAGTGCTGTGTTTAGTGTTTCTGCTTTTTGATAGTTTCTGGGGAAAACTTTGGGCTACTTTCAAATTTAAATTATTCTCTGAATAAACGGCTGCCTGTGAGGTTGCGTATTGTTGCTATTTATAAAATACATATTTCAAATGTAAATTTATTCTGTCTAAACCATTATGTTAAAGATGCCATATACCTATTCTAATTTCTTTCATCAAGATCTTTGGCAGTAATCATAAAATAATTTCAAAGAAATGAATTTGATCTTCTGAAACCAGTTGCATAAATCCTTTATTCTCATGGCACACAGGTGGATGGCGGTGAGACACATCCTTTTAATGATAGTGGCTGTCTTCTTGATGACAAAGAACTCTTTGATAATGGCTTAGAAGAGGAAAATGCTTCGCTCCCAGAGGATGAAGAGTCAATAGAATCGATACGGGCGGCAGTGAAAGACAAAATAAAAAAGTATAAGGTATTGGTGGGAAGTGTTCTATCTGAGCATGTATTAAATTATTTGGCAAGTCTGCTGCTCTGACAGAGAGTAAAACAGGCCTCTGCTTTTTGTTCTTAAAGATGGAGGAATGTTGTCCTGGAAAGCTGTAAAGATAATGCTACAGTAGAAGCTTTGCAAACCTAGCATAAGTATTAGGCAGGGTTTGTGTTGGTTTATAAGAATACTCCAGATCCTGTTTTGATGGTTTAGCTGATCAGCTGTAATTCTGTACAACTATTTTGACTTTTGGCTTGTTTGCCCTTTCTAGTTCCAGTCAAATAAATAAATCTCTTATTGGTTTTCGAAGGGTGAAGGCTACAAACATGTATCTGATGCCAAGAATGAGGATCCTATATCAAAAGAACCAAAAAGGAAGGTGAAGTATTCTTCTAATGTTTTAGTGTATAATTAAAAAGCCCTTTATTTCAATTGTCTTTTCAGTGCTCTCCTATGTTTTTGTTGGTTTGCTGCCTTTCATTTTCAACTGGCTGCTTTATGCTGACTTCTTTTTACTTGAAAGGGGGGGGAAAAGCTATTTAGAAAGTACAGAGTCCCATATTTTGCTTTCTGACTTCAGAGGTCTCTTTTTTTTTGTCTTCCGTTAAGGAGCGGAAAGCAGCAAGGTTAAGTAAAGAAGCCATGAAACAGTTACATAGTGAGACCCAACGACTTATTAGAGGTAAAACATACTTTTTTTTTGTATGTAAATGGGTATAAACTATTAAGAAATTTGTTGTATTTGAGTTCTAACCGTGCGCTTTCTGCCTGGACAAATGTCTTTACTGCAAAATAGTTGCTATTTCAATTCTTTGAATTTCAGAAATAAGAAACAAATGTCTTAGATGACTTTTAAAAATTTTCTTCCACTTTGTTTCTGTGGTAGAATCATCTGTGTCTCTCCCATACCACGTGCCTGAGGCCAAAAGCGTTCATGAATTCTTCAAGCGTCGACATCGACCAATGTGTGAAGGAAATGCCATGGCATTGCTGAAGTAAGGACTTAAACCTTCCTTGTGTATTTTCATAAATGTTGAGGATATCCCAGCTTTGCTTTTGGGGATAGCCAGACTTTGTAGTAGGCATGCTGTAGGACCTGTATCATGTGCACACACCGGCTTTGTGTGCAGCCACATAATGTTTCCAGGTTAATTTTAACTCTTGCTTTGACTAGAAAGTCCTAATGAGAAACTACTACTTTTTCTTAAACTATTTTAATACCACAAATGCCTTGAAATTTAAGGCAAGTCACTGTTAACAGATGGCAATATTGCAGTTTTGACACTTGTCATACCATTGGGGTAGTCAGGACCTAGTAGCAACCCCAGATGAAGTAATATGCCCTTTTGTCCTTCACCTCTTCCTACATGTTAATGAGAAGAATCAGAAAATTATTTCTTTCTGCCTTTGTTCTCAGCCTCTTCTCCCCTTTCACAATAGGTACAAATGATTTAATTCTTTCTGCCTTCATTAGGTCTACTAACTACCAGCTCACCCTGAATGAAGAACCTGCAGGCACTAAGACCTTAAGTGCAGATTGCAAAGATGGGCAAACAAGAGGTGGTCAGTCAGCAACTAATGAACCAGAAACAAGCCTTGGCAGAGATACGGCTGTGAACAAACCTCTCCCTGATGCAGGGGAGAACTCTACGGTAGACTGTAATGAAAAACCTCGAGAGAATGATGATGATTCTCCTACTGTTACGACTGTAACAACTGTGAGTAATGCAGAAGAACAACAGCACTCTAACTTCCAAAGCACTGACAGCAGTGAACAAAAAGAGAATGAAATTCCTGTAGCAGTTGGAGGCGATGCCCTTGAGCAAAGACATGAAACAGCACCGGGCCTAGAAAGCAATCAACAAGTGGGGCCTGGATTGGTGGCACAACCTGAAAAAGTGAGGAGGTCCAAACTGGATAAACTTCGTGAACTGGGAATAGACTTGACCATCAAGCCAAGAATCTGCTCTGACAGCGAATCCTTCATAAACCTCGATGAATCTGATTCAAATAAAGGTATAATTGTTATTGTTGTTATCTTGTCAGCTCTACCAAGTCATCAGAGTAAAACTAAATTTAATTGGAAAACCTTTGAGGAACATTGAGGTGATAGAGCAGGTCAGGCACGCTTTCTTACTTGTACAGTTTTTTTGCTTAATGTTGGTTTGCGTTTTCTTTCAACTGCATAAAAGGGAGGTTCTGACTCCTTAATATTCAAAAGCTTGGAGAAATGCTTAGTGCTAACTATTTAATGTTGAGTGATTTCAGTTCCGTTCTGCTGTAGTGAATTATGCTTGTACTTAAAGCACATGGGAGCACTTTTTCAAAGTGATTCAAAATCAGGCATGCAGTAGTTATCCAGAAACAAAATTGCCTTGTGTTTCATAGTGTTTACCACTGATTTTGCTGTCTGGTGGCTGGAAGGGTAGAGTGGAAGTGAATTTTAAGATGTTGTGGATAAATCATAGTCAATGGTAAAGTCATTTAATATTAACTAATATCAATCGATTACAAGCTACAGCAATAATATTCTGTAATGATGTGTCAAATGTAATTGTTTTACAAATATAAAAAAGTTAAAGATTTAGAGTTTTTAACTTCCTTAAAAAATTCTCAAGGCCTACTCTATATACAAATGTAGTGCTTGATGATTTTAAATACTATCAAACTGATTTAATTTGCATTTAATTAATATGTATTTACAGAATTAGAAGCCTTGAAAGCACGTTTCTTGAAGCACACTCTTCAAACATCGAAATCCAAAGCTGAACGGACCATAAACATCAACATTATTCGTAAGGAGACAACATCTGAAGGGAAAGAAGAGTTAAAAGCAGATGTGGTGCCAGCAGTATTAGTTTCAGAGAGTGTGGATGAAACAGTGCACACAAAGCCAGGTTGGTCTAGGAGAAATAATGATGCTTGATTTGGAAATTGCTTTTTTTTTTTTCTCTTTTTTCCCCTCCTGTTTCCCCAGCTCCTAGTACTTCCCCATGAAATACAGATGAATGAATCTTTATTTGCAAAATTAATTTGTTTAGATTTTCCTAAAGGATATCCCTGTTTTAAGAAAAAGGTCTTGATTAGACCTCATAAATAACACTAGCCAGCGTAGATCAGGTTGCCACAGTTAGATTTTTTTGTTAGTGGTCCAATGGATTTTTCCCTATCCTTACCAAACTTTTATATGAAATATGAATACACTAAATGTAACTCTCAGATTCAGTGTGAAGTATTATTCTTATTTGGTAGATCTTTTATGCTTCCTTAATTCTATATTGCAGTTCCTACTAAAAGTGTATAGATTTGCAAGCAAAAATATATGTGGAACGTGACTCTCACATGGTATCCCTTAAAAGAAATAGATCATTTGACTGATCCTATGGGCATGCATTATTTTTAGCTGCTCTTAATTATTTCATGTGCTGTAGCACATCTGCCCATGGCAACTGGAAGCTGTTGCTCCCAAAAGACCCAGTGGAAAGACAGAGCCTATTCTTATGCAGAGGGCTGTGCCTGTGGCGTTTATGGATAATGAGGAATCTTGATAATTCATGAGACTGTGTCGCTTCTTGAAATGGAACTCGTTGAAACTAACTCCCTAGCTCTTCCAGCTGGCAGATCAATTCATAAAAACACTTAAAAACCCTTTTTTTATTCGCTTTTTGTGTGTGTAACTGTATTAGATTGGCTAATTAACTTAAGGATTCTTTGTAGTAGGTCTAAATATATTAATTTATTCATTTCTGTCCAGGTGAAAAGCTACAAGTGCTGAAGGCTAAACTCCAGGAGGCCATGAAGCTCCGCAGGACTGAGGAACGCCAGAAACGGCAAGCATTGTTTAAACTGGATAATGAGGACATGCTGGAAGAAGAAGAGGAGGAGGAGGAAGAGATGACAGATGAGTCTGAGTCTGAAGAAGAAGAAGAAGAAGAAGAAGAAGAAGAAGGCAATCATGAGGTTTGTATGCGACATTTTACATAACTCACTCAGCTTCTCAATTCTGCTGCCTTTCTGCAACGACATTAAACTTTTGTACGCTATTAATATTGTGAAGCTGCCAGTAATTCTTAAAAATTAAAAAAACAAATGCTACAGTTATATTGTTCAGTGTTTTTGTAGTATATAAAACTGAACGTATTAGTTTTTTCTTTTTTTTTTTCTTTTTTTTTTTCATAAACAGCATTAAAAACAGATATAAGTATATAAAAGATCCTTGTGCCACCTATATAAAGTGTCACCAGGAAATTATATACAAAATAGCTCCTTGGCTCATTCCTACCAGAGAACAATTTCTATGGGATGTATGCATACCTAACTGATATCACCTTCCCGATCTGGTGTGGACTTTGCCACAGCTTTTTAGTCTTTAAAAAGGGTCAGAACAGCATGGCTGTTTCAAGCACCTCTCTACCAGTTGTCTTAAAGTGAAATAGGGACATGGAGGAACCGACAATGTAATTCAGTTTTGTCTTCCATACGTTAAAATATTTTCTCAAAAAAAGCACACAAGGGCAGGTCAAAGCAATGGCCAGCATATATCTGATGTATTTGTGGATGCTCTTTAGACTCTGGAATATCTGCTTGATGAGGCAGAGGAAGACGATGATGATGATTCAGAAGAGAAACACGTTGAAGATGGTGATAAAGAAACTGACAAAGAATCAATCGATGGAGAAAAGGTGGAGCAATCTGTGCATTGTGCTTCTGTTCCTAAACCACCTTCAACAGAGTCTACATTGATGCTTTTTAAGGACAGCTCCTCCAAAATGGGGTAAATAAACAAAACTTTAAGAATGGTCGCTGAGCAATTTTAAATTTAAGATACATGGTATATATTTTTTGATACTTTTTTTTTTGTAATTAGTTATCATCTATACCAGCAAATGCATTTTATTTAATTGCAGATACTCTCTTCCTGAAGAGAAACTTGAAAATGAAGAAGCTGCAGACAAGGGATCTACCAAGTTAGGTAAGGTAGAACTGCTATTGAAGCTAGCAGTTACTTTTTGTTTTCACATGGCACGTGTAGAAGTTTCTATTCATGTTTGGTATTTGATAGTCCTGTTATTTTATTACCTGTATATTTAAACGATATGACTATGAAAGTTATGACTCCTGATAATTTAGGAGAGCTTGAAAAAACTAGAGGGGAAAAAAAGGTTCAAAATTATACTGGGGAAAAGAATAGAAACAGAAATCAATATCGTGTTGCACTTTTAAAACTGAATTTCCTGAATCCTTTAGGGAAAAAAATCCATCGTAAGTGCAAAATGATGAATTTTTAGCAAGGTGTCTGTGTTGCAAAATAGTATCTTAAGGTTTTACTGGATTACAAAAAAAAACAACCAAACAACATTATATTTAACTATTTCCCTTCTTTTCAGAAGATGATGATTCCTTTTCTCTACCAACACCAGCAAAAGAGAATAGCCATAACAGCAGCTTTGAGTTGATTGGCTCCATGATTCCATCGTATCAGCCCTGTAACAAACAGATGTCGCGTGGAGGGAACTTCTTATCTGCAGCAGGAGGTTTCAGGTCACCTTCCCCAGGCTTTTTCAAAACAAGCTTTATCAGCTCTGCTTCCAAGGTAAGGTTCTTTCTCCTCTTCTTGTCATATATGAACACGATGGATAGTGAATTAATGTATCTTATGACTGTCACGTGTATCAAAAAATAACACCAGATGAAGACATTGAGTCAAGTGCTTTTATATGAGTAAGACTTCGGGGACAGTTTGCTTTTTCTGGAGCTTCCAAATGTCTCGGCATTGGGTAAGAATGTCATTATAAAAACTTCTAAAACATCAAAGAAAAGATGCTATAATCTGGTTTTGATTTCTAAAATATGCATGTTGTCATATTTTTAAGTGTGCTCACGTGGACTGCATAACACTTGACATCAGTGAACTTTTGATTTATCAGAGCGATGTGGAAATATTTTAACTTCTTTTTAGTCTGCATGGTCTTTATCCTTTAAAACAGATTAAATATTTTATCCAATTCTCGCTTTTGATTTCTAAGACTGCAGAGTAAATAACTTGTATATTTTTACCTCTTTTCATAGAGCTCAGGAAAGATGTCTGAACCCTCCCTTCCTATAGAAGACTCCCAGGACCTGTATAATGCTTCTCCCGAACCCAAAAGTTTATTTCCAGGGGCTGGAGAGTCACAGTTTCAATTTTCTCTGGAAGATGACACTCAGAGCCAGCTGCTTGATGCAGATGGGTAAGTTACAGGTGTAAAGAATAACATTTAGTGTCCTTTAACAGAAATGGGACATACGAAACAGCAAGGATTTTCTAATTATGGACTTTATTTCAGGTTCTTGAATGTTGGACAACATAGGAATAAATACCAGTCCTCAAAGCATCAGCTCACTTTAGCTAGTATGGATGAGAACGCAATGGATGCAAACATGGATGAATTGTTGGACTTGTGTTCTGGACAGTTCACCAGTCAAGCTGAGCATGTGCCAAATACCAGCAGCAACAAAAAGCAGCCCATGGAAGAACTGCTCAATCTTTGCTCAGGAAAATTCGTGTCTCAGAGTATGTCCTGAATTCTACTCCCAGCTTTGCTGGTGACTTGATTTATAAGCTTTACACTGACATATGTTTTAGTTCTGGTCACCAATGCAGGATGTGGAATGTTCTAAGAGTTAATACTTATCTGTCTAATGAGTCGTTATCTTACTTCTTGCAGCAGGTTCTCCAACATGGGCTTCATCAGCATCTTCCAAGGCAGAAAAAGACAGTGACATAGAAGATCCAATGGCAGAAGCACTAGCGCTTTGTTCAGGCTCTTTTCCCACAGACAGGTTAGCATTACTCTTCAGAAACGTACAAAAGTTTATGGCAGTAGCTGTCTCATTTCACTGGTGATGTGTTTTCGTGTTCAACATCAATTTGAAATGGTGCAGTCAAAAATAATCTGTTCTGGAAGCAAAGAAGAGGAATGTAGTAAGTTGTTCAATTATTTCTCTCCAAATCAGCAGCACGTGCTGTTTTCCACAACTACTGTGAAGGGAAATTCATCTTTTGTCAGCTACATGACATTCAGGTGCTCTTTGAACAGTTCTAGATTATTCCCTCTAGAACCTGAGATCACCAAAAGCAACAGCTGAAATCTTGCCTTGAGTTGTGAAAGACATCACTAGGTGTCAAATGAGAATGTGTTTCTTTCATTCAATTTTTCTGTAGGGAGGAGGAGGATGAGGAGCAAGAAGAACTTGGTGATTTTCAGCTTTTAACAGATGACAACGCCTTTGATAGCGAAGAGGTATGAACTGATAAAGGAAAATGCTAGTGAATTCTGACTTTGAGAACTCAATTTATCTACTTAATTTTTTAATGTATCTGTCAATACAAGGTACCACTTCTTCCAAAACAAGTACTGAAACATTTCTGAGAGCAATTTAGATCATTCAAAATGTATATGTAATATTGTGGTGTACTGGATAGAGTCTTAGCGTAGCAAATCCTAAAAATGTGTGGTGTTTTAGTCTGTGTTTGACCGAAAGACAGAAGAAGCCGTCATTACAAAGCAAACCACTTCCATAAATTCCTTCATTTCTGAAAGCTTTCTCTTTGACAGGATGAAAAAAGCAGAGACAGTGATGCTGAAGAAGCAGAAATAAGTGATGAAGAAGAACAATTGCTGAGACGTAGACAGGGCTTGAAAAAAAAACTGTAAGTGTGTGCATGTATTTTATATCTTAATTGCCAGAAAGATTAGAACATAATAACACTAGAAATTTGGTCTATAGTTATTTCTTCCCCAGCACTATTAGCTCAGGTGCTGTTAGTATCAAGACGTTTATGTGACTGTGTTGTTGGCTCTGGTTATTGTTTTTTTGCTTTGGTGCTGTCATACTGCATGAGTTAACTACGTTGCTGGTTGGTTAGAGAGGATTACTGATGGAAATCAAAAAGCCAGGATGAAAGCAATGCGGCATTTTAAATTTATTTTATTTTTTAAACCAAATTGAGGGTGCAGGGGTATTGCTGTCATTCTTTGTGTGTTAAGGTCTTTATTTGTCCTAGTAGGGAAGGCATCTGGTTGGCAGCTATCATTGTCATCACATTTGGCAGGCAACTGATGAGAATCTGGTGGATAGCAGACATTTGGGGTTGTTATGTATTGGCAGGCTGTATGCACAAATGTGCAAGAATGCAAGTCTTAGCCCTTTTGAAAACTAAAGATGAGTCATTTCTTTTTCAGAATATTTGCTAATCTTACATCAAAAAGTTTTCAGGAGACTCCTGTGGTGGTCATTGGTCTACCAAACTAAACTCTTCTAATGTTCTTTGATAGAAACCTGCAGGATTTCATGGAAGATGAAGCTGAGCTGTCAGGGAGTGACGTGGGAAGTGAGGATGAATACGATGGCGAAGAGCTGGATGAATATGAAGAAGAGATTATTGATGAGGAACTCCCAAGTGAAGCGGAATTAGGAAATCAAGTACAGAAATTACACATGTCAGTGACAGTATTGGTGTATATTTGTGTGTGTGAGGTTGTGGCTCTCAGGTATAATTTGGACTAAGCCTCTCCCTTTCTCTTGCGTTAATAGGAAGGTAGTGCTTGATGATGACAAGCGACAGTTACGTTTGTACCAAGAGAGGTACCTCATCGACGGTGACCTGCACAGCGATGGCCCTGGCAGAATGAGGAAATTCAGATGGAAAAATATAGGTGACTGTCAGATCTGTTTGTAGTAAATATGGGGTGAAAGATTGGAGAGATGATGTATGTATTTAGAAAACAGGACTCACTCTTTCAGAAGAAAACAGTCTTCTGGAAATATTTTTATATTACTTTTTATCTTGTGCTTGTCTGTATATGCCTCCTTTTAATTTTGCTAGCTAACTATTTTTTTCTCTTTGTCTAGATGATGCTTCACAGGTTGACTTGTTTCAGAGGGATTCAGATAATGATGATGAAAATGAACAGTTTGATGAAACTGAAGTGAAATGGAGGAAAGAACGATTTGAGCGAGAACAGTGGCTTCGTGAGCAGGTATTAGTTAACTTCTAGAAAGGCATCTTGTTCAGTTCTTCTCTGTACCGTTGCTAGATGTGAAATTGCTAGTTCCTCAAGTTAAGTTCTGGAAAAAATAACATTCATAGATAATCTTTGTTTTTCATCATGAATTCTGCTCTTTCTCTTCCACAAGTATCGTACAGAGAGAAACTAATTTGGAAGGGAGAGGCAAAACAACTCGGTTCTCAAACAAGTCAGCTTCAAAGTCGGAATAGTTTTTCTTATGCTGGGAGCACAACTCACCTAGTATCAAATCTTGTAAAACTTAGGGTTTTGTCAGCTGAATGTGAAGTTAGAAGCTTGTTGCCCCTTACTAGATTGAGGGTTATAAAATACCTAAGAAATTGCAATAAACTTTTATGGTAGAAAGTAAATGAATATATAAATTTACATAATGGAAGGACTTGGTCTATGTAAATTACTGAGTGTTCATTCTTAATGTTTTGTAAAATTGAAAACGCTTCTATCTTCTCTTTGTTACAGAAGGAAAAAAATAAAGAGCAGGAGGAGGAGGAGGAAGACATTGGTGAAGACAGCCAATTCATGAAACTAGCAAAAAAAGTAACTGCTAAGTCCCTACAGAAGAAAGGTAGGCTTGCCTTTTTTATTATTATTATTTAAACGATAGTCAAAGAGAGGGAAACCTTAACTTCTAGTCATCATTAGCTAGTCTCCAGTGAACCAGGACTTCTAGGACTTGAAAAGATAAAGATAGTGCAGCTTTGTGTTTTCAGTGCCTTAAGTTTGACAACTATGTGTATATAATTAATAAAACAGTGTGTTACTTCTTGAAAACAGTTGTAGAGGAATTTATTTCCACTCTACATCTTTTTTTAGTCTCTTATTCTTCATTTGCTTGCCTTTAAGCTGTGGAGAAGTAGACTGTAAGTGATGTGCTGCCTAGCAGTTTCTCCAAATACCTTAAAGAAAGATAAAGACTTCAGGAAAAGCTGCGTAAGGTAGTGAAAATAAATTTAGGTTTTCCCTGGCTGTAGTAAAAGCATTACTCCCAAGTGTGCAAAGCTGTTTCTAAACCAATTTTTCCCTTCTAAATGATAGATTGTTCTGGCAATTAGTACTATCAGTTGTACAGCTTGTAGTATAATTTAATGCATTTTTTTTTCTGCAGTATTTACTGTCTGTTGTCAATTCTGAGTTCCTCAGTTTGATATAAAGTATTATTCTTCCAAACTAAGTTCAAAAACTGACAATCTCTTATTTGTCTCTGCTAGCAAGCCCAGCAACAGTGGTACAAGACACAAAACTATTACCCAGGAACCCGTTTGAAACATTCAGACCTGCCAGTGATATTCAGGTAATGGTTCTGGCACTTCAAAACTGCTTCTGTAGAACACCTCCAAGTCAGCTAACCCTAGATTCTGGCCGTGTCTGATTTGTATGATAGTGATGAAATGCTGTTAGCAAGTAACAGTTTGGTGGGGAGTAGTCTTTTCTATTAAGAGTAACCTACTAAAACATCTCTTTCTTTTCTTTGCGTGAGTGTTTTAATGCAGCGTTTCTTTGTTCTTCAGATAAAAAATGGGTCTCTCTTGAACAGACCTAAAGCAGTCCTTCAGAAGCTAGCAGCAATGTCAGATCTTAATCCAAATGTGCCTCGAAATTCAAGGAATTTTGTCTTTCACACGCTTTCCCCAGACAAGAATGAAGAAGCAAAGGAGAAATCAAAACATCAGGTAAAGATTTGTGTGGGAATATGCTGCCAATTTTGTAGATTAGTTAAACATACAGACACCAAACATTGCCAAGTAGTTAAGAGCGTTGCTGTTTTAAATACCCTGCGGTTTCCTGTTGTACTGATATGTGATCTCACAGCAAATAACTGTTATGATTCAGAATTTAAACTTGGAGATTTTGTGTGTTCTAATTTTATCTGTTCCCCTGCAGGTGAAGAAAAGAGGTCCTACTGCGGTAATAACATCTCTGGCCAAATGTCCCAGGATTGACAGCACAGAGGACACGAGTCAAAGTCGAAGTATATTCCAATACTTAGAGAGCTGAAATCTTCTGTTTAGGGCCAGAATTTATTTCTCATCTCTGTCAGTTGCAGTTTGATTTGCAAATCTCTGCCAGCAATCATCAGGAAGGTAAACAAATTGCTGTACACTGTCCTTCCTGCTCCAGCTTTCTTCTCAAGTTCCAGTAATTTCCAAGCAATGGTCTAGTTTATTCCCCTTGTTTTACTTAGTGCTCCATGATGAGATTACAAAGACCATGCTTGGTTTGGAATGCTAACTTTGTCTCTCCCAAGCATTAAGGAAATTTACACTACTGTCTGCCATGCTCATGGAATCTCACATGTTTCAATGGTATCGATTCCATCTGAAAACACCATTCATGTGATAGATACAACTCAGAGATGCTGTGGTTAGCTTAAAGCACAGATGAAAGATGTATTCCTGCAGGTTTAGGTACAAGGAAAGCAGTATTAACTACGGCAGGATGTATGTTGTTTACACTTGCAGTACTAAGGTAGCTGTGGCTCCCTTCAGTGTCTTGTTTTCTTAACATAAAGCATTTATTAGCTTCATAACTTCAGAAGCTCTGATGTACATTTGTAATATATGTTTTTTAAAAGTCCACAGTCTTTTATAAGGCAGTATGATGAAGATTTCTTTCCCTTTTTCCTTTTTGTTTTTAAAATTTGTATTCATACACATGCACATGAATGTGTGAGTGGAGAGGGAAGAATGTGAGTAACAGATACAGGAGAGGAAAAGGATGTGTGCGGGTTGCTTTTTTTGTTTGGTTTGCCCAAGTGAAAACTCTAGTAAATTATCTGCCCCCTTGTTTTCATGGAAGCTGTGCTTATCCAAGACAAATCATCTACTTCTGAACAGCGAGAAATGGAAGGCCTTCTGTAGAATGAGGAAAGTAGGTAATAAAGAATCACTATTCACAGTTATTCTAAATAGCGTGAAAGAAACTTGATACACAATATACAGCATTTCTGACCTTTCTGATTTTATGTTGAATGTGTTTACAATAGACACTGTTATGGTAGTGCAATTAAACATCTTTCTAAAACTTGATGTCATGTACGTAGGTTGCCCACTCCGTCAGAGAAGAATTGTGAACTGTAAATTTTGTAACGCTGTAAGCATATGCCTGGTGTACTACATGTAAAATATTTTACTGTATATTATGTTTATAAAGAATTATGGTACCAGTTGGAGTGCAATTTTACAATAAAACATGTTTTTAATTTTGGAGGCAGTTGGAATTAATTTACAGTATATCACTCAGTTTTGTTTTGTTTTTTTTTTTTTTAACGTTCATCTATCTGCTTCCCCCTGTGCTTTCACAGCCCTGACTGCTCCCTTCACCAGGAGCAGCTGCGTTAATACTGGAATACGACAAAACAACCCCCTGGTGTTTATTGGAGTGTAAATTCTCAAGTCTTCTACTTGGGTTCAATTTGTATACAGTTCTTGGTCCTAAGAATACATTTCTTTCTACTGCTTCAATAGTTCTGGTTTTGTTAGTTCCTAGACAAAACTTGCTTTATCATTGGCTTGAGGCAAGCTTGCTGCCCCTTGTTACTGGATTTGAAGTGGTAGGCTGGATGTGGCATCTCAATCCAGCCTCTTAGAATAAATTTTTTTGCAAGTATTTCACCATTCGTATTTTATTTCATGTGTAGAGCAAGGCTGGAGTTCATTCCACTTGGCCATGCTGCTCCTAGCTATGCAGATGCAGTAGCTTGGCTTCTGTAATTCTCTGTGGGCAGAAGTAGCTCTCCCAACTGAAGCCTCACTGGCTGCTGTAAATTTACAAAGCAATCTGTTTGTTTACAGCTGTGATGGCAGCATTGCACTCTGCTGGGACTGAACAGAGTGTGCTAAAGGTGAGGTAAGTGTACACGAGGACCAGAGCTGTGCAATCCCTCAAACTTAGCCAAAAAGTGAAGAACTGAAAATAGGGTTGGAAGGGCTGCACAAGCATTTTGGTGAAGAAAAGAACAAAACCAGATGCATGTGAATGGAATAAGTTGCTGTAACAGTGCACCCATCCCTGCAAGCTTTTGCAAAATGTAATGGTTGGGCAAACCAACCCTGTTTCAGGTCATTCTAGCAATTAGTATATCTGGATTTTAGGGCTGGGGTTTGAAAAAGCTTTTTACGCAAGAGACTACTATGCAGCTAATTCTCTATCAACAATTGTTTGCACTGGATTCTAAATTGTGGTAATTCAGCCGATTTACTAGACAGAAACATTCAAAGCTGCAAAATTCGGCACCTTTTATTAACTCTGCCGATATGCCTGCCACTAGAGAGCAGCAAGAGAATGCTCTTCCCCTAACCCAGGGGGAAGGAAATATGATTAAAGCTTAAACCATACTCTGACTCAAAGGGAAATTGTTACACTTTTCCGTGCTCTACAGCATTGCGCAGAATTAAATTAGCCTCTTCCCTAATTAGACCTATAATTGCTACATTTTTGCATCAGAAGGCAGTAGCTTGGAGAGCTGGGTTGAAGAGGAACACTTTCAGAGGGCTGGCTGTGCCACAGGGGTCTTACCAGCCTCTGCTTGGCGTGTGGCAGCCACAAAGCTGGCGTTTGGTTTTTCCTCCCCTCAGAACAGAGCTGAGAGCCAGCCGAAAGCTGTTTTGCTTGTTCCTGAGCTCAGCTCCTAAGCAGAAAAATCCGATGGGGCCTGAAGAGCTTACACGCTGGAACGCGCTGAATGGGAAGATTTCTGGCAATCGCTGTTTGGAACAAACGTTCCCCCCACAAAAGCCTTTTCAGGAGTCTAGGGTTTGTTAAATCCTGCTGTTAACCGCTGTGAGACACTCAGGAAATGCCTCGTGCAGGAATTATCTTCCATGCAGTGTGTTTGGAGGAGGCAGCGATAGGAGACCTAGCAGTGCTCTCACCCGTCCTCGCCCTCGCCCTGCGTCCAGCCTTCCCCGGGCTGGCCTCTACTGCCCGTCTGACACATTTGCTCAGCCTTGGCTTCTCATTTTCAAGTATCGATTCAGCTCGCCCCTCCTGGCACTGACAGGCTGTGACTGTGCTAACATGGAGAGAAAATCTCCCCCTCTTGCTGCTGGAAGCGCTGGGAGCTGTCCCGGCCTGGCCAGCCCGGCGGCGATGGGGATGTGACCGATGGGGACGTGGCCGGGTGGGAATGAGTCCTGCCCGCAGCCCCAGGGCATGGCAGTGATGTGTTCGACACTTGGCTCCTCGCTTTTCCCATATAATCATCCCTTGGGCTAATTCCCAGCGGTTTTTGCTCAGAGCTGGGGTTTGTGGGGTCTGGGTTTGTCGATGCCTGAAAGGCAAGGCCTCTTAGCGCCGGTGCTGTGGTAGGACAGAAGATTTTCATCCTAATTAAGCAGCTGTAATACCTGCACATCTCCATGCCTCAGTTTCCCTTACCCACAGAAGGAAGAGAGGAATAAAACCTTTAGGATTTGGCCTCCCCCTGTGCTGCACTTGGGAACCTCGAGGAGAGGAGCGCTGCTAAGTGCCAGTATCGCCTGCTCAGTTTGCAGGGGAACGAGCTGCCAGGAACCCAAATGACAGCGAAGAAATTAAAAAAGAACTTATAATCAAGGGAAGGAACGGTCTTCGGTCTGTGTTAAAGGTTAACATTGCAGACACGTTTATAATCATAGCTTTCACCACCGCGCAGCTCCTCGGGGGCTCGAGGCAGTCACTGAATTATGTTTTCTTTGCCTTTTTTTTTTTTTCTTTTTGCCAAGAGACTGAAAGGGAGAGAGGAAAAAAACTATTTGTTTGTCTTGTCTAATTTAATTTATGTTATTTATCAAACAGACAGGTTATTTGGGAAACCAGATGGACCCAGGCTAAAATCATCTGTATTTCCAACATGTGAAAAATTATGTCAGAGTGGACACGTGAAGAGAAGCGTGCTGCATGTTTTGTGGGTGCTTATCACACCAGCTTCCAAACCTCGTCTGTCCCGGGTCTGTAATCAGTTGTCCCAGACCCAATACAAGGGTTAAAGGACAAAAAGAGCCCCGGGCACCCGCACAAGTGTGGATGGGGACAGGGCCTTCTCAAACACCTGTGTCACAATTATTTTCCCCCGCTGGCTTTCAGCCCTCCCATTAGCTGCCTCCTGGGCTCTTTCTCCAGGAGGGGTGAACGGAGAACAGTTTTAGGTCCAGGAAAATGATTTTAGTGTGTTCCTGGTTTTGGGAGGAGGCAGGCGATGAGTGCAGCAGCTCTTTTCCTTCAGGTTCCTCACCGTTAGAAAACACGGCAAAAAGAGCAGCGGACATAGAAGGGGGGCAGGAATGGCCACAGCCTGACTGAAACTGAGGAGATAATTTAAGAAATTAGGGAGTGTGATGTATGAATAGAGTAAAAGAAAGCAAGACTCCTTTGTTACTAACAGACAACACTGTCCTCACTAAGAAGAAAAACACAGAGCAGAAAAAAAACATCTGCAGGACTGACAATTCACAGGTGTGGGCCGGGGAGCGCAGGCCGGCCCGAGCACACCTCTGGTGCCCGTGCTTAATTAGCGGGCCAAAATCAGCTGGATCCCCTTCCTGAAGCAAATTACTTAAAAAGCTGGGGTGAAAAGTGGGGCTGGGGAAATGGTGAGGTGAGGAAGCTGCTGGCTGGGGGCAGTAGGGCAGGGTTCCTAAATTATTTCTTGGTCACAGACCTGAGCACCCAGTGGGTGCCCTGGGGTCTCTCAGGGTGTGCAGAGGCTGCCAGGCAAGCAGCCCTGGGATCTGTGTCAGGGTCGGGTTTATTGGACAAAACTTTTGTTCTATATTAACTATTAGTCATTAATAGTAATTATAACACTGTGTGTGTGTCCACTGTGTGGACAGATGTTGGGTCCTAGCGGGCTGTTATTTTCTCTCGTATCATCCAGAAGCCCGGTTTATGGCCAACTCCAGCTATGCTTCTCCAGACAGCAGAGGCCTGAACCAGCAGTAATTAAAGAAAATGACATAAAAGATTGCCCTGCATGGGAGAGGGGCGAGGAGCAAGTCTCCCCGCTTCGCAAGAGATTAATTTTATTTTTAGCTAATATTTTCTTCCCTGCTCCTCAAGGCTGTTTTCATGCAACAAGCTCTGTGCTGCTTCCCCTACAGTGCCCCATTGATTTTCAATATTTGATGATGTTCGTGCACGCGGTGATGAAGGATGGGTATCGGAGAGGCTTGTCCCCCTCGGAGGGTGATACGTGAATCCTTCACCTGTGTCCTCGCAGCACCCTAGGACCACCGGGCACCTTTCAGGCTGAAATTTATGGGGAGACCCTCGGAGGGGAAACATTCCCCATGCCTGGTGTCCCATGGGCAGCCCCTGCTTCTCTCCTCGGCCTCGTCGTGTCCCTGCCATGGGCACCGTGTCCCCTGTGCAGCGTCTTTCCCTGGTGCCTCATTTCCAGCCCCTACGGTCAGTGGAGACTGATTTCTGTGCAGGAAGTGTAATTAATGGCTGAGGTGCTAACGCCACCTCGCCGGCTGCTCAGGATATTAATAGGTGGTATTTCCACATTCCTATTTTACATCAAGCCTGAAGGGGGGCTTTGAAATCCCCCGACCTTCCACAATTAAACACCAGATCAGAAAAACAGCTTTTCCTTCCTTCCTTCGCTTCTGCCTCCCAGCCCAGTGAGGTGGGGTGAACCCCAGGTAGGGACGGGAGTGGATTTTTCCTCATTTTTCAGTGCAGCAGAGAGGTACGGCATGGATGAGGTGTCACCAATTCCCCTGGGGTTCCTCTCGCTTTGCAGGGCAGGAGGGATGGGCAGTGGGGACCCAGCCCCAGCTCTGTGCCCTGCTGGTGCCAGCTGCTCAGAGCAGACTTTGTACCTTAATGTCAGCACCAACCCAGCACCCCAGGATCTACATCCTTGTCTCGGTGGTTCAAGAAGTGAGCCCTGGCACCTCATCTTGGCGAGGAAAAGCTCCCGGTGCATGGCAGCACCAGGATCCTACACAATGGGACGTGGTCCCAGCCTTGAACCGCGGTGGGATGTGGGTGCAGATACCCCAGGTCGGTGAGACGGGAAGCTGAGTCCCCAGCCACGCCAGACAAAACCAAAATCAACCGATGCAAAGGAGATGATAATTAAAGCAACAGGCAATTATGCCTGACATGTGTTCCCCATTTCGTGTGACGTGAGGGCAATGCTCTCAATATGAAGCTCTGAGCAAGGCTTCCGGGGGATGATATCACAGACGGATCTGGCCTTATTTTGGTAGCCTTTGCTCCACCTCCCTGTTTGCTGAGCGCGTATGATCCTTGGAGCCAACATGACATGAGCCCGAAAGTATGATAACACACCCGAAGGTGTCGTTCCTCGCTGTGGGGAGGCTGAGGAGTCCTGGGAACAGCCCGCCGTGGCCGCCCATCTACCTCCCTGCTGCTGGAAAGGGAAAAGAGGAGGTGGAAAGCTTCAGTGGGGTCAACGCCGTTGGCCAAGACCCCAAACATCTGCAGAGGGCAACAGCGGGGCTGGAGGAGCTGGGGTAGAAGCTCATTGGTGAGCACCGAGGCCCTAAATGCTATTGACTGGAAACTGGAGATGCCAAACCCAACCTTGGTGTGAGCCATTTGTGGTGCTGGTGATCACTGGGGTCCAGCAAGACCTCGGGAACCCATGGGGCAGCGAGGAAGGACCCAGCGGCACGGCTGTGGGTGCTGCTCGGATCCCAGAGCCCCGCCACGCCGAGCACACTGTGGCACCAAGCTGCCCCCTCACCGATTGCAGTTTCACACCCGGAGGCTTTGTGGTGCCGCTAACGAGGGCATGGGGCTGATTGCTGCTGGCCCCACAGCCCCCAGCTCAGGGGTCGAGGCCGGCAGCGCCCCGTGCATCCCGCGAGGGGAACGGCCCCGCTCCCAACATCTGCTTGGCGTTTGTTTGTCTTCCCTTCCCATTCATACCCTTTCTCTCCCCCCCCCCCCCCCAGCTCCCTCTTTTATCCTTCCATCTGCACGGGCCTAAAAATAGGGCCGCAGCCCGACTTTATCTGCTCCTCGTAAGCTGTGGGATGGAGACTTCAATCAAATCCCATTTGCGGCCCGGCTTTTTCCCAGGCTATCTCGGGGCGAAGCCGCTGTCGCTTCTCCAGTGGCAGGGGGGCCATGCTGGGGTCCCTGTGAACCCCAAAAACCCCAGTCTGGGGCAGTCAGACCCTTCCCAGGAGGGCTGCAGCTGCAGGAGCCTTTCCCCATCTCCCTGAGCACAACCCTGGCACTGCCCCGCAGTCCTCATTGGTGCGATGGGGATGCCCACATCCACGCCCCCCACTTTTCATCCCTGCAGCCCCCCTGATCCCCTGCTGTGCCCCGTTTTTGCCCAGCTCCCTCCCTTCCCTCCAGACCTTTTGCTTTGGTTCTGCTTTGAGTTTTCTCCCCCCTCTCCCCGTTCCCTCCCCGCGCTCCCTCTCCATGAAAGGCTCCTCTTGTTCGGCAGCAGGGAGGGTGCGAGCCCCGTGCCCCGTGCCCCCGCCTCGTGACTGCCAGCCGGCACCCGCTGGGGGTTCAGGGACCCCCCCGGGACCACGCGCCCGCCCTGGTGGTGGTACCAGGCACGACCGTGGTGGCTGGAGCTGGGGTGAGCACTGGGTGCCACCCAAAATGTCCCCGCAGCCCCCCCTGTGGGAGCCCAGACCCCGCTCCTGGCCTGGTGGCACTGGACATCGGGGTGGGAAAAGCACGGGGAAAGGAGTGGAAGGGAATTTAAGGGGAAAAAATGAACCCAATAGAGGGGGACGGAGAAGTGCCTCATCTGGGAAGGCGCAGGATGAGACCCCGCAGAAGTGAAGCTGCTGTTGGGATGGCGCAGAGCAGGGCAGGGTAGTGGGGCAGACGCAGCCCCCCAGGGCAAATGGGCACCCCAAAAGGGCCGTTCCCCATTGTCATCCTGCTCCTGGCTGCCAGGAGGACACCGGCTGCTCCCCAGCTCTGCAGAGGTGCCCGGGTGGAGCAGAGGGACCCCCAACTTGTGCACCCCCAGTGAGGGAATGGAGCCACCGAGACCACCCAAACCACCACAATGGGGCCACAGCAGGGCCCAGCTCTGCCCCATGGGCTGTGCCGGGGGGCACACAGGGTGCTGTGGGACCGGGGGGGGCATTTAGGGTGCCCTGGAGATCCCTGTTCCTCCTGTTCTCCATCCCGGGCACCGAGCAGGGACGGCGCTGCTTTGGCACTTCCCCATGCGCCCCCCCGCCCCTTCCCCGAGCAGCTATGAATAAATCATTGTTTTATTAAAGAGAAGCAGCTGCTTTTTTCCTTCCCACCCCTCTTTTTTTTTTTTTCTTTTTTTTTTTTTTTTGGACACTCCATCCATATCCACGCAACCCCCTTGGCACATGCTCGAACGCCAAAAGCCCCATTGAGGGCCTCTGGAGCATAGCAATTGATACACAGAGATCCCCAAATCCTATTCAGGGCCGGCTTTTCTGCACGAGCAGCCTCTAAACAGCTAATTCACTGCTCTTTTTGTCGCCGGGGTTAAGTGGTTAAGTGTGTGCGGATCCCATAAAAGGCCTTAACTCCATGAAAAGCTATATTTACATTGTAATCACCAAAGAACTGTTTAGGCGGTCAATAGCGGGGGGATAGACGGGGGCAGCGAGCGGCGGTGAGCCCCCCACTCTCCCCCTGGTCCCCCCGGAGCAGGACTTTGTGGGATTACGTCCCCGCGCCAGCTGCCGGGGGGCCGGGGGCTGCGGGGCCGAGCTGCTTTGTCTTGGTGCAGGGCTGGGGACAGCCCAGGAGCTGGATCTTGGCCTTGGTTTTGCCACTGGTGGCCCAGGCCCACCATGGGGATGGCGCTCAGGGGCTGATCCTACAAAGGTTCGTGGCCAGAAATGGGGAACGGGGGTGTCCCCTCTCCTGATGCAGCCCCTCACAGTGTTACACGAAGGGGATGAGCCCCCATCGCCCCATAATTAACGCGCTTCCCCTCCTGTCTTCATCAGGAAGAGCTTCCCCGGTACCTCTGAGTGAAGCATGGGCTAAAATTGTCCTGCTTCCATGAGATGAATTGAGCACAGAGAGCGGCACAAGCTGAATTAGTTTGCCGAGAGCAAGGAGGGGGCTTCCCTTTGCACCGGGAGCGACTCCCTCGTAATCAATTAGACGATGCTCCAACTGATATCCCCACTGGGGAACGCGCCTGCGCTCCCCACGCGGGTGTGAGTGCTCAGAACGAGCCCACGTTAGGAGAAAAAGGCAGCAGAAATCACCTCCGTCCCCCCTGAGAGCCCCCATGAGGCTTGCCCAGGAGGGCCAAGGGGCTGATGCCACATCCCGTGTGTGATGTGGGGGTGGCCCGGGGCTGGGACCTTCCCCTGGACCCCAGCAGAGCTGTGTGGGACGCGATCTCCACGGGCGCGTGCTCCATCCACCCCGCCGCGCTCGTCTCGTCCGCTCCTGGGAACGGAAATTAAAATGGCTTTGCAGTTATCAATTACACCCGGGCGCTTCTTCTGGTGCTGAGTGTGAGCCGGGTGATACGGCGAGTCTGAAAGTGTTCCACTGCACCCTCCGGCCGTACGGAGATGGTAATTACAAGCCTGAACACCGTGGTTAAGCAGGGAAGGCGATTTCCCCATGGGCAAAGCTCTCCCACCCCACGGACCAAGCTCTCTCTTTTCCAGAGCACTCTGAGCACCGATTTTCCCCCAATGAGGGCTGGAAAATGAGTCCCCGAGGCGCATCCCTGTGACGGATGCCCCAAGGGGATCCCATCACATCCTTTCCCTGGGGACAGGGACACTTTCCCCATCCCTACTCCCACCACGAGCCACAGCAGCAATGATCGAGACCCCTCCAGGTGCTGGAGAGGAGCAGCACCGAGCGCCCCAGGTGCCAACCTGCTGCAGGGGCCAGGAGCCCCAGGGCAGCTCCTTCTCCCTGCCTCACTCCCAGGGCCGACAGGGGTCCCGTGGGCGGCTGGGACCCCCGAGGCTCCCCTCCAACCCAGCCCAACACCACCGGGCGCTTCGCGTCGCTGCGGGGTTTTGTTTTTCCTCTCATTTTGGCTCCCGCCTGGATTTTTCAAAGGCTCCCGAGCAGCGAGTGCCCTTCCTCCCCCGGCCAAGCGCACATTGTTCAAATTAGCGTCTAACTGAAAGGATATTGTTGGTTCCTGTAGGAAGATAATAACCTCTGGTAGCAGAGGGAATTTCACCCATGCAGAGAGAATTTTCCAAGCGGTTCCAGCCAGGAGAGCCTCTCGCCGGGATCCGTTTCGCCGTGACCCAAACAAGCTGATGGGAAGGGACCCGCCAGGAAGGGGGAGTCAGTCCTGGAATGCTGCTGTAATTGCTGGAAGCTCGGGTTTCCGACGTGGAAAATGTGCCCCCTCACCCAGCCCGGCACCAGGGCACCTGCGGCACTGCTGGGGCCGCTGCAGAGCCCCAACGGGGCCGGGGAGAGCACCAAGGAGCAGCAGCCACTGCCCAAAAGTGTTTCTGTTCCCAAACGCCGGTGGGGTTTTGTTTGTGCCTCCTGCTTTTCATCCCCGTGCCTTTCCTCGTGGCGTAGGCAACATGGAAAGGGAGAGAAAGAGGAAGGAAAGTGAACCAAGCCCCGGAATTTAAGCATTTTGTTAAAGAGTTGTCCAGCTCCGTTCTCAGTTCCCACATACCGTCTCAACCAAAATCTGGAAGCAAAAGCCTCAGCATCGAGGTGTTTTGGACCCAAAATTGGTCCCACAATCTGCAGGTTGCTGCCAGGGCCATCAGCACCGTGCTCTGCTCCCCCCTCGTGCAAAGCCCAGCCCTAAAACCTGCCTGCTGGGGCCGAGAGGGGAGAGGCAGTGGCGTTTGCAGGGTGAGGACATATAAACAGCCCCGCGCAGCCTCGAGGAACATAAAACCTGCTTTTAAAACAGCGGGAGCTTTCCTGCTCCCTGCGAAGAGACAAGCCACGCGATTTCCAGCACGCGGCTGCTGACAGCAACCCGCAAAGCTCCGGCTCCGTGTCCGCAGGGGGACAAAGCGTGGGTGCTGTGGGACATTGCTCCTAGGGGCAGGGGTGCAGAGGGTGGCAGGAGAGGGACCACAGCACCCGGAGAGCACCCACAGCTGCTGCACGTGCACGCCTGCAGCCCTGCGTGATGGAGAGGCACTGCAAGGGCACAGACCCCGTTCCCCACCCTCCTGTCCCCCAACCTGGGGCGCACCCATGCAGGAGATGTTCCAGCCCCGCTCCTGCCCCTCTGCTGGGCTGGGATCTCCCTTTGCAGCCAGGGTTTGTGTCCCTCGTGGGCCAGAGAAACCAAACAGCCTGGACCCTGGCACTGCAGGACCCCGGGACCCCAGAACCCTGGCACCATGGGACCCTGGAACCCCAGGACACCGGCACCCCAAGACCCCAGGACCTCAGCACCCCAGGAACCTGGCACCCCAGCACCCCAACACCCCAGAAACCTGCCACCCCAGGACCTTAGCACCCCAGGACCCTTCACTCACATCCCACACCAGCCACATCGACGCCCGGTGCAGAGCCTGCTGCCGCTCGCCCACCTGGCCGCAACGTGGGCGCTCGTTTCATTTTGCGCTCGAAATTTTAATTTTTTCAGCCAGCCCAGGCTGTTTTGCTCTGCCTGAATTTTAACAGATGTCGTGGCTTGTTATAGGTGAAGGGGAAGCTGAGAAAAAGAAAAAAAAAAAAATCAACCAACACACAAAGTGTCTTTTGATTAGAGCCCGTTCAAAGTTCTGCAGCGGAGCAGTTTCCACATCAGAAAATTCTGATTATGTGCAATCAAACATTTAATTTCCATGAACGCAATATAGTACAATTCCTCCAGGTTAGAATCTGTTACAGTTATTAATCAAAACAGGGCAGCTGAAACTAAACCTTTTATTGAATGTTGTGACAAAGGGATAAATTAAAGCATTTATGGAATGTATCAGATTTGTTTCCAAGGCTGCAATTTCAAAATCCTGAAGTTTTTTCCGCGTTATGAGGTCCAAATGTCGAGCCTTCCTATTTCAGGAAAAGTGTGCAGCAGCCGAGAGGTCGCAAGGAGCTGTCGTGCCGCCAACGTTTCAGCTGCAGGGTGCGCACCAAATGGGAAGGGCGGTGGGTCCCCATCCTGCGGGGAGGGTTGGGATGCGCTGCGGGCGGTGCTGGAGACCGGCATGAGAAGAAATAAAAGCTGCTGGGGCTGATCCTTGAGACAGCACCGGCATCAAGCCCTGTGCACCGGACAGGCACCGGCTATAGCATCCCTGGAAGGGGTATTTTGCACCCCCAAACCTTCCCTGAGAGCATCGTGGCTGCTTTTGTTGTGTTATCTGCAGCTGAGAGCTCTGCTGCACTGAGCGCCCGTCTCCTGGGCTGCAGGGAGCTGGTGGCCGGGTCTGGCTCGGGCAGGAGACAGCCCAGGGACACGCGGTGCTTGGGCACGAGCCAAGGGTTTCATGCTCAGGGGCTGGCAAACGCCCAGCCACAGATAGCGAACGATGGGGAGATTTCGTTTAGCTCCGCTGCCTCGGCTCAGCTGATGGACAGCGATCAAAGAGAAAAAAAAAAAAAAAAAAGATGTGCACAGCGATTTTTCATCCCCAAATCCGCACAGACGGGAAAATCTGTGAGCTGCTGAAATTCAGCCGCTGCTGGGGTGCGGAGCAGCAGCTGGCATCGCCCCGGAGCAGGCACTGGGGATGCGCTGGGGTGCGCAGGATGTGCCCAAAACGGGCAGAGCGAGTGCCAGCGCCGGCATCCCCTGGGGTGCCATGTCCCCACTTGGTCCCTGCTACGTGCCTCTGAGCTTTTTCACCTGAAATCTCTTTTTTTTTAATCTGCCAGCTCAGCATTTTCCAGCTGCTGCAGAATACCAGCTGCCGGGCTGGGGTTGGGGATGCGTCGAGCACCCGGAGAAGACGCGGGGACCGTGGCAGGACCCGTCCCGTGGCACGGGGAGGTGACACCGGCAGCAAAGCCCCCGGAGCTGCCGCGAGCGCCCGGCCCTCCCACTTCCTTTCAATTTCCCAAACAATTTCCTAATCAGACCTTTCTGTCTGGAGTTTATTAGTGATTCACAGGCCCAGAGGAAATGGTGATTTTTGGGTCCTGGTCTAATGGAAGGGGTGGAGTCGGCGTCAATATTCCCCTTTTGTAGCTAAGCAGCGGATAAACCGCAGAGGAAACGGCTGGAGGACAGCGGCTCTGCTCTCTTGGCACAGCACATCTCCTCAAATCCAGATAAAACCCTTTTTTTTTTCTTTTTTTGTGAGTTATGAAAGCAAAGATGAAGGAGGCTCTTCTCCCTGGAGAAGGGCGGTTCGGAGGGGGCGTCTGTCCCGTGGGGGCTTCGTGTCCCGGGGCAGAGCCCGTGTCCCCATGGCTGGTGCCTTGTCCCTGGCCCTGGGGGGTGGCGGGGTCTGACCTCGAGTCCCGTGGACACGGTTTGGCCTCCGCGGGAATCCCAGCTCTTGTGAAATCCAATCTGGCTGCAGATTCCTGGCATTTTTCACCAAATACAGCGCATCTGTCCCTGCCTTTGATTCTGATTGAAACGTAATTCGTTTTACAGGTAGATGGCAGGCGGCGGTGGGACCAGCGTGGGGGCCAGGGCGAGTGGGGCTGAGCTCCCTCTCCCTCCTTCCCCTTCCTCGAGTGGTGCTGCCCATGGAAAACCCGCTGGGAAATGCAGACGGACAGACGGGATGCGGTGTGCGAGGGCACTGCCGGCAGGGATGGGGACAGGGATGGGGATGGGAACAGGGATGGGGACAGGGATGGGTACAGGGATGGGGATGGAAAGGGGAATGGGGACAGGGATGGGGACAGGGATGGGGACATGCTGGCAGTGACACAGCTCCCATTTCCCCCCCTGGGGCCAGCAGCTTTGCCTGCACCTCCACTCCACAGCCTGGGGCCACTTTTCTTTCCCTCAGCCTACAAAAACGATCAGGATCCATGAAAACAAGAGCCTTGCTTCTACGTTTGCCGAGGCCCAGAGGCCAAACCCTCTGTAACATCCTCCTCCTCCTTCCCCCACCAGTGGGACCAGACCCTCCCTTCTCCACCTCCTCAACCCAATGTGCCAGCACCCATGGGTGCTCCCGGTGCTGTTTTGCTGCTGTTTCACAGCCTCAGGGCTGCGTGAAAGCCCCGGCAGCTCCTCACCCCACATCCCCAGCGGTGTCCCCGTGGGAGCTGCTCCCCCCGGACCCCGCTGCCCCCTGGTCTGTACCCAAACGTGGTTACAATTACCCCACATGCCAGCCTGGCTGTGGCCGCATCAGCCGAGCCGAGTCAGTGGCGGGGCAGCGTGGGGTGGAGGTCAGGACGTTGTTTACTTTAATTTCTCTGAGAGCTTTTTGGGAGATTTCCCCCCTCCGTTATTAAACTCAGATGAGCCGCTGGGGAGGTTAGGTCGCATGTGGTTCAGGGCACTTTTTTTCTTTTGTAATTCTTTTTTTCTTCTTCTTTTTTTTTTTTTTCTTCTTCTTTTTGTGATGTTCTGCTTTTAACTCTTTCGGGACAAATTCGCAGTGCTGGGGTCCCAGCAGTGGGGTGCTGGCCCCATGGGGGCTCCGTGTCCTGGGCGGGCTGGTGCCTGGGTGCTCTTGGCCACCGACGACCCCAACCGAGCCCATTCCCAGCCTGGCTGCCTGGCAAAGCACCGCGGCCATCGCTGCAGGAGAGGGTGGGAGATGGGAATCGATGGCAAGAATGTGGAAATCTCCCAAAAAAACATGTTTCATTTCCTCCTCGGGCTGCAGGCTCCAGCCCACGCGCCCCCTCCTTGCACACAGCCCCCCCTGTGCACCATCCCTCGGCCGCTCTCCCGGCCTGAGCACACGCAGGGAGCACGCGACGGACACGGAGCACACACGTGTGCCATGCGTTGCACACCAGGAGCAGCCAGGATGGCTCTCACCTGGCCCCGTGCCCCCCCGGCAACCCCCAAAAAGCCCCTGAAGTCCCCAAAAAGCCCCTGAAGCCCCCAAAAGCTCTTTCTCCTCCCTCTTTGCATCCCTGTCCCATGGACGTGGCTGTGCTTGGGGCTGTGCTTCCCAGCTCCAGGTCCTGCTCCAGTGTGTCCCCGGGGTGCTGGGGCTGATGTAGGGGACCAGCCACAGCCAGAGGTCGTGGAGGATCCCAAAATTTGGGTGTGGGATGGCTGCCTGTTGTTCTTGGGTGCAGGTCAGGGAAGGGCCTGGGTGTCTGACCCTGTTGTGGTGGAGAAATGTGGTCTCAGGAGCTTCTGGAGCTGCTCGGGGGTCACCTCCTGCACCCTTCTGCCCCTGAACCCCAAGGTGCACGGCCTTCCTCTCGCCCAAGCTATCCAGCCCCTGAAACCCCAGCACATCAGACTTTGTGCTCAGTCATTTAAAATCGTTTTTTAATTTCCTGAAGGGAGAGCTTTTAATTTGTTCCTGGAACAAAGAGGGGGAAGAGGAGTGCAAGACAGCTCTGAAATCCATCGCTAAGCCCCGCTCCGCCTGCAAGCCCTCACTCTCCTCCTGCCCCAGGAGAGCCCAGCACAGCGGCCCCGTGTCCCCATGTCCCCATCACCCTGTGTCCCCATCACCCCGTGTCCCCAATCCTTCACCAGGAGCTGGTTCCTTGGTGACAGCAGTGCCGTGCTGTGGGGTGTCCCAAAGCAATTCCCCCATCACCGCTGCCCTGCTGGTGGCTCAGCACCGCTCGCTCCTGGTTTCTGCTGCCCCGTCCACGAGGCTGGCTCCGGATCAGGGCTGTGGTGGGACTCGGTGTGGCTCTGGGGGGCTCCTCCCGAACGCAGACATTTTGGGATTTGCTCTGTCTGGGCGGACAGCTGGGGCTGAGGACAAGGCTGGGTTCCCAGCGTGGCCGAGTTGTTTTCATTGCAAACAGCAAATCCGCTCCGGCCTCAATCAGACAGAGATAATCCCAGGGCTGGGGGATCTGCACCGCTGCAAACCCCAACCAAACGGGACCCACAACCGTGAGCTCCTGGCACCAATCCTGCCCGTGTGGTCGCCAGCACTGGGGGGAGGAAAAAAACCCAAACGGGGGGGGGAGGAAACCCCAAATACAGCACGAGTGAAGCCAGGCCAGTGGCAGTGGGTCCTGGCACCAACCGGCCCCACGGGACCCCACGGGCAGGGGACGGAGGGGGGCAGCACCCTGGCCCCCCAGCAGCACTGGGAGCCTTTTTTTGCTCATTGAAACCCAAATCTGTGATGAGAAAGGGTCGGCTTCAGCCGAGCTGCAGGAGAAGGTCCCCGGCCCGGGGCTGTTTTCCTCTTTGCTCTCTCAGTGCAATATTTTGCTTTGACTTCGGGCCCCTAAAGGGAGCTGGACACCAACCGGCGCTAACAAACACACAGCTCACAGCAGAGCCGAGCCCATTGTTCACCCTATTTTTTATTTTTTTTTCCCTTTCCTGCCCATTCCCAGAAGCGTCTGAGCCGGTTTCTGCCTTTCCTGTGGGACGGGAACGTTTCGTTCCTTTCATCTCGGCCTTTCCTACCAGACAAGGCCCAGGCCGTGGCTCCCAACCCCACCAATTTCTCCGGAGCAGGGCCTGTGGGGGCAGACGGGGTGAGGGTGGGGGGGGCTAAAAGGAGGTGCCTGTCACTTGTGGGTGACGTTCCCCTGCTCCAGACCCCCGCAGTGGGGTGGCCTTGGGTCCCCCAGCACCATGTGGGATGCTGGTGAGGGCCCCGTCCAGACGGAGCCAGCCGAAGCGCCCGTCCCAGGGGGGGCATCTCCGTCCCCCCCCCGGCTCACCCCGGCCCCACAAAGCATCTTTATCCCCCGGTCGCCTGCAGTGCTTCATGTGACCCCCCAGGCCCCCGTGGGAGCTGTCTGATGTGGTGAGGGGCAACAACGGCCCCATTGAGAGCTGGGTTCCCATTGCCCCCCCTCATACCCCCCACGGGCCCTGCTGAGCCTCACGGGACCCCCGGGACCGGGGCTGGGATGGAGCTGTCGCGTCCCAAATGCGGGCACCTCCCCGTGTGGTTGCACCCATGGGTAACCCCGAGACCCTACTGTCCATGGGGGTGTGTGTGGGGTGCACCCCTGTGACCCCGCTGTCTGCAGGGGGTGTATGGGGGGGCTGCATCCCCAAACCCATTGCTCATGGAGGGGGGGCTGCACCCCCGTGACCCCACTACTCATGGAGGGGTGGGGGGGCTGCATCCCCACGACCCCACTGCCCATGGGGGGTGTTTTGGGGGGGCTGCATCCCCGTGACCCCACTGTCCACAGGGGGTGTATGGGGGGGCTGCATCCCCAAACCCCACTGCCCACAGACAGGGGCTGCACCACCACGACCCCACTGCCCACGGGGATGTCCGTGGGGGGGCTACACCCCTGCGACCCCCCCTCCTATTTTTCGGTCCCCCCCCCGTAGCATCCCGCCCCTCCCGCGAGACCCCACAGCCACGCGTGTGCGGGGGCGCCGTCCAGCCGCCGCCCCCCACGACCCCCAGGACCCCTTCAGGACCCCTCAAGCCCCCTCCCCGTGCCCGGTGCCCCCCCCCCGGTCCCGTTTAAGGGGGGGGGGGACCCGGGGCGCCGTCGGAAGTGCGGGGCCTGGCACCTCCCCGTTTCCGTTCCCCCCCCCCCCGGTGGCGGTGGCGGAGGAGCTGCGGGCTCGGGGCTGCCGGTGAGCGCTGCCGGCACCGGGGGGGGGGCACAGGAGGGGGGCACCGGGTGTGTGTGGGGAGGGGGGCTTGGGAATGGAGGTGGGGGATAAAGGACCGAGGGGGGATGCAGCAGGACCGGGGGGGGGGGGTTGCAGGAATGGGGAGGGGGGCACAGGACCCGGGGGGGGGATGCAGGACCCGGGGGGGTCGTAGGACCGGGAGGGGGGACAGCAGGACTGGGGGGGGGTCGTAGGACTGGGGGGGGTCCTGCAGGACCGGAGGGGGGTGCAGGAACAAGGTGGGGTCTGAAGGATTCGGGGGGGGTCGTAGGACTTGGGGGGGTCCTGCAGGACTCGGGGGGGATGCAGGAACAGGGAGGGGGTCTGCAGGACTCGGGGGTGTGTTGTAAGATGGGGGGGGGGGGCAGCAGGATCAGGGGGATGCTGTAGGACCGAGGGGGGGGGCTGCATGATCTGGGGGTGTCCGCAGGACTTGGAGGGGGGGAGCAAGACCGGGGGGCTGCAGAAGGACCGGGGGGGGGCACGGGACCGGAGGGGACCCTGCAGGACTGGGGGGGCGACTCAGGACCGAGGGGGGGGTCTGCACCAGGCCACCCCACACCATCAGGGCTCATCCCCATGGGTGACCCCATAAATAAATGTTCCTCCTGCTGGAGCCTCATCTCCTTCCCGGCAAACCTCCATCAGCATGGCACTAATTAATTAATTAATTAATTAGCAGACACAGGCACGAGTGTGCCCCCCAACCCTTGCCGAAAGGAAGCCATAAAACCGTGGCTCCAGGCGGGATGCCTGCCCCAGCCGTGCCCCCCCCGACCCTGGGGCCATTTGGGGTTCCCAGCCCAGAGGCACCTCAAAACCCCGGGGGCAGGGGTTGGGCCTCGGCAGCTTTAAATGAGGCAAACGAAGTACGAGGGCGTTTGCCTCCTTGTTTGGCCAGCCCTTGTACCCACTTGCCATGCCTCACAGCATGCCCTGACCCCCCCCAGCACCCCAAACCTCCCAAATCCCTTATCCCACAGCCCCCTGGCCCCATATTGATGCCAACCCGGTGCCCTGCTCTCTCTTGCAGGCAGGAGCCCGGCGAGATGTTTGCCGTCTGCCCGCCCGATGCCCCATCGAATAATTCCCCTTTCCCGGGGGTCCCCACGCTGGGCGCAGCCTTCCCGGGGGCGGGAGGGGGCTGCGGCCCCGACCCCAACTGCAACTTCTCCGGGGAGGGGTGCGACAGCAACCAGAACTGGAGCCAGCATGGGCTGGGCAGCGACGGGGCCGGGGGGGGCGAAAACACGCCAAATCCCTCCGAAAATCTGCTGTTATTAACGCGGAGACAGGCGGGGCAGGGCGGGCTTAGGGACGCCCCCCCGAGTGAGGAGGGCGAGCGCAGCCCCCCCGAGGGAGCGGAGGTTGTGGGGGCGGTGGGTGGCGAGCCCCCGGGGTTCCCCGTGGAGGACAACGGCTACGCCAGCAGCGCCCTCAGCATCGACAGCCCCGACAGCGCCTGCGGTGGCTCCTGGGACCCCCCCAGGGCCCCCCCCGTGGCCGAACCCCATCCTGAACCCCTGTTCCCGGTGCTGGCGGAGGCGGTGCAGCACCTCCAGGACAAGGAGCGCTTCAAGGAGCGGGAGAAGGAGAAGCACCACGTGCAGCTGGTGATGTACCGGCGCCTGGCCCTGCTGCGCTGGATCCACGGCCTCCAGCAGAAGGTGGTGGAGCAGCAGAACCGGCTGCAGGAGAGCTTCGACACCATCCTGGACAACCGCAAGGAGCTGATCCGCTGCATGCAGCAGGGTGCCCCGTGCCCCGGCCTCTGAGAGCCGCCCCAGCTCCCAGCCGGGGTTTGCTCCGGCTCGCCTCCTGCGCCCTGTTTGGAGCCCTTCGTGCGAGCGTTCGGCGCCAGGAATTCTGCTGGCCGTGGCCCTGGAGCTCTGCAGCTCCGTGAGGGTTTATTGCCGGATAATGCACCCCAAAGAGGGTGCGCAGTTGAAAGGGGGGGTCTGTGACAGCCCCAGGGCCACCTCGGGTGTCGCGTGGCTCACGCAGCAGAGGCCACCCCGCTCTCTGCAGAGTTTTAAAGGACGTTTCGTCGCCCACCTCTCCTCTTCCTCACTCGGCACATGCACCAGCACTCGAGGCTGCTGCACGGTGTCACCTCCGTCCTGCATCACGGACCTGGAGCAGCCCAGTGGTGCTGAGCAGTGCTGAGCAAGGTGTCCTGTGCCATTCCTAGGGCCTCACCCCAGTGCCCAGCCTAATGAAGCACGTTTAAAGCCCTGCAGATACGATCTGAGCTAACGCACCAGCTCCAGAGAGACAGAGAGAGGGAGAGAATCACCCTGAAAAGTGACCTCAGAATGGTTAAAAACAATTCCAAGTCTCAACGGCTTCAAATCCTTTATACTTTTTTTTTTTTTTTTTTTTTAAATACATATTCAGTATTAGAGAAGAGTTAATTCCGATTTTTTTTACAACCAGGTTGCAGATATGCACATCCGTGTGCTGTGGGAGCTGCTTCACCGCGGTGCATGATCAGGAAGCCGCTCGCAGAGTCGTGCTGTGTGTGTGTGTGTTAATTTATCACTTTAAAGCAAACAGTATTTTTTTTTTTCTGAGCTGCGTTTCATCCAGCGAGGGCTGCACAGAGACTGTGAGGAACAGCCTCGTTAAACAGAGATTAAAAAGGAGATGCTCTGCATGCTTGCTGTATTTTCCCAAGAGCTTACATGACGTGTTGTGCTCACGTTGCTGGTGTGGCAGGAGCAGCACCCTGGGGTCCGGATGCAGTCAGGACTGGGCTTCGCTCCGGCCCTGGCACCGATTTAATTTCAATTTAATTTCTCATCTGGAAAGCCCTGTGCTGCCCCTCTTGTCCCCAGCGTGGGGCAGGAGGAGCCCGACAGTGTCCCCAAAAGCACCCGGCTGCTCCGAAACACCGCCACGCTCGCGCTTGCTCCTGCTCAGCGCCCGCTGCATGCTTCATATCAGCCTGCGGGCATCGCGCACGCCCTAATAAAAACCTCGCAGGTGAAACAGCCGAGTGGGTTTGTTCCTTTTCTCCTCCTCCCCAGCACGGTCCCCTCCTGACCCGGGAGCATCACGGGGTGCGGGGCTGGAGCTGCCCCCTCCTGCGCCGAGCCTGGCTCCAGGCGGGCAGCGGCAGGGCTGGGGGGGCAGCTCGGCGCTGATGGGGCTGGAGATAAAAACACCTGAGTGCTGACCCGAAGGTGACTTTGCCTCGGGCCTCGCAGAGATTAAATAGAGATGAAAAAAAGGCCTTTGAACCTTCCTTCACCTTTTTTTTTTTTTTTCTCTCTCCCCTTTCCTGCTTCTCCTCTACAGCCGCTGAACCTCAGGGACCTGAAGGATGCGATAGCCCCGTTTAAAACCCTCAGGGACTGGGGTAGCGGTGCCTGAAGGGGACTCCCGGGCAGGGCAGCTGCCTTTTTCCACCCTTTAAGTCACTGAGGAGTGGGGGCCACGAGGAGCTGTGTCCCCAGCCCCTGCCAGCCGGGTTCGTGGCCGTTTTTTGGCTGCTGGCTCGCGCGAGCCCGCGGCACGGAGGCTCAGGAGATGGAGGGGAACATGAGACCCCCAGGCCGGCTGCTCTCCTTAGCCAGCCGAGCGATTCTCTGTTTGTCTTGGTCGACTGCTTTACACAAATCATTATTTCCAAGGTAAATATTGTGAAAATCCAGATTATTTGCTCAAGAAATGAAAGAATAACTGCGGGAGCAGATCAAAGGGGTGGATCTGCTCCGCCAGCAAGAGGCTTCCTCCCCGAGCGCTGGGAGCCCCGATGCCTGCGCCCCCGGAGCTGGGTGTAGATGGCCAGCCGTGATTTGCAAAATCCACTTCTTCCCAAGTGTTTCCACCCCCAGCTCCGATACCCAAGCGAGATTTGCGAATTAATTAAACCCCCCACGGACTGCAGGGGGGAAAACAAAGACGCAAAAACCCACAGGGCTGAGCCTGTGCCAGCTTTGGGGGGTGATGTCCTCGCTCTGCATCCCGGGGGATGGTGACCCCGCAAAGAAATCCCCCCGCAGCCCTGTGCCAGCCCTGCCCAGCCCCTCGTGGGTGAGGATCCGACCATGGCTGGGCTCAACCTGGCCCCACACCGGGCATTTCTCCATCCTTAGGGATTTCCAATCCTCCAAAAGTAAGGATCCAGATTCTCCTCCTGCAGATGGATGCTGTGATTCTCGGGGTCTGTGCAGAGCTGCTCCAGCCTCGAAGCCCCCCAGCCTGATGGCACAACCCAGTGACACCAGTGGGGTCTGGATCTGGCTGCCCAGTGGGGCTGGAGCTGGGGCTCGCACGTGACGGCTTCCTCGGCACGCGGGGAAAATGAGCCATGGACCTCGGGGCATGTGAGCCTGAATTTCCATGCGCAGCAGACAGGGCCCTTTGTTTTTAAGGTCTCCTCTGGAAGTTTATTGTTATTATTATATTAAAGCCCTGCAACACTGGGCCGATTTTACTGCGCAAAGCAAGGTTTGGCACACGGTGCCTTTCTTTAGATGTCAAAATAATGGCATAAAAGAAAATCAAGCATTTGTGAAGGTTTGGAGGGAAATGTTTTACCTTGTAATTTGAATCCAGCCTAACTATTTCCAGTGTTTTGTGGGCTTAAAAAAAGGCCTTTAAAAATAAAATCGTACGATGTGATAACTGATGCCATGAAAGTACAAAAGAAAATGAATCAACGCGGGCCATTAACATCCAGAGATCCAGACAGGGACATACTTAAAGCCCCCTTTTTTATTTTCAGCGTATTTCCACTCTGAAAAGTGACTCTAAAAAGGGTGTCCTGGGCTCTTCCATTTGTGTCTCGGGGACTTCCAGCTCTCCCACACTCGCTTTGCAGTGGGAAGGGCTTTTCCCTGCACCCGGCAGCCCCGTCCCGCGCCACCGCCCTGCCCGGGGCGAGGAGATGAGCTCAGCCCTTATAGAATCCATATGTGCCACTGTGGTCGAGCACCTGCCGCTGCCTGGGAGGTCCCAGAGGAGAGGAGAAGAGACGAGAAAAGAGGGGGAGAAAAGAGGAGAAAAGAGGAGAGGGGAGCAGCTCTGCCCTGCATCACCCAGCGGGCTCAGCCGTCCTGCCCCAGGGCATCCAAGCTGGGCAGCCTTTTCCATGCATCCCCTTATCTGTTGGAGCAGCACGGATCTGCAGCCCCCTGTGCAGGGGAAATAAAAAAGGAATGGGGTCTGGGGCTTCACCCTGTGCCCGTGCATGAGCCAGGGTGGGAGGAGGAGTGGGGGTAAGGGGATGGAGGGACATGCCCAACTGCTGCATGGTGAGCAATGCCGCGGGATGCTCTGACCGCAGGGTGCTGCCTCTCCTCGTGCCTCTTAGCAGGGGAAGGCTCCTTACCCAACCAGGCTTTTTTTTTTTTTTTCTTTTTTTTTGTGCAGCCAAACTCAGCACACCCCGAGCATCTCCAAAAACCCACGAGGCACTCAAAAAGGGGCACAGCCCAGCGAGGATTCGCACGATGGTGCCGGCTCCTGCGTGCATCACGCTGCAGACATCACCCGGGCACGTGTGCCGGAGCAAAGCGCGCCGGGACGTGACCCCCCGACGTGCCCAGCTCCGGAGGTGTCGCGCTGCCCGTGCCTCCTCTTCATCAGCACCACGATGGGGAAGGCACCGAGCGCTCGGCTCTGCCGCGGTATCTGATGGAAACGCAGTCTGAGCCTGCCTTCTTTAATGATTCCCTTTGAAATGTTGTTGCTTCCGCACATCCCCCTTCGGGGTAGAATATTAAGCAAGAGCAACTCGGCTGGAAATTCAGATTGTTTTCGTGTCTGTTTTCATTTACATTTTAATGATAGAGAAATCTTATAAATCAGGCTATTTGCAGCACAGCTCCTCAAAAGGAAAGGGGGAAAAAATCAGCTGCAACCATCTCACCTCTGCCCTCTGCAAACTGCACCCGGAGCTGGGGACTGCCAACATCTTTCCGCATGAAAATGCTCTTTTTTTTTTTTTTTTTTTTTGCCCCCTTTTCCAGCTCTGTTTTTGCACAGCCAGCAGTGAGCTGAGCAGGCAGAAAGCAGCTTTTGGGCACTGCTGAGGTCGCGGGGGCTTTGCAGCAGCCAAGGCAGCGGCTTGCTCGGTGGCCTGGGTGGTGACACCCACAGGAAGGAGAAGGGACCAAGGAGGTGACCGGGTCTCATTGCCAGCAGCTCAAACCCATTCAGCCTTCAAACAGGGGCTGGGGGCTTCTCCCCCCGTTGGCAGAGCCCCATCCCGGGACCTGGGTGCGCTCAGCACCTCGCCACCTCCTCGCATGGGGCAGGGGACCCGGCCCTCCCTGGGAAAACTGCTGGGAGTAAAGATCACTGGAAGAGAAGCAATAAACTCTCGGTTATTCTCCTGCCATTGAGGCCAATCAAGCTGCAAAGAGCGCCTCAAGGCCAGTTGTACATCATTATTTCGGAGCGCGTTCCCCGTGTGATGTAGTGGCTGTCTTGCTGGGGGGGAAGCCTGCGTGGCTTTAAGCAGCCGCACTGAAATATCTCGAGCCCTGCAAGCAGGGCTTGGAGTCCCGGCAGCCTCCGTGCTGCACTTCAGTCCTCTAAGGGGATAATAATCCGAGTGCCACGCGAGCTCGCTGTCTAGGAGCATTTGATTGAGGGCTTAAAAACGAGGCTTGTGCACGGGCAGCCAAGAAACACCTCCCCGGCCCCAAACGGTGCCGGCTGCAAGGCTCTGCCAGCTCCTTTCGGCTGGGACAGGGGGGAGATGGTGGCCCTGGGCTGCTGAGGATGGGCTCCAGAGCCCCCGTGATGCACCCAGAGATGAGCATGACGTCCCCTGCACAAACTCAGGCATGGAAGTGCTGCAGCACCTCCCTGCTCTCCTCCCTGCTCGCCCCCCTGTCCTCCTGGCCCTGGCACCATGAAGCTGGAAGCGGAGGAAGACTCAGGCTGGGGTGGCTGGAGGCAGGTTCCCATCTTATCTGTGCTTAAACTCAACCTGAAAAAGTGGTTGTGAACAGCCCTGCCTGGGCTGCACTCGTATCTGGATGTTCTGTTTTGGGCTCATCTCCATTTTTCTCCAGCCTGCCTTAATTTCACTGCTCTGTGGGCAGGGCTGGAAAGGAGAAGGCAGCTCCCAGCTCCCAGCTCTTGGTCATGGATGGAGGTTGCATTTGCACTAGAGCAAAAATAAATATATAAATAAAGACGCTTGTTTTTTTTTGAAGCCTGTTGAGGGATCTGGTTGCTTCATTTTGCTTTCCAAAAATCTCCTTCCCCACCATGGCATGGCACCGTCCATATTTTTACTGGGATGGGGAGGAAACGGAGCTGCCCTTGGCACCGGGAGCACCGTGCCGCTCCTGCGCTCTGCTCTGATACCAACCCGGGCCCTTCCACCAAGTTTTTCATGCTCGAGCCACCCAAAAACCTTTGGGACATGAGGATGGGGTGAGCAGAGCCCAAGCACCTTGCTGCCACCTCATTTTCGGCAGGAGGCGAGGCGGCGGGACGCCGGCCCCACGCGGGCGCGCGCGGCGAACCCAACCCGCCGCAGCCCGGCGGCACGGAGAGAGCTGGGAAACTTCTGAAAAATTCATGAAAACGAAGAACACAAAGGCGAATTAAGAGGAGCCAGTAGCATCGGGGCTGAGTCTGTTTGGTGTTGATACTGCGCGGAATTAAGCCACGCTGGTCTTTCTCGTGGCCAGAGGGTAAGAAGAGGGCTCCCAGTGGAGAGGACCCAGCCCAGCGCTGGCAGCGCTGAGCGGGGATTGATAACCCGGCACGGGGGGAGCGCCGCGGCTCCCCCGGATGCTGCTCTAGGCCGAAAAGCCTGCATTTATCCCAGCGATAGCAGCCAAGCCAGCGCTGCAGGCCTTGGGGGTAAAAAAGGCTTAAAAACCCATCCTTCATTCAGCAGGCAGCTGAGGCGGGGAGGGGGAGGAGGAGGAGGCAAAAAGAATGAAGGGCGAATTCAGAGCTGGGGGTGGGGGTGGGTTGTGCCCCAGATGAGGGGCTCAGCCTGGCTCAAAATCCTGAAATCCCCCAAAATGTGGTGGGAGGGAGGCAGAGGGAGGTGCTACCAGGAGGAGGTTGGAGGATGCCTTTGAAATTCAGGTGGGATTTTGCTTCCCTGTCCCCATATAACTCCCCTCTCCATCGCCAAATAATTTCCTTCCCCATCCCCATATATCTTCCCTCCCTGTCCCCAAATATCTTCCCTCCCCAACCCCTGGTGACCCACTCTGCGTGACCGGTGCCGAGCTCGGGGTCTCCTCACCCACATCCCCTCCTGCACCCCGTTGAGGCCACGCTGACAGTGGGATTTTTGCCTCAGGGGACAGTTTCATCGGCCCCGTGGAGCAAATAACGCGGTGTGACAGCGAGAGCTGCCAAAAGCAGCCGGGGGGGCCCACATGAGGCATCCACCAGGAGCAGGCGGCGGTGTGGAGAGGATGCTGCAGGGACAGGGGTGGCTGGGAAGGTGTCCCCAAAATGTCCTGCCCGTGGTGGGACCCCTGTGCCATGTGTGAGGCTGGTGTAGGGCACCGGGAGGGGAGAAGCGCCCGGTCCCCGGGGCATGTGGCTCTTTGGTGACGGGTGGCTCTTCATGGGAAACTTTTAAAACGGGTTCAGCTTGGCTGCAGACTGGAAGAAACCCAAATTTTGAAACCTCGAACGTTTTACGAAACTCTTCTTGTTTCCCAGCCAACCCTGCTTCTGAGCTCATCGATGGCAGGGCCGGCGGGGCCGTTAGGATAACCCGACCCGACAGCTCACACGGCGCGGGCCAGAGGAGCGCACTCACTCTTCTCCACCAGCCCCCACTTCCAGCATCTCTTCTGGGAAAGCAGTCATCGTGGTGACCACTGCAAGCCATAATTATGGGATCAAACACCTCTGGGACCCCGCGCAGGCCCTCTTGGGGTCCTGGGGACGTGCTGTTAGCTCCTGGAGGTGGCCACCGATGGCCACACTCTCCGGAGAGCTGATCACCACCCAAGGTGACCAAAAGTGCCACCACCCAGCTTCTCCCCGTTGATGGGGGAGCCTCCTGTCGGGTTTCTGGGTAGGGTGCGGAGTGCTAGGACTGCGCTGCGGAAATAATTCCGATTTGGCATGCGTGTAATTACAGATATCTTATCCTAACAGGAGGAGCCAGAACACCAGCGGGTATTGAGGGATGATCTTGCTGATGCGGAGCGGGAGGCGACGCAGCGAGCGGGGCACCCCTGGTGGCAGAACGACCCCGACCCCATGGCCTAGGGCAGCCTGACGTGACCACGAGTGTCCTGAGCGTGTGGCACTGACGTAGACACCTCTGCTTGCAGTCTCACACAGCTCCTGTCCCTGTCTCTCGTGCTGTTCCTCCCAGGGACATCTACAAGGGACAGCTGTCCGGATGGAAGGTGTCCACCAGGACAGCCAGAAGGGAACCGGGCAGCATCTTCAGGCTCTCAGTGGCAGGAGGTGACTTCTCCCCAAAAACTTTTGCAGACTGTGGTCAGCCCCCTAGCCCATTTTATTTTATTTTATTTTATTTTATTTTATTTTGCTTAGATTCAGCCCAAACCTCGTGGCTGGTGCGCTGCCGGCTCTGCCCACAGCGTGCTCGGGACACCAGCTCGGTGCCCTGTCCCCTGGGCTTGGTGACATCCCCCTGACATGGGGACAAGGTGGGGATGGAGCAGGGCTGTGAGTTCACCCCCCGGTGCTCCGCAGCGTGCCGGAGCAGGCTCCTGCGATGAAGGGGAAAGGCGCGGGGAGCTCCTCGCAAATGAAAGGCAGCCCCTGCAGCAAACTCCTTGGAAATTACCCCGGTGATGAATCTCTCCCGAAGTGACTGGTGATAAATGAAGCGATTACGGGACTGACCTGCCGGTGGGGCTGGAGTTTTTTGGGGAGGGGGCGGGTAATGAGGGCTGGGAGCTCCGTGCGGGAGGGCAGCCTTCCCCGATGCTGCAATTTGGGCTTTTTCGGCCCCATCACCTCCTAAAGCTGCTTGGCCTCACCGGGCTCCTTCCCTTGCTCCTGCAGCTCGAGGTGCAGTGGAAGTGCCCGTCCCGTCCCCGGGGGGCTGTTAGCGGGGGGGTCCCGGAGCTGACGAGCCCGGAGCAGGGGCTGCTGCTGCTCTCAGCTGCGTTTGGTGGTCCCTGCCCGGAGCGGGGGCTAACGCGTGTGAAAAGCAGATTTATTTTCGCCTCCGTTTCATATTCTTCACGCTCCGCGGCGTGAGACAAAGGCTCAGCTCTTCAATGGAGTCCTAAGAATAAACCCTAAACCTCATCAAATCCAATCCGCCAATAAAAATTGCCCCAACAAAAGGCCGGGGACGGAGGGCGGTGGCGGGGGCCTTTTCGCCCCGATAACAAGTTTTCACAAGACTGTTTATCCGCACAATTTGGAACGACACTTAAAATCTCTAATCCCAACAGGCATGAAAGTGCTTGTCCGGAGCAAGCAGGTGGGCTGTCCCGCCGCAGCCGAGTCGCCAAAGATGCTCGGTGGCCGCCGCGGCGCCCGTGGGGGTCACGGGGAAGGCGCTGAGACGGGGCAGCTGCAGCCTGAATGCTCCCCTTCAGCCTCAAAGCCTCTCCCCACCCCTCTCGCCGTCCCCCTCCCACCTATTCAGCCCGCTTTTAAAAGGCAGCAAAATGGTTACAAGGGCTAAAGCAGAGGCGAGCAAAATGCTCCACAATGGGGAGGACAAAGGAGGGCTCGGGGCTGGTCCCTAATCCACAGCCCACGGCGAGGCAGCCACGAGGATTAGAGCCGCTGCCAGGGGAGGGCTGTAGGGGCTCCCCCAGCTCCGGCCGGCCACGGGGTTTTTTTGGGGTGAGCCCTCCCCTGAGCCACGCATCCGGCCCCTCGGGGCAGGGGGAGACGTGGAAGGGCTGGGACAAAGCGAGGGAAGCGCCGGGCACGCTTTTCCTAGCGCTGCTTTTTAGGGTGGGGGGCTGGAGGTGGGAGTTGGGGGGTACCTACGGGGGCAAAGCCCTGGGAGCAGGGGGAGCAGGAGGCGCCCAGTCCTCATGGTGAGACCGTGGTGGTGGTTTGGGGAAGCGCAGAGCAGCCCTAAATGCCATCACGGGGCACCGTGGGGTGGGCAGCGGGTCCCCTGGGACACGAGGGGTACCTGGAGTTTAACGGAGACTTTCCTCTGTAGTGGGTCACGGCCCCAAGACACCCAGCCAGCCTCAATGCCCTCATTTTCTCCCTCCAAAAATCCTTTATTCCTCCCCAAACCCAACAAAGCTTTAATAGCAAACAGTAGCTGCTGCGTGGCCTGATTCTGGGCTCTTGGGGCTGTGGGTGACCACCCCACACAGGGTGTCTTCCCCTCTGGCTGCTCCCCCCAAGCTGCCAGATTTGTGCCGAACACCCCAGGGTGCCTGTGGCAGGGGTTGAGCCCCAACCCCAAGAGCAGGGGTCTCAGGGCACCATCGAGGTGGGATGCTCACCCCCTTTCCTCTGTGCACCTCGGGGCTCAGCCCAGTCCCACTGTCAATGCCGGGTGCCCAGCAGCAGTTTGGGGAAAAAACTCCTTTCCCTGGGCCTGAAGCCATCACCCAAGAAGGCGACATCCCTCCACACGACGTCAGGCCTTCTCTCCTTCTAAAGCTGCTCTTGAAATTAAGGTAATTATTTTCACAGCCTCCCCTCCTGCATTTCTGCCCCCGCGTTATCTGCCGGAGCAAGGCGCCGTCCCCTCCCCGAGCGCGCAGCAGACGGTGCGTGCTGCTAATCCCTTTAGCACCCCATAACTATCACCAAGATTTAACGGGGCTTTCAGTAAACCCAAACTGACGTCCCTTTCGCACGTGGAAGTGGTGAGAGAGGCGTCAGGGTCAGCGCGGGGGCCGGAGCCCGCCGGGTGTCGCAGGGACACGCCGCGGTGGCAGCCTGGCAGGAGATGTGTCCCCCCGGTCCTGTGCCTGGTGCTGAGCACAGATGGGTTTAACACGGCGTGTTGGCACCCAAAGGTGCTGTTGTGTGGTGGTATCTAAATGTCCTCGTGGCCCAGAAGGGGCTGGGATGAGAAAGCTAGAGCAGAAGTGAGGGATGTGCAGGACGAGGGTGGGGACAACGTGGTCCCCATAGTGTGTGGCCAAGGTTTGGGCATCCCCAGCCCAGGATGCTCCAAGTGAAAAGGCATTTAATTACTGTCAGCGCCTGAGCACCTTCATCAAGGGAATTATTGCTCCCTCCTTTCCCCAAAAATGGGCCAGCGGCTGCTGGGAGCTCTGCGCTGCTTTTCCAATAGGGGTTTGACATCCAAAGGGGAGGTCGGGGATCCGTCAGGGATCCTGGGAGCTGCCCATGGATCATGGGGATCCACGAGGTTTGTTGGTGCCCAGCAGGTAGCAGAGACCCGGCCCCTACAAACTGTTCCCGGGGAGCAAAGAGCCCAGGGGTGCTGATCTCTTCCATGCCCCGTAGTGCAAACGGGAACTGGGTTTCCACGCTTCCACTCTGAGCCAGGCCGCCCCCTCCTTCCCTACAATAATTCCTGGTTAAAACCATGAAACTACAGCGAAAGCAACACCACATTTTGGCCACACCGTATACTTTTTCCTTCCCGTGTTCGTAGCGGAACAAAAGCTCTTGAATAAAGTAAAAAAAAAAAAAAAAAAAAAAAAAAAAAGACCATAGCGAGGTCGTGCTTTAAATTAGCATTCATTTCCAAAGCCCAGACAGACCCGCTAAGCAAATTGTGGCCATTAATATATTAACAACAGATTTTCCCCTACTGCTCCTTTGGGTCCCGGGCGCACCAGGGGCTCTGAGCAGGGCTGGATGCTGCCCGGTGCCACCCCCGTGCACCCGCCTGCTGCAGGAGGGTGGCGGGGTGACCTCAATACCGGGGGTGACCACGGCACCTCTAATCCCCTCTTTTAATTGATTACTCTCTACCAGCCCCCGAGGCGGTGAGAACGGGGGACCCACCCTCTATAGATTAGCACCCTTTAGTTTACAGCTCAGCCACTTTTTCAGTCCTCTGCCCTGCAGCAATGCATGAAAATAACACTAATCTCATTAAGGACAGAAGGGAGCCCTTCAAAGTTTATTAATAATGGGAGCAGACAGGGAAAGAGCCGGGCTCTGGGTCAGATTTCAAAGCCGGGGGAAGCAGCAGGGGCTGTGTTTGCCAGGCAGGAGGTTTTGCTCTGGTTTAAGCCAGGTTTGGAGGCTGCCGGTGGGCATCGAGGGGATGGGGACGGCTGCGAGAAGCAGGAGGGCAGGAGCAGCACGGGGGTCCAGGGGCTGCTCCTCCATCAGCACCGGTCTCTCGGGGCTTGGGGTTGTGCCCCCATCACACCTACAAGGTCTCCTCGCCTGCAAAAAGTGGTAAACGAGGCATTAGGTTTAAATGCTGGAGGTAAGGGGCTATGTTAAATAAAATATTAAGGTTTTCCAAACCTAAAACAGCACCATGTCCCTGATTTTGGTGTTTTAGGTAGAATTGTAGGACTTTTCCCCTTCCTGCCTCCCCTGCTCAGCTCCTGGGCACATCAGCAGGCCCAGCACGCACGTCCCTGGCACAGCATCCCTGACCCCAAGGAGCTCTTTGGGTCTCTCCTCCCCAAAGAGGACAGACCTCCGGGCTTCTCCCTCCTCTCAGCTCCCCACCAGCTGACCCCAGCTCCCCAAAAACCATCAGCGGGGCCGTGAGGAGCCCCCAGATGCTCCCTAATGAAGAGACCCCAAAGAGGAGCGCAGCACAGAGGCGCATCCCGCCTCGCAGGCTCCCCTCCAGCAGCAGGGCAGCAACCAAGCCCCCGGCTCAGCACCAAACCCCTGCCCTCGCTCTGCCTCCTCTTTCTGCTCTTTCCCCTCCCTCCCCGCTGCCCAATTAGCACCCTGTTAAACCGCACAGCTGCCGGGACTTTCATCTTCAGGCTTGCGCCCCGCAGGTTTTACCCTCACCTCGCAGCGCTGGTGTGAACAGGAGCTGGAGGAGAGCTCGCCCCGGCTCCTCGCAGGGCTGGGCTCCCACGAGGGGCTGAGCTGCACCTCCATCTGCTTGGGCTTCGGCGGGTATTAATTAGCGGGGAGGGACCCCGAGGACAGCCTGAAATTTGGGGGAGCAGAGCAATGGGATCAGCGGTGAGCTGGCACCATGCGCTCGCAGGCAGCGTGGGACGGGGACATGAAGCACGTTTTGTCGAGGGCTTTCAGGCCTTGCTGGCAGATCCGTAACGGTGACAAGCAGGCTAGTAGCACTCCAGCAGATGCACTTTCTGAGAGATCATCCCATTTTGTTTAAGCTGCCCAAATCCCCCCAGCAGAGGCTGTGCATTTTTAAAGCGTGCTCCACGCGAAGCGCGCCGAGGCTGAGATGCGTTTTGAGGGATGCGCCTTGGTTTACTGACTTCAAAAAGGCAGAGGACAACAAAAATGCTCCAGAGGCAGCAGGCCGGGCTTCACCATGCAGCAGGAGTTCTGTGCTGCAGGACCTGAGCACGGTGACCAGGATTTCCAGCAGAGCTTTGGGGTTTGGGTGCTCGGATCCCGTAACGGGATGCCGCAAATCCCAGATGTGCGAACCACGGAAGGAGAAGGCTTTCCTCGAGTTGCTGAGATGAATCGTGGTGGAGTCAGCACCCAGCCCATGTAACACACTCCTGACCATGCTCCGGCCCCCGCTGGGGCTATCTGCAGAGTGGGGGGCTCAGGGTGCAGCCCCCTGGGCTGGGGGGGCTACAGGGAGGATGAGAGACGGAGCGCGAGGAGGGAGGGTCCCAGGCTGCGATCCCTCCAGGCCCAACCTAATCACCATCGCTCTGCATTATTACCCTGCCTAACGCGGCATGCTTTTAAATAAAATATGCAAAGATTTCTCAAATTATTTCCCCGGGGCAAGTGCGTTTTCTATCTTCGCTCGTGCATGTTAATCTGAAAAATGCAAATTCCGCACACACCCCCATCTGTTGGGGCTTGGCCATTTATTAACTTCTTTTTTGAATGTGAAATGTTGCTTTCTTTTATATATATATATATACACACACACAGGAAAAAAGCAATGAGTTTTGTTATCTCTGCTTATATTTTATTTCATTTAGAGAAAACAGGTTTTAATGGATAAAAATAATAATAAGATGGCCCCGAGGTGGCGAGGATTACGACTCACTCAACACTGGAGTTTTAATCAGGATTAGGGCTATGAGAAGGCTGCCCCTGCTTTAAGGAGAAATGTGGATGTGCAGGGGATGCGACTTGCTTGTTTGTTTAGCCGGGCTGAGCCGAGAGCACATCCCAAGGGCTGCGGGGTTGTCCCTGTGCCCAGCGCTGGGGGTGACAGTCCCCAGGTCTGGCAGCCCCGATCCCCTCTCTGTTATTAGGGCTCCTTTGCAAAACCATTAAAAATATAAAGAAAAATGCAGCCACGCACGGAAAAAAAAATAAATAAAAAGGGGGGGAAGCAGCGACCCACGCCAGGGTTGTCCCTGATGAGAACCCGATGTGACAGAGCTCAGCTCGCTGAGCATAATTGGAGGCCCACGGACAAACTTGCGCACAGACCAAACGCATCCCGTCCCCGAGCCTCCAGGCTGGGGCTGCAGCCTGGCTGCCTCCAGGAGCATCCTCTTCCACCTGTAATGAGACAAAAGCCAGGCAAACGCACGTGGGAAGGGAAGGAGAAACTCTCTGGCAATGAGATCAAAGTCCTCGCTGCTAAACGAGTGTCCTGCAGCTACTAAAACCCAAATAACCCTCGTTGCGGCCGCACGCTTGGGGCAGTGCAGGAGCGAGTGCTGCTGCTCCTGCACTGCCCCGAGCCCCCATACAGCAGGACCATGTGTTTGCTTTATTTCAGGCTTTGGAGCACTCCTGCTCTCAATTCCCCTGGGCACACGAAGCTCGGGAGCGATGCACAAATGGGAAGAAATGTGCAGGGTCTCTTTGGGGCGTCGGTGCTTGTGTGAAAGGCGAGGGCGAGCGGGGTTACGCTGGCCACCGATAAAGGAGCTTCTTGCAGCAGTGCCTGGGCATGCAACCGAAGGAGATGCAGGGGAAAAGGAGTCCTAAATCTGCTTTCATGGCGTTTGCAAAACAGGGTGGGATGCTCAGTCCTCAGAGGCAGTCGTGCTGTTTTTACTGCCGCCAAGTTGAACTGTCTGTGTTAAAAACACCCCCGACTCGCTCACGTACATAAACAGATTTTATTACATCCGTCAGCAGACACCGTGCACCCCGGGGCCTGGGCAGGCTCTCAGAACACCAAACCAAGTGCCCGGAGCTGAGCAGTTCTGTTCTTACACAGCAAATCTCGCCTGGCCTGGCTGAAGTGCCCCTGGGCTGCCAGCCCAGCTGGGTCACTTGGACCACGCTCACCTTCCTCTTTCTTTCCATGGACAAAACTCTCCGTGGACATCTTACATTTCTTGGAAAATGGTCTGAGTTAAATGTGGGAAGGCTCCCCGGCTGCTAGCCTGGAGATTTCTTGTTTCTCCTCTTCTTCCACCTCCGTTTGGTTCCAGGAAAAGAGAAGCGTGAGAAAAAACACGGAGTCATGATGGGGGAATAACAAGTGGGAGGGCTGTGCTGTGATTTCCAGTGGAAGCCAAATCTGACTCCAGCTTGGGAGTTTGGGCAGTCGGTGTGGTCGGGTTTCCCCAGCACTAGAGGCTGGAGGTTGGTGTCTGTGCCCCTCCTGCTGCTGGGGATGGGGTCGGATGCGCCGGGGCTGCAAGCGCCCAGGTACGGAGCTGGCACCGCAGCCCTGGGTGCCAACCATCGCCCTCCTGGCAGAGCAAAGGGCCTCCGAGCCAGCTCTCTTGACCCCTCTTGTTATTAACGTGTTCAGCACATGGAGCTGTTCTCCAGGCAGCTGCTTACTGCTTGCTTTCAGACAGGGCCTGGTGGCACGGTGACAAATGAACCGGCAGCCTGGCCTCTTGCTGTGTGGCTACAGAACCCCTCTCCTCAGACAGGGCTGTGGGGACCCCCAGCTCCGAACCACCCCCTGCACACACTGGGGCTGGGAAGCCCCCTGGTACCTTGTTTTAGTACAGAAAAGCTTCTTCCAGAATAACCCGGACAAAACTCCATCACTGGACAAAGCCCTGGCTTCTAGAGGTGCTTCTCCAGCTCTGTCCTTGGGCAGCTCCACGCCGGTGCTGCTGGCAGCCAGGTGGGAACCGGGTCCTGTCCCATCCGAAGGGCTCAATGACAAAGGGGCTGGGGGCTCAGGGAGCTGTGACACCCATCCCCAACCCCACAGCCCAGCCTGGGCACCCTCCTGCTGTGGTGCAGGGAAGCAGCCGGCTCTGGCCCTTTAACGCTGTGCCGGAGTCCCTTTTTTTCTCTCTTGTTAAAAGATGTCTGGGAGGGGAGCTGCCAATCTGAAAAATGATCCTTTCTTTTTTCCATTTTCTTCCTTCTCTCCTTCTAGCTCGTGCTCATCTGTTCAGGTGAACCGCAGGCACATTCATTAAATCTCTGTCTTTGACACCTCAGCTGCTTTGGAGCCCTGGGCTGCTCTTTCTCTTCCCTTTCTGTGCTGTTTTTCTCTTTCCCCATCTCCAAGCCCGCCTGATCAGCACACCAAAGCAGCGAGAGCGAGCAGCAGAATAGTTAACTAAGCAGAACTCGGCGGCGAGGTGCTGACGGCCGGCTTTGCCTGCACGGCTGGGTACAGGGAGCCGGCGGGGCAGGATGGGGGGAGCCGCAGGGGGAGCACTGGGCACCGCGGGCAAGGCTGGAGCAAAGCCCCGAAGAGCAAAAAAACCCGAAGTGTGCATCCTCAGCACGTCCCGACCTTAGGGGCATCAGGCTCTGAATGCAGAGCTGGCCCCTTGGCTGTCCTTGCCACTGACATGGTGACATGGGTGCAGGACAAAGGCGCACAAGGCACAGGGGACAAGGGACAGCCATGAGCTGGTGGCAGGTTTGGAGCAGACAGGAGCAGAGAGCATCCCTCTGGGAGAGGCAGAACCCACCAAGGAGGAGGTTTGGGGCCAGATCCGGACCCTATAAAGGTGCAGGTCACATCCTGGCTCGCCCCAGGTGGGTGCAGCGCCCTGTGCCCTGCTCAGCGGGGTGACAGCGGGACGTGGGGATGTGTCCTGTGGGAAGGGACCGGCCCGAGAGCTGCTGCAGGAGCTGGGCCCTGCCAAGCTGTGAATTCCTGCAGAGTTTTGTTAGCGGGATCGGCGTGCAGCCTGGTGCCCTGCTCCGAATTAATTATCCGCTGACACGATTTCGCTTCTTTCCCTTTGTGTTATTTTAATTAACAGAGATCTCCTCCAAGCAAGCCAGCTGTCATGTAAATTGTAAAACTGTCAGCATGTACAGGAACTTAACAGGGATTTTAAAAAAGCATTGCACAAAGGGATGTGCTACTTTCCCTTTTATTTTTTTTCCCTTTTTTTTTTGAAATAAGCTGGCACATTGGTAAAGTCGAAAAAAGTGTGAAGGCTGGGATGGGACGGAAAAAGCCTGGATTTTATTTCAGACCCATTTATTGTGGGGCGGGGCGGGTGCAACTTGGCCCCATGTGCGGGCACTGGGTGCTGGGTGCGATGCTGTGAGGGGCTTGGGGACACTCTTAACGTGACAGAGGGTCCCTGTGCTGGCAGGGAGATGTCAGTGGGTTTGCTATAACCTCTTTGTTTCGTGTCTTTTGTCCAATTTCATTCACATTTGCCCCAACTTTGACGAGGGACGTACCTGCCACAGGGCTCTGCCCTTTGTGCTTCTGTGCCTGGTCCCATCCAGGCATGAGGTTTTGAGCTGTGAGCTGAAATGGGGCAGTTCTTCCCCAAATCAGTCTTTCCAAACAATATTATATCATAATATTATGGGGCCAGCAAGGAGCAGCCACGGGACCGGGTGGACCAAGGGCACCGGGGGAGTTCATATGAGGCTGCTGGGTGTGTGTGTGTCCCCGGTGGTGACCCCACAGCCCCAGATTGATGGAGTTTTAGGTCAAATCGATGGCAGTGAGAGGGGCTCCAGCTCAGCTGGGGGCTTGGGAGAGCAGCAGGGAGCTGTGGGGTGCTTCTGGGGACAGGGGACACAGACACAGGTGGACACGGGACACGGACACAGGTGGACACGGTGCTCCACGGCTGCTCTCCGAGCCTGCCCTGCTCAGAGGAACCTCCCCAGCACCCCCAGGTCATGGAAAATCCACATTTGTCTCCCTGGTGCCATCAGCAGCTCGGGGAGCAGCCCAGTTTTTCTGCAGCCCGTGCCTGACCCTCATCCCTGCTGCCTGTGGGCCTGGCTGACGTTTGGACGAGGATTGAGCTACTCGATTTTATTCCCCTCCCTCATCAGACATTATTCTCATCATCCTTTAGAAACGAAGCAAAACCATCTAAAGCCATATTTTTTGCGAAGAAGGAGGGATTTGCTTTCCCAGCAGCCGGGGATAAAAGCCTCGAGGCAGCTCGGAAAGCTGCAGCATTAGAGCAAAGCGCCGGGGCCTATCCAGCGAGCACGGCCAGGCTGTGAGGGGCTGTCGGGGTGCTGAGGGTCCTGTGGGGTGCTGAGGGTCCTGGGGGGTGCTGAAGGTTTTGCCACGAGGCTCGGACGTGCCCATGGCACGTGGAAGTTTCCTCCTCCGCCCCTTGTGCTGTGCCAGGCCTGCTGCCCGGCCCACCGAAAGAAACGACCTTCAGCAGGGCCGCGGGTCAATAAAACAATTTGCTAACTGATCCATCTCCCGTGGCACGCAGACGAATTGACTGCAGCTCCCTGGGCTGTGTTATGCACAGCTGGGAGAGCCGGGAAGTTAAAACAACGTGTGTGCGCACATCCGTCTCCAGCCAAGAGGGCTCCAAAGAATAAATTTGTGTCTTTCGAGGCGGAAAAACGCACCTCTGTGGGTTTGGAGCCTGGGAGGGGTCTCTTTTTCCCTTTCTTTTTTTTTTTTTTTTTTTTTTTTTCCTTTTCCCAAAGAGGGCTCAGCTTTCAAGCCCCAGCGAGGTGACTTCCAACCTGAGCAATGCGGGATCCTGAGCAGAGCTGGCTGAAAAATAGCAGGCCCGTAGTGCTCCCCCATGCAGCGAGGCACCAAAAGCAGCCGAGCAATCTCCATCCCCACCCCAGCGACACATCGTCCCGTCGGAGTTGGCAGGGGGCTGCTGGAAAGGAGCAGGAGCCGGCAGGGTGAGCGCCGAGCAGCCTGCACCGCGGGCTGGTGGTGCAGCTGACTGCGAGCGCAGCAAAGCGGGGCACGCGGAGGGACGGGAGCAGAAAGGCCCCGAGGCAGCGCTGTGCTCAGCCAGCCCCCGATCACAGCGAGGTGATTAATGCCCTTCTGCTCCCGTGCTTCGCTGCTCCCTCGTTGCGCTCGGCGGGTCCCACGCTGGTGGGCAGGGGCCGATAGGGTGGGCAGGGGATGGTGCTCAGCTCCGGTGCTGGAAGCAGGGAAGAGCCCAAACACAGGGATTCATCCTTGGCTGTGCAATGGTCTATAAATTACCGGCTGTTCCCAGGAGAGGCGGATTCTTGCTACGTTTTGCCACCTTTGGTTTTTGGCTTGTGCAGAGAAAGCAGTGCCCGGGAGCAGGGATCCACCTGCCTGTGCTCCAAACCCTGCAGGAAAACGGGTGCCCGCCGGGGTTTGGCACAGCTCAGCGTCTTCAGATAGAAGTGAGAGGGTGGGAGCGGGCGGCCGAGCTCATACAGGGAGGTGAGAGGTTAACAAAGCCCACGCTGCCGCCCCGGGGGTCTCCAGCAAAGGAGCTGCTTTAGCTGGGCTGGGATCAATGGGGGCTGCTCCGAGGCTCAGAGAAGGGCTGGATCCTTCCTCGCTTCCTCCTTTTCTCCCTTTCATGGGGTTCGTGCCCTGCAGCTTCACGCCGTGCTCCTCTTCCTCAGCAGGCTAAGGTGCGCCGGGCGACGCTCGTTCCACAACGGTGGCTGCAGGGCACATCCTGAGAGCCATTAAAGCAAGTTTGGTAATTAATACCTTCCATGCATGAGGAGAAACGAAAAGCAGGTGGGAGGAGGAGATGAGGGCAGCAGGGAGGAGGCAGCTCAGCTGTGGGTGCAGTGGGGGGGTCCCCCAGCCTCCTTGGTGCCGATTTGGAGTCCCTGGCACGCTGCGGTGGCCACAACTCATGGACATGGGGCAAATGTGGTGAGCAGCCCCTGGGCCTCCTCCAAACCCTCCTCCAAAGCCACCCGGCTGCAGAGGGTTCCAGGAAAGCCTCTCCATGCCATGCAAAGCTCCATTTCAGCGCCTTAAATAGAGTTCCTTAACAAACAAAATGTTTATTTTCTAGACAATAACGGGAGCGAATTCCAGCCCGGGGGAATTCAGCGAAATGGCTGCGAGCTCACCCGAGCGTGCGCCCATTACCGGCCCCGCTCCATCCCAGAGCTTTGTTCAGGACCCATCCGGCCCCGATCGATGCTGGTTTGGCCTTAAATAAACACAACGGCCCTGGTGTGCCAGGGCAAGATGTTGGCAGCTGGCTGCCAGGCAGAGGGCAAACTTTGCCAAGTGGGCATTTCTTTGGCTGTGGTTTTCTGAAAGCTGCATATATCTGTCTACATTTTATATAAATATATTTTTAATATAAATATATATTTTACATTTATAAATATATATATGTTAATGTATACTTATATATTCTACGTATTTATAGCATATATATAATATGTATATGTATATAATATATATTTTTTTTATTTTCTATCAGCATTACGGTGTGATAGCCCAGCCAAAGCTGAGATGTGGTGCTTAGAAATATTTCACAACCTGGGCTATTTTACTTTTTCCTCTTTAACTCGTGTTTTCTGTAGACTGGAAAGCACCAGTGATGGATTTTAGATGTTGAAATAGTGTTGTCCTACAGAAAGGCGCCTCCCTGTTTATTGATTGCTCATCTAGCAGGGGAAGGTGCTTTATTGTCAGCTTCTGTCGCGACAGAAGCCCTGTGATAATTCGCTGATGGACAGCAATTCCCATCTGCAGGAGCTGCAGAGCTCCAAGAACCCCCTGAGATTCTTGGGGATGCAAAATGGGAATCCCCTGCCCAGTGGCATGCTGGTGGCAGGGCCGGGGGCTGCTCTCCCACATCCCCCCGGAGCTGAACCTGGTGCACACAAATCCAGAGCTGGCCTCACTGCTGTCCCACCCTGCTGCTCTGCTGTCACTGATGGGGTGGGAGTGGAGATTCCCCCCAAGCCCTCAGCTCCTTGGGGGGTTTGGTGCCTGCTCAGTCTGCTCGCCAAACACCACTAAAATCATTTAATTTCCCTTTGGAGCACCACTTCACCCAATCCATCCTTCGATACATCTCCAAACCCAGCCTGTTTCTTACTTTCCTGCTGTCAGGCCTCACCAGAAGAGCAGCAGGTGAAGTTTGCTGCTGAAACAGCGCTGGCAATCACATCTGTGCGAGCAGCCGATCGCTGCCGCCTGCCCTCGCTCTGGTGGCTCGCCGGCGAGGTGACTTCTTTATCTCCACATCTCTGCCCCCGTGCGCCGGCCCGAGCAGCAGCGGAGGTGCTGTGCCTCGAAGGTCACAGGCTGCCGAGCCGAACGGGGAGCGAAATTCCAGGAGAGCAGATTGCGACGGGCTTAATTAAAGGCGAGAGGCAGGGGAGGGGGCCGGGGAGGCGCTCCGACAACCAGGCAGAGCGTTCCCCCCACGAAGGCGCGCGGTTGGAGGTAGGAGGGAGGCTGAAATTGTCTTTTTAAAGGAATGTAAACATGTGGATGTTGAGTGATTGACAAATAAAGGGCACTCTCCTTTAATTTAAATATGCGCCTAGTTTGTGCAGAATATGCTAATTTATACATTGCCTAAATAGCCAGTAGCTATTGTCTGTAAAACCACATCAGATCAGGGCAGCAGGGCAGTTAATGTACTGGCTGGATGTTATGGCTGGTCAGTGAAGCGATCCGAGCTTCCTTCCACTGGCTCTGAAACCCTAAATGGAATAGCTGAGCTGTAAAAAAAACGCCAGGGGCATAAACTGAAGTTCACTCTGCCAGCCTGCAATAGGACGAGGCTTTCCTCCCTACCCGGACCTGTGTGTACCTTCAGACCCCACCGCTCCTGCACCCCAGCCACCCAAGGGCTTTTCCCCTCCTGTTGGGGCCTGGGGGGGCTCGGTTGGAGCCTGCAAGCCCCTGTCCACCAGCTGTGGAGCCAGGAGAGGCAAGGGAATGGGGCAGAGAGGAGGATGGGGCAAGGGCAGGGTCCTGATGGCACCGAGCATGAGCTGGAGGAACTCAGCAGCTTGCCCTCGATGCACAAAAGTGTGCAGGAGATGGAGAGAGGTGAGCAGGAGAATGCGCTGGTGGATCCAGCCCTTGTGCTCAGTGCTGCTCCTCGTGCTGGAATAAATAGAAAAGATGACTGAGGTCATGGGATGAAGGTCTCAGGCTGCCCTGAAGTGCCATGGCTCCACGTGGGAATGCTCAGCCCTGCTATAAGCCCCGAGCTCTCAGCCTGGGCAGGGACATGGTGGGGTTGGGGGTACCTCCCTGCCCACATCCCACCTCCCCTGGCCCCAAAGCAGGGCAGCCCCGGACCTGGGTGTGATCCATCCTCATTTGGTCTGGTCACTGGAGCAGTTTTTAATGCAGAGAGGTTTCTAATTAACAAGATTCTGGAGTTAATTAAGACTCTTTCTCATCTCATTTAGATCTTCCTCTATGCAGATCCTACAATGGGGGCTCAGCCTTCCTGCTCCACACCGGTCATTTCGTGTGTACTGGCTCCAGTGGGTGACCCCGATGGAGAAACTGGCCTCCTGCCCCCCAGGAAAGGGGCAGACCCCTGGATTCCTCCTGCTTCGGGCAAGTCCCTTGGGTGCTTCCCAGTGCTTTCCCCCAGATCAGTCTGGGTTAAGTTCGGAGCGATATGATAAGTTGTAATAATACTGCTGCCTCGCCCCTAATTATTTCCCATATAATTATGTACCCTCGAGAAACCTTTTAAATAGCATGCTCGCATCAGCTTTGTTCCAAGGGATTCATTTGTTTCAGGCAAGAAATCCCGAGCCTGAAGGACTCCTCAGCCTTCGCCAGCGATGCCCGGGTAGGCGGCAGGGCTCACGTGGCTCGCTTGTAGGCACGGGACTGTGCCCGTCCCAGCACCCGGTCAGCCAGGCACGGCTTCTGCAAGCATTTGGGATTTGCTTTGTTGGCAGCACACAGCAAATGGCAAGCAAAAATCCTGGAAATCTGCTGGAAAGTGAAAGACTCTGAGTTTTGGTTCTACTATTGGTTTATGGCACTTTCTTGTGTTTTAATCCCATAGAAGTGCTCTGGTTGTGATGGGTGAAAGGAGAAGAGGGACTGGGTCAGGTGCAGGTTGTGCTCCTGGTTCCCATGTGTGCAGGGAAGCTGCTCCTTTGCCATTTCACCTCTGAACCCATTTGGCTGACCACAGCCTCACGGCCACGAGCTGCAGCCACCGGCTCGTGCGAGCCCAGGGGCAGAGGCTGGGGCACAGCACAGACCTTAAATTCCTGAGCATGCCCTTCTCGAGAGGTGCTCTGAGAACTCTGGCTGCGGCCGCCCTGTGGAATTTCCCATAAAACCAAACTGTCCGTGGCTGAATTTTCCATATCCCGGGTGCCCGCTGCCCTCCCATCCCACTGCCAGCAGCACAGCCAGGCTGATGTGACCCTGCCTTCCCTCTTCAGACCTGCAAGGTGCTCCGAGCAAAATTCAGTTTGTGGGTTTTGAACAACTTGTGATTTTTTAAGAATGGACAATCTATATAAATTTTCCCGGGATTTGGGGTTATTTTGTTGCTGGCACAAATGTTGGGAGCCTGCTTGGACTTTGATGCTGCAGAGACTCCTAATGGGGTGTCGGGGGTTACCCCATGTGTGTAAATCACAAACTCCTCTCAAATGGAGCTGGTACAGTGACATGACCATGGCTGGGGGCCTGAAATCCTTTTAGAAAAGGCAGGACTCCAGCTGCAAAGCCAAAGCCCAGCCCTCTCTGAGCATCCCCAGCAGCCTCCACCTCGCTCGGAGCGGGGCTCGGAAGCCAGGGCTGAGTTTCCGAGGAAGTTTCCTCACTGAAATAGTTAATGAGAAGTGATACCATCCCCCAGCTCTCCCCCCAGCTCACCACCCCTCTGAAAAAAAAAAAAAAATCAGAATAATAATTAAAAGATGCCTAGAAACGCTCTTGGAAGAGCATAAATTCTGAAGATGAAAGTAAATGATTAAAATAATTAAATACTTCAAGTTGACAAGCAGAAGCAGAATCTTGCCAACGGACATTTGTCGGTAATTAGTTAATTAATCCTAACACAAATTATAAGCCATAACAAACCAGTCAGGCTGAACGCAGCCGGCTGTTCAGAATTAAACTTAGGAAAAGAGGGAGTGGGAGAAGGAGAGAAAGGAAAGTTTTCGGGTTCTTGTGGGTCTGAACGAAGGCGCTGGGCAGATGTTGGCATTCTTTGGGATGAGCAGGCAGGATGGGGCTGAGCAGGGGGGTGTTGGTGGGTGCTGGTCCCCGACATCTCCTGATGAGCTTTTGGAGGTGATGGGCAGGGAACGGTTGGGGATAAAGGGTCCGCACTCCCCCAGCGAGGGCACAGTGGGGTGGGATGGCCGGGGAGGTTCAGGGCTTGGCTTTTCCACCCTTTCTCTGTGACTAAACCCGGAACAAAGGCTCCTGAGCCCTGCTCCCAGCTCTGCCAGGGCTGCCCACCAGCACCTTGCTTTAGGATTTATTTCCAAGGAGAGCTGGAAAGGCTGGGACAGCACCTGGGAAGCTCCGTGCGGGTGCCCCCACGCCGAGTGCGCAGCTGTAGGGGCCTGGGTTGCGGGGCAGGTGGGGAAGACAGAGCCGCCACTTTCCCTCTGGTGCTGGGAAGAGGTTAATGAGCCGCGGGCTGCTTTCTCACCTCTGGCCACCCTGGCCCAAGTCCAATTTTCAGCCCTAGATTGAGCGAGCCCAAAGCATCCGCACGCCTGGCGCGCTGAGTGACAGCCGATGCGCGGCGCGTAGCCCCGCGTTCACACGTGCAGCCGGGGCCCGAGGGGCAGCCAGGGTCAGGCTTTGCCTCTCCTCCAGCACAAAAAAAGGCTCAGGAGCAGCGGGGCAGAGCTGGCGTGCCCGTGGAGAGGAGCATCAGCATCATGGGGACACGTTCATGTGTTGGACTGGGCAGGGTGACAGCTGGAAACACAGCTTAAGTGTTGGAAATGGAGCATGTGGGTTGCAAACGGGCTTTTACCTGCAAGGAAAATGAGCCAGGAAATATTTGGAAAGAGTAAAGAGATGGCAAAGAAGTGCGACTTCCCTGCAGGTTTCAGACTGGTAGGGGAATTGCAAGATGTGCGAGGGGAGGTACGAACACAGGAGCACGCGTGGCCCCCCGTTTATATGCTTTGTATGCAAGTGATGGGGATTATTTACCAGCCAACAAGAATTTAAGACCAAAGAAACACCAGGCTCATGTTCTGGGGCCCGAATTCTCTCAATGTGGGTGAAGCAGGCTCCTGTTTGCCCTAACATCCATCCAGAGCTGTGCTGAGGAGGAAGTTTTATCCCGCATGTGTGTGAGCATGTGTGCGCGCGTGCTCTAAGTGCTGTGCATTATGTGAGCTCTGACCTTCAGAGGGGAACAGAAGGAATATTTTCCCCCCGGAGGCTAGAGTTGTCAGTGAAATGTCTGTCTTCCTTAATAATTTCAATCCGGGTGACAGGGGACAGGGCATTTTGCTCTGAACGAACGTACTGTAAAAACTGTCAGATGGGATTTGTCTCAAGAAGCAACATTTCCATCTATTCGGGGTCATAATTACAGGCGTCTTATGACCTGTGGAGCAGCACATTTTTCTCAGCTGAAAAAGGAATCCTAAAATAGGAGGTTTGGTCTTCTGCAGAGCTTTGGGTTAAACCTAAATGGATTGTAACCAGCGATGGTGATCTCCAGCAGAATGCTTTCTTCTTTTGTTTTGGTGTTGGGGGGGTGGTTTTTCTCTTTTTTTTTTTTTTTCTTTAATTCAGAACAAACTGTCCACAGAAGTGATGTAGCAGAAAAGAAGGGATATAAATTGCCATTCCCTGGGCTGGAGTAATGGCCTATTTCACCCTATATCCTGTCCTCTAACTGCCTGCCTCTCTGAATTTCCTCAAAGCTGACAGTGGCCAGCGTCTTTTTAATGAACTGAATAAGTAACTAAACAGGCAATTAACCAAATGAGCATGACGATAATTTGATTGTGCTTTCCCCACTTTTAAAGCACAGGAAATAGTAAGAAAAGTAATAATTCAGTGACCAGCAGGAATTCGAGCAGAAGGACGGAGCTGGAGGAGCTGGCAGGGGGAACTTTCACGAGACGTTGCGCTATATAAATCTCCCACAGTACTGGAGAAATCCCTGCTTGTTTTGTTAAACATTTGGATTCCTTGGTTTTTGGCTGAGGATTCATCCTCATTGGGGAGAAGAAGGACTGTACAATAACTTGGAGCAGCTTTTCTTCTTATGGTTTGATTTTACAACTAATAATGGTTAAGAAATGGATGATGCCCCGGAGAGCTGTACAGGGGTGGGTCACACCACTTGATAGTGGATGTCTTATTAGGATTTCCAAGGTGGTTTTCCATAACTGAGCTTTTGCAATATCAGCCTACAGTGCCTGTTGCTTCCCCACCTTGTCGAGAAGGTCTGAGCACCAAAATTGTGAGAGGGATCCGAAAGCTCGCATAGCGGGCAGCCAGCGTGGTGCATGGTGCTGCCAGGAAGGCTCCAGCAATGGGACAACTGGGAAATGAGGCTCCCTGTGCCCTGGCTGCCCAGTGAGCAGCTCTAACAAGTGGTGAGATGGTGGTGACTGCCCCAGAACTGCACGGGAAGGAGCATCCAGCCCAGGCGCAGGGCCCCAGCTGCTCTCGGAAACGTTCTCACCTGCAAGATCGATCCTGCCAGAGACACACGCGTGTGCTAATCAGCTCTGTTGACCCGACAGGCAGCAGGTTCCAATCCATTTTCACCTGCACGCTGCAATCGATGCCCTGTTCTTGCCATCGCAGGCAGAGGGCAAACACCGCCGCGGGGCTGGAGCAGGGGAGCGGTGAAGTTGGTCCCCCGCCGCCCGTGGCAGGGGGCTATTTTCTGGGAGGTTTGGTAAGAGCGAGGAGGATGTAGGAAGGAGTTTTGCAAGGATTTGTTCCCTCCATCCTTGCCTCAGTCCAAGCTGCTTGGGAACTGCAGGAGAGGTGGATGGGTTTCCCCTATAAGAGCAATCCCACTGCGGTGTGCCTGAAAGCAGCACTGCAGGGAGATCCCACTACTTCTCTCCGCATCCCAGGAGAGCCAGGCTCATGATTTAAATATCCCTGACAAAACCCCTTCATCCAGGTCATGCTTAACACCCATCTGCCATAGGAACAGCCGACTGCAAGGTTTGCTAGCTGAAATGTCAGCACTTGTTCTTCCGATGACCCCAGCCTGGGCACTGGAGGAACCGTGTAGGGTTTGTCTCTGCCCATCTTCAAGGAAAATCTGTTTACTCATAGCGTGTTTGGGGCCACAGAAAGTCAGCTGGAGGAGATCTGTGGAGCCCAGACAGTGAGATTAAGAACAAAGCTGTGTGTAAGCCTCATGGAGTTCATTTCGGGGTTGTGGGATCCGAACGGCACGCTCCAGCAGCTAGAGAGGAGCTCAGTGAATCAAGACGTTTCTATTCCTATCCAGCCCTGTGATCTCCACTAAATCAATTCTCCTCTCTGCGCCTTCATTTCCTGCACCTGAAATAGCAGGGACATGGGGCTCCTTTTCTCCTCAGGAAACCTCGTCCAGGCTTTTCAGTAATTGTAGCGTCATCTTCACTAATGCCACATTGAGACAGATGATAGCAAAGGGCAAAAGCTGGTGCAAACACTGGTCAGACAATCCCTAGAAAGAAAAACACCTCCCATGCCACAGGCATGCACCACATCAGGGTCCCATGGGCTGTCTGGTGAGCTGGGGACAGCAGGGAGCAGAAGGCAGGTGCCCAGCACAGCACCCAGCTTTGGGTTTGGACACAGCAGCAGCGATGCACCCGAGTGCCCATAGGAGCTCAGGAAAGTGCTGTGCTCTTTATGAATTAGAAGCACGGCCAGTTTGCCAAGAATTAAAAGGAAAACCCTGCACTGTGTGGGAGCAACTGCACCCAGGGCAGCCAGGTGCTGAATCTGGCTGGCACAGCACAGCCTGACCAGGTACAAGCGAACTCCTAGTGCAAAGGCAAAAATAACGACGGCATTGTCTCATGGACAACGTGCAAGGGGGTAAAAAAAACAGCGGGGAAGAAAATGAGCTGCTGAAAGGTTTGCAAAGGCAGCTTATGTCTTTGTGGACACGGCCGTTTTCCAACTGTTGATGTAATGACTTGTCTGCGTTTTCTGCTCAGCTCCGGGCTCTCTGCCGCAGCAATCAGCACCTAGTAAAAAGACTGTGATGTTTTCCCCTGTAAATATCATCTTAAATTAGGAAGTACCGGTCAGCCCGTGTCACTGGAGGAGATGAGCAATTACTGTCCAGGCCAGATCCACAGCTGGTGTCAGCCCCAGCAGCTCCAGCGCCTGTTCCAGGGCCTGGTGGATTTACAGTCAGCGCCGAGCTCTGGGCTGGGCTGAGGACTTTGCTAATAACTGGATTGTTTTATAGGCTTTCCCATATGGCTCACTGCATGTCCTTGTATAAAAATGTGACAGCTGTTCATCCTCACCTGCTTTCTATCCACCTTCCAGCCCTTTAATTTTTCCTGTTCTCAGCTAGCCTGTCCTGGCTGGGTTTTCATCACATGTATCTCTGCGTTAGTTTGGTGCAGAGCAGTCCAGGCAGTTATGATGGGTTACATAATAAATTCAGGCTGCTTTCTCTTTTGTGGATGATTTTTTTTTTTTTTTTCAATTTTTGTGTTCCTTACAATATCCACCTTCCTTTTTAAGCAGGCATCAAGCTTGCAGCTAAAGCACACTTTACTTGTTAGAAACCGTGATGGAAGTGCAAGCTCCCCTCTTTCACAGCCTGTTGCTCTCTGTAAAAAAGAGCTGTAAAGGCATTCCTGGGAGACACCGTGATGTTTCAGCTCCATAACTTATCTGCACATAGAGAGAAAAGATACTCTGAGAACCACAGTCTTTGGATATCTCACTCCACACACACAGGCACACATATATGTATAAATACATATAACTACAATATTTCTCTTGTAAATAAAAAAGCAAAAGCACATTGTATTTTAAGACATCCTGTAGCTTGAACAAGTCCCTTTTAATAGTGGAAAATATTCCCTGATTTCTGCTGGCCAGATATGTCTTGCTCTCCTTCTTACACTGTTGTAATAATGTCGGAATAGCCTTCATCCTGGGAACAGAGGGTAGGTGTGTACTGTACGTATGCGTGCTTCCTAACCAGGGAAATTCAATCTGTCAAGAAAATTCAATAACAACCTTAACATTTAATTGTACCCCAGGGCCCAATAAAAATCAACAAGGATGGTAGTTGTTGATTTTTCATTAACCTTCTCTTAAAAAGGTCTCAAAAAATAACTGCTAAGTTAGACTGGCTGGTTGTACATGTGTTGTGTGTACAGAGATCTATAGGGGAAAATATGTTTAAAACAGTAGATTGGATCCCCACAGAAAATATTTAAGCACTGGCAAAGAGCTTGGCCATTGTTAGGTAAAAGAAAACATCCTGTTTTGATTTATGCACGCAGCACTCAATTTAACAAGTGTAGCTACAGGCAATTGGAAAACAGTCAAAATGGTGAATTTGCTGCTTGCACTCATTTATACTGTTTCCTGAAGACAATTTGCTGTTGCTTTTTGGCATGTTTAGTGTTTTTTAAACCACACAAAGGTTATGCCCAGTTCTCATAATTACACAGTGACTTTCTTGGTATAGGTGCAGTTGGGCATTTGCCATCTGCTGTAGCATCCAGAGTTTTATTGCCTGGGGCTGCCTCCTTTACAGTGACTGCCTGTGGGGCTTTAATGCTTCGGTGGCCCCTTTCACTAGCTTGGGGCTGGGTCTTTGTGGAACTGCACTTAGCAAATGTGTTAGATGGGCTTGGGCAGAGTCTAATCAATAAACCAAGTGCCAGTTGGAGTTACTCCACTTGTCAGGATGGTGCCTGCAGTCAGGCAATGTCCAAGCAATTAGTGTATTTGTCTTGTTTCTCTTGTTATCAATTATCTATGTTACAGCCACACCTGGAAGCTACTGGGTGCTGCACAGCCACCTAAGACAAGACTTATATATTTTTATTTTTTTTGCACTGAGGAATTAATATAGATTGGGAGGGGGGAAAAATAAAAGAAGGAAAGAGCAGAGGATAGCATTTGCTGACCAGCAGCTGTCAGAACCCTTGTCCAGCCAGGGGATGAAATGGAGATACCACCCAAGATCCCTGAGCTGAACTCACGGAGGACTTCTGAAGCCACCAACGGATCAGAAAAGCAGCAGGCACAGCTGCAGCTCGGGAGTTTTCCCTTGGTGTTTGGCACAGACACGTCAGGGAAAAGAAAAAAAGCCTGTATTGGCTTGGTAGGTGAGTCAGGCTAGGGCTTGCCCGTGTGGCTGCAGGGGATTTTGCGTGGGCTGGGGCTGGCAGCAGGAACCAGACAGGCTGAACGCGCTCTCGGTTATCGGCTGTGCAGCACCCGGTGCTCGCTGCCGACCGCAGCGGGAGCCGCAGGGAGCCCACGCTGGGGCTCGGGCTTGGCTCCACACTTGGCACCGCTGGCCGTTCCTGACACAGAAAGATGGGCAGCGAATAAATCACTCCCTCACTGCTGGAAGGATTTCACCATCTTTCTTCACAGTTCAGTTCCCTTTGAGTACGCAGATCAGAGGCTGCAGGAGTGCCAGCCTTTTATTTCCGAAAGAATTTGTGCCCAAGGAACTGTTGCCTCACAGGGCAGGGTTTGGAGTGTTTTCCTTTCCTACTGGACCTCCACAGAGCTTCAATATTAAGCAGAGCCCTCTGCTCTAGCAGACACACGAGGCAAGCCAGCTTGGTTTTATTCCACAAAGCGTGCAAGGCAGAAGCAGGACGTGCATTTACAGATGTTTTCTATGCTTCTCCTTTGAGCCATTGCCATGGAAATTTGCTCTGTAACAGCGAACAAGGCACATTTTGGCCGGCAGTGGTACCACAGACCCCTATTCATCAGATTTTTATCCTAAACCCAAAATCCAGCACATGTGCTTGAGGGGAATGCCAGATTTCCCCCCAAACCTCCATCACCCCTAGGGTGCATGACCACCACGAGACCCTGTGAGTCTCTCCTGAGTGGCGCCAGCCCTGCAACAGGGGCAGGGGCCATAAAAATGGGGGCAAGGGCTACAAAATGGGGTAAAGGCTATAAGAAGGGGGCTGGGACTACAAAACACAGGGCAAAGGCTAAAAAAAGGGGGCAAGGGCTACAAAAAAGGGGATAGGGAATATAAAAAGGGGATAGAGAATACAAAAAAGGGGATAGGGAATACAAAAAAGAGGGCAGAGGCTACAAAAGCAGAACAGGGGCTACAAAAAAGGGGTCAGAAGTTATAAAAAATGGGGCAGGGGCTACATAAAACGGGACAGAGGCTACCCAAAGTGGAGCAGGGCCTATAATAAAGGGACAGACGCCTCAAAACGGGGCAGGAGCTACAAAAAAACGGGGTAAATACTACAAAAACGGGCCAGAAGCGATTAAAAACAAACGGGCCAGGCGTCCACCCTCCGGCCCCGCTCCCCTCAGGCGGGGCCGCCACCCCTTCAGGCGGCGCGCGCCCCACGTGACCAACACCCCCCCTCCCCCCCAGGCGCCTGTGGAGGGCGGTGACGTCATCGCGCTGCGCCGGCGCGTGCGCAGTGAGAGGCGGCGGCGTGAGGAGGAGGAGGAGGAGGCGGCGGCGCTGAGCTGTGTCACGGCGGGGCCGGAGGGGCGGCCATGGAGTACCTGATCGGCATCCAGGGCCCTGACTACGTCCTGGTGGCCGCGGACACGGTGGCGGCCTCCAGCATCGTCCAGATGAAGCACGGTGAGCGGCGAGGCCCGGTACCGGGGGGAGGCCGCAGTCGGGGCCCGGCCCGGCCTCGCCTCGGGGGGGGGGGGGGGGGCGCGGTGGGGCTGGGCCTGGGGAGAGCCCCCGGGGGGCTGAGGTCCTGTGAGGGGTTTGTGCTTTGTGATGAGTTAACTGAGCGGTCACGTTAATTTGCGGTTCGGGGAGGTGTTAGCTCGTTATGCCAGGCCTTGTCCTGTGCCGCTGTAGTGCTGCGGGGGGGGATTCTGAAGGAATAAGCGGGGTGGAGTTAGTGCTTGGTGCTAGCTGTGCCCCTGGTAAAAGGTATTTCATGAAAAAAAATAAAAACTGGGAGTAAAGGCACTGTGGGATTCATAGCATGAGGTATATGAGCCACTAACATCTTCTTTTCTTCTTTATGTAGAGAAATAAATCTGAGGGTTTCTCAACCCCTTGAAATTCTAGAAAATGATTTTTTCTGCTTCTGTTTATTGCAGTCCCAATAAGCTGGGCTAGAAGCATGGTTTTAAGGTGTAGTGACCTTAATACAAACACAGTGTTTTAGAAGCACTGTGTTTTTTTTTTTAAAAAAAGTTGAACTGTAATAATGATAAACTTTCTATTAAATCTTTAGTATTAGACTTAGCAGTTTCTTTACCCGTAACTGTATTTTACTTCGGGTCTGTAGAATTCAATTGGAGTAGTAAATAGATTGCAAGGGTTGCCCAGACTCTGGAGATAAGCAGGTTCTGTGCAGTCGTTAGGTACTTCAGGATCCCCTCGAATCACATCAGAGGATTGTGACACCGCCTGTGTATCTTGCAGCAGGGATTATTCAGCAGTATTTAGTAAACTGAAACCGAAAGGGAAGCTCAGGCATGGAGACGCAGTGATGTTCCCTAGAACTGACTGGTATGGAGCAGTGCTTTACCTCGCATGCCAACTGTCTCATCAGAACAGCAGCCTCTTAATGAGGTGAGGCCACGGTGCTAGAGTGAGTGCAGAATGGGCTTCGGTGGTGTTGTCATGACAACTTGGATTTCCTGTAGTACACTCTGGCAAGTTGTTGAAACTGCAGTTAAAAGTCTAGCTTACTGTTCCTTACTTTCCAGTTATTTGTGGACTGTCTTATAATTTGTAATCAGTGTTTGCATGTGGTGCTTTTGTCAAAAGCAGTGACAAACAAAAACTCTTTCGAAAGCTTCATTCATCTAAATAGCTGGTTTTTGGAACAATTCTTGATACCAGAAGGAAAGGATGGAATTTAGTTCTGGATTCTCTAGTATTGTTTTGTGTTGTGCTGATAATTTATTTTTTATTTTTTTTTTTTTTTTTATGCAGTATATTTAGATAAAATCGAATGGTCACTGAAGCAGAGTTCTTATTCCTGAGTCAGAGAGGTACCATGTATAATGTTGAATTTCATCTGAACACGATATTTTGTGTGAAGTTTATCATTTTTTTGTAACAAAGATCACATATTTCTGCAATATCTCCCTTCTGAAGGAAGCACTTCAGAAAAAATTCATTTTTATTTCTCTCAGTGATGTGCTTAACAGGCCTGGTGTACTACACCATCAACTGTGAGAAGCTGAGTGCTGCTCAGGAAGACTTTTTTGGTAGTTCCAGGGCATAGCTGAGTTCTCAGTCTGTGACCTTTGTGCTTTTTGTGAAAGAATTGCTGTGATATTGGCAAAATAATTATTTCTTTTGACCATGGCTCTTGATGTTGTTTTTCTTTACCTAGACCATGACAAAATGTTTAAGATGAGCGAAAAGATCTTACTCCTGTGTGTTGGGGAGGCTGGAGACACTGTACAGTTTGCAGAATACATCCAGAAAAATGTCCAGCTCTACAAAATGCGAAATGGTAAGTGAAAGATAACAGTGATTCACCGAGGGTTGGGAAGCAGAGAGTTAATGATGGGTGTAGCTTAGTCGAATGTTTGGGGGAAACTTCTGTTCTCAAAGCTTCTCTAGATGTAAGGATTTCTGTACTTCAAGTGTTAAGTAAATGTGGTAATAAAGCAGGATGAAGTAAAGTTTGGAATATATTACATCAGACGTGAAGTTTTTCCAAGCTGTACTAATCTATTTGTTATATAAATAAAAGACAATAATAGTTCAAATAAAATATTTCCCTTGATGTCTGTGGCATGATAACTGTCCCTGGTTTTCCTGATATACCTGGCTGAAAACTTCAGGCTACATACCTGCAGTACTATACTTTTTTGGAGCTGTTTTATTTTAGTGTGATAATGAATGTGGGTTTGCCCTGTTACCAAATACACGCTTCTTCTGCAGGTTATGAACTGTCTCCTACTGCAGCTGCAAATTTTACACGACGAAACCTAGCTGACTATCTTCGGAGTCGAGTGAGTAATAGCTGAAAGAGCTTGGCAGAGGCTTACAGGGGAAAACTTCTATTTTTAAGTAATGGAATCTGATGAAAAACTGATGGCTTCTGTCTTTACTGGTGAAGCCGCTTTGAAGTGATATGTTTTTATTAAAATCTAAATTGCTTATTCAAAAAAGTTATCACTTACCAATAAGTGTTACAACTTTAGTCTTGGAATTCCAGCTTTGGGTCCAGTAAACATTTTGTCGCAAACACTGCAGACAGCTAAGTCAACTAAGCCTTTTTAACACTGAGATTAGTTTTCATGCAAATGCACTGGATCCGTTTAATCTTATTGGAAAATGATTTAATACACCAAAGCTGTTTGATGTACTTAGCAAAATAAGTCCCTTTTGTAAACAGAAACATGAGGCTTTCAGTAAAAGAAATCCAAGTTGGAGCTGTATTTTTTCAAGTTACCAAACTGCCATGACTGCTTTTTTTTTTCTTCATGGTAATTGCTCAAAGTATTGCTAATAAATGCATCCCACCAGTCACTCCCCAGCTGTCATGCTGGGATACCCTTTGAAGCATAGTGGAGAAGTCAGGACTTCTGTTTGTCTCTCATCTTGGCTGGATACAAGGTAGTATCCATGGACTTTTGCTTTCCAGGCTGGATAAATGTGTATAATGCGTGGTTAAATAAAACTGTTTCTTCCCCAGGAGAAGGGACTTGATTCTTTTTGTAAAATCCTGGGATGTTTTCAGGAGGGGCAAACAGACTTGCAAAGATCCAAGGTTAGGAATTGCTTCTTTAGCATTCTTCCCAACACATTATACAAATCACAAGAAGAGCAAAGAGGATGTTGAGAGTGAAGTTGAACAAATCTGTCAAGGATTGGACAGGTGATAATACCTCACAGGCCTGGAATCATGTTTTACAGTAGCACGTGCAGGCCAGTATCAACCTCAGAGTTGTGTTGCTGGGAATTACATGCGTGTGGAGTGAGGTAAAGACCATTCCTGAAGATCTCATAATCCACAGGAACAACCTAATGTCACTGTTCTCATTTCTGACATGGATGACAATCAAATGCAGCAGGCTTTCAAATCAATAAAGCTTGTGTAGAGTGAGGGAGTGAAATAATAGTACTGAGGATTATTTAGGATATAAAATACCCCTAACAGGAGTAATGTAACGGGTTTTTTGGCAAGCTTGGCTAGCATGATGCGGCACTGTCTTCTGTGCCGTGTCCCCTGAGGCCTGATCCTCCCTGTGTCTCCCCTGCTTCCTGAGCCCACGCTTGCCTTCCAGCTCACCTGCTCCAGATGGGCAGCACAGTGGGGAGGACACTGGCACAGGCAGATGTGTTTATTTACCGGAGACAAAACGTTGTGCTGTTGCAGATGGCAATGCCCTGGAGCAAGTGGTGCACTCTGACACTACTGTCACACTACAGCGATCTCTGCGCTGCAGGGAGAGCTCCTTTTCTTTAAACATAGCACATCGTGGTTTGTTTGTGGATTTAGAGCTTGATGATACAAACCTTGCCATCAGATTTTTTTTTTCCCTGTGGATTATCTTACCTTTTTTACTCTAATTTGTGGATTGCAAGGATTAGCTCTCCCTATCTATTTAAATTGTGTGTTGGATTCCTGGAGGCTATTAATTACGTGGTTGATAAAAACTTAAAGGTGAAACTTGCCACCAGCTCCTGTTAGGAGCAGGAAAACAAGTTTAGAAGTAGAGAGTTTAGTGGGGAGAAGGCACTTGGTTTGTTGCTGTATTGCCATTTTGCCATGTAGAGCTGTCTGTTATGAAGGGCTAGAAGGTACGTGAAGAGGACTGGCCATACTGAAACAGAAACTTTTAAGGCATTATAAAATTGTCGTGGCCCAGCCCAAAACAGGGCTTGTTCTGCACTGTTAACCACTGTCTGAGTTCACACAGTCAGTGGCTTTGCTTGTGAGCCCTGTGTGCTGAGGAGAAACAGGGCTTTGGATTGGCATGAAAAATCAATGGGGAAAACAAATAGTGTTAACCAGCTGGTACAGGAAGACATCTGTGAAATACTATATTTAAATTGATAAATTTTGAAACCATTCTAATTACAATATGGTTGCAGCTTCAGCAAGGCATGCAAACATAGAGCTGTTGCCAGAGTATAAATATGTGATGAGTTCAATAAAATGCTGGCCTCTTTCTGTTCAAATGGACAACAATTACCCAAGCCTTCTAATAAGGATGTTACAGCTCTCTACCTTTCTCTGTTCTGAGGATGTTACTTTAGGTACCAGGCATGTCTCAGACCCGTGGTGTGCTTGCTACGACTGGAGAGTTCAGCCTTAGTGCAATTTCATCAATTTGGGCTGTGCTAAGCTTTAGGATTTACCGTTCAGGCAAGTAAAACTTGATCTGCCAGGCACGATGAGTTCAGTTTGAAGTTTCTGAACGCCTGCCAAGATTGGGACAGACCGTGTGGATCAGACTGAGTGCTGCTTGTGTCCTGGGGATGGCTTTCCTTTTTGGCATTCACATGTAATGAGGTTGGGCTTGTAACTTAAGGCTGTTACCTTACTGTGCTCTTTTCTTTTACTAAATAGCCAGCGTGTTTTTTCAGAACACTTCTTTAAAGCGTGGGTTTATTCTCCAAAATAGTGTCTGAAAAGAATCTGACCTCAATTTATCTCTTTTAAACGGGGCAAACCAAGAAACTGCCTTGCAGACAGTTGGCTTTTGAATAGGTGAGTGGTGCTATAGTTCCTCTTCCCTGTTGCCTTCTCCAGCATCACGCTTGATTCACCTGATGAATCAAGTGCCAGCGTTTGAACATTCAACATATTACAGAGTGTGCGGGGGGGGAGAATAGGAAAAACACCCTCCTGCCCCCCATACCCTTTAAAGTTCAGCTTCTCGTTGTGTTGTGATGCTATGTTTAATTATAGGTGACAGGGGCTGGCCTGAGTCCAAAGGAAGACTGTCAGTTCCTCTCTCCTTGTCCACGCTTGGCAGGATGCTTCCTCACGCCCACCTTTCTCCCCCTTGCTGTGACTTTGGCTTCCGCCAGATGTCACACCGCTGCTTGTCACCGCCCAGCCTCCCGTTGCTGATCTTGTTGTTTGAGTGTATTTATCACAACTGTGCTCTTCAGCTGTAAATTCTGAAGAATTTCACACATCCCTTAATTGCTGTAGTTATTTTAAATCAAACAGCATAAAGTGCAAAGCTACTTGCAATGAGAAATATTGCCTGTAATACAACGGCGAGTTTGGGGGGAGAAAAAAAAATGAATCTCTTGTGGAGTGATAGCCCATCTGATGAGTTTGGTGGCCCTTTAATCACAGCAGCCCTCGTTAGAGCCTATGTCTCACTACACTCTGAGGATAAGTGTCCGTGTCTGAGGGTACGAGTCAGTCCTCTTATGAAAACCCAACTGAAAAGTTTGAGATGTACAATACCAGTCCTGGCACGCAGGTGTTAGTCCCACACTTGGATGCAGTGAAAGTTTTCTTTGTGGTCTTTGTTTCCCCTTGTTCTCACTGGGACTGATGGGTGTTAGGGATTTGGGATGTTAAATGCTACAATGCTAGTGTTACCATTTTCGTGGTAAATGCCCTCTGCTTCCTTTGCCAGATTTTTTTTTTTCCTGGCTAAAGATGCAGCCAGCTACAGGGAAACAACGAAGTTGAAGGCTTTAGGACTTGCCACACAGCCTGAGGCATTACAGGAGTAGCATTTTTCTGTAATGGGCTATTGCCTTTTGCTTCAGGTACCATAGTCCCTAAGATGCTGGGAGACCAACAGAGTTAGTTCTCAAGTAGGAAAACCTGCACAATTTTCATGTTTCTAGGAAGCTGCCTTGGCTCAGAAGCGTTATAGCCTGGGATGTTCCTTTAGATTCTGACCTTGAATTTGCTGCATTGGAACAAGTCTTGGTGTACATGAATTCTGCCAGTAAATGGAGATTGTGGTGGTCTGGGCAAAGGGGAAATGCTGTTATCTATATTAGATATTATTTGAAGGGAGACTTTTTGCACTAGTGATAAATGTTAACCCCCCCCTCCCCCAAGTGAATTTCTCCTTTACATTAAGTGCCTGTTAGAGGTGCTGAAGTTGTCTCTCTGAAACTTTGAGTTAATCCTATATTAACATATCAAATTGCCTGTGATTTTCAATTGCAATCATGGCATCAGTAAATAGATTATGTTTATCTTCTAGAGTTTAGATCCTGCCTTTCCTGAATAAGAGGATGATAGGGTGACACTTTATTTGCATTTAAGAAGTTCTCATAGCCTGTTAGTGGGAGAACTCAAGACTGAAAAATAGCTTACAGATTTCAGTCTGTATAACACCACTTGTTTATTGTTGAGTACCAGTGTTGGTAATTCAGTCACACAGTAATTTGAGTGATCTTGTGTCATGTGTCATGGCTTTTAAAGATCAACTTGTGATATTTGAGAATAAATGAAATACAGACTAATTAAATGAATACAGCTGCGTAGTAACTTGGTTTCAAATATGCTGAAATGCTTTGAAGATTAATCACACAATTTAGTGACATGTCTGGTAGAACTGTAACACTGTAACCTGCTTTATTTTTTATCTGGTGAAAGTCAAAATACAGTATCTTGTGGTTTTTGAGTGGAAATTTGCTATGCTTACTATCAAAATGACCTTATTCCTCTGCAAAAGCTAATGTTTTGGCTTTATACTGAAATCATCTGCTTGTTCTAATAATGTCCTAATTTTGTTGCTTTGTTGGTCCAGATTTTTGAGCATTTTGAGAGATATCATGTTACTATAATTAATAAGAAATATATAAAAATATGGGAAATACCAGCATTGTATAAAGGTAGTTTTTGAAAAGGTGTAAGACTCATAAAAATCTGGAATTTACATTTAAAAATAATACAATATATACATGCCTTGTGATCTTAAAGTGTTTGTATTGGAAGACGTGGGGACACCTGCTTTATCCATTATGGTAAAACACAGTAAGCCTAACACATGAAGAAAACTGCTCAGGAATTGCTAAGCTTGCAAGTAAAGAACAATAAAAAGGCATGATTACATTAATGCAGTTCCGTGGTCTTTTGGGGTTAGAGAAAGCTATTTACTAATGTTACCTGATAGGGTGTTGCTGAAGTCATAAATAAGAATCAGAAGAGAGAATCTGAAGCAGACTGAATTTCTAGTGTAAAAAGTAAACAGTTTCCAACTAAACAAAAAGCTGTTGCTAAAGTAATGTTGTCGTATCTTAAGAGTCAGTTTTAAATGGAAAGGAACCAGTTCCTTAGATCTTCATGTAATCAGCCGAGCCAAATAGTAAAGATTAAATTTGGTACATGCAGTAAAAACCTAACTGCCAATTAACAAGACAGGGTAACACTGTATACAGCTGTTCACGCTGCACTGTATATGAGCTTTCATGTGCTAAAATGGTCAATGGTTAACAGTAGTGTGACTGAGAAAAGAGCATATTAAATTAACAAAGAAGTTCTTATAAAGTGCAGAATGTTCGTGTTGTGCTGCCATGCAGACAGTAAAAATTCTCAAGTTTTATGTTCAGATGAAAGAATCTTATGTGGAGACATAATTAAAGTTTTCATTTTAAGTTTGAATGTGCCATGAAAGCTTTAAAAAAAAAAAAAAGTCAGGGGAGTAGTACAGCTTTTGCTTCTGCATTCCATGTTACCAAAAGATTTGATTTGCTTTTAGATAGAAGCCCGGCATCTCCTGCAGACAGTGTTGATGTAGCTGCTAGCCATTTTATCACAAAGAATTGTGAAACAGCTATGTTGCAATTCTGGATATGGCATGGGTAATTAAGATTCAAAGACTTGTGTGTGTCTGCTTTAATGAAAACCTTGTTTCTGGTTGTAGACCCCTTACCATGTCAACCTTCTCCTGGCTGGCTATGACGACCATGAAGGTCCTGCCCTTTATTACATGGATTATCTGGCAGCTCTGGCTAAGGCTCCTTTTGCAGCACACGGATATGGTGCGTTCCTCACCCTCAGCATCCTCGACCGCTATTACAAGCCAGGTAAGTGGAGCCTGTGGAGAAGAAAATTCTCCTGTTGCTGATTAATAACGTAAAGGTTTGAAGTGTGAGTTTGACATTTGCTGAGTCAGGTGGTCCAGCACAATTGCTGTGGTGCTGCGGATTTGAACTTGACTTTGTTAGACTAAATGCAGCTTTAAAGATTGCCTTCTGTTTTTGCTGAAATGGTAATGTGAAACTGGACAACTCCTTGGTGTTTTCCTGTTCGAAGCATAACAGACTGGAAGCGAAGGAAGTTCCAATTTATTCTAGAACATGACTAGACTTTCCTGGACCGCTTGCTGCTAGTAGTCTGGTTTTAATAAATAGCAATTTGATAACTTTATCTTCTACTTGCTTGTCTGTACCTATGATAAAGATTTTCCCAGAGTATCAATCTTCAAAGTGCAGTCCCAGATCTTTTTGCTTCGTATCTTGAATTGGATATATCTGTTAATGCACAGATATCAGTGTATCTGTATGATACATAAAAAAAATATACAGGTGAAAAGTTATTTCTTCCTAGGAAGATTATCTCACAGCTCTGAAGCATTGATGAAGATCAATTGGTTTGTTTTACAGTTTTATCCATGTGGCAGCTGTTGGTCATAATTCCTGTATATTTGTAACTGTCTGAAGTCTTAATTTTACAATTGTGATCCAGTTCTTACGTTGCCAAAGAATAAACGTGGCTCCATCCCCACGTTACAGAAGAGGAAATGTACTAAGCTGGGACTATGGTTAATCTGACATCTTTGGCTTTAGCCACAAAACTGCTTTACTCCTTACTGTGTGCAAAGCCGAGTTTAATTTCACAGCAAAGACATTTACTTAGTAATCCTTTCATCTATCCACTGCAAGAAGAGAAGCTATGAACTAGCAGCTTTATTTTAATGGGAGTTCTTCCTGAACAATGAATGTGGGTCTGGAACAAACTTTAGAAATAAATTTTGAGATCCACAGAGCTTAACTGCCTCCTAGCCATGTCTCTAGAAAATGATAGTACTTCATTTTTACAACTTTTTTGTGAAAACAAAAGCAGTGAACTGCAATAGGTTGTCACGTCTTGCCATCCTTACCCAGTGCTGGCTTTTTTATCCTAATGTGTGAGAATAGCAGGGGCATCACACACGTGCCTTTCCCATTATTAAAACTAATACCCAGCAGGGAACGTAGCACCAAAACCGATCTCCGCCTACTGTCACTGACTTGCAGCCGGCTGCGGACAGATGGAGCTGATTTAAAACTGTAATAAACTCAAGGAGAGAGAGACGGCTGGACTTCTCCAAAGCCCGGTCCCTGGCCATGGGAGGCAAAATTCCGTCATGCTTCCCATTCAGTGTAACAAATTGATTCTCAATGGCTTGTTGCAGCGTGAGTGCTTCAGCGCAGGACGTCCTCAGTACATCTGGAAATTGTTTTCTGTGAGCTGGGAAGTAGAGTTTTTGGTGCTCAGCTGAAAAGTTGTTTAAATTTAATAAAGTTTCTGGTGAGAGAGATGGCCTCTAATTAAATCAATCTGTGGATGTTTTGTTTCAGGTATCACACGTGAGGAAGCTGTGGAGCTCCTAAAGAAATGTCTAGAGGAGGTGAGTTGCCAAACTTGGGCCCTTGTGAACCCGAGAAAGGAATGTTTGTTTGCATTCATTTGCTGATATTTTCCTGTTCTTGTCGCATTTTTGGCTGTCTTTGCCGGAAGGGATAATAAATGCATATTGACCAGATGTAGAATAGCTACTGAGGAAAAGGATTTGTGGGTGCTTGCATTGTCTTAGCATGGTTCACATCCTCCAGAACGTAAACTTTAAGCTTAATTGCTTTCTTTACTTCTGCTTCTTTCATGCTTAGCATAATATTGATACAGACTGTCTTTGACTTTCTTTTATGTTGCTTCTGAATGTAATGCAAGCATCCCTCTGTTACTTGTATTACACTTAACTAGTAGATACTTCCAAGTGTACTTCTCTTCCAGCTTGTGAAGTGATATCTAAGTCTAATTGGGGTGAAGATTTGACCTTAAAGTTCATAATCAATTTTAATGTAAACATATCCTTTCAGACTCCAAGGCTTTTATTGTAGGAAAACATTCTCTGTCCTTGTCTTTGAATTTAATATAATTGGGAAGAAAGTTCTAGGGAAACATTACAAAGAAGTATTCTAAAGAGGTTCTGTTTAAAGTATCTTTTTGATACATACCCTGTGCCTGAAGTTGTAGCCCACTCTGTTTGTCTTCCTCCTTAAATGCCTGTTGTGTTAAAAGACCTTTGTATTTTGTACCTCTAGCCTAGACTGGTCTAACAGGGCTAGTATTATAACAGAAACTTGTACTAAACACTTCCTGAGTTGTGAAAACCACCTTAGTTCAGGTCACCAGGACTGTTAGGAACAAGAACCAGGATGGAGATTTTGATGAGCAACAGCATATTCCTTAAATTATGCTCTCCTCTTTTTAAGCTTTGAATGAATCTCATCTCCTTTGTCTTTTTGTCTTTTGAACAGCTTAAGAAACGCTTCATCTTAAACCTGACCTCTTTCAATGCCCGGTTCATTGACAAAGATGGCATCCATGAAGTAGACAATATACTCCTTCCAAAAGCAACGTCCTAACCCCTGAGATCTTCCTTCAGCAGTCTTTTTATGTTCGGTTTTGTTTTTAATATTAATTTGAAGCACCCAAGTCATGTACTATGCTGGGAGATTGAATAAAGATTGACATTTATGTAGCCAGTTCCATCTTTTGATTCCACTGGTCCTTCATGAGAGTATTTAAGTAAATCCTTCTGCAATAAAGATGAAACATGATTTATTGGTAATGGTGGCATGTTCAGATTACTTTCTTTGCTATTCTGAGATTTTTTTTTTACTTCCCCCTCTTGAGTTTTCTTACGGGTGGGGAAAGCTAGTATTATATTTTTCTAGAAGAGAACTTGCTGTCATCTGTTCTCACACTGGGTATTAAAGCTCAGCAAACAGCAGACAAGTGCTGTATGCTAAGCATAGCAACATCTATTTCATCTTTCCAAAGACTTCGCTACTGTTTGCGTTATAAAAATCTGATTTTCAAAGACTTAACTTTGCTTTTGTTATTCTTGGTTTCAATCTAATCCAAGTGGAAAGAAAGGTTGTTAATAAATAGAATGGATTTAAAGATACGAGTGTCACTTCTTACTCATGTGGCCATAGTTCTGTTACTGGGAAAATATTCTCCTTCTGGCACCATTAGGTCATAGCTGCATTAAGTATTTTAAATATAAACTGACTTACTGTGTTATTTAATCGTTTCTACAAGTTTAATGAAAAATATAGTTCCATTGCTTTTCATAAATCTTAGGATTATTCTCATCTAGCTAGAGCTTTTTCCTTGAGAACAATCACTGATCTTGTCTGTGGTCTAGATGATGCTTCCATATTAAAACTGCAGTCAGCAAACAGCCTTAAATGATTTTCCTGTGGCTGATACTTACAATGGGCACAGAAGTGATTCTTCTGGGAAGAATTTTCATTGAGACCAATTCCCTACTTGAAACTGTATTGAGTTAACCATTTAAAATGCTTTGTTTGGGTGCTTATTTTGTTTGGAAGAAGTTTGGAAAAATAATCCTGAATGCGAACAAGATTGTATGTGGACTGTTTTTTGTGGCATGGCATAACATCCAAGTTCTCATGCCTGGGAAAGGTAATGACAGACCTAACGGTTTCTTTGTCAGAACTTTTTTGGTCTTGCTCAGTAGTGCATCTTCAGGGCACTTCCATTTTTGTACAACTGAGACTAGGTGTGGCTGAGCACCACTGCTCCTGGTGCCATACAGGTTTCCCCTGAAATCCTGGCTCACTTGTAGGCAGTAGTGAGAACTCCATGATTTCAGTGGACACAGAAAGTCGGCCCCTTCGGAAAGCTGCCCGTCTTAAACCAAGTATTCCCATGTTACTGAACATCTGAGAACTGGATTAGAGACTGCTTAATGTCACAGAATAGATTTGTGACTCCGGTGCCTTAACTCATCCTGCCCCTTAAGACTGTGCTTACTTAAATTTAATTCTGAAACGAAGTCTCATCAGGCTTTGTAGTCTTTAATTGTTTTCAGAATGAGTAATTATTGGTTCTTTCTGTTGCAGTCCTGGCTGCAATTGCTTTTATTTAAAACTGATGGTGTAACTGAAACATTTCACTAAATCTGACTCTTAAAACCCATCTCAAACTTTTTTTTTACGCTAAGGAAGTCCCTCAAATGATTTTCTCCTGGCAGGTCACATTTAACATGAGTAGTGTCTTTGAGTGTTCTAGTTCTGTGATTGAAATCTCACCCTTTCATGTTGCATTAATGTATTTATTTAGCTTAATATGCAACATCTCTAATTTATTTTACCACTCATGTTGAATGTTTTTGCAGGTTTCTTGTCTCTCTTTTCAAAGTCATCATTGCAGAGTGACTGAGCTGATGTGATATTTTTGTCACTGCATAGCAAAGTAGCAATGCCTCCTTATTGGATGCATTCATTATTTCAGACACCAAAACTGGGGTGTGGTGCTAGAAGATCATGTTAGTCTGGCAGAGGAGCTGCCTGGAGTTTTTATTGGCACCTATTTGCATGCAGGTGATTAATAAACATAAAACAATTATTCCCTTGCAAACACCCCTGTTGGATTCAGGTTGGAGAGGAACATATGTTTTGCCTGAGGGCAGGGACCAGGATCTGAATCCTCCATTGAGTGAAAGATACCAGGGGTTGCATCAGAAGCCAACAGCAGCAACCCCTAGAAAGGAATAAATACAGCAAAGTAGCAGAACAAAAGAATTGGCCCACAGTGAAATTGATCTCTAGCCTCCAAAGAAGAATTCTCTAAAGGACTTTGCAAGAATTATGCTTTTTAAGGAAAGGTTAATGCTCGTGCTGTATAACTTTGTGGAATATTTTACGGGTCTATGGTGTGGATCTAAAATTCAGAAACATTCAACTTTCCATTTTCTGGTTGTAATACATGGAATCTCGTTTGGAAAAAAAAATGTTATAAGTTCTGCACTAAGGGGAAGAGAACCTCTCACCTGCTTCACCTTTAGGGCTAAAGCTTTTGGAAACAACATTTTTTCCTAAAATCCAGGAATCCCTTCTGGGGACAATCCATCATTCCACTTGAAAAGCATTTGTTTATCATGACAGGCCTCTCATTCTAAGAAACCTCTGAAAGAACTGAGCACTGCAGAAAGGTACTGCTTTCTGCTAATACGTTTTTGGTTCTTTATATTATAAAAAAAAAGTTGTAAACCAAGGTGACATTTGCAGGGTACTGCGTCCACAGTGAGCTGGACTGCTTTGCTTTGGCTGTTAATTCTCACCATATGTTTTCCTACCAAAGCCTCAGGGCCTAAAGAGTTAACAAGGCACTTTTTCTCCTTTTGGGTTTCCTGTTTAAAGACAGTCTTTTTTTTCCTGAGCACTGTGCATGCAGCAGATCCTTGCACCAGCTCATCCCTTCAAGAGCTGGGAGGCTGCTGTAAGATCAGTTTACAAGGGAGCAGAGCCCGGTGTGCCTTAGGCCATGCTGATGTTAGGAGTGCTTTGCTGAAAGAAGTACGTGAGGTAGGTGCAGTGCTCTGGGTCTGGTCTGTGCTGCAGGAGTTGGCTTGTATTGCTCACATGAGCTTGGCTTGTATCAGCAGACCCTAGCAGAGGTGTAGTTTATGCAGTCAAAAGGTGCCTTTTTTTTTTTTTTTTGTCTTTTCCTGGTGTCAATTCTGCCTTTTCATGGAGGAAAATCTGCATTTCCTTGTGAAGCTTCACGCATACTAGACCCGTGTTAGCACTGGGAGTTCATCTGTGCTCAGACAGCAGGCTGCTGTATTTGTATTAGCCAGAGTTTGTAATGTCCTGAGGACAAGTCTGCAGCCCTAAAGCTGGCTAGGTGGCTAGAAGCCTTCCTGAGTGATGGAGCTTCTCCCCACAGGGGGTAGGGAGTGACAGCCAAGCACAGCCAAGCAATTAAAAGTAGAAATTGTTGAGAGGCAAAACTACCACCCCCTCTTGCTGTATTTAGCCCTTATGTAGAACAACTGCTGGCAGGGAGTGCCCTGAAGTTGTTCACCAACAGTTTCCTAGATTGCTCCACTCCCCAGAATCTGTGACCCCATCCAGTTAACCAAGCAGAGAAGCTTCAGCCCTGGGTAGGTGAGATGCTTTGTACAGGGACTGCCTTTTCTGTGCAAAACGTGTGTATGCTCAGCAGCTGTGCTTGTAGAAGCCAGTGAAGCCAATGTAGAAACCATGCAGCAATTGTATAACCAAAAAAGTTAGAGCTAGGGCATGTCTGGAGCTATTCTGTCCACTATTCCCAAGCAGTCTTCTGAGTTTGACTTTTGTCCATAGCAAAATGATGAAATGGTCACTGGCAGGAGCTGTTTGCAACAAAATGGAGCTGCCAATGTTCAGAGTGAAGATGTAGGAGCAGAAGGGAGAGATCAGGTTAAATTCCCAAGGATGTTTTAATTTGCTTTTGTCTCCAGCTTTGGCAGTAGGTTCCCATAAGAAGTATTAGCAGATGCCAAGGCTGACATTATGGATTGTGTTTGTGGTACTTAGGATTTCTTTAATTCAGTTTTCCGAGCTGAAGCAGGGACAGAATATTTATTTTGTATAAAATAGTTTGAGCTCTAAGGATGGAAAAACTTCCTCTAATTTTGCTACCTGTCAAGCACTGTGTGAGGAAAAATGAATTTATCCTACCTGTAAAAAGCTTATCCTTCAAGCCATTTCAAATTCTTCCGAGGTTTAACCTCATTCAGAGGTTCCATATGTTGTTATCAGGCTGCCATCAACAGCCACTAAGTGCAGGAAATTCTCACGTGAGCACTGATCAAACTAAACAGACTTAAGTTGTTCTAACAGATTTTTAAAAAAGCAAAATGGAAGCGGTGGAATTAAAACCCGTACAGCTTCTCTATTTTCCATGATCTTGGCTACGTTGGCTTGAACCTCTGCGTACTCCCAACCTGCAGAGGGCTATGTTAAAAAATAAATTAGTTGTCTTGAAAATGTAAAGTGACATTTTAAGTGTTTTGTTTCTGTGCTAATGTGCAATTAGGTAGTTATCCAATAAGCTTATTCATGTAGCCTAACTCAAGACAGCTGTGGGAGGAATAGAGAAACCCTTTACCGTTTAGGAACGGTAAGAAGGGAAGGGACGCTGAGAAGGATCTGTTGCAGTATCTCCAGTATGTTCTTCCTTTGTAGCATGGTAAAACATTAAAGGTTAACATGTTTTAATAAAAATTAAACTCTGCTGATCAAATCCATAGAGATGAAGCTAAAATGTGGATAATCTGAAAACCAGCAAGTGTGGTATAAGTTTGGTTCTATAACTGTCACCAGTACTTTGGTGTTTATGCGCACACATGAAAATAGTGCATCTCCTTCAGTTAATTTACAGGAATACGGACAACTCAGGCTCAGTCATAATTTGTGGAGAAAACCTGTGCCTCTCAAGAGCCTCTTCCATTCAGCAGAGGGCAGTGATCTTGCATCCACACCGTCTCCTCCTCACAGACTTGTTTGGCCGCTTCATCTCTGTGCAGATCATCAGGTGGTCACAGAAACTCAGCATTATGGAGAATGGTAAATACCTTGCACAGCAGTGGCAGGTGAGATGTAGGGGGTTCTCTTCCCTCAGAAGATGCACATCTTTCACCGTGTTGGACAGTTGTCCTGTGGGACAGATGATATCTGTGTCTTCACAAGCAGGGAAATGAAAGCTAAGAGCTGGTGACTTGCCAAAATGACCTAGAAGAGGAGCTGGAATCCATCCACTATTAATTATTCCAAGCAGCAACGAGCAGAGAAATTAAGTACATCTTCAGTATTTTTTAAGACGATGCCAGTCTCTATTGCAGACTACTCTTGACGTTTACTACTAAGTGCTTGAAGTGAGGATACTTGCAGTGTGTTATTGTCAAGAGTGTGATGAGGAGGAAAAGCTACGGCAAGAGGTGATGCTATTTTCAAAGAACCTTCTGTGGTCCCATAGCCCACCCCCCAAAAAAAAAAGTCTGAAATGGCTCATTGGGATGTGGAATATTGTAACATTTATCTACTTTTACCCAACAAATGTGGTGTGTTGAGGCCATGGCTGAAAGATGCCATTGTAGTGCAGAATGAGTTTAGCAGCAAATGCACGTGTTTAAATAGTTAAATGTCCATGGTTGGGGTTTATGGGAATCAGAACCTTTGAAGTACACAACCGGCCTGTGGCATCTGGGAGTTGGGAAGACATTTCCTAAGCTGTCAGATCGTTTTGTGGGTGTACTTTTTTTTGAACAACATTTTCTTGAATCTTTGAAGCTTCTGTCATTGGGCAAAGGCGAGTACAGGATTTAGAAGGATCTCCAGGAATGACTCATTTCTAATTTCATTTTAAAAAATGAAAGTTCAAACCTGTTTTACTTTATCATCATCCTTAAACTTGTGTAGCTCTCATTGGGTACCTTCAAGAAGAAAACAATTAAAAACAGGTTCTAAATTTATTTGTCTTGCAGTATTCGCTCACAGAACATGAGAAACCTACCCAAACCAGCACACTTGGGGCTTTGGCTGGGTACATCTGATATTCCTAGGTTTGTGTATTAGTATTTACTTCAGTGTTTATTGCCCATGCTTTGATGAAACATCAGGAAAGCTGGTTGTGTGAACACTGCCAGAGGTCAGCTTGCCTTCATCTCAGATGTTTACATAAGCTGGTTAAAGATTTGAGGTTAACCTCCGCTGATGTATTTAGGAGCTGTAAAGCCATAAGTTTTTGGTTTTGGTTTCTATGCTGGCTCCAAAATTTGCAGAGAACTAAACCAAAAGGTTCTTTATGTTCAAGAGCTGTGAAAAAGCTTATTAACACATGGCATTAATAGAAAAAAAAAATCTTTCCCCTGAACTGAAGAGCGTTTTTTTTTCCCCTCATAGCTTTTGGATGAATTACTCCTTAACTCATTAGATTCAAAGGCACAACACGTTTATGTACACTTAAAGCAGGAATGTTCCTTTATTTTCTACCTTTTTCATCAGTCTTTGGACGTTACCAAACAAGACCTAGAGCTAGACCTAGTTGAGAGATTCTCTAAACTCTTCATATTCGTCTTTCTTCCTAATTTTGTGGAAGTTGCTCTGTAGGTTTCCTACCTCTTTTGCGATGCCCAGGCTGCGATGGGCTGCCTGTCCCATCAGGGTACAGATGTGTTTTGCTCCCATTTTGGCTCCAAAGATCAGTCCCAAACTGCCTCCTCTCAGGGAGATCCTGAATGTGACGCAGTGGAAGTTATCTGTGCTGGAAGCCCAGGCTCATTTAGCATAGTAATTAGTGTTCTTTGGGAGGCTCGCAACGAGGACCAAATGAGCAGGAAATTCGGAGAGGTGTAATATGGTGTGTGACGAGGCTGGGGGGGAGGAAATGAAATGAAAATGGGTCAGGAGTGGGAGGCCTGGACGGAAGCAATTCCCCGTGGTGCCAGGATCCATTTAAGATTCAAAGCAGCAGCACATTACAAGGAGGGAGTAAGAAAGGCTGGTTTCGTTGTCCGAACTAAGCAAACTGGCCTTTCCACTAGGCTCCTCGGCAGAGCCTATAGCACCTGCAGCACAGGAGCATTTGATATGTATTGCCTCCCTAGCTGGAATGCTTTTCTGCCTTTGTTTTTGCCATGAGCCAACAGACAGCAAAGTAGAATGGGGATTCCTAAAGGAGGCTTTTAAAATATAATTGGAAATAAAATAAGAAATGTAAAGTCTGTCTTTGAACCGCCGTTGAAATGTTTTTGTCGTTACGATGCTAGACTTGAATTAGCTTGAGTTTGGATCCCAGCTTTACCCCAGGCTCCCTGTGTCTCCCTCTGCAAATCACTTTAACTGCACATCAGATCCCTGTTCTGTAAGGTGCAGGTAACCCCTTCTCTTTCAGTAGGCAAGGTGACAAAGGAAATTTGGGGGTAAGATCTCATTGTACGCGACTTAATACAATGTGGATTTGCTTTCTGGTGGCACAGCAAGGTACTACTGGAGCACAAATGTAAGCCTCCTGAAATATAAGTAGCCAGATATGCTGGTTGTATGAGATTGAATGAAACTCTTTCATAGGAGATGCTCCTTTTTGAAAATATTTACTGCATGCTGAGATGTAAAGCTGGGAGAAAAGAAACGTGCCTGCGCAATGCAACCTGCATGGGAAATAGAGAAGTCCTCTCTTTACAGTTCCACGTAGCTTTAAGAATGAGTGGGATCTCTAAGGTCTGATAAAAGTCTTGTGAAATACGGAATAAGAGCATACAGTATTTCAGCTACTGGTGGTCTGAAGCTCATCCCGTAAAAAACAAACAAAAACAACAACAACAAAAATGATGATAATAATAAAAAAAAACTCTCCATTGATTCACTTTGACTAGGTCTGTAACAGAGTGCAAGTTTGCCTGTGGAAAAACATGGCTCGCTTCTTACAGCGTGTACTTGAGAATAAATAAATCCAAAACGACATTGCAGAATTAGCAGAAACTTATCTATTCTGTGAGATAAGATGGAATCACGCAGAATACAAGAAAACTTGAACACGGACAGAGGAGGATGGTGACTGGTTATCTTCTATGTTGAGTGCAGGTCATTCAGGAATGGAGTCATACCAAGAAAATGCTGCCTTGTGGGGATTCTTTAACCAATTTCAGGCTCTGTGTAGTGGAAAACCTCAGGAGGGGAACCCAAGACTGCACTGTCAGTCCAATCATCAGGTGAGAAGAATAGCATCCAGACACAGCTCGATGCTCCATGTGCTGCAGAACTTCTGAACTTGGAACAGGAGCTTGATCTTTCTCTGAATTCATTTCACACCTTAAAAAAGTTGAATTGTCTTCATTTAACAAATCTTTGGCTATAACCTTTGCTACTAAAATGAAGCTATCCCTAAGGGAAATACTTCTGAGTTTCAGGATACAATTTCAACCTTTTATTTGCTGAGAAGAATCAAATAGGAAGCACCTGAAGGTGTCAGGATAAAGCATACGGAGGAGCCATCCACAATAACACTCTCACCATTTTTCCCTGCCTGCTTCTGAGAGAGGTTACTGGGACACTTCAGCACTGCGATTATGGGGTCAAAGCTTGGGTGTGCATTCAATGTCAGGAATTATTATTGCTATTTATGATATCCTACTGAAAATGCAGTGATGCTCAGGTGGCCACAGTGGGAATTCTTTGCACTACGAAGGAGGTCAGGCAGGAAGACCAAAATGATACCTTCTGGCTCAGCGTGTTTGGATTCTGTGTAATCACTGGGCTTAGACTGTTTCTCCTAAAGTCTGTTAGGATAATTAAAGCAGTAGTGGTATGCTGCACACAACATTGTCTAGGCTGCTAAATCAATAATCTCTAAAGCGAGCACTTTGTCTCCCTTGCAGATAACATTAGTTTTACTGCCTGATTTGAAAACAGTCTCATTTTGGATGTCTCGATTCAATTGCATTCATAGGAAAAACTTCCCTTGCTCACCGTGTGGATCCTCGGACTCTGTAAGTAAAGCTCAGAATCTAATGGACTCTCTCATATATGAAAGAATGCATTAACTACAGGTCAGCAAAATCTGTTTATTGTGTTGTTTTAGTATGGAGAGCTATTATTATTCTGTTGCTTTTAAGGCAGCCTGCTTAAAGGTAATTTAGCCTGTCCAAAGCCATGCAGAATGCCAACACGTAACTTCTGCTTGTTTACGTTAATGATACAGTACAGAGTCACAGTTCAGTGTTAACCTCAGTTTACCCTTGGGATAGCTGACTAGTAGGGAATGAAGAGTTTTTGTAAATGTTCTTTCTCTTTTTCACTTGTCAAGGATTGTCATGTGGTTTTCCTGGACTTGTCATCCATTCAAAATTAATTCAAAATAATCTTTTTTCTCAATTCCCCTTTAGGATTGAAATTCCACAGTGTTCTATAACGAGGGTAGAAACCATGAGCCCGAATCTATTTTTACTCCTTGACATAATCCTACGTCTTTTCCCACGATGATATTTGTAATCAGTGTGGGAATTTATACCAGGGTGGAGCCCTGAATTGTGTAAAAAGCCTTTCTCTCTTTTAGGATGGAAAGGCAAAGAACGCACCAGGGGATGGCTTTGTTTGACAGTGTCCCCAGGAGAGGAACTCCAGCACTAACATTTTACAAACAGGAATTGGACTGGCACAACCTCTGAATGTTATGCTCTTCTCAGGTGTCTCTGTGGGCATAAAAAGTCCAAGATTTCTAGTCCTTTGGGGAAGTGGAAGCCTCAATGCCTTCAGAAAGGTGACCTCACATGGCATTTCTCCACTGTCAGTCTTGAGCATCTGTGGCAGAATCACCAAGTGAATCCAAATCATCAAACTTCCTCACAATTAAAAGGTAATTGGTGGCATCCCGGCCTTTCAGGCACCAGACTGTTAAACACCTCATAAAACATTCAGAAGACTTGCAGAACCCAAAGAGGAAAATGAGGAGGGAGGTATTTTTTCCACCTGATGGACATGGTATGTAATTACCTTAGGCATATCCTGATTCTCTCTCTCTATTGCTCATCGCTGCTATGTCTAAGAATTACTTGATATTCAAAGAGTGCCCTAACCAAGTCAGGTTTTCATAACATGATTACATTATGAAACATTTTGCTCCTGTATATTACAGTGTGCACACATACACTTTCATCATGTATTGGACTGCAGTTTGTTCTCTGATACCATGCACCACAGGATGTCTACAAATTGAATTATTTCAGGATAGTTATGCTAAGTAGCTCCATGCAGGGAAACCTGTATTCTAGCACAAGAGCACCTTGTTCTCCTTTATCGTAATCCACCTTTAAAATGGGTTATGATGCAGAACAGGCCACTCCTATTTTGGAATAATTTTATATAGGAAGAGCTTTTGTGCTTTTGGCTCACACCCTGCATTAGCCAACAGAGCTTTGAAGTGTAGACAAGCCTCTAATGTGTCTCTAGTATTTCCATCCTGCTCCCTGGCTCCTGCCTGTTCTTTGGCTCTTCCTTTGGGAAGGTCCAGAGCAAAACCAAACCTGCAGAGCCCGTCATTTAAGTCTTTGTTTTTATAAGCTTCATACCAAGGGACGTTTCCAATCTGATTCCCAATTTACGTGCATCCTTAAGCATTTGAAAGGAGTATTTAGACGCAAGCTTCTGACTCTGAGCCATCCCCACAAATTATGTTAGTACATAAAATGTTTCCTTTCACACTTTGCTGAAAGAGAGGTCCCTCTGGAAGCCTGCAGTTCCTTTTGGGACCATTTGGTTATTTCTCTATTACGATTTCTTCTAAAACCACCCATCTTCCATTTTGTCAAATGCCATTTACACATCTGCTTCCATGGATTGCCATGGCTGCTTGCTTGTCCTCTCTTCATTTATTTGAGCCAGCTGCCTGTTTCGTTGGGTGTCCTGTCTCTAGTTTTATGTGGCTATTCCCTGTTTGTATTCTTCCAATCGTTTTCCATGCCTGTCCCTTACTGCTCTTGTCCTCTATAAGCAGCACAGCTCTGACCCATTTGATTTGTTCTTTCCTCCTGCAGGAGTCTGCTCCCATCTGCGATCACCCTGGCTGCTTTTCTCCATGGCTGGCCAGATGTGCAAATGGCATTTGAGACAGAGGACTACCGTGCAAGCACAGGTATGTGATGCAGTATCCATTTGCTGGCTTAGTAAACCTTCTCTAACAGTTCCCCTCATTTTGTTTGTATTTCTGACCTCCTGTGAGTACATGACATGGCTGCTTTTGGAGTCCTACCCATAATAACGCAACAAACGTAGAAGCTAATTTAGAGAGCTTGATCACATATAGATTAGGAGAGTTAGTTTATCTTCTAATTTATCACTCACTTTCTTGATACTATGAGGTCCTTCTATAGACAGGTTTAGATTTGACTATCCTGAGTAGTTCTGAAGCATCTGCAAACTCATTATTTCACTGCTCATCTCCAGCCCTACAGAGGCGCCGGCCTGCTCAGATGCTGTGACTTGTGAGGTCGGGGCACGAACACCAGCTCCTGTCATTCCCTGAACTTTCTATTTGTTGACTGCACAGCTCAGTCAAACATCAGCCATGGAACTGAAGGAATAGTTAAACAGATTTAAGAAACAATATCAAGTACAACCGCAGAGGCAAAAGGATCCTGGTTCACAAAAACGATGGAGGTGTTTTCTTCAAATAAAAAGAGGTTTATTAAGATAATGAGAATGACAATGTGGTGTGGGTGTTGTACATCTATTGCAGCATTAAGAGAAACAACAGCAAGTACAAAATCCTGCGGAACTTCTATAGTCATTATTATCACAGCCTATCTTGTCCATGCTACAGTTTTGTGTATCCAAAACTTCATTCCCATTTCTAATGGCAGAAAAACCAGAGACTTTCATCTTTCAAAAACAAAACAAAAATGAAACAAAATAAAACAACAAAAAAAAAAGATTCAATTCGATATAAATAACTCGCACTGGACATCTTAAAACTTTCAGATTTAATTACACATAAATAAATATATACAGATTTAGAACAGTTCAGTTTGGCCTGGTTCAAGTTCTGCTCCTTGTGCTTTATTAATTATAATTATTATTATTATTAATTTTAGAAACTTCTGTGCTGTTATCTGTAGGTTGTGGAGTTGTAATAAGTCCCGGGTATGACTTAACCTGCTTTATCCCCTGCAGTAGCAGTCGGAAGCTCTCCGTGGTCGGTTCCTGCCCTGGGAAGGACCAGGGTGAGGTTTGTTCCTCCCCTCGTGGCACGGCTCAGGGCTCCACGGCCCTGGGAAACCCACGTGGAGTCTGTCTGAAAACTGTAAACGAAGTCTGAAACTGCTTCAAATCCAAAGCAGTTCTGCTGGCAATTTTCTCCTGGCCTGGCTTTAGGGCTGGTGGGGAAATAGGAAGGTTTCCTCCGTGTCTGCCTGTTGAAACCAGCTGATAAATCCAGGTAAAGCCAGCGACCCAACTCCCTGCCCTCTTCTGCTCGTTCCTCTGCTTCTTGCACTGAGGAGGCCTCTTCTCGCTCTTCTCAGAACAAATTCCTGGAGCATGTCAGGATTTCGTTATGGGCTTTCAAAAAAATAAAATAAAAAATGAAAAATTGCACATGACTTGGCTTCCTGCATCCACGATTTAAAAGAAAAAAAAAAAAAAGGCAAAACCCAAAAGCCATAAAGCTGGCTTATTTTCTCATTCTCACTACGTCCATTAGAGTTGGTTTCTTCGTCTTAAATTCTTTAAATCTTTTCTCTCTTCTCTTTGTTCGCTTTACGAGTTTCATCCCGAGTTCAAATGTAGCAGTTCAGAAAAACGCTGCCCTGGGTCTTCGTCCCCCCGAGCAGCGTTTAACCTTCCTTTTGCTCCCAGGGAACGCTCCCGCCGGGCAGAGGGAGGGAGTCAGCGCGTTATTTCCGATGCTTCACTTCCTTTTCTGACGCTTTGGAGTCTCCAGCCGTGTGCCCGTTCCCTGTGCTGTTCATGAACATTTTATCCAGCCCCTTGAGGGACTCCACCAGGTAGTTCTGGAAGGCTGTGAGCGCCGCACAGATGGCCGGACCCCCAAAGCCGTGGGTTATCAAGCTGAAATGAGTCAAACAGCTCTGGACACCCGGCTCTAGGATGAGGGAGGGGCGGCTGTTCCCCAGCGGTGAGCGGTCCTGGGCTATCAAGTCTGCAAACTCTTTACAAATTTGCCTGCAAGAGAAAGGTTTGCGTTACTATAAATGCTGCTGGAAAGCTGCGGGGGTGTTTGGGGCCTCTTTTCCTGCTCCTTGCACAAGCTCCAGCCTGCAGAAAGCCCCTGCATGCAGCCCAAAGGGCACGTCCAGCAGTGCCACGAGGTCCCCTGGGGTTAGGTTAACCTCTCCCGTGTAGGAACAAGCCCTTCAATCCATGCTAATTATTCATCTTTCTGCACGTTCTCCAGGTGTGGCTGTGCGCAGTTTATGAGGCCAGAAAAGGAAGCTTTCGGGGCAGAAGAGGAAGTTTTTGGGGCTAACGCCGCCCTTCCCTTGCAGGCTGCGTGTACCTGCCATGCTGTGGCCGGGTAAGTACTCACTTGGTAGCCAGCAGCATGTTTTTCCTGGTGTGGAGCTCGGTGGGGTCAGAGTGCTGTCGGCACAGGTACTCTGCTGCTGCTTTGGCTGGGAACTCCGTTTCGCACACGTAGCCGAAATCCCGGGCCAGGTGGACGGCTTCACCTACAAGCAGGAGAGATTGACAAGCTGCATCAACACCTGTGTGAAAGGGAACATTTTTTATAGCAGCCTCAGACATCTCACTGACATGGCTCACGGGACTGCAGTGCTCTCCTTTCTCAATCACCACCCAAGAGCCCTCTCCACCTTTGGCTCTCGAGCTGGTGCAGAGACACCACTAAGAGTTTCTTGCACCCATCCGTAAAACAGGGAGTCCACACAGGTCCGACTGAACCATCACCACCTCTAAACAGAAGCTGGTCCCTTCTTTTGATAACTTAAAAGGCATCAAGCAGGTGGTGGCTGGCGTTGGATCAGGATGTGTGGCTCACTAAGCTGCTCTCCTCCAAAAGAAAGAACAGCAGAGGTGGTTCTGACTTGGCCCCTTCCCTTGCTGTATCTGTCTCTCCTCACGTCTTCCAAAATTTCCTGCTGCCCTCTCCAAACTGAGCAAATCATAGACTAGTCCTAGAATTTTAAACAGGCTGGAGGGTGCAAAGCAACCTCAGCCCTGTTACTGCCAGAAAAAAACAAGGGTGTGAGGATGGAAGGAGCTGAAGGAAGGTGTTTACGTCCTCCCACAGCGAGCAGGGCCCGCGGGCTGGACGTGCAGGCAGCATATCCATCACCCCCTGGAAATGCCCACCCATTGATGAAATTGATCCATCTCCAGGCGTCCCCCTGGAAGTAATCAGAGCTGATGGCAATTGATCATGCCCAGCACCCGAAATCCTGGTCGGGCAGGCAGAGCTAATTTGACTTGCCCCCTGCTGCTCGCATGTATTAGGCCATCCATCCTGATAGCATTAACCTAGATCCCACCACAGCTTTCCCAGCTCCCAGAGCTGGCTCTGTGAAGCTGTGTCACGGGGAAAGTGTCTGTGCTTTCTACATACAGCTGATGCTTTCCACTTTCTCTCTTCTTCCAAAGAAGCGACGGATAAGGTAAACCTAGAGAATTGGAGCTGCAGTTGTTTGTATGTTAGGAAACAATCAAAACACACTGGCTGCTGAAAAACAGCTATTGTGGCAATAAAAAAGGACTGGATGTCCTCGTGGTGAGAGCCAAGGCTGGAGCCTGGATTTATTTCCTCCTATGAGTGTGTGGGAATGGCTCAATGTTTTAAAGGCAATTTGGATGCTGGCTTAGAGAGGCTTCAGCAGAGGGGACAAGTGGGCTTGGAGACAGGAGCCTGCAGCCTGCCTGAACACGTGCCTCTTTCTGAGAACTTGGGCATGCTTCTGAAGTTGAGATACAGCCTTGCTGCCTGTCCAGACCCATGCTGGAGCTACCTGATGAGGCAGAGGCTCAAGAGATGGCAAGAGTTCCCTAAGGAAGCTGTGCTACCTGCATGCTGCCCTTGTATTGCTCCCTGGAATCACAAGCCCCCACCCTCCCCCATCTATACAAACAGTTTTGGGTCTTCTGTGTAACAAAAAGTATATTATTAGCACTCAAAAAAAAAAAAAAAACCTAGTATTTTTTAAAAATGAACAGACATTTGGGAAAACAGAGGGGAGAAAATATTAAAGCAAGGCAGCAAACATCCAAGAAAATAAGTGCCTGGTGCATGGAGGGACAAGCCAGTTTCTGTGTGCTGGGTAATGACAAAGCACTGACACCTTCCTCTGCATGAAACATCTCCCAGTACCATAACACTTACGTGCAGGAGGAAATTATATCCATCAAGCACACATGGCGCCACTCTTTTATTTACTATGAGCTGGTAAGCAGCAACCAAAACATCGGCAGCCACCTGAAATCAAAATGTACATTTCTTCCTTCCTTTCTTTCTTTCACTCTTTTCTTTCTCCTCTTTTAATGGAAATCAGCCTTTCATTCAGCACAAACCAACTGCCCCCAGTAACAACCTCCGCCTAATGAAGCGGGTCATTTAATTTGCTGCCAACAATGGAAATGATTTTCTATTCAGAAACTGCAGGCAGCTGCCTCCAACACGCTGGGCTCGAGCACAATGGATTCCGGAGCTGGAAGGGAGTCGTAGCTGTCACTGCATTTGTTTGTGTCCCGTGCCCTTTTCTCCAAAGACCACATCGTCATTTCCATAGTGCGAAAAGTAGGAGGGGAGCAAACGACCAGGCGGCTCCGAGCACCTCAAGCTGCACAGCACCTTTGCTATAGCTGCACCCAGCCCTTAGCACCATGGGCTGAGCCACCGCAAACTTTATCTCCACCTGCAAGCCCTCAGAGCCGCGTGGCATCTCCTCCGTGTCTCGTTTGTCCCCTGCTGTGCCAGCAGAGGAGAACCTGGCTCCCATATGGGGCATCTTTTAGGGGACACAAGGCATCAACCTGTGCTGTGCAGCCCCAACAGAACAGGTCGGTGCTGCCCAGGGACAGCCCAGCCCTTGGGCACGATCACAGCAGGCGATTTTGTGGCCCGAGAGGGCACGTGGTGCTACAGGATGACTGCCAGGCTGAAACCCCAGCAGCTTTATTCAGGCCTGTTTGAGTTTGTTTGCTGTGATCTTGATTAAGTTTTACCAAAACTAGTTCCCAGAAGTGGCTGGGAAATTTAGGCAGGGCCAAAAGGGAGCTTGCAGCTCTGATGTTCCACCCAGTTCAGGTCCCGAACACCTTTTCCAGCATGAGCCATGACTGGTCCGACAGAAATGTCTCAGTTTCAGAGGACAGACGTGTTTGAATCAGCAGGGAGACTTCCACGGGGATATTTCCAGTCTCGGTCGCAGTTAGTGGTGACCACTGCATACTTTGTTTTAAGTGTTCTCGGTTGTGGAAAGCTGCAAATGAAGGGTGTTGAAGTTTCGGCACTCCCGTCTCACGAGGGAGCGAAGAGGCTCTTACCTTCCACCAGCGAGGTCAGCAGGGTGACGTTTGCAGCTTTGCGCCTTCCCGCGGGTAGGTTTAGTCCGATTTTCTCTAGCCTTTCCCTTAAACACCGACCCCCGTTTTTTGATTTTGCCCTGAAGAGAAAGGAGGAAAAACAACTGTGATGTAATTAAGGTTTAAAATGATCATTATTCCAGTTTAAGCTTGTAGGTTGGAAGGGAAAGCAACAAAATCCTGTTCTCGGTAAGCCACACACCCCCAATTTCTCTTCTCCACTAACATGGGATGTAAACCCCGGTGCAGGACACCCAGCTGGCTTCGGAGGCATCCCCTGCACAAAGCAGGGAGCTCCCGGGAGCGCCGTGCCCCTTACCTGCGCAGGACCCCGCCGAGGAGGGAGGCGTTGAGACACTCGGGGGGCGAGAGCCGTCTCTGCACCTCCCCGACCGTCACCTTGTACTTGGAGGTGGAGCTGAGCAGGGAGAGGCGGCCAGGCACCGAGCAGAAGACCTCGTTGGGATTCGTCACCCCTCCGATCAGGCCGTCTTTGTTCATGGACAGGGTGGGGATGGTGGTGCCGTTCGCCTTCGAGGGGATGGGCACTGGGAGACAAGGAGGGGAGAGAAGGGGAGACGGGGGCTGAGATGCCGGAGCTCGGGAAGCAGCTCGGTGGCTGCCGGCAGCTTTCTAGCAGCCAGCACGAGCGCTGCTAGCCGGAGGTGTAAGCGTGGCTGCCGGCGATAGCTCGGGTTCGTGTTCTCTTCAATGAAGGAAAAGAGAGAGGTGGGGTTGATGAAACCGAACTAAAAAAAAAAAGAAAAAGAATGGAAGGAGCCCAGGCTCTGCTCTCGCCTGCTTTCCCACACCTCCCAGCTCTAGTGGAATTAATCCCGGGGTTTCGGGTTAGTCTCCTGGAAGGCTGAGGTCTGCCCACAGCATCGGGCTGCGCCTGCTGCCCTGTGTCCCCTGGTGTGGGTGGCAGCGAAGCACTGGCCCTTCGCAGGGGTGCACGTTCCTCTCTCCTGGCCTGGGAAGCTGCTGCATCCCTCCAGCCTCCATCCCCAGGGCTCAGCTCCCACCTTCCTGCCCTGCAGAAAGCCAGGGAGGTGCCGGGAGGGCTGAGCACCGTGCCCGTAGGAACAGGGGAAAGGCTGCAGCTTTGGGATTAGCCCCACAACAAGCCGCAGCCCTAAAATCACATCAGGCCGGGCTGAAAGGAAGCTTGAGCCGATCGAACGCGATTAATCCAGCGCAAACTTCCTTTTGCTCAATGGACAGGAGTCGGTTAGCAAAGAAATGAGGCAGGCAGTGGTGAACACAGCACCACGCCGGGCCCTGGCATGGCACCGGGCTGACACGGGCACAGTTTTCCCATACGTCACCCCACTGAGAAACGGTCTGAGACGCAGTAAAGGTTTATAGGTTCAAACTATGGCTGTCGCCCGTGCCAAATCTCTTCTGGCTTTCATGTTCTGAAATTAATCACCAATTTACCTCTGGAAAAAAAAAGCAAGTTTTCAAAGAATCCAAAGGGGACTGCAAACGCCGTCGCTCCAGATCATTTCAGCCCTGGCATTGCTTGTGGTGCCTTGGTAATGGAACAGCTCGCGTTCGAGTAATGCAGCAACGAATGCCAGGGTGAGATGTGGGTTTAATAAAGGAAATACGCATGCCCAAAATGAAACAGAAAACCCCCAAATTAATTGGGAAGGCTACGTAGACTGGACCTGTTAGTGGACTCTTACAATCAGCATATTGTAAATAGAGCTCAACAACTTGTTAGTGTGGCAATAAAAAGCAGCACATGGTACATAAAAATGGCTAATGTTTTAGGGCTGAGAGATGGATGGAAATGAGCTAAGGTACATTAAGTTCCCTCTAGCATGAAACGTGGGCAAAGTCAGGGGATTGAAGGGCAAGGTGCTGGAGTCGGTAACTGCGGGGCTGGCATGTGCCACGACTGTGGCTGGCTGAGGGATGTCAAGGGAGGAACAAATACAGGAACATCACCGCTGACGGAGGAAACCAGAGACATTTCCAGGAAGCAGCGACTTCAAAGTTTTCTCTCCCAGGCCCAGAACAGGTTATATTTGTCTCTAAATTACCCTTGAAATAAAAAGTCAGAGCATGTTTTACAAATATCCATGCAGTGCTGCGAAGGCGTGTGTCACGGTAGGGCCAAGCACCCCAGCACGTGTGGCTCCTGCTGCAGTGGGGCCACCCCATAACCAGACCCGTGGGGACCCCTGGGTTGCTTGCTGCACCAGGTATTTATCAGTGCCTGCAGTGCTCTGCATCCTTTATACACTCACACATCTGTGCATGCCTGGAGTCATGCAGTGGTGTTACCCGAGCCTGCATGCATGGCCGGGGACCTGCGGGCACACACCAGGGGCCGAGCAGTCATGCAGGAGAGGGGCTCATGCTGCACCACACATTCCCATGAAATGTGGCAGCTGGGAAAGGAGTCAAAGCTCGCTGGCACCAGCAGCAAACACCCGAACCTACGGAAAATTGGCCTGGAGATCAGCCAGGTGGCACAGCGGGCACGTGCTGCGAGGGGGTGGCCACGGGGACAGGACACCAGGCAGCACGGGTGGGTGCTGGTGCACAGCAGGGTGACGGCAGGGGGACGCAACACTTTGGAAACATACTGGCCTTTGTGGGGATGACCCTACGGTCAGACACAAATCCCCCTGGAGAGCTGTAACCCAGAGCCCCCCATGGTGCAGGTGATGCCCTGAGCAGCCGGACCACCCTTGCTGTGTGCACCACGGAGCCACGGGAGCACCGGCACCGAAGCGCCCGGGCTGGACCGTGCGTATCGGCATCGCTCTTCTGCCTCGAGGCCAAGCTGAGAGCACGGCCCCATCGCCTTTGGCACGAGCATGCATGGATGGGACAAGGGCAGAGCTGGCAGCACGGCACACCAAATGGCAAGGGGGAACGGGGCGGGTGGCAGCCCAGCATCACGCAGGCGTTAGCGGCAGTGCTGGAAACCGAGCCCGGCCTCTTGAGTCCTGTAACAGTGCTTCAGCCATTAGACAGTGTTGCCTCAATACAACAAGAATAAACATAGCCACGTTCGCCATTAATTATTAATTATTGTTATTTGGCCTCACCTGCTGTTTGCCTGGTCTGATCTGCAGCTTGTTTGCCCATAAACATGCTGCAGGAGGGAGACAAGCTACCATTAAAGCCTGACAGCTTTGTTTCCTTGGCTTTGGGGGAACCAAAATTGTCTCTTGTCATCTGAGTAAACCAAAAGTCCCCCTCGATCTTCAGTTGCTGCTTTCCCGTTCCCGCAAGCAGCAGGTGATCGGAGCACCTGAGCCAGCCTGCAGACAAGAAGGAAGCATGAGACCGGTGCAGGCGCAGCACCCGGCGCAGCGCCCGAGCGCGCCTCCTGCCCCGGCGTCCTGTGGCTGCGGGCAGGAGCAGGGGACGCATCCAGCCCACGGCGGGTGCATGCGGGAGGCTGAGCCCTGCGGGCAGCACCCCAGGGTGCCCGGCACGGCATCACCCCTAAGCTACGGTGCAGAAAAAGACACGGCTGGGGCAGGGAGGGGGTGCTCACCACTGTTTCTGGGCACCGCGCAGGTGGGATGTGAGGGGAAGCGCTCGGTGCCGCCGTCTCCGAGAGGGGTCGTGGGGCAAAGCACAGAGCTGAGCCCCCCGGGGGGTTTGCAGGCGGCACAGCTGGGAGCAGAAATGTCACATTGGTGTCACCGCACTGGACGCCCCCTCTAAGGTCTCCTGGGGTTGGGCCATGGAGATACCTGCCCTTAGCTCCAGGGATATCGCTCTTCCCTCTGGTCCCCATCACCACATGTGACCGGTCCCTGAAGCAGGCAGGTACCAGCTTCTGTCTCGGGCAGGCTGGGAGCACACCCACAACCACAGAGGATGGAGTTTGGGACAGAAACGTGCCCCACAGGCTGCTCGATCCTACAGGGATGGGCCCATGCATCACACACAGACCAGCAAGGGAGGACTTGGGTGCTTGTGCCCCATCCATGGGGGTGCCCACACGTTTGGCCCCCTCCAAGGGGCAGCTTGGGCACAGCTGAGCCCACCCTATCCCACCCGGGGCTTGGTTTTCAACAAGAAATGTTCAAATGTGTTGGGTTTTTGATAAAACGAGCCGCTGACTTGCCAGCGGGGTTGTTGCAGCCCAGGGAGCTGGGGAAGAAACCGAGAGCCAGGGGTGAGTTACGAGAGAGCCACAGGGATGTGTCTGCATGGGAGAAAGGGGGAAAAAATCCTTCTGCTCCCCAAAACCCCTGGGTCATTGAGGCTGGGCTGCTGCCCTGCATCCCCTTAAGCTTTGCTCGCCCTTTCCTGTAGCCACAGGTCTCTCTGCTCTCCATGGGAGGGTTTTTACTCTGCGTGTTGCTTAGCTCAGATTTAGGCTGTTCCTTCTAACCCAACAAATCCAAAGGGTCTTGCCCCCTGCTGCTGACCCTCAGCTCCTTACACGGAGGGGAGCTCAGCTGCTGGGGTCCCCCGACAAAGCCCCAGCACCGCGCTTCACCCCAGTGAGCACCCCAGACTGGGAATGCTGCTGCAGGGCTGGGGAGTGATGGGGCTGCAAGAAAACACTGCTGGGCTTTGCAGGAGCATCCCGGGGATCCAACCAGGAGGGAAAAACTGAGTTTGAAACACGGCTGTGCTGACAGGGCCCTTTCCCCAAGACCTCAAAGAGTTTCCCGCGGCTAATCCCCAGCCCGGCGCTGATACAGGACCTGCTGCTTGAGTCATTGCCTCGCTCCCGGTGCCTCGGTGAGCTGGCTAATTACTGCAGCCGGGGAAAACTGAGGCACAGAACAAGTTAAATCATTTACCAAAGAGCAGGCATACGAGCACGATCTGAATGCACGCATTTCTGGTCTGTGGGAATGCTTTTATAAGCAATCCGGGCTTTATGGCACTTCCTAAAAGTTGGGCAATAGCTACAGAAAGCTGATTAGGTATGTCCCGGTATGTCCCCTGCTTCCATAGCACCCAAATCTCTTAAATGCCCTGGGATAATGCTGTATTTGCCACTGCATCCTCTTGTCTCACGGTGCCCTCGCATTTTGAAGTCTGCTGTTGAGGACGTCCCAGTGCCAATAAAAGGTGTATGAGTTCTTGCCGAACGTGGGAAGGAAAACGATCCTAATTTCTTCTGTGGATGGCCACAAGAAGCGTTCCCATGAGGCTCACCACCTCGCTGCCTCCTTTCAGGTTGCAGGGGAGGTGCCACTTGCTGTGCATTGCGTGCACATCGCAGAGTGGCACCGGCCCTGCCGCAGCTCCGTGGGTAGGCACGGCTTTGTCTTCCCTTCAAGCCCAAACAGCTTCTGATCTCCTGTCAGAGAGGCTTTTTTTTTTTTTTGTGCTGACTTGTTTCTAGTTGGTCTTTTAAGCACCCTTTGGGTGTAGCAGGCAGCGGCGATGAAACTCACACAGCTCAATTTGCTGTGGCGTGAAAACTCCTGATTCAGAGAGAGCGATTTCAGGGTAGCTCCTGGTTTCCAAGCACAGCGAAGGCTTCATCCCTTCTCTTGCTGGGTGCATCCCGCTGCCCTGCAGTCATCCTCCAGCCTCCTCTGCAGCCAAGGAGTCTCTCTGTGGCACCCACGGGTCACCTCCACAGCTGGGGCTCCACCGTCTCCATCAGCAAAAAGGAGATACCAACATCTACCTGGGACGGATGCTGGGATACACAATTAACACTGGCCAAGTGACCCCTGGGTGGAAGATTTCTCCTGACAAGAAGCCCTGGGGTGGGAAATGCAGCCAGCAGGAGGTGGTCCGGTGCCTGAGCACAGAATGTGGTGATGCTTCTTGGAGTAGGGAGGCAAGCACTATGGGCACAAGGGCCCAGCAGCTCCAGGGATGTAACTGGGGGCCAGCTCCGGCTGAGGTGTCCTGGGAGGAAGTTTCTGGTCTGGTTTGCAGAGGTGGGTCCTGTGGCTTTATCATTCCAGGTACAAAGAGGAAGGAGCACAAGCAGCACGCTCTTCAGGGGCTTTTACCCAAGGAGCCCGAATTCCCTGCCTTTCCCTGGGGAGTTTGTGCACAGCCAGACCCACAGCCTCATGCTCTGCTGCCTGCTCACCCCTCTCCTTCCCATCCACATTAACAAACTGAAACTACATCCCATCTCCTGAAAATGGCTACTTTTACCTGCAGACAGCCCCTTCCCACCCCATGCAGGGTCTGTGCCCGTGGGGACATCACCGGTCCCGCGGCTGCTCCGTGCCCCTACACCGATGCTGACTGCACCCCGCCAGCTTTTTTTGTTTTAAGGGAAAAGAGATTTTACCCACAAAAAGAGAAAAAAAAATGAAATACTGACTCATTCCCATTTGAGAAATGTGCTGTCTGCTTGCGAAATAGTTTGTAAGCAGGAGAATTTGTGGCGCTTGGAAATCAGATTGCTTTTCGCGCTATTATTTGCCCGGTTCCATTTCCAGCCAAAGCTCAGGGTGCTGCGAGGGGAAAAACAAGTCCAGAGGGAACATGCAAATCGCTGCCGTCTGACAAGGCTGTTGTCTTCCTTCCCGGGGTACATTACAGGTAAATCCTCCTCCTGAATCCCTGGATGTTGGCGCTTTTGTTGCGACACCTCTTTTAAGGGCGGGAGCGTGCTGGAGCTTAGATCTCATTTTAAAGCGCTATCAGGTAATGTCTCGGGAGCCCACCTTGTAACTCAATTTCACATCTCCAGCCCCAAAAGCATCTCAGCACCGCAGGACAGCTCCGTGCCAGGGACACTAGCACCCCACGAACCAATTTTGGCTGCTCCTTGTTGCAGTTTCTGGCGTTTTGCCTCCCTGCCTCTCGTCGGCAGCAGGCGAGCCACGGGCATCGGAGCCCAGGGATGGCACCGAGAGCCCAGCCCAAATTTCGGTTCCCTGCAGCTCTGCCCAGCTCCAGGCAGTGTGGGGAAGCCTTGGCTGGCTGGGAAGCTGTGCTGGTGGGCAGCCCCTGATGAAAGGTGCTTCAAAAAAGGCACAGGGTTAGCGCCGTCTTTCAGGAAGAGCGCTCGGCGAACTCATCTAGCCTTACTTTGAATGTCTCTGATGTAAATTATCCGACCGAGATACATACATAAAGAAGTGGCTGCGTGTGGGTGTGAGCCAGAGGCGACTGCTCCTGCCGTGGCTTTAAAAGCCCTGTTTCGGCGAGGAGGTGCTGCAGAGTTCAGCTTCTTCAATTTCCTGGTGCTTCAGCGCAGAGGTATTTATTGATGGTCCGGGGAAGGAGGTCAGTGCCATCAGCTATATTTCAAGCCCGCAGTCTGTAATTATCCTTTCTTCCCAGAGGGGATTATACAGGTATTTTCTTTATCTTGAATGCACAACCCGAATCGAGTCCCCATGTCAAAGGGAGCCTCTCTAGGAAACGCTGTAATCGGCTCAAAGGCCTTTTCAAATGGAAGGATGGAAAGAATCTTGTTTTTTATCTCGGGGCTTTGCAGATTGCTCGGCCCTGATAGGGAAATGGGGCTGGGACCCTCGAGAGGTGAGGGAGCAGAGGTGCAAGTCAGCAGCCCCAAACCATTCCCACGAGAAAGGTAATCAGGAGAGGTCCCATGCCTATGCAAAGCTGCCCCACTTAACATTTTGTTTCCAATGCAAATCAATACATTAAGTTACGAACTAAATTTTAAGGTGCCGTGTGATATAAACTGTGATTTTTCTTTCTCTTACAGCTGCTGAAGTGCCTGCTGTCTCTCACCGGGCACTTGTCTGTTTCTGGGGAGTTTCAGGCCAGATTGAGGAGGTTCAGCCTCCCTGGGGCTGGTTCAGCATCTCCATTAAAGACAGCACCTGGTTACACATCTTTAAAGAAACAGCCAATCCACAGAATAACCAAAATTATTCACACACACCTTTGCAAAACCACCTTCAGGACTGGGGAGGGGATTAGTAACCGATTTGCAATTAATTATTCCAGCTCTTGCATTTCCCTGCTTTGCCATTTAGGCACAACTCAAGCTCAGATGCTCTTGTTCAGAATCTTTCATGAATTTGGGAAGAGATCACAGTTTGTTGGGAGTGCCACAAGTTTCCCTGCTGGGCTTGGATTTGGGGACTGCGTCGTGCTGTCGGGGGAGCCCCAGCAAGCACCTGAGGAAGCAGCCTGGATAAAAACCTCAGGAAGCAGCATTAAAGATTAAAAATCCTCCTAACTCATCAAATCCAAGTGCCCCAAGCTTCCCAGAAATTAATGAAAAAGGATTTGGATGCTGCTTCTGAATGCTGAAACTTACTTGCAGATATTTTCTGCCCATGTTTTCTGCTGTTCACCGGCAGAAGTGCTCTGGCAGTGCCATGCCCTGACCCCTTCTGCACCTCTCCCTGCCACATTTACAACATGAAAAGTCAGTGCAGGGATTCAGATTATTTCACTTCCCCTCCCAATTCCGTATTTTTTTTCTGAATTTCCAGCTAAGCTCTTTGCCACCTGAGCAAGAAAAACAACTATTTAAAATTCGGTTCAATTATTAACTGCTCTGGCCAGATCTAAGACTCTGCCTCTTTTTGTATAGAAAAAGCACATTTCACATCACAGAAATTACACAGGTAGGCAGGAAAAAGAACCGGGAGGCTGGATGGCTGTAGGATTTAAGTGAGAGGAACTGGAAATCTGCACGGCTCCATGCAGCCGACAAGGAAAGTTTCTCATCAAATGTCGCCCCAGCAGCGATCGCTCCCGCCTGCGCCCACTGCACCGCTCTGCCCCGTAGCGTTCGGCATCACAGGTTTATTCATTTAGCTGCACAAACTCCCATTACATTTTGGCAACCGGTATATGGGATCTTTATGTGTTTAAACAGTATAATCCATTTTACAGTAACATGCTTGAGAGGTTTTCCCTGTATTCCCTATAGGAGCGCCTGAATTTGTGTGGCTTGGATCTACATAATCTAAAAAGGGAGAACAAAGATGCTGTGTCTCTTGCAAACGGCGGTGGATCCTGCGTAAGCCATGGTAATGTTGCTATCAATTTGTTAAAATGTATTTAGATTATTGAGGGGCATAAGACCCTTCAGCAAAGATTAGACATGAATAATAATAGGAAAATACTTCTCATACGGAACTCGCTGCCAATCCGCGGAGCATTTGGGGAGGTTTCCATTTGATTCCCAGACCGCAGCAGCGCACAGAGGTCAGTTCACCTGCCCTTTTGGAGTCACCGGCTCACCTGGGGAGAGCTTTTGGGGGAGACACCACTTTGTGGTGTCACAGTGAAGCTGCTTTTACCTGCCCTGCTCAGGGATGCCCTGGGATCTGTAAAGCCATGCACTGGTGGCAGGTTGGGCCAAGTGACCGCATTGCAGCAAGGTCGCTCCCGGGTGCCAGGACGCGGCGTGGGGACACGTGTGTCAAGAGCCCTCTGCAGCAGTACGGGGACTACGACAGTGCCAGGGGGACCCAGGGGAAGGAGCAACAGCAGAATCCTGCAGGGAAAACAGCTCTGGCTGGCCACAGAAACAGCAGCAGGAGGAATCGAGCTGGCCATCGGGACGGCACACATCCATACCCAGGCTGCTGCGGTGCAGCCTTACGGTGCCTGCAAAGCCTCTGATGTTTCTCCAACGATTGCCCCAACCCTTGCTAGCCTGGATCTGCTTGAGCTGGGTGCTTGGAGCAACCTGGACACCTGTGCTCAGATCCCCCGCTCACACCCCATCAGCCCCAAGACTTCAGCCCCGCTCTGTCCTGGTGCGCGCCCCGGGGATGCGCCGTCCCCACGCAGCCACCTTGAAGGGGACAGCACCAGGGACACGGCTCCTGTCCGACCAGTCCGGAGGGAACAGGGCCTGACCCGACCCCTCACTGCCTGGCGCCTCGGCACTCGGGTGACTGATGCCAGATAAATGCCTGAGATAGAGGGCGGGGAGCCTTGGCCCCACTGGAATCCCAAGCACGCACCGCGGACACTGTGGGAGCTGGGGAAGGTGAACCCGCACGCAGCTCCCCTCGTCCAGCTCCGGAGCCACTGGCACAACCAAACGCTGCTGTATTTGATTGCAGAGGGTGGTTTGGGCTCATTTCTAGCAATTCTTCCTCATTCCCTACTGCTTCTCTGCTCTTCTCCTAGGAGCCCCAACATTTAACCTCTCCCTGAACCAAAGGCGATACCTGGACGGGGCAGAACTGGGCATGGAACAGGGCACGGAGCCGAGAGCCGAGCATGCAGCAGCTCCAAGCATTATATCCACACTTGCTAATTAGTTCCTCCATTAAGAATTAAAATAAACAAACACATGGAAGGACAGCAAGAATGAGTAATTCCCTAGGATCACACAGGAAAGGGTGGGATGATTTAGTGGTTACGGCACTAGTCTGGGACTTCAGAGAACCTCGTTTAGGCTCTTTAACTAATTAAGGCAGATTGCGCGCATTTTTTTTCCTGAGATCACATATCTCAGAACATTACTAAACAGGGAGGAATGGGCTGCCTTGGCCTCTGCTCCACCGTGGTTGCGGCGTGACCCCGGGCACGTCCCCGGCTGGCGGCACGGAGCCGGTCCCATGGGTCTGTGGCACCGTGGGTCTGTCCCACCGTGCCCCGTGGGCCGGTGTCCCGTGGGTGCTGGCCGGGCGCGTGCCTCCTGCACGGCCCCGGCTGCAGACCGAGGATCTCAGCACCACCTCCTCCGTGGGGTGTGCGTCACCGGGCCTGGCTTCCCGGCCAAGCAGCGCCCGGGCGGTGGCTTTTTGGAGCACGTTGCGAGCTGGAGGCATCTGCACCGTGGCTGGAGGGCTACGGGAATGGGAGCTGCTGAGCCCAGCAGCCAAAATGGGTGCTGGGGGGTCTTTGCCTGTCTCCCCCTGAGTCTTGTTGCTGTGGTATAGGGGGGATGCCCTGCTTTGGCCTCAGGCAGCATGCACAACAGGCAGGAAGAGAAGATCCATAGGGTGAGACAAGCAGAAAGGGCTGGATCGCGATATTTGGGGTGCTGGGCACAAACCGGAGCACAGGAAGAGGTCGCCTTGGTCTTGGCTAGGACCAGCAACCTGAGCAAGGAGCAGAAAATCTTGATATTGCACTAAAACACCCCCGGGGAAGACCTTCCCAGAGGCACTGAGTTTTCCCCAGCGAAGCAGCTGGCGACTGACCGTGTCCCTGCCCACAAGCAGCTCACGCGTGACCGGCTGCCACCATGTGCCACCGGCTCCCGAGGGCCCTTTGGCCCCCGAGCATGCCCGGCGGCTGCATCCTGCCCACCCTGACAAGCAGGGGCTGCAGCACCCGAGCTCAAGGCAAGCACTCGGGCTGCCAAAACATCCCGCAGCCCCCACAGCCGAGGCGTGCAGGAATCGCTCCTCCAGGGCCAGCCCAGCGCGGCGCCGTCCCATGGGGAAACCGCACCTGGAGTCCGGCTCCTCTTGGTTTGACTCCCCAGCCACATGCCAATAAAGCAACCCAAGCTGGCTTTTCTGAACCTACCCTTTCAGAGCTGCTCTTTACTTCCAACAAAGAAAAAAAAAAAAAAACTCATTTAGAAGCATCTAATTAAACAGTAAGTCATGACAAGGTACATGAAACTTGGAGATAACGCATGCCTGGGAGGCACTGGGAAGGTTGAGACAAAGCCCAGCGCCTCCACCGGTACCCGAGCGTGTTATCTCGCATGAACACACACCTGGTTTTATCCTGGTGCAATTATAGGACATTAAAAATATAATTTTAATGGAGGAACGGTGATCTGGCCGCAGTTCAGAGTGAAAACTTTCTTTCAAGTTTCTCTGTTTGATTAGCTGGGGCTCCTGCAGCGCGCGCATGTGTGCGCGAGGGAGCAGAGCCCGCGTCTGGGGGTGCGGCGGCGTTTTGATGAGCACCGCACCGCGCCGGCTGCGCGAGGGCTTGTCGAAACTTTAAAGCCTTTGCGAGCGGAGCTGAGGAAGGCAGCAAAGCCTCCCTCAAGCCCCGGCTTGTCCCGGGTGAGCCCCTTTTCCCACTCAGGACAACTCCCCCAGCAGATAAAGCTGCGGCGAGCAGGGGAGCTCTGCCAGCTCGGCGGGAGAAGCCCGAGCTCAGCACCGTACGTCTGACTGCCGTCCAAGCGCCTCCACCCACGTTTTGTGGACAGCCTTATAAAAGACAAGTCTTCGCAGCCCCAGGTGTTTTATAGGATGACCTCATTTATTACCTTTCTCATCGCAGGAAATGATGTTTATCTAATCTGCTGCAAGTATCGTTCTTTGGGGAGGTTTTGTGTTGTGTTTTTTTTTTTTTTTTTTCCCCTGCCACATCTGGCTTCACGCGACATTTCTTACAGCTCGGTTCTGCCCCATGCCGAAGCGGAGGAGAAGCAGCATCGGTCCCACCAGCCCTGAGCCCACACCAAACCCCGTCCTTCTGGCAGCCCCACGGCGAGACCTGGCTTCAAAACCTGCCGTAGCGAGTGGATCTAAGGAGCTCGGCCTTAGTCTCCCTCCTCTGCTGCATTCTTTAGGAGTGACAGCCACTTCTTGCAGTATTTCTAAATGTGGGCTCGGAGCACTCCGAGGCACAGCTTTCCATCTGTCCGTCCAGCATCCAGCCAAACAGGTCCGCGTTCCTGAGCAGAAACGCTAGCACTGCCACTCCGGAGCAGCTAAAAAGCCTCGGATGGAAATTTAAACGAGTCACAAACACGAGGGAGAGCGCGGCGGCCAAACCCTGCTGCTTCAAAGAGAAGCCAGAGGAGCCAGGTCCCCATCGGCCAGGCAGCACCCGTGGGTGCCCGCACGTGCCCGTGTCGGCTGCGCCCTGCTCCGTTGGTGCTCCGGCAGCAGCTTCCCTGCGAGCAGGGTGCAGGGCATTGGGGTTTTCTCTGCTCCCACTGCTCGCAGGGCCCCGTCTTGCCCCAGACCACCGGTCTCCATGCGCTGGCATCATCGCCAGCAGGACCCCGGTTGCGCTTTGGTGCTGAGGAGAGGGATTTTTGTTTTCCTTCCCAAAAGGAGGCTCTTCTGCTGAGCCTGGAAGGATGTCAAAGCGATGAAATCCCTCTTTATTTTATGACCAAGCTGCAGGGTTGGTTTCTTTTTTTTTTTTTTCGCTAAGAAGCGCAGTGGCGTAATGCTTGATTTCATAAATGGAAAATCCCTCTCTGCTCTCTCACACCAGGGCAGAAGCCGCACCAGGAGCTCCGGTGGCGGCTGGGGGCTTGCGGGTGGGTTATCCCGTGCTGCAGTTTGTCTGTGGGGTTTTGCACCGGGACATGAGCAGCTGGCCTGGGCCTCTAACCACAGGGGCAGCAGGTGAACGCAGCAGTAAATGCCTCCAGCAGCCAGAGCCTGCAGCAGCCGGAGCCCCAGACCAAACTTTTTCCGAGCTCGTTATAATGTTTTCAAGCCCAGGATAGTCCTGCTCTTACATAAATGCTTGGGGGGGGTGGGGGGAAGGAAAACCAAAACAAACCAACACCCACCAAAAAAAAAAAAAAGAAAAAAAGAAAAAAGAAAAAAGAAAAAAAAAGACAGAAAAACATTTCTGAAATACTTTTAAAAAAAAGAGGGAGAAAAAACAAATGCACGCACAAAAGATAATCAAAAAATCTCCACCGCCCCACGCAGGATTTTACCCAATTAATTCCCAAACCAAACTATGGGTTTGCCATTTGCTGTCCCAGTGCTGGGGGCAGCTCACCCCATATTTTTTAGGATCCCAAAGCCCCCGCTGTGGGGCTCCTGGCCCAGTGGCCGTGCTTGGTTTTTGCCAGCATCGCCAGATCTGCCCCCCGTGTCCCCAGTGTCCCCTGCAGGAGGTTGGGTGGCACAAATCGGGTCCCCGGGCACCGAGCGCTCCCCACTCGCCCACGGGCACTGCCCCCGGTAATGGGGCCACCAGGGGGGCTTCAGGGACCGGGGGCAAGGGGGGGACATTTCGTTGAAGCAGGACCACGGCAGCTCGGCAGCTCGTTACAGCGAGATTTATCTGCCTGCACACGCACGGCTTTAGGTCGGGTTTCTGTCCCAGGGCCGTACGGGGAGGAATTCAAGGATTAAGCAGCCCCGGTTGCGGGATTTGAGATCTCGGCGTGATTTATGATAAAAACGTCCTTTTTTTCCACCATTCCCCCAGCTTGGGAAGTGTACCGAGAGGTGCCCGCTGTCCTCCCTGCCTGCCCAGCTGCGAGGCTCGGGCTTTGCCCCTGGTTTATTTTTTTTTATTTTCTTAATTTATTTTTTTTTTTTCCAAGGGGGCAATTCCCGATGGCCACGGTGCCCGGGGCCACAGCTCGGGGCAGACACAGCCAGCCCAAACAGCCCCGCTCTTCACTCAAAACTAAATTAAAGAAATCAGGCTGAGGATTAATTAATCCTCCCGCTCCGAGCACGGGGCTGCGGCACTCGCAGCTCCTGAGCGCGGCTCCTGCACGCAGCGGTGCCCTGGAAAACGGAGCAAAACCCCCGGTCCTGGGGGGGGGCCGAGGCGCTCAGCACCACTCCCGACCCCTCCTGGCCCCCCCCCCCGGCTGCAGCCGCCGTTATTCCCGAGCTTTCCTTCGATCTCCTCACTCCGGTTTTTGGGACATCGCTCCCAGAGCAGCCCGGATGGGGAAGGGGGGGTGCAGACATCGAAATTTCAGCCGGGGGAGGCACGGGGAGGCCGGGCAGGGCTCGTTCCGGGGGGGTTGTGGAGCGTGGTCCCGGGCACCGGTGCAGGATGCGGCCCCGCACCGGGCCGGGGGTCCCCGCGCTGCCGCCCCGCTGCGGGACCCCCCCCGCTCGCCGCCGCCTCCCCGACCGTGCCGTGGCTCTGCCGGGGTCGCCGCTGGAGGCTGCGGGGAAAAGGAGCCGGGATCCCAAAAAATAATTCGGTTTTTGATGCGCTGAGCTCCCGTGGAGAGACGGGGAAACCCTGGCGGGACATGGCCCGAAGGCTGCAACCGAAATCTGATTGTTCTCCAAAACGCGCTTTATGTTTTGATTCAAACACGGCAGGCAGAAAAAAAAAAATAAAATAATAATAATAATTAAAAAAAAAAAAAAAGACCGGGAAAGACGAAGTGTCTGCAGGCACAGAAGCTGCAGACGGCTGTACCACAACGCCCTACTTTTCAGCCGGGGTTATTTTCTATTTTCTATTTTCTTTTGTTGTTTTTTCTTTCGAAAGAGGGAGCCTACAGGACCTTTAGGTACAAATCTGGCACAACAGATTCCCCGCAACAACAATTCCTCCCGACGAAAGAGGGAAAATTTCTAATTAATCGCACGTTTTGAAAAACGGCTGGGTAATAAAATAATATTAAAACGAGACTATAATTTCAGCCGGACCCGCAGCCAAAGGCTCCCACCGAGACGCGTTTCTAAACGGGAATTTAATGCTGCCGGCACCCCAAAAAACAGCCGCCCGGCGAGCACATCGGCGGCACGGCAGAGCACGCTGCAGCTTGTTGCGACCATCCCTCCTGCGAGGAGATTTGTTGAAATGCCTCTCGTGTGCTCTAATTAAAGCGCAAATAATTACCGCCCTGAACGCTCCGCCGAAACGCCGTGGGATGGAGCTGGGCGCACGGACCGGCAGCTCTCACCCAAACGGGGCCGCAACGCACCGGGAGAGCTTCTCCCCCGGTCCCAGGCCGGTCCCGGGGAATCTGCAGCCACCGGGCAAGGGGAAACGTCCCCGAGCCGAGCCGAGCCGGGCCGGGTCCCCCTGCCCCGGGCCACTCGCCCCAGGCACCCGGCGACCCCGCACCGCGCCGGGGCGAGCGGCTGCGGCTCCGTTTGCCCGCCCGTGCTCGGGTCCTGAGGGTGGGGGCAGCCGCTGAACCCGTCCCTTTCACCCCCCTAATTTTGTAAAAAAATCCCCGAGAGCGTTTCCCGATGGCTTTGCCCCAATTATTTGCCCTGCCCGTTCCATTCGCCGCACGAATCGCTCGTGTCCCCCTCCTGCTCCCAGCAACGCCCCGGCGGAATTTTTGTTAGAAAATAAAATATATCGGGCGGAGGGGAGCTTATAAAATACATCGGGAGGGGAGGAAGGAGCTGGTTCCGACCGCGGGGTTTCGCGTGGAAGCCCCGGAACACGTCGGGGAGAAGAAGCGATAAATTCGGGGAGGTTGGCACCGGGGGGAGCCTGTCCGCGGAGCCGCTTCCCCGCTCCGGTCCCGGAGCCTCGGCAGCACAAAACCGATCTCGGCCCCGTTTTGTCCTTCCCGGGTCGAGCCCCGCTCCGCCGTGCCCGCGCTGCGCGGCCCCGGGGCGCCGGAGCTGCCGTCGAGCCCCTTTGAGACCCCCTCGGGGCTTCCCCCGCCAACCACCCTCGTCCCCCTGGGGCTCTCCCGTAGCTGGGGCTGCCCGGCCGAGCCCCTCGGTCCCCCGGTACCGGGAGGGAGAAGCGGCCCCGGTTCGGCCCGACGGAGCGCGGCCGGCCCCGGACAAACGGCCAGAGCCACCCGCCGGGCCCCACCGCTTTCGTTTCGCCCCCGCCGAGGCTCCGAGCGGCACCGGAGCCAGGCACGGCAGGGACCCCGCGCCCGTTCCTCGCCGCCCCGGAGCTGCCCGGTCCCGGCACCGTCCCGGGGGAAGAAAAAATAAAAAATAAAAAAAAAAATAAAACCGACGTTGGGGAGCCCCGAGGGCAGGAGCAGGGCCCGGGGGCGCGTCCCGCGGTGCCGCCGCGCTCTTACCTTTCTTGATCACGGACTGATCGAGCAGGTTCATCCCGCCGTCGTCCACGGCCTGAAAGCACCAAACCAGAGCCGTCAGCCGGGGGGGGAGAGCGGCGGGACCCGGTACTCCCGGTGCTCCCGGTGTTCCCGGGGCCGGCGGCGAGCAGGAACCGCTGGGACACGGACGGGCGGCCCCGGGAGCGCAGCGGAGCCGCGGCCTCACCCTCTCCATCGCCGCGTCCCGGTGGCTCCTTCCCGGGAACGGGGCGCCCCGGGGGGACGAACGCCCCGCGGCACCCCAAAGCGCCCCGTGCGCCCCCGTTCCCCAAACCACCCCGGCCTCCCCCCTTTGCCCGGCCTCCCCCCGGTCGCCCCAGTACCTGGATATCCTCGAGGCCGTGGTGGCCGAGGCCGTGGAGGCCCAGCGGGCCGTCGGGGAGGCCGTGGCCGCCGTCGGGGAGGCCGTGGAGAAGCCGGGGCACGGCTGGGTACTCCCGGCGGGGGTCGAGCCCCAGAGCCCGGTGGGTTTGAGCCAAGAGCCCGGCGTCGTCTTGCCGGGAGCGCTGGGGGGGCCAGGCGGGCTGTTGGTGCTGGTGCAGGGGGCTGAGAGCCGCGTAGGGGTCGGCGAGGTGCGGGTAGCCGGGCTCCTGGCCCTGCGGGTAGGGCAGAGGAGGCTGCGGGTACGGCGGGGGGAAATAGGGCGGCTGGAAATCGGCGGCGGGCGTGTGGCAGAGCGGCGGAGCCGAGCCGTAGGGAGCTTGGTTGAGAGCGGGGAGCTGCGGCAGGCGGGCCCCGGCCGGTGCCCCGGGGAGCCCCTCGGCGCGGTCCTGCGGCGGCGGAGACAGCGGCGGTGAGGACGGTGCCGACCCCCCCCGTCGGGTGTGGATCCCCCCACCACCACCTCCCGGCCCCGAATCCCGACCCCGGCCCCGGTTTGCGGCCCCGTCCCGCACTCACCATGCCCGGGTAGCTGTGCACCAGCATCTGTGCGGGCCCGCGGCGAGCCCCGGGCGGGCCGGGCCCCGGGGGCGCCCCCGTCTCCGCCCCTCTTTTACCCCGCCGGAGCGGCGGCTCCCATCGCCCGCCCGCTCCTCTGCGCCGGCCCCGACTCCATGCACGCCAGTTATAGCGGCGGGGGCGCGCCCGCCGCGCCGGGGGCGCGCGTCAGCGAGAGGGGCCGGGGACGCGCCGCCCGCTCCCGAGGGGCCCCGACGGCTCCCGACGGGCGGAGGGGGCGAGGGGCGGCCGGGGCTGCTCCAGAGCTGTCGGGCGGCCCCGGGGACGAGGCTCCCGTGTCCCCCCCCTCCTCCGTGTCACCCCCTTCTTAGGTCCCCCCCACCGCCCCCCCGGGCTCCCTCCGACGTCCCCTGCGAGCCCCCTCGGGGAGTGCCCCCGGCACGGAGCGGGACCGAGCCCCGAGGGCTGGAGGTGGGCTGGGGGTGAGGGCAGAGAGGCTGCGTTTTATTAGCCCGAGCGCGGTGTTAGGGCCTCGGTGAGACAGCGGCCGGGCCTCCGGTGGAGGCCGGGACCTCCACCCGACGGCAGGGCCCGGGGCCGGTCCCGCCGGGAGAGAGCCCGGGGCTCCCCGCGGGGCGCTTCCCTCGCCTGCCCGGCGGGGACCGGGGAGCCCCAGCGAGGGCCTGGGGCGAGGGAGAGAAATTTGGGGGCGCCCCGGGCCTGGCTGCTGCCCGAGGGGACGGGAAAGAGGGAGCCGGGGTGCGACAGAGCAAGGGAAAACCGGGGAGCAACGACAGCAGCGTGCGCCCCCTCCTCCGTCCCTCCCCTCCGCCCTCCCTCCCTCTTCCTCTTCATCCCTCCCTCTTCCTCTTCATCCCTCCCTCCTCCTCCCCATCCCTCCCTCTTCCTCTCCATCCCTCCCTCTTCCTCTTCATCCCTCCCTCCTTCTCTCCATCCCTCCCCATCCCTCCCTCCTCCTCCATTCGGGCCCTCCCTGCGGTGCAGGGCGAGGCAGGACCACAGCATCGGGTCCCTGCGCATGGCACCGGGCACCGAGCACCAAGCTGCAGGCACCGAGCACCACAACTGCTGCCCTGTCTGCAGCCGAGAACAACCCACAGCGATGCACGCACACCAGCAACACGCACAGGGCAGGCACACACACCCCCTGATGCTCTGGGGCACACCAACCCACACTGGTGCACGCTCACCCTTGCACGCACCCCACGCGTGGCACACGCTCGCACACCCCTGGTGACACACGGCTCCGTGGCACGGCCCTGCTCCCGCTGAACCCATCCCCTCTGTCCTCACCGTGCCTTTGCCGTGCTGGAGTTTCCATCCATGGCAGCGTGTAATTTGTGTGCAGGCAGAGAACAAACACTTTATCCTAAACTGTAACACACTGTGATGTGTGATAGACATTAACAAACACAATCCCACATTACATTTAATTTAATTCCACTCTTCCTGCCCCGAGCTACAGCTCCCTTCATTTTCATTTTTTCCTCTGAATTCCCACAACTCAGACCTCTTTGATTTCCAGGTTTAATTAACAATGCTCATTAAATGAATTTTTATTCATTTCTTTTAATATTACCCTGCCACCTGTCTTTAGGAGGCAGAGGCTGATCATTTATTCTAATTTATTTCTATTAAAGATGGCATTTAGGGGAGGGAGGAGGGCCGTGCAGGGGTGTCAGGGGCTGATCCATTCCAATCTCCTCACCCCCCCTCAAACGCTTTTCAGGGACGCCGCTCCTGAAAGTCCGTGTTTATTCTCCACCAGATCCGTTTCATTTGCTAGGAAAAATCGGATTGGACATGCTGCATTTCGCAGCTATGTTCCAGTTCATTCTGAAAGTCCCTCGCTCGTCTGGCCCGCACAATGCCGAGCCTTTCTCCGTCTCAAAGAGGTGAAACGGCGCAAAGCCCTCGTGGTGCGCGCGGCGAGCCGGCCTGCCCGCGGCAGCTCGGGGGGGAAGCCGTGTTTCCATCCCAAAATGAGGCAGGGCAAAGGCAAGCTGCAAGACTGATGGATGAAGGGAGGGGAAACCAGCAGGAAAAGCTGCCCTGGTGCCTCTTGGTGCAGCTCGGTGGCTCAGCACGGTGCTGGCACCGGTGGCCCCAGTCCTGGCCACCCCAGCCCTGCGCCCTTATAGTGGCTTTCTGCAGGCAGAAGGCAGCCTGGGAAGCACCAGTGGTGATGCCAAATCATTGTTTGCTGTCACCTGCTGCCCCAAGGTCCCTGGTGGGGCTGCTGGTGCCATGCATGCCCTGTCCCAGCAGCTGCCTGGTGGTGTTGCTGGCTCAGAGTGGTTACAGCAACTGCTGGGGGTCTCCAAAAGCCCCGTGCAGCTCCCACTGCTCTCCGCTCCTCAGCCTCCCAGCTTAAAGACCACGTGCACGTCCAGCTGGGCTCACGTTTTGCTCTGCTCGGTGTCCTCCATAATTGCTAAGAGGGATGTGACCCAGGTGGAGACCTGTCCCCTCTGCCCCAGGCTACGGGGAGCTTTTGGCACCAGCCTGGGCCCCGTCCCCAGCCCCAAGGGCCCACCGGTTGCGTTTGCACCCAAGCCAGAAAACTCTGAAAAACTGGTTTTGTGATGAAGGTCCCAGTTCTCCTTCCCAGGCAGGTCAATGTGTGCTTCCAGGAGTGTGCAAGGGGCTTGAGGGAGCCACCTTTGCTTCCAGGGGTCAGCAGTAAAAAAGAAATATGATGAAACAGGGTGCTAGGGGCACGGGAACAGAAATATGTGCTCACGTCTTACTGCCCCAGCCAAGCTGGACTGGTTCTTCCCCAAAATCTGGCTCCCATGGGCAGCTCAGAGAAATGTGGGCTGCTTCTGCCCCTTCCTGCATCCATTCCTAGGGAATTCAGGTGGGGAATAAAGCTCCTTGCCCCAGGATGGGGCAGTCGCTGCCCCCATTATGTCCTGCAGCTCGTGGGAGGGAGCTGCTCCCATATCCCTCCATGCAGCGACCTTCTGAAAGATTTCATTTTATTGCCAGTGCTTTCGGGATGCTACGGATACACACAGCAAGATAACGCATGCCACAGGAGGGCTCGCAAAGGCATTATGACATTTAAGCTGTCACAGCAAAGCGGAGTGTGCATCAGCTCCTCGGGGGCCTTATCCTGCTTGGCCAAGGCAGGGTGAAAAATTGGCTGCTTCCCGGCGAGCTGTGTCCCAGAGTGGCAAATGTACCAGGAGATAAAGCAGAGCTTGCTCTGGGTGTCGCCAGCTGCCATCCTGCTCCCTGCTGGGATCTCAAAGCGCCGCGGTGGAGAGGGGTCCGTGGGCAGCGGGTGCCATCGCCCACCTCTGGCACTGGAGGGTGGACCCCTGAAGGTGCCAGGTCCCGGTGGCAGGACCCCCAGCTGGGCTTGCAGAGCTCAGGGTGGCCCAGGAGTCCCCCCCCGCAGCCTTTGAAGCCTCGGCCAAGCTGCTGGCAACTGGGGCACCGAGCTGGGGCGCGCCAGGACCTGCAGCCGGGCACGAACCCAGGCGGTGGAGAGGCCTCTGCCTGCTGTGCCCGGACCTGCTGCCGGCTGCCAGGGCTCAGGGAAGGGAAATCAGCCTTTCAGGGGTGCTCTGTCCCAGCAAGGGGTTAAGGAAGTGGTGGCCTGGGACAAGAGGGCACTCGTCATTCTCAAGGCATCGGCACAGTGCTTCTGCTCCCATGTCCAGCCTGGGAGAGCTTCCCGGAGCAGCACCGATTTCTTTTCCTGTCCTCTGCCAGCTTGTGGCAGCCATGGGGTTGGTGTTTCATGGCACGGAGAGAAACAAGCATCCCGAGGGACATCGAGAGCCTCAGAAGGGCTCTGGCATGGACTTTCTCACACCTGGTGGGACTTGCCCTTGAACAGAGTGAGGTGTGGGACAAGCACAGGGTCCTCTCCGGGATCCTGCCCGTGGCTGAAGCCTGCTGCTGCCCGGCACGTGCTGAAGGATGACCTGGAGGACATCCTTAGGCCATTAGCAGGTGGCCTAATTGGGAATTAAAGGCAGCAGCGAAAGGCCTCCAGGTTTAGGGCTGCTCTGGTCTGGGACGGGATCTCTGCTGGGTGTCAGAGAAGCTCCTAGGACAGCCCGCAGGGACTGATGCCAACCAGGCCAGCACTGCTAACTTAGGGGCTGAGGGGCACGGGGAGCACCCTCCTGCTGATACAGGTGCCTGCCTCTTGTTAACACTAATGGTAGCCTTTTATTAATTGGAAGCCCACACCCTTTGACCAGAGGCAGAACAGCATGAGGGATGGGGGAACAGTTAAAGTGTTTGAATTATTTTTTTTTTCTTACAATCTGAAGTGTATTTCTGACTGTTCCAAGCACTGAAGCTCCCCGTGTTGCAGGGATGAGCTGTTCTTGGCAGCACGGGGAGGCTTCCAGCCCACGCGTGCTCAGAGTTACGCTCTTTTCCAAGTCCAGGAGCCTCATTTGCTTGTTTGGCTTGCTCTGCTTTCTGCTGGTAGCACCTACCTTTGTTTCAACTTGCATTAACTTTTCGGGGCTGAGCTGGAAAGATCAGAAAGATATTTTTCCCGAGCAACAGCAGACAGCAGACGCCTCCTCTCCGGTTATGTAAGGCATTTGCTTTAATGAAACGGTGAGTAAAAAATACGGTGTTAAGCAGGAATGCTCCCAGTGGCAGCCCTCTTCTCGAGACAACTCCTCGCTTGTTTTTTCTCTCAATCAGGCGATTCCCCGGGTCCCCCCTCCCCGTGGCTTTGCAGGCAGTCGGGGTCAGTGCCGTGGGTCTGTCCTGCCTGCCAGAGCCGGTCCCCGCTCATGATGCCTCTCCCAAATTGCTCTTAGGGTGACACCTGGTGGAAACGCCTCGAAGTGGCCGGCTGCAGCCCGAGCAGGGAGCTCTGCGCCGGGCTGAATCAGCCCAGCTCGAACCACCTCTCTCCATCCAGGCTGCTATTTCTGGTTTTTGTTTGTTTGTTTTTTATGCTTTTAGGCTCACAGGGCACCCTAGGGCTAAAAGCCCGGGCTGCAAAGCCAGTGCTGCAAGTGAAGTACATCATACATCATATACTTTTTTTACATCTGGCCTTCCTCTTCTGCAAAGTCTGCGGGGAAACAGGGAGCTGCAATTCGTCCATTTCTGTTTTCCTAATTCCTGTCTGAGGCTCTAAAGTGAGTCAAGGTCTTTGCAGGTCGAAGAACTTCTCCCTGCATGACCAGAAAGCTCTCCCTGCACATCCCATCCCTGCTGCAAGAGGGAGCGTGAGCAACCACCACAGATTAGGGCTGGGCTTTGTGCAGGTGTTTTATGGGGCAGCAAGTGGTGCTGTAAGGGCTTTCTTTCTAGGCATGAATGTGGGGTGATGGCACTAGTCGCAGGTGTGAACACATAAAGATCCTTTGGGCACCCCCAAACTAGGAAAGAGCTGTGCTAAATTATGGAATTATTCTCACTGGTGTATTTTAAAGCTCTTTGTGTTCCTGCTTTTTGCAGACTTGTAGTGCCCAGCACCAACACGCAGGCCTGTGACAGAAGGTGACATTCTGAAGGGATCTCTCCCAGGGCCCTGAGCAGAAATAAATCCCAGCACTTCATGAGTTGGAAAAATGACGCAATAGAAAACCTCTTTAATAATAAAATGGGCTGTTTTTAAAGCAAAGTATGGACAGAAGGTCAAGCAGGGACACCTTGAAATGTTCTGAGGCAGCAACAATTCTTCGTGTCAGGTTCTGGACAGAACAAATCCTGTTGAGCTCTGCTGCATCGCAGCGGCTCTACTGCTCGGACAGACACTGTTCCAAAGCTGCCATGCCGTACAGGTTGGCCCACTCCTCCCCGTGGTGGGACAAAATCACTTCCCTGCACGGCTTGCTGGCTCTGGCCAGCTCCACCAGCACGCCCTGGAAAGCAGCAACGAGTTCAAAATCCACCGAGGCCGGAGCAACGCGCGCCAGAACCTCCGAGAGAGCTTCCAGCCACCGCGCCTGGAGGACAGCTTGAGGCAGCCAGGGGAAGAGCGGCACGCAGCCGGCCAAGGCCTGCATCCCCAGGAACCAGAGCTCACTGATGTCACCCCAGGCACTGGCGTAGGCAGGGGACACGGCCAGGGCCAGCTGGTGGCTGCTGGGGTCTGCTTGGGCCGTGTGGGCCTCTGACAGGAAGCGAATGGTGGCTCCGAAAAACTCCTTGGCGGACTGGGTTTCCTGGAGAACTGGAAGGAAAAGGAAATAGAGGAGCTAGTACAAAGATTACTGGGGTAAAGGAGGGATGCTTCAGTGCATCTGCCTGCAGCAGAGCTCTCAGGGAGCAGAATACCAGACTCCTGCTGTAGAAATCTCTTAACCTGTGCTCCTTCCCAGCCCCTCAGCCTGCTGAATTTTCTACGTATTCCACACTTTTGCCTTTGTCACGTTTTCAGAAATCTCACCTGAAACTGGACCTGTTTCCCTTGTGTTTATTTTCACCCAGCCCCCAGCTTCTGCCCGTGCAGAGCGATGAGCAGCTCTGCCAGTGGGAACACTTCTCACCTGCTGAACTTGCAAGGACCCTGGCCATCATCAAGCCCAAAGTGGCAACGTTGGCTGCTAGAACCAGGTGATCCTTCTGAGGTAGCAGAAATGGAAGAGCCTTCAGCAACGTGTCCATCAAGGAGCAAAAGGTTTTCTCTTGCCTAGAGAGAAAGGAAACCCTGAGTCACTCCCTGATCTGAGCCAGACACACCTCAAAACTTCAAAGGGAAATGCAGCATCAGAAAGGTAATGCAATGGGCACTGAGAAAAGGAACATCCCTTTTTCAGTATAGTGTCTTAAAAGATTCTGCAAGCACCTTTCACATTGCACCCTCTGACTGACAACCTTAAAACAAGCTTCTGAGGCTCTGCTACCTGATGAGGTTGGGTGCAGTCACGACCAGGTTAAGGAAAATCCCACACGCGGTCTGTAGGCTCATTTCAGCGCTCGTCAGGGGTGTCACGGACTCAGGCTCAGAGGTCAGCACCTTCCACTGATGCAGGAAGTAGTCACACAGCAGCGCCGGTGCCCCTTCAGAGATGAGGATTTCCCTGGGCCTGTCCTCGGCTGTTAAATGGCAAAAGCCCGGCAGCAGGAATCTAGAAGGGGAAAGAAATTGAAAACACAAGGTAGAATGCAGAGAGTGGGATCTAAGCCCTGCATTTGCATCCAAGCAGGAGAAAAAAGGGGCCGTAGAATCGGTACTGCAGGGAGAACAGAAGACAGAAATGACTCTCAAAATCAGCTCAACCAGCAACACAGTGCTGAGTTCCTCACGCCTGAGGGGAAGTATTGAAACCTCAAAGAAGAGACCATGTAGGCTGATCTGCTTCCATAAAGGCCCTATTCTTTCCTCTGCTTGCTACAGCTAAAGCCCTGATGCACTGCTTCCACAAGTCCTTCCCTGCCTCTTAGTCTTTGTAAGCAGCTGCCATCTCACATTAGTCATACGCAGAGGGCTTGGACAGCTGCATCGCACTGCGGCACTTCCAGTCGCCTCTTTCACAGGAAAGGATCAACAAGAACTTGACCTAAATGCAGGATGCGTTTCTCTGGACCCAGGAAAAAAAGAGTTGAGCTCTCTTGTGCTAAAACTTATCAGATCTACGTTTAAAATACAAACCTCAGAGCATCCTGGGGTAGGACAGAGCCTTCAGTGCTGGCCAGCCCAGCCTGCACCCCATCCGCCTGGGGAAGACCCTCAGCTGTGCCACTGTTGAAAAGCTTCTTGGCGTAACGAACAAGGAAAGGCAGCAGCTTGCAGATCTCCTGCTTGAGGGCAGACGTCTCTTCTGCCAGCCAGGCTCCAAGGATTCGAACAGAAGCAAATACGAAAGGGTCCTGCAGCTCCTCCTCTGTAACCTGTGTGAAGAAGCAGACAGAAAATTACACGTCAGAGCCCCTGTCCTCACAAATTACCTCAGTCAGGAAAACCACAATGTGCCAAGATGCCTATTTTGGTCTATGCAGCTACATCCATGAGCTGCTGAGGTGACGGAGCCAGTCTGGACTTCTGCAGCTGTGGCATATGCTAATTCCCTTTATTATTTAGAGGTAGGAAAGGGATGGAATAAAAAAACAAGAATCACAGTGATCATGGAGTTATTCATTTGCTATCTTGTGGTCTATCAAGCTGGCCACATCATCCTGTACCTGCACATAGTTTTGAGACCAGTAAGAACCATTTTTAAGTGTTCCAGTGTTTTTATCTTGACCCAGGAATCCCCTCACTTTTACCTTTCCGATTCTCTCCCCCATTCCTCCTGGGAAGCACAAGCGAGAGGCTGTGTGGCACTTCACTGCCTGCCAGGGTTAAACCACAACAAAGGGACATCAAACGTGCCCTTTGCCTGAAAGCTCTGCCTTACCTGCCTCAAGTAATATATTATAGCTCCAAATGCTTCCTCCATGATCCTTATGAGCTGCATTTTCTGTGCTTCTTCCAGCAGCGATTCCTCCTCTTTCAGACACTCCTGGATGCCTATCTCCATGAGAACATAGCAGGCTGTTACCATTTCTTTTTTCCTCTCCGTCTCCATGGGATCTGGCTCCTCTAAGGTCAGGCGGACCTCCACACAAGCCAAGTTCACCAGCAAGGCCAGGAACTTGCTACCAGTACTCCCTGCTGGAATCCACTCTGGCCCACAGGCCTGCATGAGGCAGGCAGCAAGCTTCAGAGCAGGGTCCCGCTGTGAATGGCTGAGTTTACTGCCCAAAATTTTGGCCAGCCCTTCGTAAATTCTATGGAGGCACTCAGAGCCCTTTGAGTCCCGTGTGAGCGGTGAGGAGAGGGGGATAAAGTGAGGCAAAAGCTCGCAGAGCTCAAATTTGGTCATGTCTTCAGCATTGAGAAACTCTTGAGTGAGCTTGCTCAGCACAGCCAAGAGGTGCTGAGCATCTCTCTGCCAGCACTTTGCCTCTGCTACAGCCAGCAGCCCCAAAAGCAGCGTCAAGGCACGGTCAGAGCCATAACTGCCATTCACATAGGCATGGCAGAGGGCAGCCACAGTTCCTTTGGTCACCAGCTCCCTGGGACCCCTGGGAGTGGCCATGACAGCAGTCAGGCACTGGTATGCATCATCGATCATGGACGTGCTGTCCGGATCGCAGGGGGAAACCAGGACGTCATTGAAGGTTGGGATTTTGTTCAGGATCTGCGAGTGACCAGCTAACTCCGGATCGGTGCAGAAACATGCCAACAGAGTGAGGCCAAGTGCCCTGAAGGTGTGCTCGGGGCAGCCCGACGGGGGCTCCCTGGAGGTCAGCAGGCGATTTGGAAACGTGAATCCAATTGCGTCAAAGATCTGGCGGCGGGTCTTTGAGTCCACTTCTCCAGCTTTGACCGCTTTGGTCACCTGTAAGGCAAACCAGGGGTGAAGGCACAGCATAACAAGAAGCTTTGCTAGGGCTTTAGCAACTTTAAAGAACTGAACTGTCAAATAAGAAGCAAAATTGTACTTCATGGGCGCAGAAAAGTGAACCCCTGACCACTGAGTTGGTCGCTAATCATAGCTTTAATCCAGAGCTTTACCAGAGGGTTTCAAGAGCTGTGGCAATGTTGATTAACCATCACCACACCCAAACGAAGGAGATGATGCCCACTTTGCTGGTGGGAACGTCCAACTATCCACTTGAAGCATCTCGCCCTTCAGGTCCTTACCAGAAGCAAGGCAGCAAACTGCTCGCTGTCGTTGCTGGCGTCTCGCAGCACGTCGAGGCACCTCTTCAGCGTGGCGCTCCTGGCTCCTGCAGCACCCTTGGGTGCAGCTCCGGAGCCTGAGGCCATGGCGATGGAGCTGGTGGTGCAGGAACTGAGGGGAAACGACGAGGAGCTGAGGGGAAAAAGGACAGGGAGCTGAGTGGGGAACGCTGAGGGGGGAGCACCCCCAACCCCACACCCAAAATTAGGCCATAAACCAGCTGAGGAACGCCGCCAGACCCCCTCACTGCCGAAGAACCCACCCCAGCAGCCCGATTTTCCCCGAATTACTCTATTTTAGGGGCAGCACCCGACCCCTCACGCCATCCCCTCCACCCCCAGCCCGGCCTCACGGCCCGCGGCCCCGCTCCGCCTCGCAGCCAAACAACGCGCTCCCTCCGCCCCGCCAACCAATCAGCGGGCACCTTATTGAGCAGTGCCCGAAGCCAACCGCCTCCTCGCGGGGGACTGTGGGCAAACCACCCGTGACGGCCAGGCCGGCGGGTGGCAGCGGGACGGGGGGGGCCGCGCACCGAGCCGGGCCCAGCCGATAGCGAGGGCCCGGTACCGGCGAGGCGGTGCCCTCACGGGTCGCCTCGGTGTCGATTCCGGTTCCGGGAGGTGTGGGCGAGCTTCCGGGTGAGGGGAGGGGAGCGGGCGCCCGCCGCTCCTGAGGCGCCGCCGCCGCTGCCGCCATGGCCGCGGGGCAGGAGGAGGAGGCGGCCCCGGCGCCCCCCGCCCCGCCGCGCTCCGGGCCCCGCCGCCCTCCTGAGGCCGCCGAGGAGCAGCGGAGCTCGCCTCGCCTCGCCGTGAGCCGCTGGTACGTGCCCGGGGCACCGGGAGGCACCGGGAGGCGGGGGGAGAACGAGGGGACCCCCCCCGGTTTGTGGGGACCCCCCTCGGTCCCCTCAGCCCTCGTCCCGTAGCCCGCCGGGGTTGTCCCTCAGAACCCAGGACCCCCGGGACCGCTTCCCTCCCACCCCCTGTGCGCCTCTCGGTGCCCACGTTGGAGCCAAATTCCTCCTAAATTTAGCAAATAACGAGTTTTTCAGTGTTAAGCTTTTCGGGGCTGTGCTGGTGCGCTTTTTTGAGCCTTCGGTGCTGACAGGTTGAGCTCCCGGTGCCTAATAACGCTTTATTTCTCTTAGGAAATAGATATCGGTTATCGCTTGTGAGCTAGATAGTTAATATAAAGAGGTACAAATACATATATAGAATATACTATATAGGTTTCTATATAGATATATAGAGTATTTTATAGGTGGATTTCTCCATAGCACACATCCCCCAGTGCTGATGTGGGTTTCAGGGACAGGTGAGGCAGCCTTCCTCCCTAGAAAGGCAGAGGAGCTTCGATGCTTTCATTTTTTGTGTCCCACCGAGCAAAATATGAGGCAAATCGGGTCTTTAGCTCGGCGCCGTTGTGCTCTTGTCTCTGTTTGTTGGTGGCTGGCACCAGGCAGCACCAACGTGCAGGCGATGACGGTGCCGAGCAGCTGTGTGGGTTTTATTAAGGTCCCTGTTCCCCCGGTGGGGCTGGGTGGGTTGCTATCATCCGTGATATTTCTGAACCCAAACGTTCCTAAATGTGTCTCGGGAATCCAGCAGGCTTCACTATTAGATGCTTTGGTGCTGAAAGGGGTGGAGTATGAAAGGAGAAGTCGCAGGGGTGATGAGAGGGTGAACTGCTGCGGTTCCCAACTGGAAATTCTGCTGCTAAAGTTCTTGGTTTAGCCTGGTGACACTGATAAGTACTTAGCAGCAGTTGGACAAAGTCACAGCAATTAAGATTAGATGTTCCTTTTCCTCCACAACTGCTCCATGCTCTTCATTACGTTGACTGGGTCTTTGTGACAATATTCCAGTTGCCAGTAGATGTTTTCTCTTTCTCATATGTTTCTAGAACCCTGTTGCTGCCCGCAAAGGCCATGGAGAAGAGGCTGGGAGCCAAGATCAGCATCAGCGCTCTGTTTCTGTCGCGATATTGCCTGGAAAGACCTGCAAGGGAGCTGAGAAGTCTGCAGCTGTTCTACCTGTGTGCTTGCCTGTGTGCCTTGTGCTCCTCGACAGGTGATTCTTCTGCTCTGTCTGGGGTCGTGTCTCTGTTCTTGATTGTATTGATCCTATCACTTGTTTAAAATATCCTGAGAGGAAGGTGAAATTATTAGCTGCTAGACTTTGTAGCAGATTAAAAGCAAACTTGGTAGCTGCTAAATGATCTGTCAAAGCCCTAGGATAACCAAAACTCTGTGGAGAGGTGTGGGGTGTGAGGGGGGGATAATAATTTAATCTAAGCAATACCCAAAAGAGGTTGGAAAGGGAAGAACACTTCTTTTTTTTTTAGCCCTCTTATATTTAAGACTCCCCCAAACCCAGTGTCAATAGTCTGTATTTGCCTACTGGTGATTATTGTTTGGCTTTTATTTCCTGTTCAAACCCGAGTAACCAACTGACTGCTCAAGTAAATAACCAAATCGGCGGCTTGTATGGCTGCTTTCATGTAATGGCCTGGAAGGGATTTTTTTCTTGTATCTAAAAAAGCTCAGATTATCTCTTTGCAGAGAGATGGGTTAAGTTTCTGTGAGTATTTTGAAGACACATCTTCACCCAGAGGTGGTAGTTTACCATGTGTGCACGTAATATTTATCAGATCTTTGTGAAGAAAGCTTGTTCTGTGGCTGTTTTCTTCCGTTTGCAGTGAATTAGAGGCTGAAGGCAGTGGTGTCTTCAGTATTTATGAACCCATGTTACAGCTCCTGTTTGCAGGAAGGTTGCTGTGTCTTAATGGCAGCAAGAGAGGAAAAGGGGGGTTGTTTTGCTCTGCTTCTTGCATTCCTGGATATGTTCCGTAGGGTGCCACAATGTCTATTGTTTCACTGGGCATTCCTTGACACCTACCAATAGGTTTGATTGACCTAACGAGCTGTGAGATCTTAATCTGCTAATTTAGAACCTGGAAAAACATAGTTGTATTCCTGTTCCTAGTAAAGTGTTCTCAGCACTTTGTGTTTCTTTGCTGTGTCACACAGATTGTGTTTCCTTGTAGACCGGACTTCATACTTAACGTTTCCTGTCTCTAGCGATATCCTAGGAGTTAGAGCTCTGAATCATATGTTGATCTTGCCTGGTGTTCTGGCCGGTGCTGTGGCTTTGAGTGTTTACCTGCTTGGGAGAGTTTAAAAAACCATGAAAACTGATGCTTGTATGAAAACAGAAGTGATTATGGATAGAGCATTTCTGTTCTTTTGGCTTTGTATGTGTCACTTCAGCGGCAGATTTGGTAAACTGAAGAGGAATCGTGTTTGCTTGGAAACTTCTGTGATCGCGTGGCGTTACCTAAGAGGAATTACGTTGACATACTTGGCTACATGTGACAGATTTAAAAAAAAAAAAAAAAAGTCTGTGCAGTCGAGTCTTTAATCATTAATCTGGTATCGTTAGGGATTAACTGCCCGAGTAAGTCTGTGAACCTGAGCTTATTAATAGAAACTGTTCCTACCCATTTCATTCTCCTGCTGCTCAGCTGTGAGCTGCACCACAGGGACAGGAACTCCATGGATTGAGGACCGTGTTTTTTTAATGATCCTAGAGAAGAAAATGACAGAAATTGTGTCTGGCACAAAGAACTGGAAGGGGCTGAACAGACAGCTTCTGTCTTAATAAACTGAAGTTGGTAACTCTGCCTGTGCTCACAGCTGCCTCCTGTTTGGTACAGACTCACGTCCATTTAGAGCAGGCACTGCAGCCAATTCTGGGGAGATCCCCGTTTGTAAGGCTGCAGAGAGCAGCGTGGGGCTCCCATCACTGCTCTTCGGGCCCTTAGGGTGCTGCTGTAGGACTGCAGGGAGGCAGCGTTTCGTGAAGAGGCTGCGTGAATTTTCCTGGCAGACCAGAGATGAAATGCAAATGTGGCTTGAGGAGCTCTGCTTTCTGCCATCGTGCTTCGGTAAAGTTGTGTGAATCTGCGCTGCCTGCCAAACGCCGTAGGAATTGCACAGCTGAAAATCAGCATGGCTCTGTGAGAAATGCACATCCAGAATGCTGTCACAGCGTATTGCAGGTTGCCTCTTCACTTCTGGTGTTTCTCGGAGTTAACTGAGCTTTAAGCTGTCCGCGTACAGTGATATGGAAACCGTGTTGGCTAATTTCAGATAAACATGTCCTAGGTGGGCATTAGCAGAGCGCTGGAGATGAAATCTGGCCAAAACGTAATTCCAATTCTGCGTCTTGACTTCTCAGTTAAAAGAGAAGCAGAATGCTCTCAGCATGGTGGTGGTTTGTCATCTGGGTTCAGTCATGGCTCTGGCATACCTAGGAGATGCTTGTGGGGATTCAGGTTTTAAATTTTAAATGAATAAATACAATTCTTGTGTATGTGGCAGCTCCTCACATGGAATATCTGGGATCCGTTCTCTTAAATGTGCCATGTTCTGTTTGTGCTTAGTTCCGGGCTGACGCTGGAAAGCTCCTGATGAGCTTCATGGGGTTCTGTATTTAGTTAATTTGTGTGGTGTGTGTGAGCCAGAGCTCATACTTGAGGTGGAGGAGCAGGGCTTTTAGGGATGTGGCAAGCATCACATTTCCCTTTTGCACAGGATATATTAGGGACAGTGCTTCACCTTTAACAGGCAGATTTTTTTTCTAGACCAGCTTGAGTCTTTACAGGTAAGATCCTCTTGAAATTCACAGCACGAACATTTTCTTTCCATTTGCTACTTCTTTCTCCAAGTCCAGCATGCATGTGGCGCGTATCCACGTGTGCCTTCTGTGTGTACAGCCCCCTCCTTGGACTCTGCCCTCATTCCAGGCCCGTCAGGCTGGTGCCAGGTGCTCGGCCCTGCCTGTGCACGCAGCCTCGTGGCAGGGTGGCTGTCAGTCTGAGCACCTCGCAGCGGAACGAGGTCAGATGCCTGCCCCGGGCAGGCTGCCGTCTGTTTCCCCTCGAAGGATGATGAGGAGTGACAAGGATGGCGCTGATCTGAAAGGTGCTGTTGTCAACGTCTCTTTCTGTTGAACATATGCAATCTCTCACTTACACGTTGCAGTTGGACGTTTCTCAAGAGAAGAGCTTCCCCTCCTTCCTTGCAGCTCCGGGTTCAGACACCTGCAGAGAGCTCTGGTCCCCCGTGGTTTGGGCACAGATCTCGAGTGCCTTCTGTTGCAGCTGATGCCAGCTTTCCGGAGCCTCGTCTTTGCTGAGCTGGCCTCACAAATCAGCTATAAATAACGCTTCTGCTTTTTCCTTTCTGATGTCTCAAAAAGAAACTTTCCATGTGGTGCAAGTTCCCATTTTGGGTTAAGATTCTCAGTGTTGCAAGAGATTGCACAAGGGAGGAGTGTGGATATGGCTGGCACCCGTTACTTTAAACAATTGTCTGCTCCCTTCTGGGTGAGAAGGTCACTGTTACTATGGACATTAATGACCAGTAGTAGAAGAGCTCTTATACCTACTGTGGTGTTTGGGTAACTGAATTACAATGAAACGCATCTTCCATCATCCCTGCTTGCTTTCTGTGCCCATTGAGGTTATGCAGGAGATGCTGGGGGTTAGTGCAGGAGGAGGGAGAAAGTCACGGTGCATTTGTATCACCGCCTTTGGGTATTAGCTGTGATTTTAGGGGCAGAGTTCAGTGCCACATCATTGGTATGAGGTAAGTGTCTGTGGCAGGGATTTAAAGTCCTTAAATCAAATGTAACCTAAAATGTCCAGGGTGGAAGACTCTTGCCTGTGTCGCTGTATGCTCAGAGTTTTCCAAGTCTGGTGTTCCAGGAGGTCGATCACTGCTTGTGAGCTCCAGATTTGATCAGAAAAGTATCTCCTTGCTCCACTTCTGTCTGTGTAGTGTCTGGCACTTGGAAAGCTTCCCGCGACCTGAGCCTGCCCTGGTCAGCAGGGGGTCACAGTAGTGTTGGCAGGGGAACCTTGCATGATAAAGCCTGATAAAACACTGCAGCCATCACCAAATTACTTCTGTTTGATGGATAACAACATGGAGATTTGCGTGGCTTTTCTCCTGGGCCTCAACATATTCTATTTTCATGTGTTTGTGACTTGGAAGCGCCAGGAGAAGTGGGATGAGAATTCTTTTCAGTGGAGACAGACAGATGGATCAGCAGCCTGACTTACATGCCCGTTAGTTTTAGTCCTACTGTAGTGAACGTGAGTATAATTCAACATAAATTCTGTATTCATTCAGAGTTACAAACAGAATAATGTGTTACTGAACTCTGCTTTAAATGCTGTCAAGAAATGTCTATCAGGGTATTGTAATTTAAATCCAGGCTTCTTGTTTATAACAGAAAAAGGTTTTTCCCATTTGTGTTGTGTTCAAGAGCTCCCTTCCTGACAGGGAGCCAGATCTGGAGCACAGTGTCCAGCTGCACAACTCAGAGTCCAGTGACATAGTTTGTAAAGTAATCTTCTAGTGACCTATTATCCCTTGGATGCTGAACACAGCACAGTGTAGCAGTCCCAGAGGTCATTAGTCTATTTTTAGGGAGCCCTTAATCTGTAGAGCTCTGAATTTTGGAAGCCTTTAATCCATTGATCCCTGCAAGCACTCCAGTTTTTCATGCTAAAAAGAAAAATCCGTATGCAAAGCAGTTGCTGCTTTACCCCTGATCTGAGGTCTGGAGTAATTTGACTCTGAAATGACGTCAAATGGCTCGTGGTTTGTTTGACAGAAGACGTGCAGATAGCAGATTAATGTCTAAAACCTGATGCAAAGACACTTAAGGCCAGGGCTGGATTCCAGGAAGCCCTTGTCGAGCTGCTCTGTACCCTGTCTCCCACATTACTTCTGTACTCTGAATTCATCTTGGCAATAGCAATGAGGTTTTATTGTCCACTGCTTTGAAAAACTGAGAATTGTTTTTTGTCTTCCCTTTCCCAGATGCAAACTGGACCAGATCTAAGTGTGAACCAGGGACGATCCTGCTCGGTGGACATTTGAGATCGTGGGAGGATCATCACTTAGAGCTTCTGGAAGGATTTCACACTGTACAGTCCTGTCAGACTGCTTGCTGCCAGCGCCCCACCTGTGATGCCTTTTGGTTCTTGGAAAATATGTGCATCCAGGTGAACTGCACTCTGCCTGCCATGTGTCAGGCGAACAGGACTGACTCTCCTGATTCCATTTTGGTGTTTTTAAAGAAATCCAAAAGCACAGAGCACTTAAAGCTTCAGACAGGAAGCGAGGCAAAGACCTGGCTTCACAGGTGGTTGGACTGGGGCATCCCTGTCCAAGGGAGAAAAAGACTGCGGAGGTCCTTCCAGAAATGGAGCCTGGCAAATAACAGGGAGGAAATCCTGCAAGGGGATGCAGCAGCAAGCCCCAGTGGTGAGGCTGCAGCCAGAGCATCACCCAGCAGATCTAGAAACAGCCGAAGTGAAACAGAGCGCTTGAAGGATCAAGTGCTGAGGTACTTAGTGGAGGACAGGCCTGGTCCTGAAACCCATCCGAATCAAAAGAAAGACTCGCTGAAACGTGGGCAGGATCCAGAAGATGAGAAAACCAAAAGCCCGTTCCCTCCTAAAAGCAATGTTGTGAACGGATCGAGTGATGCAGACAGTGTTGGCTTGCCGCAGGTAAGGGGGAGTTCTGGGACGACTGTCACCCTCCAGCTCTTGCTTTGTGCAGACTTGGGCTGGAAACTTTTTAGGTGATAGGATAAATTCTGGAGGTCTGTTCTCAACCTTCTGGCCTTCTGTCAACAGAGCAAGGGCAGGTGGGTTTTGTTTTGTCGGGGGTGGGTTTATTTTCCCACTTCCTATGTAGGATAAACTGTCTTTGAGAAGATGAGGAGAGATGGAAGTCCTGATAGGGCTTATTTATCCATTGTGTAATCTCAGAGCGTACACAAGAGATGAGGTGCAAAGGTGAGATGTGATAGGATGCCCATGGGAAGCGCTTGTGAGTTGAAGACTTACCTATAAAAGTACCTTTTTAGATCCAGAGAAGTCATAAACTGTTTTCTTGGGTAAACTGTTTTCTTTCGAGTGCTGGATCGAGGCAGTTAAGTACGTTATTTATAGACATGCGTTGGGTTTCCCGTGTCAGCCTGCTTGCTTGAGTTGGCGTCTTATTTTTTCCTTCTGTTTTTGAAGACAGTTTCAGTTTCTCAAATCCACAAAAGCTTACATTGGCACTGGTTGAATGAAGCCAGTTTAGTGCCTATTCCAAGCATGTACGATGTTAATCTAGTAAATCCAGATGTTACTCAAGAGGAAGCACATTTTAATAGTTAAATGATATTTATACGTTCAAATCTGCAAATTGTTTTTTGAACATCATACAGAAAAAGCCCAGACCGATGATGGTGAAACAGGAAGAATCCTGCTCCATGAAACTGTTTGTAAATCCTTGAAGCCTGCTGCCTTTTCCTGTTGTTACACTCTTGTTCTGCACACTTGACAGAATTTATTTCTCTCCCTTGTATGCAAATCTTGGTTCCAGGTACGGCTGTGACTGGTGTGAGCCACCACCCTGCAGAGCAGGATGTGGAGAGCAGCCAAAGGACACCGCTGAGAGCTCCAGGGCAGCCCGGGTGGCGTGTGAAATCATGCACTAATACTTCACAAATGTTTGATTTTCCAGAACCTCGCAGCGTTTGGGGCTGCCATAACATCTCGGCTTTCTCTCTCCCCTTCAGGACTGCAGCATTTCTACCCTGCCTGTTCTTTCTTCCTCCTAATATTTGCGATTTCCTCGGTGACCCCATTCTCTCACATACGTAATGCCTGGCGAGGCTTCTTGACAGCCAGCCTGAAGTGTTTTCTTTTGCTCTTGGGTAATAGTTGCTGTCTCCCTACTTGTTCAAGTTTGTTCATGTTATTGCAGTTTGCCTTCTCAGTAAGCTGGCTGCAAACATTACATTTCATGCATTAATCAGCTGCTGAATAGTTCCAAGTATCCAAGGTTTCCCATCCTTAGGAAGTGCTCTCCTTGGTCATCATGGTGCACCTCTGGATGTGTGCAGGGGGTGGGGGTTTTCTTACAGTCTCAATAAAAACCTCTTACTGAAAAGTATTGGCTGTGATGAAATCAGTGGCAATCACACTTCTGAGGTTTAGGATAGAGTTCTCAAGGAGGAGAAAGAATTAAAAAATAAAAATCCACCTTACCAGGAGTATCGAGTTGAAGCTAATCCTACCCAGCCCTGGGCTAATTCCTCGATTATCGAACCATCCAACTTTCACAGGCGAAATGTAAGTCAAGCTATGCAGCTGTCCTTGCATTTCTGGTGTGAGAGCAGTTTAATTTAGGCCAAGGATGTAACATTTGAGGTTGTGTACTTGGGACCTGGCCAGCCTGTGCAGAAGGGAGATGCTAAAGCAGGGAGTCCTCCAACTTGGGTTGGTTATGGGCCAAAATAAGTGAAGTTACAGTTACACGCATACTAAAATCAATAAAATTTCATCTGGGCTAGATTTGGTCAAGCACTACACTGCTTCAGCAGGTGGCTGCAGGGTATTTAGTACTGTTTGTAACAAAGGTTTGGCAGGTAGGCTGGAAGGTGAGGAGAATGCTGGATCATTACTGCATGCCAGAGCATCAGACATCTGAAGTAGGAGAGGACAGGTGAGGTCAAAGTGGCTCAACTCCTCTCTAAAAGGCAAGAAAGAAAGCAATGTGCATGTTTTCCCCCTCTGTTACAAAGATTGAATGCATGGCAAGTAAATCTTTTCCTTTTCTCCAAGAGACACAGGGAAAACTAGAGTGACGTTTTTAGCACAACGTTGCCTCACTGAGTTTTAATTTTCCTCTTGGAGTTCTGAGGGCTCCATAGCCGCCTGCAATGCCACTTGCTAATGTGCAGCAAGCATGAATTTGTGGGCTTACTGTATCCATGTTACACTGCTCTGATGTCCCAGGATAAACTGCAATGCACCCTGCTCATCTCTCCTTCTCTAAGGAAGAGAAATGTGTGCTTTTCCGTTACTGGGTGACGTTTGCCAAGCACTGAAGTCTTCTGCCCTGTTGCAGAAATACTTGCCAATTAAAAAACCTAGCGAGGAATATAATAAAACCTAGCAATGCGTTTAATGGCCACTCAGGAGAAGCGTGTAAGTGCAGTGCTGCTGATGAGAAGGGCTCCTGCAGCACTGCAGCAGTCCTGCAGGCAGGCTGTAGGAAAAGGCTGCAGCCTTTACAGTGGAGTTGTTAGAGCAGAGCCAGAGAGCTCACTGCTGCGTTCACAACTTGGGCTGTTGCTGGTGCTAGCAAGCCTTGTCTACTCTGTGAGGAAGGAGGAAAGGTCTCTCTTCACACCCAGCACCAGTTCTGTGATGCTTTGTGAGGTTACTCAAAATTTTGAGGGTCTCTGCAAACACTACACCTGGTGCAAACAATCAGAGATGCAACCTGAGCTGCAGAGAACCTATTTTGTAAATTCAGACAAGACTCACCAGGAAAAGACCCATTTTAAATTAATCAGTGGAATAAAATTCCTGAATGTGGGTGTTTCTCTTTCAAGTAACTTAGGTTCAGTGCAGGTTCTGATGCACGTAGCCTGCTTTATTTGAAATTTGCAGGCCCTCAGAGAGGGGGAGAGGTCGCTTGTCCCAGGACAAAGGCAGTTAGGGGTTGGAATAAATGCCTGACACATGTTTTCTCAGGCCAGTATGTCACTTCTCTCTATTTGGTAAGCTAATAAGATAGGACAGCTGGCAAACTTCTTGTCTCCCCCTCATTTATCCCCAAGAATGAAGTCTTCTGTTCTTTGCTTTAAAGAATTCGGGTTTATGGAGTAAAGATAAGGAATGCCTCAGCTTGCAAGCATTAGAGGCATTTGGGACTGCTACATTGCTCCAGGCAAAGCTTATCTAACTCGAGCTGTCCGCAGACATTTGGCGGCCGATTCATCCCGAAGACTTCTGGGAGGAAGAGGATCTCTCTTAACTGTAGAGTATTTTAGGCATTAAAAAGTGAGGCGAGGAAGCATCCAGCTCACTGGAAATATTATTGAGCAAAGTGGAGCTGCAGCTGCTGTGCAGAGCAGGAGGATGCTGGTCTCCCTGCCTTGGTTGGGAGAGCTGTTGTTGCATCCGCGTGGGTTGGTTCTTAGCAAGCAAAAAGTGGTTCCCTGTTGTGGTCTGCAGCCACGGAGACTTTCTGCTTCCGTGCCTTTCCTGAGCAGTCTGTCTCAAGTGTCTTTGATCTCGTGCCTGGCTGTTCAGCTCTTGTCATGCTGGCATTTCTGACTATTTCACTCTAATACTTGGCAGAAATGTGTCAGCATCTCCAGTTGCTAAAGCTGGGGGTTGCTGTAAGATGGTGCTGGCTGGGACACCCACCAGTCCCAGGGCTGCTGCATCGGACTTTGCTGCATCTCTGTTCCAAACAACCTGCTGTTCCAGGACGTGCAGGATGGCTTTGCTTTTACAACTGGCATTTAATGGTTAGAAGCCCAGCCCAACGGTAACAGATTGTTTCCCACTGTGGTCTAAAACATTTTTACAGTCCCCGTTTCCTGGACTGGATGCCAGTAGCATGGCACAGTGTGCAAACTTGAGAGTTTTTCCTTCAATATGAGCTTTTAATCAGTTCCTGTGGTGGGCAATCCAGTTCCAAAACGCTTCCCAAGTCAAAAATGGGAAGTTGTTTCATTTTAAATATTTAGCAGATGTTCCCAAAATAGATTAGCTCAAGAAAACATGCTACACGCATGCACTTTATGGTAAAAGGTGAATTGTTGAGAGTACTGCCTGGCAGACTAAGAACTGGCATAGGGCTAGGTACCGCAGAAGGAATTTTGTGATCAAGGAAAGGAAATTGTTCCTGCCACTTTGATTATTTTCAATAAAGTGGTTCATCCTCTATGGATGTGAGCAACTTTTCTGCCCGTAAGCTCAGCTCCCTGCCCCAAAAGCATCTCCTCTGGCATGCACTGAGGGAGTTGTTTGTGTCAGGTCACTTTGCTTTGAAGAATGACTCTGAAATAAACTTCATCTCGCTGAAAAGAATTGGTTATTAAATAAAAATGCCACTGCAGTCCTCCTCCTTCCTGCTTGCCAACTACACATTTTTAGAAAAAGGAGTACGTGGCCTAGGTAACATTTTAGAAGTGGAAGCAGTGAAACTTCCCTCTTAGGGGGAAAACAAACCAGGGCCTTTTCAGCTTTCTGCAGACTGAAGAAGTGCAGCTTCTGGTGGAGTCCAGTGTACAGCGTGACCCAAAGGAGTTTGGGTCCCGTGTGAAACAAACACAGTCAAACAAAACCAACAGTCAGAGCTCAATCAAACTAACACTGCTCTTTTCTTTCCAGACCCACACAGGAACACCCGCACCAGAGCTGTCAGTGTTGACTACTTTCTCCAGTCCCGTAGCACTGAGCTTGACAGCCACTGGAAAGACCGAGAAGCCTGAGCAGCCAGATGATGCTTTCATCCATCCCCACTCCTCAGATACGCTGCCCACCATCAGCCCTGTGCAGGGGAAAAGCACAACGAAGCTGCAGACTGCTACTTCTGTGCCAAGCGATGTTCCCACAAACACGAGTGCTTCTACGGTCCAGACTAACACTGCTGCATCACCCAGTACTACTGCCACTACCCCAGGTGAAAACATGCAGTGCTGCTGCAGAGGTCGTCTGGTTAGGTTTCGTTAAGCCATCACAGCACTGAAAAACACAAATTAGTTTCAAAAATGATGCTTGAAAGAGTGCTGAGCTGTGTGTCAGCACTTGGGGTGCTTGGTCCCCATTAACTAACGAGGTCCTGGAATGGGACTTCGGCATCACAAATCTGCACGTGACCCTTGGGTCTGTTTCCAAGAACAGCTTGGAAGTAACTGATATCTTCGTTCCCAAAGTGCAAGTTGAGATGGGGTGCAAGGCACAGCCATGTGAAGCATTCTTTCAGCAGTCACGACACGTTGCTCTCTCTCGAGTTCAGTGATAGAGATGGGGTGTATCTGATTCTCTTCTCTTCCATCCCTGACATGTCAATGCACAGTTCAGCCACAGAGCAGTGTACTTGGCCGTTAGCCCACGTGTTGCTTTGCAGCAAAATGACATTTGTGTTCACACTGGTATTTCTTAAAGCAAACATTTGAGAATGTATAAAAACAAAAATGCACTTTGGACAGTTCTGTTAACCCGCCGAGGCCATTAGCTCATCCTATAAGGATGCGTGCTTACATCGAATGATGTTTACTGGTCGTGTGATAGCTCAGAATTCAGTTAATCCAGTTTGCTGAATTTCTTTTGAATTTAGGGTTTCTTTTCCCTTACAAGGGAACGAATGGAAAGTATAAAGGAAATGTTGCATCCAAAGACGTTTTTGGCAGGAAGCTGATTGGATGCCTGTGCTAGCAAGTTAGTATTCTTTTTAAGGACTTACCCCAGCTAAAACTGGGAAACTTATTTTAAACAGCTTCAGTGGCTTGCGTTGGAAATGTAATGTAGCCAGGGCCTCCTTGTTTTGCTAAATAATGCAGAGAAGATGATGTGAAGGGTATTTTTTTCTAAGAGGAGTTTTGGGGTTTTGTCTGTTTGTTTGTTTTGTTTTGTTTTCTACTGAGGTCACATTTCTTTTTGCCTTGGAATTCTTTGCAGCTGAAAGACTGCTGGAGTTATAAAATCCCAGGAGATGGAGTAATGGAGAAGGGGGGAAAAAGGACCTGAAAAAATTGTTTTCTTTTAGTTAACTGGTTAATTCCAATAGCTATTAAATGGAAAAAAGGCTAAATGTTTACTGACATTTTCCCTGTCTATCTTTACTTGGATTTTTGATGCATATCTCTGAAACATTGTCTTTGATGGGGTCAGACTAGGAAATAGCAAACTTGTAATTCTTGTTTTCTGTGCATATTCCCAGGCCCAATAATAAAAAAGACAAAAATAAATGGGAAGGGGAGGAGGCTGAGAGGTACTCTTAAGAAATGCAGTGAACTTTCTGATCATTTTATTGCTAACAAGCAGAAAAAGAATCAGCAGCCATAATTTTCTGGTCTTTCCCTAGTAGTCTTTAAAAACAAGCTACCTGTTAATTTATTTGAAATAGGATTGCAGGAAAAGTCTTGAGAAACGCTACAGGCCTTTCCTATTTGGATAAGAAGTAGCTGAAAACAAAATGTAAATAAAAGGAAAAGGTTTGTGTTTTGAGTTCCCACACGCAGTGTGGTAGCTATGCAGATTTTAGAAAATCTCTGAGCCCCCAGGCAGTTTTTCAACTAAGAAATGCCTTGGATTCTTCGTATATTTGTAAAGAACTGAAATTGCAGTTTGGTAAATAGCAGTGTTTGTCTTGCTCTGCCATGAGACTGCAGCTGGGTTCTCTGCCAAAAACCTGTCAGCTGAAACCCTTCCCGTCCTGCTGGACCTGGCTGAATAGAGGCCCCTGTACAGGGCCCAGGGGTCACGTTTCAGCTCTTTAAAAAAGGAGCAGGAGCTGCACGGTGTCTGTGAAGAGCTGGAGGTGACTGAGTAATTTTGGGTTTGCCTCGTAAGCGTAAAACCCCATTAGTGCTTGTGCTTTAACAATGAGGCTGAAACCTGAAGCAGGAGCTATACTGAGTGATGGGGATGTTTACAAAATACAGCCAGTTGTGGCTGATTTTTATTTCACAGACTGTGAAGCCAGAGTGTGTGTTTTTATGTACGTACCTAATTTTTCTGTTCCTCTTTTAATACTGTGTTTCTCCCTCTCAGTTGTGAAGGAGCTGGTGGTTTCTGCTGGAGACAGCGTTGAAGTGACCCTGCCAGAGAACGAAGTTCAGCTGAATGCGTTTGTGCTTCCTGAACCACCACCTCGTAAGGCTTCCCTGGGAATTCTGCTAAGGGCTTGTGATGCTGAAATGACAAACAGGCGTTATGTAAAGCATTGAATAAGGGCAGTCTTGAAAACATCTTTTGTCAGAGAAGAGTTTCCTGTAAAATTTTTTCCTCTCGTGCTATTGCCTCTCACAGAAAATAGAAAGAGACTAAAAGCATAGAAAATTCCACAAAATCATTGGGTTAGGTTTGGGAGGCAGCATATTCTCAGTGACACGTGAAGAAGCAGCTCTTCAGCACATATTAGTGATATTTGCTGGTACATGACAACCTCTCTTAGCACATATTCTCTCATTTGGTGGATTTAAATCTGACTCAGTGGGCTCGACAAACTGAAGGATATTTTCCTATGCACTTTCCATATCATCATACAAATTATTCATGGGTATTTGTGAAGTTCATCTTTATAGCTCTGTCCACAATAGCAGTGTGAGACTATAAAGGGGAGGCGAGCAAGTTACGTGTTGCACAGCAACAGGGGTAGATGAGATGTATTCCTGTTCAAAAACCAGCATTATGTTGTGCCTGCAGGATTTGAGGGCACAATAAGGCTTTTCTCTCTTATCATTCTGGAGCTGTGATTGTTCCAAACCTCTTTAATGCCTTAGAGGCAGAATGATGGGTTTTGGCTCCTGAGTAAATGTGTTTAGAAGCACAGATTGTTTCTTTTCCTGGGTATATTCCCAAAACCTACAGTCCAAACTCCAAGCTGTCTCATTTCTCTGTAGTGCAGCAGAATGAGCCTTGTAAATGTTTAATACCTTTGCTTTTTTTCAACATGGCAGAAAGGCAGCCTTTTAAAAACTAACTTCTGGATTCTTATTTTTATTTTTTTTTAAGGAACCACTTATTCCTATGAGTGGGAACTGATTACTCATCCGAAAGACTACAGTGGAGAAATGGAAGGGAAGCACTCCCAGACCCTGAAGTTATCTAAGGTAAAGCTTATTTTGCTGCTCAGTATCCTATTGTACGGAATGCCTAATGGAGAAGACGGGGACCCTGGTAGTCAGGAAAGACTTGTTTGTGATTTCAGGATGAATAGGGAATTGCGTGATGGGCAGGCAGCCAGCACTTGACTACAAGCTCTTCTAAGTCTCTTATAAAAAAAGAGATTGCTCTGGCATGAGGGAAAGAAAGAAATTGATTTCAGGATCTAAAGGCTGCCTACAAGCAGTGTGTCAAACTGTAAAAATGGCGCAATTTAACGTTAACAAAGGGTTGTGAATATTTCTACTGCTGAAACAATGTAGTGGTCTGTTTAGGTCAGAAACCTTGTACTACCCTCTGAAAAATGATTTGCTGGCTCCATTAGCTTAGAGCGATGGAAGACCTCATACCTGGCTGCTGCTTTTAGCTCTAACAGAGTGAAAGGATCGTTAGTTTCTGCACACGGGTTTTCTTTACAAGGGAATTACTTTAATTATTGCATGAATGTACAGTTCTGATTTTATGAGACATTTCTTTAAGCATCATGGATTCTACTGCACTCATAAAAAAAATCTGCAGGCTTTAATCGTGATACTATGCAGAGAAAAGCCCTTCAAAAGGAACACGTCTGTTTCTGTCAGGTTTTCAGCCTTCTGGATACCATAATTGTTGTCCAGCACCCAGTCCTTCTCCATCTCATTCAACAGTGAATGATGAAGGGGTGACTGCCTCACTCACATCACCTAGAAGAAAGAGAAAAAATACTTTCCTTTGTAAAGACACACAAGAAGAGAATTTCTTTTCTTACGTGCAGGCTTTTTTTATCTCAAATGCAATCTGCTCGTGTGGATTCCTGTGCCCAGACAACCTGAACTAATCTCTTAGAGCTCTTCTGTTTGCCTGTTGTTGCTAGAAAGTCAAGCTTGACTGACAACCCTGTCACCTGTAGCAAGAAGAAATATTACTCTTTGGTTGCTGCGGAGTCATTGTAAACTAAAATACATGTAATAACACCTGGGCTTGGAAGCCATCCTTTGCCTTGTGTGCCTAGATTGGAGCAGAATTGCCTGTTCCATGCTGCTAATACAGTGCTGTGCCAAAGCTTGCTAACTTGACCTTTCAGTATCTCGAATCAAGGTGCTACCATCTCGAAGGTTAATCGTTGTGTTTACTTTTCAGCTTACTGTTGGTCTGTACGAATTCAAAGTTGTCGTTGACGGCGAAAATGCACATGGAGAAGGTTATGTGAACGTGACAGTGAATCCAAGTGAGTTCAGTGGGGTTGTATCTTTCTTTAACTTCATCTGTCTCTGTTTTGCTTATTTGACTAGACCCTAGTTTAACATCATGAAAATTCATTGTGCAGTGAACTCAGTATATACGTATGTGTGTTAAGTCATTTCCTGAAATGTGAAGCCATGCTAATACACGTAGCTATTTGCTATACAGCACCCAGGCCAAACACTCCATGCAAGGGCTGGAATACTGATACAAAAGCATGTAAATGCCTCATGCTGGAAGACCACTGCAGCAATAGAAACTAGCTGTAACCGGGTAAAAAGCTTATAGCAGCAGGAGCAGAAAATGAAAGGAAGCCAGAGCTTTGAAGCTCTTTTGGAGGTTCTTTTTTTCCCTGTCCAGTAAAGAATATCATTCCCAACCACAGGCAGGTTGAGTCAAATCTCATTCCTCACTATTTTTAAAAGCATAGTTTGCAGATGAGCTGGTATAAATACAGTAGCTTATGCGTTCACTAGCTCTTACTTTTTAGATGGGCTGCGTAAAGAGGGAACCACATGTTCCGTATCTCCTTTTATGCAAAAGAACTTTATTTTGCACACTTCAGCAAGACTTCTTCCAGAACTTTTGTGGGCAAGGAATTGCTCTTGCACTCCCTAAATGAGCAAGTGTGTGTGGCTGCTCTTTGGATGCTGTTGCTGATCATTTCCTTATAAGCAGTGAATCTGCAGCTGGCAGCATGCATCAAAATCATTCATTTTTCAGAGCAGCAGCCAAACTTTGGCAAGAAGCTGTAGGTACTGCTCTGTTAGAATAGTCTGTGCTTGAATGCTTGTCTCGGAACAGGAGGACAGATGCACTGCGGCCATTTCCAGAGTACTAGCCTGGTAGCAGTTCACCTTCCTTTTTAAAAACCCTTCTGCTAGCACTGTTTCCCTTCACTGGTTCATAACTTGCTGGCAGCAAGAATCGTTATGTTGGTGATTATGCAGTTCTCCGCAGTCAGTCTGATCAGTGGATGTCTCGAAGCTGCATATAGCACATCAACTGCATACTTGGACTCCCTTCCTGGACTTGCTGAGCTGTCACTTAAATGACTGCAGGGACTGAAGGGGTAGATAGAGCTGGGAAGGGAGAAGGTGATGTGCAACATGTATTCTGCTGCCACTCCTAGTGCCCAAAGGCAAAGCAGTTTTGTAGAGTTCCTTAGTCAGGGTTTTTTATCGTGGTCTGCCTGTAGATGTCATTGTAACAGCTTGGTTGTTGTTGTTGCAGAGCCTCGGGTGAATCGGCCTCCAGTTGCCATTGTCTCTCCACAGTTCCAGGAAATTTCACTGCCAACCATTTCAACTGTTATTGATGGCAGCCGTGAGTACCTGCTGTTTTAAATGCCTTAGTCTAGCAAGCCTGGTTTCTTTGTGTGTGGTTCTAGGCTGGCCCTTTGGGTAAAGTTTAGTGAAAAGAATCAGCTTCTCCTGCCAGGAGAGGGGAATGGACACACCAGCACTGCTCCGTGTTTCCTCTTGAAGGGACTCTGAGTGAATCTCTTAGAAAAGGAAAGCTCTAGAGATTACTGCTTAGAATTGAATTTAAAACAAACAAACAAACCCTCTTGTGTTAAGCTTCAAACGTATTGGTTAGCTATCACACTTTCAGGAATTTCTTTAAATATATTCAGGTTTTCTTGTCCTTCACTGGTACTATTTTGTTAGTGGTTTTTGTTTATTTCTTCCCCCGCCACACACACAAACCTGGGATTAAGGGTGTTCAAGTGTACCTGTGAAACAGGGCAGAGGAGAATATACTGTTTGGGTATCTGAGTGTAAGAGAGACTAGGGGGATTGTACCAGAAATGCCTTTGTCCGCTAAGCCTATGACCAAAGCTGGGAACTGAACATCTGGTTTTTGTGAAGCATTATTTTCCAACTCTTTATATGTCCATTTTCTTTCCTAATTGAAACAGAAAGCACTGATGATGATAAAATTGTCAGTTATCACTGGGAAGAACTGAAGGGTCCTTTGCGGGAGGAAAAGGTTTCTAGCGATACTGCCATACTGACACTGACCAACCTGGTACCTGGGAATTACACGTTCAGGTAGGTTATACCTGGACCTGTTGGCCAGCTCTCATCCCTTAAGAATAAAAGAATAAAATGTACAAGATCCCTGAAGTGTTAACCTGGTTTCCAGAAAAAATAAAAGAAGACTATCCTGTCCTTAAGTGTCTTAAGTTTCTATCTCTTTTGCATTTCATTAAATTCCAGCCAGTGTTTTGTGTTCTGTTCTGATAATTATGACTCCTCGTTGCTTTCATGATTTATTTTTTCTCCTCAGTCTAACAGTAGTGGACTCAGATGGTGCCAGCAACTCTACCACTGCCAACCTGACTGTGAACAAAGCAGTGGATTATCCTCCGGTGGCGAATGCAGGCCCAAACCAAGTGATCACCCTGCCTCAGAATTCCATCACCCTCTATGGGAATCAGAGCACCGATGATCACAGCATTGTCAGCTACGAGTGGCTGCTCAGCCCTAACAGCAAAGGGAAGGTGATGGAGATGCAGGTCAGTGCAGATTTCATGTGCTCATCCTGGATTACTCATTGGCTGTTTTTTTTTTAATAACCAACCCATTTTAAGTGGCTGTTATCAAATATTTCTTAGAATCCTACAGAGCACGCACATGATGGTTAAATAAACACTTAAAACCACGTGAAGATGGTATTGGCTGATGGCTGAGCCGATACCAGCACCAGTCTAGTCACGTGTTTTTGACGGCATCCTATTTCCTTTCTTGAGCAATGCAGTTTCAAATACTTCCTGAGAATACTTCATGGCATTTAGACTCACAGAATAACCCTTTGTGCCAAGTCATGGGCAAACACAGTGAAATGAATCTTTTGAGTTCAACTTTGGAGTATCAACTTTGCTGATACTAACCAGCCACTCCTCAGTCCCAAACAGTACAAAGCAGGAACTTGTTTCCATATCATCATTTTGATCATTATGAAGGTCACATTTATGGAATAAGGAAGTCCACTAATTAGGTTCACAAAATCAGTGGTTTGACCAGTGTTCCATAGGGTGTTGCTTGGGTTGCTAACTATTGAATCTCACAGGTTCTGTATAGCTGTGTGGCATTACTGTTGTTTTGTTCCACAAGAGTGTCCTTGATGCTGTGCATAAATTTGTATGTGAGTGTCACACATGCTTAAGTGGCCCAGACTTCTGGTCCCACAGCAGGGGTTAATAATAAGCCCCTAGAATCTGCTGATAATGGTTGTTTTAAAAATATTCTTCAGATCTGTAATGATTGGTGTAAGGAATCTTCTCAGTACATTACTGTGTTTTCTCACAGGGGGTGAGGACACCAGTCTTACAGCTCTCTGCAATGCAAGAAGGTGATTACACTTACCAGCTAATAGTGACTGATTCTGCTGGGCACCAGTCCACTGCAGAGGTCACTGTGATAGTCCAGCCAGGTAAGCTGCCCTTCGCTGTTTTTGCCACTTCAATTCCAGCGTTTAGAGGTGAGCATCATTCTGTCAGCGTATTCTAGATCTTGTATCTTTGTGTTTCTTTCAGAAAAGCTTCTGTAATAATGTCAGTAGAACTGATCTGAACTCCTAACTGCTTTTTAACTCATTTTTTTCTGAGTATTCTGAGAAATAATGGACAAAAAGTATTCTAGGGATCTTGGAGAAGCTTCTTAATGCTGGGGGAGTAAGCTCCACCTTTTTGGCGTATGTGTAAAAAGGTATTGCAATCCTTTTTCAGAGAACAATAAGCCTCCAAAGGCGGATGCTGGTCCAGATAAAGAATTAACTCTGCCTGTGGACAGCACCACTCTAGATGGCAGCAAGAGCTCAGATGACCAGAAAATAGTCTCCTTTCTTTGGGAAAAAACACGGTGTGTATCATCTTCCAGACCGTTCTTCTGCAAGTATCTGGGTCTTTAATTTCAAACAAGACACACCACACGTACCCCTCTTTTGTTAAATCCTGGTCTCATCGGGCTGACAAGCTTCACCACTGACTTGAATGAGACAAGGATTTATGTTTAACTGGAGAGAGGTGGAGTTTTTTCTCAAGCATTAGGCCTGATTCCCATTCTCAGTGTGGTTGTGACGTGTAAAGGAGACCGGCTGTGTTTGAATTGCAGTGGTGTAATGTGGTCTTGATCTTACGAAGAGGCTGACTCTTGTAATCAAATAACAGCAGGGCTTTCTGACTTAATACTTTTGCAATATATTTGAAAGAGGCAGTGTTCTGCTGCTCAGACTCTAAATTCCATGGAGGTGCTTTAGGGAATTCAGGAAAGAGCCTAGGAGCAACTTGCAGTAGCTTTTCCTATTTGCTAATGCAAAAGTTTGTGTAAAGCTCCTATAAATGCAGGAACTATTTTTGCTCTGTACCTTTTCTTAAAAGAAAAAGTTGGCTTATTACACAGTTCACATGAACCAATTTTGCTGAGAATTCTGATTTTTTAAACACTACTTAAATGCAGATATCAGTGTTAGCCTGGTTTAAAACAAACAAACAAAAAAATGCTAAATCACCAAATAGTGTAGTCCTTGTTCTGAATGCTGCACTTTTTTGATTTTCTTGCTGTAACTGAAGAAAATAATTTTGCTTTTTGTTGTGGACATTTTATTTCCAGGCAGCTGTCTGCTTGCATCTCCATAAATTCTGCTTGAGCCTCGTGTTTGTTGTGAGGCTATCTCCAACGATCTGTACAAAGTTTAAACTGATCCTTGTGTACTTTGTTTAGGGGCCCAGATGGTGTCAAGCTGGAGAATGCAAACAGCAGCATTGCCACTGTAACAGGCCTTCAAGTTGGGACATATGAGTTTACTCTGACAGTTAAAGATGAGAGGAACTTGCAGAGCCAAAGCTCGGTCAACGTTATTGTCAAAGAAGGTATGTCCAGCCACACGCAGAGCTGCCTAAAACCCAGGTTCTGTTTGAGTAGAGGTGACCTTAGCAGGAATGGGTGAAGAATAATGCGCAGAGCACTGAAATAGCCTTCTGTAAGTTGGGGTCTACCCTTCTCTGGAGGAATAGTGTCTTCAGCTAAATCCCACAGCATGTAATTGCCCTTCTCTCCCCCAGGGTTAGAGAAGTATTTCTTGGTTGCAGTAGTGGTCTAAGGCAGCAGTTTTTTCATTGGGCATTACCAGATTTTCCTCCAACTGCTTTATTTCTGTTGCTTAGAGATAAACAAGCCACCTGTTGCAAAGATTGCGGGAAATGTTGTCATCACCTTGCCTACAAATACAGCTGAACTGGATGGATCAAAATCCTCTGATGATAAGGGAATTGTCAGCTACCTGTGGACCCGGGATGAGGGGAGCCCTGCAGCTGGGGTGAGTTTTCTTTTTTAAATGTCAGTCTGCAGCATCATAGAAGTCAGTGAGAGGCAACTTCTGAGGAAATAAAAAGGTGATCGATTCACCCATTACCTTTTAGTGATATCCTTAAATATGGTGATATATCATGCTAGTTTGTGGCTTGGTTTCCTAATCTTTTTTTTTTGCTCTGCCTTCCAGGAAGTCTTAAATAATTCAGACCATCATCCCATCCTTCTTCTGTCCAATCTGGTAGAAGGGACCTACACATTCCATCTCAGAGTAACAGATGCCAAAGGAGAGAGTGATGTAGAACGGACCACAGTGGAAGTCAAACCGGGTGAGTCTGTTTCTGTGCTGTACCACATTTGCCTACAGTGTATTAGCAAGCCCTCTGTTTTTCTGGAGACAGTGTATCATAGAACCATATCGTAGATATGATTACACAGTTAGTGTACTGTGCTAAGTATGTACTGTAGACACAGCTCAAAAATGTCAAACATCAATAGTTCTGGGGGAAATAATCATATTTTTATGTGGTTCTTGGAGGCTGGCTCTTGCCACTTAGAATTAGCTGTGACGGTCATAGACCTGTATCCCTTCCTACAGCAAGATTCTGTACTTTTGTGTTCAAAGCAGAAACCTTTTGGAAAGATGCTAGAAGCCTGACTTGTACCCAGACTGTTAATACAGATCTTTAGAACTTCTATTTATCTCATCTATTTCTCACTAGATCCTAGGAAAAATAACCTTGTGGAGATCATTCTGGATGTTAACGTCAGCCAGCTGACTGAGAGGCAGAAGGGGATGTTCATCCGACAAATAGGGGTTCTGCTGGGGGTCCTCGACTCAGACATCACTGTGCAAAAGATCCAGCCATACACTGAGCAAAGGTAGGGTTTGTCTGTGAACGTACAAGGAGGGGGAATGCTTAAGGGTTCAGTAAACAAAGGGCTGTTTTCTCTTGGGAAGCAGATTGGATAATCAGAACATGCAAAGATGTTGCTTGAAATTGATATTCCTGCTTGCTTAGGTCAGAGGAGGCATGTTGCCAAGCAGGTCTTGGCTATCTTTTCCATCTGGAGATGGTGCATTGTCCTCAGAGCTCTTCTCTGCTGTTAATGCCTTTGCCTCACAGATCTGTAAAATGAGAACTAATCTCCTTTGTTTATGAGGATTGTGAGGGCTGTCTGAAGGAGGTTCTACAACTGATTTATAACTGGACAAATAATAGGGCTTGATAAAGGAGTAGCTCAGTGAAAAGTTGATGCCACACAAGAGCAGTGCACAGTGCTGGTGCAGCAATGCCCTTAGCAGTAGCTTTGCATGCCAGCTTTGTAGTTTTATATTGGCTTTACTGCCTGCACAACTCAAATGTAAAATGAAACGTTGGAAACCACTGTAATTGTTGTTTGAACAGAAAACAAAAACTTGGTTTGGGTTGTGATGTAGCTTAAAATAAACTACAGCTGGTCTCTTCTAAACAACTGGAAATCTGCATATAGACAGGGCTGTAGGCCAGGGTCCTGTTGCCTGCCTGGACCTGCTCAACTTCAAGCAGAGTAACCAGCAAGGCATACAGAGGATGGTTCAGCGCAGCTGGATCCTGTTCATGCTGCTTTGGCATTAAAGTACCTGGTTAAATTCAGCTTTTCACCTCTGTAGAAATGATTGGTCTGGGAAATTCACAATTTTGCAGGAAACTTAAGCAACTAGTTCTGAAATGTCTTTTTAGTACATATCTATGTATTTAAAGCAGTTCACCATTGCCATAGGTATGTTTGAGGATGCCTGAATGTGAATTTGAGTGGCATGGCAACTAAGTTATCAAGGACAGGGTGATAATCTGTTGAAATAAGCGCAGTATTACACTTAAAACTACTCCATTTTTACTAAAAATTAAGGTAAATGAAGCACGGAGGAAAAAAGAAATGTGACATGTTTAAAATCATGCAGCAAGCCAGAAATAAGTCCGCAGTTATGCTTCAGACTTTCCTGAGTTCAATAATGTATTGATTCCTTCATGCCCGTGTTGCCTGCTGTAGCAGTAAAATCAGAATTCATTGTCCGTGCAAACCTAAAGAGCTCAGAACAGAAGAGCCAGCACTTTCTGTTTTCAGTATTACCTTTCTGTCTCTGCCATGACCAGACCAGTTGCCACTGTTCTTCCACTGAAAAAGACAAGTAAGGGATTCTTGCAATTAACACTTCATCTATGTTTATTAAGTAGACAAAAGAGTGGGAAGTGTGATAAAAGAGCAGAGGTTATTTTCTGACAGATGGCTTTAACATCACATTTTTGCCTCAACTATCAAAGTAACTCGTACTTTTTAAAAAGATCTTTTTCCCCCAGCTGCTGTTGACTCACTCATAAGATCAGTGGTAATAATAAACCTAAAACATTCAGTTATCCCTTTGTGAATCTGAAGGATACCCAGAGCTCTGCAAGGCTTGCAAGCCTAGGGGAGCAAGTTCTTCTATTATAAAATTCATGCATTTAAAGATGGAGAGTGCAGCAACCTCTGTACCAGTACTGTGTTGTGTTTTTTTTTTTTTGCCTCTAACCCTGCATTTAAAGTAAGCTTTGCAAAAGATTGTAAATCTTTGTTATTTTCTCTGTTGTTGGAGCTCTGTGCAGAACAGTTAAATGAGCCCATGACTTCCATGGGTCATAAGGTCTAAGGATCCCAGAGTGAGGGAGGAGATTATGAAAATGGGAAGACCAGAAAGTTTGGGTAATTCCATATTTAGTGTGAACCTGCAAAGATATGCTTGGAGACGTTTGAAACTAGGCTTGACAAAACCATTATCAAACTAAAGAACAGTCCAGTCCTAGCTTTCAAAGTTTGTTCAGATCCAATGTCCTAAAGGTACACCTACTGTGTGACCAGGCTTACCATTATTGCTTTCAAGAGGGAGCCAAAAGTTTGACTTTGAGGTAAATTTGAGATTCTGAGCAAGCCCCTCTAAAGACAGAGAGGGGAGAATGGTTCTCTGCCTGATGTTTGGAGAAGTAGCAGATAATCATTTTTTTTGTCTGACTTCCAGCACGAAGATGGTGTTTTTTGTACAGAACCAGCCTCCCCACCAGATATTCAAAGGACGAGAGGTAGCCTGGACACTAAAAAATGAACTACGGAAACAGCAGTCAGACTTCCTCATCTTCCGGGCACTAGAAATTAACACAGTCAGTAAGTAAGAGTTGCTGTTGTATGAGCTAATGTCTTTTCCTCTTGTCTTAGACATTTGCAAGAATATGGGCCTTCATCTGTGCTAAACACACCTCTGTGTGCATACACACACGCTCTGGTAGCTTTTGTGTCTTACTAAATTGGAAGCAGTAAAGTAAATTCATTAGACTGCGAATTAATCAATCAATTATTTACCAGTTGCTTACGACTAGTCACTATTTATCTTGTGTAACGTACAAATGTCACTTGTGATGTTGCTGGGAAGATGGGAATTCAGAAAATCAAAAGCAGATTGTTACTTTTGAAACTAAACTACAGTGTTAATGGAATACCGCTTTGATTGGCTTTTGAAGGTCACAAAACTGTAAGTTCTTAAAGTCCAGTTCTGTTTTCATGCTGTGATTCGTGATCACTTTAAAGAATCTGTTTCTTGTAGTCTGTCTCACAGACTGGCTTTGAGTTTGAAAGTCAGAACCTTTTTTAAAAACATTTACTTAACAAATATACAAATTCTGAGACTTTTACATCAAAATCATGATCTTATCAGGCAAAATTTTCTTAGCATGTTACGTGTGGTGTGCTACGTTGCTTGTGAAGCAGGAGTTCTCAAACTTCCCTGAGAGTGGTCATATTGAACTCTGTTATCCCATCTTTGCCTCATGTGTGAGTCATTTAGTTCACCTTGCTGGTTTTGGTCCCTAGCATGTCAGCTGAATTGCTCCGAGCACGGCCGCTGTGACTCCTTCACCAAGCGCTGCGTCTGCGACCCGTTCTGGATGGAGAACCTCATCAGGGTGCAAATGGGGGATGGCGAAAGCAACTGTGGTACGTCAAATCTCCCTGGTGTTGTTCACCTTTAGGAGGCAAAAAGTGAAGCCCAAGGTGTGCTGAGTAACAGCTGCCTGCTTTCTCCCAGTGTCTCTGACATTATGCTCACACGAGGAGATGGTTCCTGACCTGGCCTCGCTAACCTTATCTTTTAGGCAGGAAATATTTGATAGGGAAGTGTCTCCTCTTCAGAACCTTTTGGTGAGCATTCACTAAGAGTTGAGTCCATTCTCAGTGTATAAATCGTGCCCCTTTTCTATTGTGACCCTGTAAGGGCTTTCCTGTCCCAGAAAAGCAAATTCTGAAAAACAACACGCATTGAAAAAAGCCTTTTAGGAAAAAAAAAATAGAAAAACAAAACAAAACACCTTGTGCAGTGAAGCTGCACACTGGATCTTAAGCCTTTGGCTTCTGTAGGTGAGTTAGCGATCCCGCCAGTGATAGATAGTAACTTCTGCAAAGGGTCAGGCCTTTCTTTTTTTCTTTCTTGAGAGTAGCCAGCTAAAGAGCGTGCTCTCAACTGCATGAGTTGCCAAATCGTCTTTATCTCTGTGGTGTTTTGCTTTCAGAGTGGAGTGTGCTGTATGTGATCATTGCATCGTTCCTCATTGTGGTTGCCTTTGGAATCTTATCCTGGATGGTGATCTGCTGTTGCAAGAGGTGGGACTGAGGTTATAACCTTCTCTGTGTCTGTGCTTCAGAGCCAAGTAGCTGCATTAGGAGGTGAAAGAGATTCAAACCCATAGTCCCAGCAGGTTGGCTGCTTAGCCCAAGTGATGTTAGTTTTTGTCACTTGGTGTTTGAAGTGAAACACAGAAGTCCTAAAACTCTGGGTTCAGTTAAGAAGTGAGACTTGGATTAGCCTGTAAATGTGCAACTAAAAGCAGTGTTTTTAATGTTTTGCTTTCTGTTATTAACATAATCGGAAATAAGTACTTTGAAGATCGGTGGTTTTTTTTCTTCTGCCTTTTTTTAGAAATGAACTGCCTCTTAATTCTTTTTCTTCCTTTTTCTTCTTAGACGAAAAGGAAAATCCAAAAGAAAAAGCAAATATAAGATTTTGGATGCAACGGATCAAGAAAGCCTGGAGTTAAAACCAAATCCCAAAGCAGGTAAAACATGAGAGGGAAGAGCTCAGCATTTCCAGAATGCTGACTAAGAACACTCTTCCTCAGTGGAATTAAAAATCACAGAGTGAAACAAACATGATGTTAGGTACTGACAGACGAGTCTCAGAAGATCTAAGAGCTTGTTTCTGATCAGTAGACAGGGTATTTAGTCGTTATCTAACTCCTTGGTTTAAAAATTGGGGCTGAAATTGGTGTAGTCTTGATGTTTCCACTTTCTGTCACAAAGCAGATAAATGTAAGCAGTTCAGAGACTGGTCTGATCCAAGAAGTCCAAAACTGAGCGTTGACTGTAGCTTCTCTTGTTCTGAAGTTTTTCACTGAGTCCTGGTACTCTGTTTTAGTCAGTTTGCTTCCTGCCAGTATGCAATTCCTTGGCAAGGCTTTTCAGCTAAGCATGAATTCAGTGTCATTAAGCATTTCACCAAACTGATTGACTTTCCCTGGAAACAAAGGGATGCCAAGCAACATGAAAATTCTTGGTGGCCTGAAGAGACTGGTGTTCATTTCTGCCCCAGTATTCTCCCACCCCAAATTACTTGTTCTTAAACGTGTCCATTTTTGTCCTTGTGGGCACAAGGCTCTGAAAGTTTCACATTTTAGCTCATCCTTTAATTTTTCGTAGAAGCAGATGCCTATCTCAGGGGAGAGACCAACGAAGTCCCCAGTGCTCTATGTGGTTACCAGCCCATCGGCCCATTCCAGAAAGGCAATCGCTTGTCTTCAGTGTTCTTAGCCAGCACTTTCGTGCCGCATTGCTGTCCTAGAGAGTGCTTGTCAGGTGCTTTGCAAAGATCACGGAGTTATTTCAGGCTGGAGTGTTTTTGCTGCGATTGTATCTGATACCTGAACTGAGCCATTGTCACCTGCTGATTGACCAGGAGAGGAGGGAGAAGTGGGAGAGTATACACAAGGCACAGCCCCACCAAATGCTTGGGCAGTGCTTCAGCTGCTGAAATAAGCCTTTAGAGTAAGAGTTTAGTCCTGTTTTTAAGAGGAGGGGTTGTAGGGAGGGGAGAGGGTTTTGTAGCCATTCTAATTAACTGCACGTGGAAAATAGTCCCTGGTCCTTGTTTGCTAGAGGAAAATAATCGCTTATCCTAGTATTATCCCATTTAGTGGTGTTCCAGGAAGGTGAACAGTGCCTAACGACAGCAGTGGAGGGCATTGCAGTGACAGAGCTGAGCAGATAATTCCTCTGAGAACTGGGGCATCCCAACTGCATGATAGCCGTGAAGAAAAAACGGGTGGATTTCCCTCCCTTTGCACCCAACTGCTTTAATCTGACCATCTGTCACCCCGCACAGAAGAGCCCCACTGTTAAATAAAGGGCTCATTGTTCTGCAGTCGGTAGCAAATGTGCCTCCACCATTTGCTCTCTGGTAACTAAACTCATCCTGCCTCTTCCAAGGCTGGCTGCTGACTAAAGTCTTTTTCCCTGCTAGATACGTCCAGGGAGCGTTCTGATAACAGGGGAAATGTTGCATTTCTCCATTAAGGAAAAGCTAAATTGAAATATTTCCACAGCTGACAATATCAGTAAACGTCTCTCTCCTGTCCTTGTGCATTAATCTAAATTCAGCCCGTTAATTTATTTCCCTCCCTTTGCAGGAAAGAGGAGCGAGATGAGAGTAGGGAGGGTGGTAAGAATGCAGCAATCTTTTCTTGCACACCTGCGTGTTCTCTTTACCAGAGCCATTAGCCCTCAGAGAGCTTTCTAGACAATGCCCTCAAGCAAGGTCAGGGAGACAGAGATCCCACGAGTTCTCCTCGCTGCCCCTTCTGGTAATGTTATTTGTTTCCCTACCCATTTGTTGTGCTGTGCACTCTCTGGAAATGTCTGCGTGACCTCTGTCACACCAGGGTATCTGAAGCAGGATCGCTTCATCTTTGGGTTCAGCATTTGAGGGAATAGTGACGGACACAGGGAAATCTGATCAAGCTGCCCCCTTGACGTGACAGGAACGTGACTCTTAGAGGGGGAATGGAGTTAAATTGTGGCGTTTGACCAGTGGTAAAGGTCATTTTAACCTGGGAATCTCTCTCCTTCAAAGGTGGCAGACAGAAAGCCCAGGTCCTCAACACTAGCCTGATGCACTCCGAGTCTGAACTGGACAGCGATGAAGCCATCTTCACGTGGCCTGACCGTGAGAAAGGGAAGCTGCTCCGTAGCCAGAACGGCTCCTTGCGCAATGGACAAGTGACACTAAAACCCAAGAACCAGAGGGAGGAAATCCTATAGCTCCCTTTAGGTGGCCTTTTGCTGGAGCTCAGTGGGAAAGAGAAGGCCACTCCCGTCCCTATTCTGCGAGGGCCTTTGGAGGCCAGTTTGGTTAGGACAACAGCTGCTAACTTGTTTCACAGAAAATAACTCTGTTTTTGCGGGTTTCTTTTCATTCAGTTAAAACTGGTTGTACTTGAATTTGAACTCCAAGGGAAATCAAAGGGAGAAGACAACTGTGAACCGCGGATGAAGCGTCAGAAAAGACAGAGCTGGCATCTGGAGCACGGCAGGACAGAACCACTTGGAGCAACTGTGAATGTGCAGGACCCTCCTCGCCCACCTCAGACTGCAGCAGAGAAACACCTGTGGACTTCCAGGTCACCTGCCTTGGAAGCTCTTTGAAGAAGGAAGGTCAAGGCTGTGCTCTGAGCTCCCTCCTGGCTCCAATAGCCCGCCACAAACTACTCCTGCTGTCAGACAGTTCTGTTTTCTTTTACTCCCACCTTCCCTAATGGTTTAAGCACTATTTTAATTTAGATTTGTCCTTTCACATACACTGGCTGCTTTTGGAGCGTAGAGTAGGAGGAACCTAAACGCTACGGTCACAATCCATCAGCTTGCAGTAGGGGAGAGGGTTTTGTAGCCATTCTAAATAACTGGTAGGCTTTTCTCACTGGGAGTGTTGATGACACAGTGGCTGTTCAGAGGTGGAAAAGCTGACCTGCCTGTGGTAATTAGCTAGGCTGGGAGCCCCCCTCCTGCAGCAAGCTGTCCTGGTGGATACCAGAGCAGGGGTGGGACACTCGCCTTTGGTACACTTGCTTAATGGCTGACTTAATCCCAAAGCCACGAGGTGTAGTTCAGCAGCATTTTCTGTTGGTCCCTAAGCCCTCCATGAGTCTGGACAACAACTGTATCCCAGTTATGAAATGCCACGCAGGTTTTTTTTTCCTTAAAACTTGCACAACCCAGGCAAACGGGGTTTGGTGTCTTCAGTTCCAAGCAGCTGGCTCTTCCCTCTGGCCGGCAGCTTAGTGGCCTCGTGTCACTACAGCTGAACAGCCCTGTGTGCTCCCGGTACAGCGCGCAGTGCGTTTGGTGTCCTGTAGTCAGTGGAAAAGGGAATTCTCAGCACCCAGGGGCACCGCACGGTGAGTGTCAGCAGCCCGTGGCTGTATTTCTCTGCTGCTTGAACTCTGGGAAAGGCTTTGCTGGGAGCCAGGTGTCGGTGGTCCTTTCCCATACCTGCTTCTTTATCTCACTGTGCTGCTTTCATGAGTTGCACCCCTGTCCTCAGGCAGAAATCAACCTCTTACTGGCATGAAGGATGCCGCTTCTCCTCCACGGATGGGTGGGCAGTTTATTGCCTTTCTTTGTGTTTAATTTAAAAACTGGAAACTCATTTCATTGGCTTTTTTTTTTTTTTTTTTGAGCTATGAAAGCCAAAAGGCTTTAAACTTCCTCAGTTGTATTTATATTGCTGCACTACTGATTTGTGTTGAGCAAGATGAAGATTAAACACTATTGAACGCGAGGGAACGTCCCCTCGCTGAATGTAGTCGTGGCTGCTGCTAAGTTTATTTTGCTGGGCAATCAGCTCTCCTCAGGCACCAGAGCTGGAGCCAGGCACTCTCCCGAGGAGTCCCGAGTGGGGCAACAGCCTCGTGCCCTCTTGCCTGCACCGGGATGGGGTTTGCCTCCTGCTTGCCTGCGTCACAGCCGAGGCCACCCTCTGGTTTGTGTCTCTCTGGCGTGCAGCACCAAGCATTCCCTGCCCGGGCTGCTCCTCCTGCACCCGCTCTCACAACTGCTCCTTCCCCAGGAGCCTGCCCCGGACCACACACGGGGATGTCCTGAGAGCAGGACGCTGCTCTCCTTGCTGTGCCTTGAAGGGTCGCAGCCCAGTGCTTGGCTGGAGCCCTCGCTGCCAGCCCGCTCCCGGCCAAACACTCAACCCTTGGGTGACGCCACCCTCTGAGGCATCGCCCTGCGTTTGGACGTGAGATGAGCAGGCTGCAAGAAAACGAGGTTGGGAAGCTGCAGGGATTAACCAGATGTGGTCCTGGGACCGTGCCTGAAATCTCTCCACTCCGTTGGACTTGGCTGCTTCTCGGGCACGTGCGTCTCATGTCTCTTTCTCCTGTCTGTCCTGGGGAAATCCCCTCTGCAGGGAGCCAGCGCTGCTTGCAGTGGTTGGGGCGTTCCGTGCTGCAGAGATCAGAAACCCTCGCAGGAGATGCAGTGCGTGCATTCAAGCAAGCCTGGCTTCCTATTACGGAAGAGGGAAGAATTAAAGGCTGTGCAGCTGCTACTCGCCAGCACCTTTGTTTAGCCGAGGTTGGCTTTGTTCTCACACTGCACCGTGCGGAGACACCTTTGGGTTGAGGAGCTTTAGGCAGCTGCCAGCACCACCCTGTGCAGGAGGGCCCTCGTCTACCTCCGTGAAGGTTTTGCAGTGGGCTGTGGCATCCCCTCTGCTCCGAGCCCTTTGGTTAGGACAGGCTCCCTCCCTCCTTAACCATTTGTCACCACCAAGTGCAGGCTGGTGACGGGGACTGCCCGAGCTCCCCTTTATAATTCTGGCTCGGTGCCACCCCTCCCTGAGCCCTCTTCCCCTTGTTAACCCTCGGTGCTTCTGAGCATCCCTCTGCAGCACCACGAGGACTTGCAGAGGACGAGGGGGGACCCTCCGGAGCTGCAGGCAGCAACTTCTGGCACGGGAGACGGGGCAGGCTGCTTCGGTGCCCCATTAACGCAGCCCTTCCAAGGTGTGTGCACGTAAAGCAAACGTGTTCCAAACCCTTCGCCCCCGTAGCATCACCGATCTCATCGCTCATTTGTTACCCAAGCACCGTGGTCCCGCTCTGACCTTGCACGGGGAAGGTTTCTGCATTGCTATGCATTTTGATTTCACAATTAGAGACGCTGGCTACAAGTCACCCATGTGTGGAAGTTAAAAGCTGAGACATCTGTTAGATGAACCGGCGGAGTCGCTTGATTTTATTTTCTTCTTTAACACGAATGAACTTCAAACACTTGCGAAGATGTTTGAGGCAAACGTCGCGGTCTAGTTTTAAAATAGTTTGCTCTTAAATCTTTTCTTCATTCCTCCGCGTAGCGGCGGGCTGCCCAACCTGTCTGAACTTTGGTTTAACGGCGTTTGATTGCAGTGTTACTTGGATCAAGACTAAAAAGTTCCTTTTTTTAAACAAAACGTTTCTTGCAAATAAACGGGGAAGATGTTTTGCTGCTGCTCACCTTGCTTCTTTCTCCAGTTTCAGCTGCGGGATGGGTCCTAATGCAACCACTGCTCTCCCTGGGCAGGAGCTGGGAGTTCCCTCCTCATCCTCAGGGGCTGGGTGATGCTTTAGGGGCTGTGGGTGCAGTGCCACAGCTCTGCCCGGGGCTGTTCTCCAACATCCAGAGGGGTGTGGGTCTGTTACTGGAAACATTTATTAATTAGTGGAGTCCTTGAAGGAGATACCGAGGCTGCTCCTTCCTACACTAGCCTCTGGCCTCCAGCAGCGCCTTCCCCGGTGGGATGCAGCCATGGTGCTTGGGGAAGAGCGGGTGCTGAGCACCACGGGGAGCTCAGGATGGGGGATCCGGGGTTGGAGCTGCTGGTGTAATCCCAAAGGGACTCACCCTGGGAGATGGCACCCACCATGGGGGGCTCCGGGGTGCTGGGACCCCTCCAGGGTGCCCCAGGGGGCTCTGCTTGTGCCCCTTCCCTGCTGTCCCCATCCTCACACAGAGCCTCAGAGCAACCCCAGGTCTGTTATTGGGGCCTTGCAGGCACAACCCAGGGCTCCCCGGCCCTGCTCATCCCTCCCTATGCGGCACCTTGCCTAGGAGGAGTTAAAAAAAAAAAAAAAAGAAGAAGAAAAGCCCTTTATGGAGCTCAGGGGGAGAGCACGGTGTTGTTTTTTTTTTTTTCCGCGCATATTCTCACCCCTCTGCCCGTGCTGTCCTTGTTATGACCATGTGAATTTGGCACCGCTCCTCCGTGCCTTCCTGCCATCAGGATTCCCCGAATTGCTGCTGCTTTCCCTCCTCCAGCCGGGCTCTCCCGGGGCAAGGTCAGCGCCTGGCCCAGCCCGGGGCTCCCAGAGGTGGCAGCGGGGCTTGAAGGCACATCCCTGCTGCCAGGCACCGAGCCTGGGGTGCTGCTGGCCCCGTGGGTTCATTATGGGACCTTTCATTGCATGTTTTGGGGAAAATTCGGCCGGCTCAGCACAGGACCTCCTGCAGCATCCCCGCTGCAGGCACATCCCCCTGCTCCCGCTGCTGTCCTGCAGAAGCAGAGTCCCCGGGGGCACCGGGGGCTGCAGCCCCAGGCCTGGCCAGCCCCACGGGCACCATCCCTGCGTCCATCTGTCCGTCCGTCCCCTCCGTCCGTCCGCACGGGGCCCTGTGCTCCGAGTGAGTCCGTCTTTCCATTGTTCAAACAATCCCTTTTCCACACTCGCTGCCAAAGCCTCCCCGCTCGCTCCCGCACGCGCCAGTATATTTAGCTGCCTCTAAGCCTCTACCTTTCCTTATATAGGAGAGGCCAAACGAATTTCGCACTCTCATTATTAATAGCCTGAGAGGAGCTCTTAGGAGGCTGCCAAAAATAGCAGGCAAACAGAGCGCACCCGGGCCGGGGAGGGCGCTGGGGCAGGCGGGGAGCCGCCGGGGAGCCGCCGCGGGAGGGATGCCGTGGGTCTGCCTTCGCCCTTTGGTGGCCAGGACGAGGTGTGTGTCCCCGCGTCCCCCCCCTGCTCCAGGGACCGGCTGCACGCAGAGGTAGGGTGGGGGGACGCGGGGGCGTGGGGTCCCGGGGTGGGCAGCACCTCTGCACTGCTCCGGACCCTATAAACCTCCTGCGTGGGGTGCGGGTGGGTGGCACAGGGTAGCTGGGTGTCCCTGTGCCCGTGGGGTCCCCGGGGAGCTGTGTGGCTGCAGCAGTGACAGGTTTCACCCTCCGAGCCCCCCCAGCTGCTGGTGGGCCCAGGAGAGGCGTTGCGGGTGCTCCGGGACCCCTGCTGTGTGCCCAGGGGATGCGGGGCAGGAGGTGGAGGTGGTCGGTGCCCCGCACACCGATGGTGCCCGGACCGGGAGGGAGAGGTTTGGCAGCAGGGAGCACCCCCGGTGCCTCCCCGCATCCATCAGCCACGTGCTGGGGGCACCGAGCCCAGGAGAGGGCACGCGAGGAGGGGGCTGCGGGGCCGAGGGGCTTCACCTGCACCCGGAGGCATCCGCAGCCCGGGCAGGGGCTGCCTTAAATCCCTCCCTTTCTCCCTCCCTCCCCGGCGAGGAACTTCTCCTGCTGAACTGGAGGATGCTGCAAGCTCCTGCGGACGAGCTGGAGGAGTCCTGTGGCAAAGTCAAGGCGAGCTGGGAAGCGGCGTGCTCCTGCCGGGGGACGCGGCACCCCGCTGCCACCGGAGCCCAGCCCCGGCCGGTGTCACCTCCAGGACTGTAAGTGGCCGCAGGGAGCTGGCGGGCGCGGGGGCTGCGGGAGGCAGCGGGGGTCTCCCCGCCGCCAGCGTTTAACCTTCAGCGAGCTCGGCTGGAGCTGAGCCCCGCTCGGGCTGGGGATGCCGCTGCTGCTCGCGGCCCCTGCGCTCGGCTGGGCTCAGCTGCTCGGGCAGGGAGGGAGAGCAGAGGCTGAGGGAGGGCAGAGGCTGCGGGGCTGGGGGTCCCCCACGGCCCCCCATGCCTTGGAGCAGGTGGAGGTGGAGGCGCGGGGATGGCAGCGAGCTCGTGGTGGGGTTGAGGGGGGCGGTGGGGCACCCCCTGGCCATGCATTGGGATGGGATGGGATGTGAAGGAAGGGATCCCCACCTCACAGCCCCGTGTGCAGGGTGCTGGGCACACCAGGGCACCACGAGCCATGCGGCCGCAGCCCCGAAGCGTGCGGTGCCCACGAGTGAAGCTGGGGACCGGGGGAGCTCCCCAAAGCCCCCCTCTGGCAGCTCGCCCACCTCCTGCTCGGCTGCAGAAGCCGAGGGGGGGGCTTGCCCCATGCTGGCTGAGCCGGGGCAGATGCTGAGCGCTGAAACTTGGCCAGGCCGCCGCCAGCGAGTGGCTGCAGAGCGCGGCCGGGCACGCGGCTGGGGCAGAGCGTGGAATAAAGTCGCTTCCTTTTATAGCCAGGCTGGGGCTGTTCGGTGCCGTGCGAGCGCCTGAGCCACCACGGCCACCCCGGCACCCCCCCGGCTCCGCTGCCAACCCCTGCGGGGCCGTTCGTCCCCGTGCCTGGGGCTGGGAGCTGCTCCCGGAGGGGTGCAGGGCCTGGGGGCTCCAGGCAGGATGGTTTTTGAGCTGCCCGAGGGGCTGCGTGCGGCCCTCCAAGGTCACCAGCAGAGCCCCGGTGAGGGCTGCGGGGCTGTGCCGTGGGCTGGAGCCGGGAAGGTTCCCCCGGGGCTGGGGCACCTCAACGCCGCAGTGCTGGGAGAAATGCCCAAGGGCAGCCCAGGCGGCTGGAGCCGAGATGGGACGGGATGCGAGAGCCCCGAGCCTGCAGCCTGGGTGCGGGGGCTCAGCGCCGGGCAAAGCCACGGGCTGAGAGCTCCCACTGCGCCCCAAGAGCCCTGCAGGAGCCCCAACATCCCAAAGCTGCAGGGCAGGTGGAGCCCGAGGGGTTAAGCGGGGACATCTCTGCAGTGTCCAGCCGTGGGACACCCGCTCTGTCTAATTTTTGAGGGAAAAGGGGTGCTGCTGCAGCCGGACACCCTCTGCCCCAGCATTGCCGTGAGGCTGGGGACGGGGATCCCAAAAGCCGTGTCCCTGAGGTTCCCCAAGACCAGGGGACAGCCACGGGGCAGCCCCAGGACAGCAGCAGAGCATCGGGGGGGGGCACCACGGCCGTGCTGGCAGCTGCCCCCCACCCTGCAGCGAGGGCTGGAGGCTCCGGGGGCCACCGAGCAGCCTCGTCTCTGCCTGCGGGTGTCGCGAGCGGGGCCGGCGCCTGCTTGGCACCCACCGGCTCCTTGCAGAGCTGCGGCGGTCACGGCGCTGAGTCACGGCCCTGCTGGGCCCCCCCCCAGCCCCTGCACCCCTCGTTTGCCCTCCCCAGTTGAGCCACCCCCCTCCTGGGACTGGTCCCAGCGTTTGCACCGCTCCAGCTCCCAGTTTAGGGGTAGGAAGGTCGCCGGGGTCAAGGCGCGGACGGGCTGCTCTGACACTCGTCCCCTCCATCGCCTTGCCCTGGCCACGCTGTGTGGGGGCCACTGAGCCCCCCCAGGACCCCTTCGATGGTCTCCAACCCCAGGGACCTCCACCGAACCCCCCCACCAGTTATTTCCTCTCGGCCCTCCCCTGCCTGCTGTGCCGGGCTGTGGTTTGGGGGCGCAGAGCACCAGGACCCTGCAACCTTCTCCTGGCCTTGCAAGGAGCTGGGCAAGGAAAGGGGGGGTACAGGGGGGTGCAGTCCCCTCCTGACCTGGCCATAAATTGCAGAGGGAGGGGGCCAAAAATACTGCTTTGACACCCAGGGCTGCAGCAGGGTGGGCAGCGGGGAGGGGGCCGGGGCAGCGCAGGGTGCTGGGGTGCTGCAGGGGGGTGCAGGGTGCTGGGGAGGTGAAGCTGGTCCATCCTGACCCAGCACAGCAGCAGCAAGGAGGAGGGGGGGCTGCCAAGTCCCAAAGCTGATGGGGGGGGTCCCCTGCAGCACCCTGGGCACCCTGGGCACCCTCACCCCACGTCCCCAGCTTCCCCAGAGGGTTGGAGCTGGCCCCCAGCTCTGCAGAGCAGGGGGGATGCCGGGGCTGGGGGCTTCTCCCTGCTGCCTCTCCCTCCCAACCCTACATACTTCTTCATATGCCCATATGGAGTCGGCCGGCGTTATGGAATGTTAAGAAGTATGTATTTTTGGGCTGGGACCCCCACGCCGGGATCCCGGTGTTGGCGCCGACCCCAGTGGCACCTCCGGAGAGAAAAGTGCGTCCCCGGGGCTGGTAAAAAGGAACCAGATCAACTTGCAACTGGATTTGGTCCCCTTCAACCAGCTGCGGTGGCGCACGGGCTGTGTAACTCGCTTCGTCCCCGCGGACCGGTGGCACGAGCAGCGTCCTGGGGACAGCCGGACCCGCAGTGCTGGGGTAAGGAGTGGGGAAGGGGCTCGTGGAGGAGCGTGGGGGGGTGGTGGTGGTGAAAAAAGGTGGTTTTGGGGCCTTTTTTGAGCACCCGGGTGCCATGAGAGCTGGGCACTGCAAGGGTTAAGCAGCGGGACTAACCCAGGGAAACTCGGGGAAAATAAACCAAAGGGACCGATTTCCTAGAAATCCACTTCCCCTACGTCACCGCTGCCTCCCCGGACAGGCAGCGAGGCGCAGCCCAGTGCCGGGCACCCTCAGAGCAGATCAGGGGAGCAGGGAGGGGAACCCCACCGTGGGTTTTTGGGGGCTGAACCCCTTTTAGATGGGGGAGGAAAATCAGGGCAGAAAGCGAGGGCTGCCATCCCCACTGGGCTGGGAGAAAATGCAGGGTCCCCATGCGCAGCCTCCCAGCACTGTAGGGGATGTCCAAGGGGAGGCAAGATCTGGGGGGGCTGCTTGCCCTCAGGGTGCCCTAAGGGTGATGGTCGCCCAGGCAATGGGGCACACGGGGGGGCTGGGCTGGGGCTGACTTCTCCTCCTTTTCCTCAGGAGCATCGGGAACCCTCACAGCTCTCAGGGTTGTGTCTCAGCTGCCGGGGCTGCCATCGGGTCCCTCCTTCACCTTCCCCTGCCCAGTTTTGTTGCTGAGCACAGCGACATAGGAAAAGGGGATCTCCCTTTGGCAGCCGGGGTCAGCTCTGCTGCCCGGGTCCCCTCCACGCTGCGTGAGCTCCCCCGGCTCCTCGCAGAGTGAGAACTGAGGACGTCCTGGCCTGCCCGAGCACCTCAGCAGCTGCCCTCAACCTGCTGCGTCACGCGTGTGGCCTTCCTACCGAAACCGAAACCATGTCAGCTCCACAGACAAAGCTGAAAATTAACCAAGAGGAAAACAAACCGGCCTCCTCCTCCTGAGCCGAGATGTGACGAATGTGGTGCGGCCCCGGGGCGGTGCTGGGTAGGACGGGACGCTCCCTGCGCCATCTTTTATCTGTGTTATTGGTGTGCTGAGGGCAGACAGGCACTGCCAGCACAGCAGCAGGTACAGTGGGTCCTAGGGGTGGAGGGAAGCCTGCAGGAGGTGGTGGAACGGGGCAGCCATCGGTCCTGCAGCATCTTCTCTGCCTGGGGGTGAGCTCTGCCCACTCTCAGTGACTTTTTATTTTCTTTCTTCCTTCTTAGCCATGATAAGTATAATTCGAAGAGTGATTTTTGGAGCCACCGCTGGAGTAGGTAAGTTTCTGGCCCCTGGCTTGGCCATGGAGCACCCGTGTCTTGGGGTGGGTGAGCAGAGCTCACAGGCGAGGGCTGCCCTGTGCCTGGGCTGGGCACCCAGCGAGGCTTCAGCCGGGCTCTGGTGTGCTGGGGAACTCATCACCAGCCACTGCTGAAGCCCTGCACGCCTCCCTGGGGATGGTGTGTTCCCGACCCTGTGCCCCACAGCCCCCGCTCTTTGCTCTGACACCCCGTCCCCTTGGGATGGGACCTGGCATGCGGGTAGCAGATGTGTCGGTGTCCCTCCTGCAGGACTGGCGCTCTTTGGTGCCCCGGCAATCGTCTCTGCGCTGGGGTTTAAGGCGGGTGGCATCGCTGCGGGGTCCATAGCTGCCAAGATGATGTCGGCGGCTGCCATAGCCAACAACGGAGGAGTGGCTGCTGGCAGCATCGTGGCCGTGCTGCAGTCGATCGGTGAGTGGTGGGGTGCTGAGCTGTGCTGGGACTGTGCCCAGGGTTGCACAAGCAGGAGCAACAGGGTTGTGAGCTCGGCTTGCAGCAGAGCCTGTGTCCTTCAGTGCATCCTTGGTTTTATTCACCCAAACCCATGGGGAGGGGATAAATCCTTGGTGTGTTAGAAAGACTCAGGGCTTGCTGTGATATGGGACCCCATGCCCAAGACGTGAGCCTGTGCAGATATTTGTTTCCTCTTCTGCCGGGAGTGCTTATGCACTTGGTAGCTCTGGCCATTGCCAGAAGGGAGAGCTGGAAGGGCTTGGTCATGCTGAGAAAACAAAGCCCCTGCATGGTGGTGAACTGGCATGGGTCAGGAGAAGTCCTCAGTTCTCACTGTCCTGTGCTCTGTCCCTCAGCAGTGAGCACCCACGGGCCCAAGCATCATGCCTCTTTCTGTCCTTGCAGGAGCCGCAGGACTCGCTGCTACTGCCAAAATTTGGCTGTCATCAGCCCTGGGGACACTCGGTGGAATAATTGGTGCCAAGTGTTTTTAGGGGAGCACAGCTCCAGGTGGCAAACCCAAGGAATGCCAGGAGGCAGTGGACGGCACTGGGAAGAGCCCCGCCAGCCCAGCAGCTCCTCAGCAGCCGCGCAGGGAGCTGCCAACACGCTTGAGCACTGAGCATATGGAAAATAATAAAAATGGCTTTGCAGGTGATGTGTCGCGTTGGCTCGTGTGTGTCTGTTCAGAGGATGTGGTGGTTTTACATGGGTAGGCAGCTGAGCTCCACCACAGCCACTCCCCTTCCTCAAAGGGAAAGGGGAGAGAAACTATGGCAGAAAGGGTTCAAAGGTTGAGATAATGACAGGGAAACCACTCAACACTTACCGTGACAGGCAAAACAGACTTAGCCTAGGGAAATTAGAGAAATTTATTGCCTATTACTAACAATGCAGAGTAGCAAGAAATAAAACATATTAAAACATACTTCCCCCATCCACCCTCTTCCGCCTCCTCCTCCCCCTGAGCAGCACAGAGGAACGGGGGCTGCGGTCAATCTATGGCACATCTCCCCTGCTGCTCCCTCATGGTCACTCCCTGTCCCTGTGCTGTGGGGTCTGTCCCACGGGATGCCGTCCTTCCCGAACTGAGCCTGCGGGGCCTGCCCACAGGCAGCAGCTCCTCCAGAACTGCTCCCACACTGCTCCGTCCCATGGGGTCCATCCCCCAGGAGCAAACTGCTCTAGCACGGGTCCCCCATGGGAGGCAGCTTCCCCCAGCCCCCTGCTCCTGCGTGGGCTCCTCTCTGTGCCTGCAGCTCCGACCCGGGGCCTGCTCCTGCAGGGGGTCTCCATGGGCCGCAGCCTCCTCCAGGCCACATCCCCCTGCTCCACCGGGGGCTCCTCCAGCCATGGGGGGGCTGCAGCGTGGAGATCTGCTCCACGTGGGACCCATGGGTGCAGGGGGACAGCCTGCTCCACCAGGGGCCTCTCCCTGCACAGGCCGCAGGGGAACTGCTGCTGCCTGCCTGGAGCACCTCCTGCCCTCCTGCACTGCCCTTGGGGGCTGCAGGGCTGGCCCTCACCCCTCTCTCTCCCGCAGCTGCTGTTCCCCATCAATGTTTTTGTTTTGTTTTGTTTTGTTTTCCTTTCTTAAATCTGCTCTCACAGAGGTGCAAACAACACCAGTTATTGGCCTAGCTCTGGCCAGGGAGGGCACATGGAGGGTCTGGGCTCGGGCTGACTTCTCCTCTTCCTCAGGGGGATCAGGAACCCCCACGGCTCTGAGGGTTGTGTGTCAGCTGCTGGGGCTGTCATCGGGTCCCTGCTGTGACCCCGTGGATTCCCCACCACAACCCCGCTGGTGCCTGCGTCCACTGCCCTGGATCCCCCCAAAGGCCCCTGGGTCTCTCCTGTGACCCCCCTGTATCTGAGCCTCCGGATAAAGGCGTTGGATCCTGGTGTGGTTTAACCTGAGCCCCGCACAGCTGCTTGCTCACTGCCCGCGGGGGGTGAGGCAGAGAATCAGAAAGGTACATGCGTCGCCCATGTGTTTCTTCCTACACAAACCCAAACCATGGGAGTTCCAGTGAACATTAACCGAGAGGAAAACAAACCGGCCTCCTCCTCCTGGGCTGAGATTTGACGAGTGTGGGGCGGCCCCGGGGCGGTGCTGGGTGAGATGGGGCGCTCCCTGCTCCATCTTTTATCCACGTTATCGGTGTGCTGAGGGCAGACGGGCACTGCAAGCACAGCAGCAGTCCTGCAAGCACAGCAACAGGTACAGTGGGTCCTAGGGGTGGAGGGAAGCCTGCAGGAGGTGGTGGAACGGGGCAGCCATCGGTCCTGCAGCATCTTCTCTGCCTGGGGGTGAGCTCTGCCCACTCTCAGTGACTTTTTCTCAACTTTTGTCCTAGCAATGAAAAGTAAAATCAGAAATATGATTATTTTGGGCACCGGAGGAGTAGGTAAGGTTCTGGTCCCCGGCTTGGCCACGACGCACCCGTGTCATGGGGTGGGTGTGCAGAGGTCGGGGGCGAGGGCTGCCCTGTGCCTGGGCTGGGCACCCAGCGAGGCTTCAGCCGGGCTCTGGTGTGCTGGGGAACCCGTCACCAGCCACTGCTGAAGCCCTGCACGCCTTTCCCCTTCTCCCTGGGGATGGTGTGTTCCCGACCCTGTGCCCCACAGCCCCCGCTCTTTGCTCTGACACCCCGTCCCCTTGGGATGGGACCTGGCATGCGGGTAGCAGATGTGTCGGTGTCCCTCCTGCAGGACTGGTGCTCTTCGGTGTCCCAGCAGTCGTCTCTGTGCTGGGGTTTAAGGCGGGCGGCATCGCCGCGGGGTCCATGGCTGCCAAGATGATGTCGGCGGCTGCCATAGCCAACAACGGAGGAGTGGCTGCCGGAAGCACAGTGGCCACGCTGCAGTCGATCGGTGAGTGGTGGGGTGCTGAGCTGCACCACACATGCAGGAGCGACAAGGTTGTGAGCTCGGCTTGCTGCAGAGCCTGTGCCCTTCAGTGCATCCTTGGCTTTATTCACCCAAACCCATGGGGACGGGATAAATCCTCGATGTGCTAGGAAGACTCGGGGCTTGCTGGGATATGGGATCCTGTGCTGAAGACGTGAGCCTGTGCAGATATTTGTTTCCTCTTCTGCCGGGAGTGCTTATGCACTTGGTAGCTCTGGCCATTGCCAGAAGGGAGAGCTGGAAGGGCTTGGTCATGCTGAGAAAACAAAGCCCCTGCATGGTGGTGAACTGGCATGGGTCAGGAGAAGTCCTCAGTTCTCTCTGTCCCGTGCTCTGTCCCTCAGCAGTGAGCACCCACGAGCCCAAGCATCATGCCTCTTTCTGTCCTTGCAGGAGCCGCAGGACTCTCTGCTGGTGCCAAAATTGGGCTGTCATCAATCCTGGGGACACTCGGTGGAATAGTTGGTGCTAAGTGGTTTTAGGGGAGCACAGCTCCAGGTGGCAAACCCAAAGAATGCCGTAGGTAGCGGACGGTGCAAGGAAGAGCCCCGCCAGCCCAGCAGCTCCTCAGCAGCCGCGCAGGGAGCTGCCAACACGCTTGAGCACTGAGCATATGGAAAATAATAAAAATGGCTTTGCAGGTGATGTGTCATGGTGGCTTGTGTGTGTCTGTGTCAGAGGATGTGGTGGTTTTACATGGGTAGGCAGCTGAGCTCCACCATGGCCACTCCCCCTCCTCAAAGGGAAAGGGGAGAGAAACTATGGCAGAAAGGGCTCAAAGGTTGAGATAATGACAGGGAAACCACTCAACACTTACCGTGACAGGCAAAACAGACTTAGCCTAGGGAAATTAGAGAAATTTATTGCTTATTACTAACAATGCAGAGAAGCAAGAAACAAAATATATTAAAACATATTTCCCCCATCCACCCTCTTCCGCCTCCTCCCCCTGAGCGGCACAGGGGAATGGGGGCTGCTGTCAATCTACGGCACATCTCCCCTGCTGCTCCCTCACGGCCACTCCCTGTCCCTGTGCTGTGGGGTCTGTCCCACGGGATGCCGTCCTTCCCGAACTGAGCCTGCGGGGCCTGCCCACAGGCAGCAGCTCCTCCAGAACTGCTCCCACACGGCTCCGTCCCACAGGGTCCATCCCCCAGGAGCAAACGGCTCCAGCACGGGTCCCCCATGGGAGGCAGCTTCCCCCAGCCCCCTGCTCCTGCGTGGGCTCCTCTCCATGGCTGCAGCTCCGGCCCAGGGCCTGCTCCTGCAGGGGGTCTCCATGGGCCGCAGCCTCCTCCAGGCCACATCCCCCTGCTCCACTGGGGGCTCCTCCAGCCATGCTATTGCTGTGCTGACACACCAGGGAGAATCTCAGTTTCCCCGTGCCTGAATTAGAGGGTTGTGTGACTGACCTGCTGTGCCCAGGGGGGCTTTGCTTGTCTGACCTAGGAACAGCGGCAAGAACCCCACTATTTAAAGAGCACGGCACAGCCCAGGCAGAGCCTCAGAGCATGGCGAGGGACTTCATTCAGAAATCCAGCATTTCTGGATCCAGCATTTCTGGATTTTCTCTCGCTGCCCTTGCTGGAAGCCACATCGAGCTCTGTTCAAGGAGGTTTTCCAGGTTGCTGTTTCCCTGTTAACGCGTGCTCTCGGGCCAGTTCTGGGATTTTAGGACAGCCGAGAAGATGGGATACCCAGTGCTGAGGAGTCCTCCTGCCCGCGGATGCATTGGGCAGCACCAGCCCTGCCCAGTTCCCTGCCAGCATGTCCTGGCACTTGGTTTCCTCGCTGGGCAGGAGCAGGTGGCTGCTTTATTTCTCTCTCTGCTTGTATAAAAATGCATTGATAAAGAAAAGATACATTGCAGAAGAATAAGCAATAGCATGGAAATCGACTGAAAAGCGGGGAAAGCTTGACATTTTAGCGCTGAGCGGTTGCCAAGTTGGAGGACACGCCACCACCGCCCCTCCTTTTGGTTTCGGGGAAGGGGTGCGTGTGACAACTGTGGTGGTTGATCTAATTACAGCCAATCCCAAAGGCTTCAAAAAGGAGCAAAACTCAGTGTGAGCTGCTGTGCAGCCATGCGGGAAAGACCAAGCCTTGCTGTGAAGATATTAAGCTGCTATTTCAATGCTGGCTTAGAAACAACTAAACTCTCCCCCCTTAAAACATGCAAGATTCTGCTTTTAAACTTAGATTCCAACATAATACAGGAAACGAGGATGTACTCTTTTATTAAGGTTAAAGGTTTTTAATCACTTTTCCAGAATACAGATACGATTCAAACAAAAACTATTTCTGGGGTCTCAGTAATTCACTTATTAATACCATACATTGAACTCTATAAATTCTCATATAAGAAAAAAGTCTTTTTAATATAGGTTATGATGCACTGGTGACCTATTTAAATCTTTTGAAGTAACACTTTGCAGCTATATAGCACCTTTCATCACGGGGCTGCAAAGCATCCTACAGAATTTAGCCTCATAATGCCCAAACGAGGTAGGAAAGTCTGGCCAATTTACAGATGGGTACAACCGAGGTACGGATTGGCAAGGGACCAAACATGAGGCTTCAGCTATACAACAGTAGTTACACCTTCACCAGGTCCTGGGCTATAGGACGAGTCCGTGGCTCACCTGGGGATCAAGTCAAGAGCAGTCACTCACACCCCTTTCCTAGACGGAGAATCCTGGCTCCAGCCCTAAAAGACCTTTTCCAAGCATTCTTTTTGAGTTACAAACGTAGAGAGAGTAAAAAGGTCAAAGACTTGTAGACCGAAGGCCCTAGGGATGCTGCTCATCGGTGTATCAAAGCATCGAATATAAGCCACAAAGTTTACCAAGCTGTACTTACTGTGGGCATCGCAGCCTGCATCAATTAAGGCTGAACACGAGGAAGCGGGACTGGAATTTTGTTAATTAAAATCGTGCACTTGGGAGGCATTTTGAGATTCGGTGTTTGATGCTTTGTTTGGCTTGACAGTTTCTTGTAATAAATTCCATTTTTCCCTCCAAGCAAGTGATAATCTAAGATACTCCAGTTTTTGTGTCTTTATTAAAGAACAAATCTTTGCTGAAAAACCATTAGCTTAGTGACTGTTATTGTCCAAAGGAAATTTAAGTACTGGGACTAGAAGAATCCAAGATGTCTGGGTTCCTTAAAGCCTTTACAGTTTATGCAAAAGAAAGGGGGAAAAAAAAAAAAAAAAAAAAAAAAAAGAAAAGCAGAGAAATATTCAATAGATTTCAGTCATTGTAATTGTGCATTACAGTTCACTGCCCTGCAGAACACTGCAGCCTCTGCAGCGACTGGTGGTAAACATCCTTGCAGAAACAGGGAATCTAAGTTGATTGCAAAAACTTGTTATTTCTTCAAATCTTGTAAGGCAAATCTTGCAATCTTGTCCCTTCTACTTGGGAGATAGTGTAGGTTAGCAGCAACTTAATACAAGAGAGCAAATCTTTTGCCTCTGCTCTGTTAGGACTGTTTCAAATGGATGGCTGCTGAAAGACAAAGAAAAGCAGGGGGAACACCTGTTTGCTGATATTAACAAAACTCGAAATTCCAATTTGCACAGAGAGCGTGGTGACTGGAGGTTGAAAAGAGCACGTTAAGACTTTATCCGATAGCATTTGTTGCTTTCTTTTCGAAGGCAGCAGCAAAACTATTGCTCGAGGGACTGAAAGGAGTTATTGAGATTGTTACCAAAACCCAAAGACTTTACTGCACATTCAGCAGCACTTCTGTAACCCCAGCACTAAAACTTCGTCAGTGGTGCCGCGCCATTGTGTGAGCATACCCTTAGGAAGCATGAAACAAATGACTTTGCTGCCCTTTCATTTCAAGTCTCGGAGGGGATAGCACTTGGCTGGAGACTACTGCCAGAGAAGTCCAGGGTTTTCTTTCAGATCAGTCATTAATCAGGTTGACAGAATAATTCCTATGATAATTTAGCTTCTTTTTGCACCTAACTGTGACATTCAAAGTGCCTCCAGGTTCCTTCTGTAGTCAGCTGAAGCCAGGAAGGTGCGCACTGCACCGAGCACCTCGCAGAATGAAAGCGGCCAGGAAAACGCCAGCGCTGCATAGGCAGCAGCTGCACTCCAGGAAGCATTTTAAATAAAAATCTCTGCAAAACCCCAAGACTTGCATTACCGGCCAGAACTGCAATTCTCTACAGGAGTATCCTCGGTAACGAGGACACTCTCACTTCCAAACTCTCCAGCTAGACAGCCTGTACAGCTGTGCTGTCATCTCTGCACACTGAGAATTAGAGACAGCTAAACAACATGTTTCTAGCAGTGGAAAGGCACACAGATAGGTAAGAAACCCTGTCAACAGGAAGCATTACCTTCTACTTGTCTGTCTCGCTCTCATCTTTGTCGTTTCTCTGTCCACACTGAGACTACCACATGATTTTTCTCCTTAAAAGAATATTTCAAGTAACAAACAGCGTTGCGTGGCTAGCGAGTGATTCAGCTACTTTTTATTATAAACAACTGTGTCAGAACTTCAATACTGTGTATATAACCCACAAATATACTTCAATCCTTGGAGATAATGAGTTGACCTTGCAAGTCAGCATGAACTCTAGCCAGACTGACTAGGAATGGCTCAGGAAGTGTCTCGCTCCAGAAATGGAAACTGAAACTATTTGTTCTGTTAAATTACATCACCAAAAGATGCTGCATTGAACCCCTTCTCATCTCAGAGCTATGAAATAAAAGGAGTTAGTACCATGTTTAACAGCATTGCTTACAGCCAGTCAAGCTTAAAGGGATTTAACTCTCCTTGCTGAGAGAACGCGAGGGGCGAAAATCTTTTGTTCCATGTACCTGGAAAAAATCAACATATGTGAAAGTGTTCATAAAAAACAGAAAGTGAGGGTCTTCAGAGAAGCAAAATGAGTACATTACTCGTAATATACAAATACACTACTTTATTCTATGGGAATACTTCCTGTCTGTTAAGGGGAAACTCAGCTGTGGTATCACTCTGCTGACAGCCTCTGCTCCACCCAGCTGAAAGCTGCCCTCCCAGCGCCTGTCCTGCCTCCTGCCCTTGCTCGTTTCCCAGGTAGAGATGTCAGGGGAAGGAAAGGAAAGGGCAAAGGTAACCTGATAAGGACATAAACTGCTGCACTCGTACGTGGGATGCCCAGAAAATACGGTAATTCCTGGATCCTTCCTGCCTCCTACTAACAGTGAGGTTCTGGGCACACCTGTGTGCAACTAACACAGCTCAGGCTTTTTGTTTTTATCCCTTATACACTAATCTCTCCAGAATGATTTTTTTTTTTCCCCTGAAACATTCTCTGAACCATTCCAATACAAAATACTGTGCCTGCTATTCAACTATTTTAATGTAGCTATGGGGAGGGACAGGTTAGTGTTCACAGAACATGAAGTTAACCTACAGGATCACCACTGAACCTCCGAGTGCTGCCACGGTAGGTTACTGAAGGGTACATATTACAGCCAAAATATCTTCCCCCCGGGAGTGCCAAGCCAGGACATGGAGAAAGCAGCATCTTTGATCAGAAAAGACAGACACAGATGGGCTTTGATCAGACAGAATCAGGGGCAGGTTTACTTTTCACATAGTTTTCTGTATTAAAAAATACATCAGTGAAATCTGTTACAGGCAGGGACAGGACTACCGAGTACACAACGTCAATAGACTACTTTCTGATTTTATTTTTGTTAAATTACTTTTGTTACTGCTAAAAAAATAATTAAAAAAAAAAAAAAAGAAAGGAAATATAATTCAAGGCTGCTGATTTTCATCTCTTGAAATTTTAGTGACAAGATCAAATATCAGACCCCTGTTACAGAAGATGGATAACTGACCAGAGCTAGGTAAAACCCATACAATTCTCTTCTTTAAAAATAGTTTGGGTTTCCAACAAATTTGTGGTAACTCGTCATCAGAAACACACATCTATAGCTTGAGAAAATGGAGGTACAGACAGTATCTGATAATGTCCTGTCCTCTAAACACAACGTGGGAGCTTTTCTCTTCAGAAAGATGCAGTAACAGCCGAGCCTCAAAAAAGTCTCTTTTGCTTTCCAACACTATGACTAAATCTCTTTGGGTGGGGTGGGAAAAAGACACACATGGTAATTTTCTACCACAGTTCTGTTGTCAGAAGTAATACTGCATCCTTTGTACAACACGGCGCGTGTCGCAAAGGTGGAAAGAGAAAGAGTGCGTGTAACTTTCGTTTGAAATGACAAGGCCCTCCAGATTTGCCTTACAAAATAACCAAAAACATAGGAGTAGGGGAAAGAGGAGAAAGGAAAGCTGCCTTAAGGGAAAAAAAAATTTCCGCGCACCACAGTATTTGCTAGATTATAATCAACAGACTGCAGAGCTACTGGGCTAGTAAAGGGATTTTCTGCACATACCCCAGGACAGTCACTCTCCTGTACATAACCCAAAAATGTTCGTCCCGTAACATGATCACTCTGAAGTTTGACCTACAGCACCTCTTCCACATCGAAGACCAAACAGGTAGAGTTAGCTATTAGCCTGGACCGAGAGCTAGACTCTGGCATCGTGTGACCATTGAACAGCAGCCAGACAGTTGTCCGTTTAGACAGCTTCCCCGGCAGATACGCCAGCGGCTTCTGCCTTGCTAACATTTGATCCCAGTTTTAAAAAATATTATAAAAGCATATGTGTACGTGTATTTATAACGGAAGGTGTCTGCCTGTCTAAATACCACCGCTTTCCTGTCCTCGTGAAGAGCTCCCAGATCTCCACGTGTTCTTTGGCAGCGAGGACTGCCAGCCAGCAGGCTGCGAGGTCACGAGAGCCACGGTCTAGCTCTCCATGCCCGATATCATCATGGTAGATTTTACACAACCATTTTCCTTAAAAATATCTCACAATTTTTTAAAACCCTAAACAGATGAAGGATTTATGCACCACTCAAATAGGTTAGTTCATCTTGAATTTGTTCAGAGGATTTATCGCTGCCTGCCACAGGACGTTGTTTCTTGCAGCCTACATAGCTTGCCTCCTTCCAGTTCCAGTTTGTACATCCGCTGTGGTTCAAAATATGCCTGTAGGTGACATTATCTTGGCTTATTTAATACACATTTTTCCAAAGGCTGGACGTATTCACAGTTTGGTGCTTCTGATGTGTATTCAAAGGAAAATACCCCACTTCTGTTAGTCTGATAACTCAATATCAGAGTCCTCTGATTTGACTTTGGCAAGTTCTTCGTGTACCTCCCTCACCATAAGAATACGTGTTAACATGATGTCCAAAGTTCCTGGGTCTATTGGCAATGTGGAATACCACATGGGGCTATTGGGTACACAGGAGCGCTCAGGTTGAAGGTAAAATACATCACTTCTCTGCTTCACACTTTCAGAACTGTCAACGTAAAGAAAGGAAGAAAACATTACAGAAGGCGGCTTTAAAAGTCCTAGTCACAAAAACTGTGATGGAGAAACAAAGAAAATGAAAGTTACATTGAGACTACAACACCATAGTTGAAGCAGTATAATTTAAATCTTTTTCTTTGTGATTTGGTTTCCCCCCTTCATCTAGTGAGCATTTAAGTTGTTTCCAGGTTCTCTAAGTTGTTTACAAAGAAAATCTGCGTGACTTCTTTATAGACATGGTTCTTCAATCATATTATCATCCAATTAACAACACTAGAGTCCTGGTATGATTGACAGATGCATTTGACACTTAATCTCCGAATAAAACAGCTTCTAATATTCCAGAATTGCTGTGTACTTTGGGGCAATGAATATTCAAGTACTAGCAAAACTAAATCCTAGCTTGCCTGCTCATGCTGCAGAATAGTGAGCCCAAGAGTGAGTCTGCTTACAAGACCGACCATCAGACTCTGAGGCAGCTTTCGGGTGCTGGTAGGAAGAGACCAAGTCCTCCAGAGCAGGAATTCCTCCTGCTTGGCTTTGGAGTATTCACATTAAAACAGCAAAGTGATTTTTTACTGCTGCTTGCACCACTGCAGGGGCTCTGCAGGAGCTATGATATACGATGAGGAGCATGGAAACGTTTTCACAGCCCAAGGACAACTACCAGCTTCTAATGATATGCAAGTGAGTACAATAAAGATAAGAAGAGGGAGACAAAGAGTCAGGACAGCTGCTAGGCGTGCCTTTGCCTAAGTAATGGGACTATTTGTAGTATGCTCAGTAGGTGCATTTTTGAGGGTGATTTATTTGAGTTGCAGCTGACACTAATGAGAGCCTGTTTACTTTTTTTGGGTGTATTTTCTTTGAAAAGAGAACACCATACCTGCTCAGTGATCTACCTAAAATTTATGCAAAATGGGAAAGACAAAATGATTGATATCTATGTCCTTGCTATATAGCCTCATTTCTAACTCCTAAATAAAGTAAATCTCCCATTTCAGCAGGCAAAAGCCATCAGCTTTCACAAGGAACATGATGTCTGAGGGGGGATACTTGCCCAAATACCTGTTCTAGTCTACATACAGATCAAAAATCAAGTTCCATCACTTACCATTTTGACAAGTAAAATTCATAAAGTCGGACCGGACACCGCAGGGGATTATCTGTATTTTCAGCCATTTCCACTGCTGTTGAAACCTCCTCATCTTCATTGCGTTTCCTTTTGCCTACAGATAATTTATCTGGACACACAAAAATTGCATCACTGAAGTTCAGTGAAGAACAGCACGTTAAGAATAAGATCTAGTCCCTTAGCCTAGCACCAGCCTGATGCAACTGTGCAACACACAGATGCATGCTACTTGTAGGGATTATCTGTCGTTCAAAACCAAATACAAGTCAACTGCTTTGATCTGCTGGATGAGTAAAATACCACAAGCTATAGGGTGTCCATAGCCTATTCCTCTTCTAGAACTAGCATCTAGCAGAACAATACGGGGAATATTTTTTTTTTCTTAATAAAGGACAATTAATGTAACATATTGGAACTATTAACTGAAGAAGCTAATAGTTTCGTGATCCCACTTGATACCCTTACAAAGTCATTTCACAATGGCAGACAGCATAACTTACAGGTTTTCAGTTAGAAGTTGAACACAACCATCTTTCTAATAGATCCTACCAAAATACTCTCTGCTACCCCTCTCAGGATCAAACGCTTCCCTTTTCAAAACAGCAAAAAATAACTGCAAATGAAAAACAGTATTTCTTGGCAAACATTGGCACCTATTTTGTAAGTTTTTACTGGATGCATTTGGTCCATCAGAATTTATCTTTAAACCATCCTAGAGTGAAAAAATTAAAAAATGTGCAGGGTGATAGCAGAAATCAAACTACCCATAGCTCTGCCTGCTCCATAACATGTTTTTCTCCCCAGCCCTTTTTAAAGTAAAGAATAGACAACACAAATATAATTGCAGAAATTCAAATGATCAGAAAGCATTCATTTACCTGATTCTACCTCTTGTTTTTGAAAGGGTGGGAAAAAACGTAAATATGTCATCTTAGTATTATACTTCAGAGTCCGGGTGCGTCTCATAACATGGGCAAAGGATAGTTTCAGGTGCTCACTGACATTCTTTAGTTGGAAGTATTTGGTGTTGAAGAATAGAAGTGTGTTCAGTAAAACTATAGGGGAATATGCACCCAGCTGTTTACATTCCCATAGGTGTTCCTCTTCAATTCGCGAGAACATATAACCTAGAGACAATGGGCAAAAAAAAAAAGAAGAGGGATATTTATGCAAGTTTAGGGCAGTTCCTCATATTCAGTTACAAATAAACAGTTTTTAAGGACCACTGGCAATCTAGCAGATTTTGAGAATCTTCCCAAAGGAAGTGAAAGCATCATACACGAGCAGGGTAGGAAGGCAGAAATGAGGTAAATTATATAGGCAGATTCTGTCAAAGATGCATATAAGTCCCCTTTCAGCTCACCTTGTATGTGAACGACCTGCATATCAGATCAAATTCAGACCTATCATAAGCAATTGTAACATAAAATCAAGAGCACTGCATGCATGAACCTAAGAGGGAGCGTGGAGAACCAAGCTGTGGAACAGCATGATCTTCCAATACCTGAAGAATGGAGAGAAGGATATAAAGGAAGATTGCACACATCAACAGAATCTCACTAAGTTTTAATTTCACTGTATTAAACCAGTCAGCCAACTGCAAAAATGTCTAATTCCTAAGGCATGGAGCACGAGTTTAAAATGTACCATCCATATTCAAATAGACCATTTTGATTGTTGTAAGTTAGTTAGGAAAGGAGAAATGGAGCCTTACGAGAGATTTATTGTGAAAGAAAACTCCACTATATATCATATTACATTGTCTATATTACACTATATATTATATACTGTCTAATATTATACTATATATTATACTATCTATAAGTAACTGGGTTATTTCTCTACTGATAGAAAGTTCAATTTCTAAACAAAAAGTCAGTTGTTTGGAGTTGCCAACATCACTTAAGTTTTGGTGGTACTCTGAAAAAGATCTTGCATACTTATATTACCAGTGTCCGGCTTTATAAACAGCATGATCATATTTGAAGACCGATTAAAAATACCTGCAGAATTTGGGAACTCTTATTGTTGGAAGTGAGCAAGTTGAGAAGAACTTGGAATTGAGGAGTTTAGACAAGTCTCCAACGATTTTTTAATGTGGTCCTCTGATTTATCAGAAGTTTTTCCTATACTGATATGATATATACAACTAGTGCAACTCTACATGGAACTTGAGGTGAGTAACTCATCTCAAAAAGCGCACACAGCTCTGGCTACCTCTATTCAAAAAGATTAGCTAAAACTTGAGGGAAAATAACTCGTGTTTTGACCACAGGAATAGGAAGCCTTTCTTTCAAAGGAGCTGAGAGACAAAGACATATTTAAGTGTAACCCATAACTGGAGACAGACACAAAAGCCATGATTCTAGTCTACTATAAACAACTGCATGGTGGAGAAAGAGGAGACTAATGTGAATGTCTCAGACCACATGCTTCTTCATGGCATTGAGAAATATTAATTTCAAATAAGGTTTTGTCATGCAGCTACACAAAATAAAATAATTGTCCTACCATTTGGAAGAATTGTAGGTTCCCAGATTTTCAAAAGTTTTGTAAGTTCAATCATAAACCTGGAATAGGGCTCGGTAAAAATGTTATCTATTCTACCATTCTCAAACAGGTACTACGAGAGAAAAAAAGGAAGACATACAATTTATGATTACATAACATTGCAGAGAAGATACAGGACATCAGATTCTCTTCCTTTCTCATGTCCAAGTGTCTTATGGTCCAAAATGCTTTGTTGAAACCTTTATTAAGATATTAAATAAGATTTTCTACAGAGACTGGGACCTCCCTTGTATGAAACAAGAGGTCTAAGCAAAAATTGTTGTTACTATTTCAAGCTTTAGAGTTCTTTTCTGAAAAAAATCATCATCTAGGTATTAACTATTCTTGAAAAGTCTGCATATACAGCAGAAGAGGTACTGAATACCCTTCTATTGAAAAGAACTTCACATGCTAATACTTTCTGACAATAGATATAGGCCCAGTGCTAGGCTGCTGAAACAGCTCAACTTACAGCATCAACATAAAAGTCCCTTAAACTTTTGTCAAGCAGCAAACAAACTAAAAAGTTTTCTAGAGACCACAAGTATGTATCAATAAATAAGTCAGAACTGGAACACAAAAAATGCTGATAGACCTTATCAATGGTACTTTGAATTCTAACTCCTACATTTTTTCATGTGTAGCCAGGAAACAAAAAAAAAAAAGTAATTCCTTGCCTAATCAAGTGGTAGGTTTTACATTAGAAGTAGCATTTGATTCTTTATCTCCAAATGATTGTTTAAGGAAAGGAACAAACAGGCTATTCTAACAACAACAAAATGACCCTAACAGTAGTTTAATGAACTGGGAGTTTTCAAGAGAAGATAATATTATCCTGGATTTGTTCTGCAGCTGTTTCAAACTGACCTCTGCAGGCAGGTAGCAAGGACTCTTTACATTGCTCTCAGTATTCATTAAGTACAATGCTATTATTCCCACTGAAGGAGCCACTGAAAGAGCACAGCCTTTGCTGGGTATCTCTTCCAAGTAAACTTGTGTACTGGAAGAGCATTGTGCAGCTATTTTAGATCTAAACCGATTAATTACATAGCTAATTCTTCTGTGGAACCTCAGGTTTCTACAAATCTGTCCTATATATGAAAAGGATAAACAAGGTACCAAACCAAAAGATTTGTATCTAAATAGAAACACCTTGCCCTCCAAACCATATTCCTCCCAAGTACACAAGAGGCCTATTTACTCCAATCAAAACAAGGTCCAGACTAATTAGCCAAATAAGAGATTAAGACAAACTAAGAATGAAGCACAAAACAGATACATATTTGCCTCTACAAAAAACAAGCAGCTACTTGGGACTGTGGATACAAAGCATAAAAAAAAAAAAAAAACAAACACCAAAAGTTTTGATGTTCTCAGCAATCTCAGCAATATCCCAGTTCTCTGAGTTACCTGCTGAATTCCAAGGCACAGGTATAAGATACTATCAGGATCATATTTTTCTCCATTTGGTCTCCGCACCTCTTGAATAAACTGGCACAAGCCAAAACTCAGTTCAGCAAAAGTGCATGAGAGAATGTCCTCCTTGACTTTCACAGGACGAACTGTGGTGAAGAAAATTATTATGAAAATTAACTTAATTCAACGGATTAAATCTTTACATAACCTATCTCAAACACGATGTTCCCTGTCTGACTAAATGTGTGAACTATTTCCTATCTGTTGGCTAACAACTGAATGTCTATTTGGCCAATAAAAAAAATAAATCAGTCTGTATAGCCAGTAACTGAGTAGTAAGTCTACTACAAAAGCCGTAACTGAGTAGTAAGATTGCGGGTATTTAAAGTTAAGACATTTAAATTTTCGGTTAAGTTCATTGAACCCAAAGATATGGCATGGCAATGGTAACATGTACTCAGGCTGGAGATGTGGGGTTGATAAACTCAGCATCACCTTTATAGCTGGACTCAGGGGAATCCTGAGTCAGAAAAAGATCTTGAGTATTTCCTAGTAGTTCTGGATATGAGTTGAGAGCAGCATATTCGACTCCTTAAAGGGAGAAGGAATGAAGAGTTTAAAGGGCCATGGGATTCAGAAAGGGAAGCAGAGAATCGATCAAAGAATCCGCAGTGAAATTACTCGGCTTGGCTGCTCCACACCTCACACGAGTGACTGCTTGGGACTGAACAGGAAACCTCTCTGTGGGGGTTGACAGAGATTCCTGGAACTGTCTGTAATCTCTCTTTCATTAGCCAGGAGAAAAAGATAGTAATTCATATGATTGCTCTTCTTCTGGGAAACAAAAACCAGCTGTTCTCATGTAATGACAACAAAAATTCCAAACAAGAGAGGAAAATGCAGAGCTCGTTTCCCCTTTGGGATCTTTCTTATATAAGCTTTGCCACGCTTAGTTCTTTACATTGCAGGGGTATTGAATATTATTTGCTCTCTTCCAAACTGTCCCCAGAAAGCTCAGTTATAATCCTAACTCAAATTCTCTGCTGTACTCTGAAAACTTGCCCACAAACCTCTCAGTGCAAACATGTAAGACACATCTGAGACCAGGGAAAAGGGGAGTTAGACAATGCCAAGCCCCAGGACTGCTGCACTTTTGTAAAAATAAATAAATAAATAAATAATCCATAATTAGAAGAACAAACAAAAGTGACATTTATATTGTCAGTATTAGCTATAATCCCTTTGAGACACTAGAAACAATTAATCCCTTCTAAAGTTATTTGTAAGCAGCGTGCAACAAAGAATGGGTACACCTCTGGAAGGTTTGTTTCCATCTGCGAACCTGGAAATAAAGTATTAGACTTTAAGACTGGCATACAGTTTTTTAAAGCAAACAGTTACGCTGACAAACAAATACTTTGTGAATGTGTTAGGTACAGATGAAAAAGATGGGGCCAGGTTCGTGTAGTCAGCTTAGAAGTATGGCCTGGTAATAGATCAGTAAAGGCTTAGCAGCTGCATAAAACATCTGTTCTACAAATGAGGAATATCTGCATGCAAATGAACAGAAAGGGCAGGTTGAAAGGCTAGCATTTATAATGTTGAAAAGAAATCTGATACTTTAAAGCCTTTTTTAAGAGGAAACAGAGCAATTTAGAATTTAATAGCTGAGATTTTTAAACACGTGAAAAGGCAGACATAACATGATACGCTGTAAAATCTTTTCTCCACTCGTGGTCATTTCAAAACTCGCTAACTAATCCTAATTTTTTTCTTGAGAAACATGTAATACCAAGAGCTGCTCAACTAATTATTTCTGTTTCCACAGATGGAGAAAAAGTTTACCTGAAAACTTCAGGTCCCCTTGTTCCTCCTGTGCGTTTTTCCATTGGACCCAGTTCTTCCAGGCATTTACCCCATACATATACTTTAGGGTCATCCCAGAAACAGAGCAACCTGGGTAGGAGCCCTGCATCAGATTGCGGGGCTCTACAGAAACTACAGACTTCTTCCGTCCCTACGGGAAAACAAACAAAGCAAAGCAAATAAAAGCTCATTAAGTATTTCATCTACGGACGCTTAATTTGGTATCACATAAAAAAAGCAGTGCACTGACATAACAAAATCCTGCTGACAGAAGGAGAAGGTATATATATATGTATTTTTTAATATCTGGACAAGCATTAGCAACACTGTACAGAAAAGGTGCAACAAATTATAGTAATTCTCACTGTGATAAATATGCACAGAAATACATTCCGCTACACAAGAAAAATTACTTCTTTGCTGTAGATTATTACACTCCTTAAAAACAAGTATTTTGCAGTTGCTGAAACGATAAACATTCTTTAAATGTTCTTTTAAATGTTCTGCACCAAAAAGAAAAACAAAAAAACATTTATTCTACCTAATTGTAGAGAAGAAAAGAAAACGTTGTATAATGCAGCAAAACAGGACAAAAAATATACAGCAGTTAAATTGAATTCTCATTTTCACCCTAGAGCATATTCTTTACTCCTGAGAATAAACATGCATATAATGTTATTACTTTAAATGCAAGGAACTAATGTTCCACAAGTACTTTCTTACCCGTCTTTTTGGCTGTGGGAAGCCATCTCTGTGTCTCCGTCTTGCTCGTGAACGTGACTGCAAACCCAGTCCTTTACTGAGAGGGTCAAATGAGTCTGAAGTCAAATCAACACCATTAAGAATTTAATTGTATGATTTAACATGCCCAAGTAGAAGTGTCACTTAAATACTACTGAATATCCTAAAGATGCCAATTACGTATTCAAAATAATGCTTTTTTTAGGCAACAAACCTACTTTCTGTATAAAGAAATTTTCAGAAGAGGAAAGAAGTCCTCCCCCAAGTAGTGGATGTACTTATTCAGGCAAACTTACATTCTTCTGCACCACTAATACGGATTATACCCAGGGACACAGAAGTGATAATTCAAAGAAGTCAAGCAAGACTACCTGCTAATCCTGTCGGTGGTTCTGTAGAATGCTGTCTTTAAAAATACCAGCAATATTTAAAAATCACAGTAACTTTTAGGAGAGCTGATATATTACTGCTGCTTCAAATACGCAGTTTTACTAAATGAAAAATACACCCTTCAGAAGCAGACTACTGCCACAATGCTTACTCAAAGTTGTGTGTACTTTTATACACTGATGCATTTTTCTTTACATTATACAGACCTGATGGAAAATCTGCCTCCAGGTCCTGTTCCACATCACCTTTCGAGAACTGCTTCACTTCTGGATCTGGTTCCGGGAGGGCATTTGATCGTAAGGCATAGTGATTTAACTCATCCTCCCAGCTGTGTGGAGTGGACACTGCTTCTGATTCTAGATCTCCACTGTAAGTGCTACCTTGGTCTGTAAATGAGAGTGATCAGATAAACCACATGCTGTAAGAAAGGATAGGCAAAAAGAAGAGTTTAAAGAGAAGCTACAGCAGGATCAAAGCCCTTTTGCAAAAAAATCCAACTGACCTTTCTCAAATATCTTGGGGTCCAAGAAGAGCTCATGCTCAGACGTTTGAGATCCTTTAGAAAAAGAAGGAAATATGTATCTACAAATGACTGACAGCTTACATAACTAATACAAAATTTTGAATGCCAAAAAATAACATATTAAGTCATAGTACTTCCAAAAATGGTACAACTTCTCCTTTAATACCATTCTTCTACCAATTCCCTACCTAGGTCATGGTGTTCTAGAAAAACAGAAATACAGAATTAACCCATATTTGCTTTTCTAAATGCTTCCATCCCTCCACGTTTGTTATTGGAGTCATCTGTAGGCAAACAGGGTATTTTGTAAATTTTTTTTATCTTGCTCCACTTTTATTACATGGGATGATCACTATCCAACACATTCTAACCTGCATCACCCTCCAAGAATCCACTATAAAAAGCTTGATAGGAAAATACTCTTGTAAAGCAGCTGCTCTGCCTTCTTGCTTTTGACTCCTTCTTCTGCTAGAGCATGATGTACTTATCTGGAGATTACTACTGCTAGCAACCTGCTACTGTCAACGTAAGTCAAATCAGCACCTAGGATCAGGGAAAGGGAATGCAAAGACATTTAAAGTACTGCTCAGTATCTGATTTGGGTTCTATGCTAAGCATAGCTCTATTGAAAGTTGAATGAGAAACCTCTCTGGAATTACAAAAGCTTCAGAGATGTGCAAGCATAACCAGCACTTGTGGTGGAACTACCAAAGAAGAGTAAATTATTCTTAAAAGAAAAAAGTAATAGAATATTTATATAGATTATCTCCAAATTATCTCCAAATAGGCAGTTTAGCTATTAAAATAATAAATAATAAAAATCACCAAGTCATGACATAAGAATTGCAGCCTTTTCTAGCTTGGAACTTTACCTGCATGAAACAGTCATTGTGAAAATAAATGTTGGTAGGACAACAGGACCATGCAACATGGCATGAACACTTGGGAAGCAGCCAGTATAGTCTCTACATCTATTTCTCTGTTTTTCGTGATGAGAGGACATCCATCACATTTAGTTTCCTTTTAAAAACACCACATACCACCATGAGAATGTGTTTTTTCTTTCTCCTCATCTTCTGCAATCATTTCTGCCATCTGAAGGAGATCAGCTTCAAATGGATTTGTGGGAATCTTATCCTTGATATCCTGAATAGTTTCAATGATCTTATCAGCATTATCCAAGGTAGTTGGGAAAAGCATTGGAACTGGTACCTACACAGACATGCAGAAATTATTAGACCTTGTTTGGGGATGAAGGGAAACAACAAACACCAAGGGAAGTTCTTCTCATTTAATCTTACTTATATTTTAGGACTATATGTAATTTTAAATAAATCCAAACTGGACGACCTTTTTCCTTTCTGCAATAACCCTACAAATTGGTGGTTTTGTTTGATAATGCTTAATTAAGCATGATGTGATAAGGAAAGAAATGGCTTCAAGGACTCCAAATGCCACTTGAATGACTAATCACAAAATCCAATGGCACTGCTCTATGCCCTGTTCAGAACCAAGACTGTAAAACCAGTTCTCCAGTGAACGTGAGTGTAACTTACAGGTACTGGCATCCCAAGCGGAACTGGTGTGTACTGAGTGTAGAGGTGAAGGGGTACTGGCACAAACACTGGTACAGGAACAGGTACCACAATGATTTGGGGTTGAACTTCTTCTTCTTCTTCTGTTATGTTAAAAACAAAACAAAAATGGTTTGACCATATGACCATCCCGTACACTTCAGAGTGTCCATTTTAAGTGTTTGGAGTTCCACTACGGGTGACTTCTGCTTGTAACTCAGTGGGCACAGTACCACATCTCTGTTCAGTCATCTTTCACTTTAGCACTGTTGTAACAAGTATTAATACTAGAGTTTGGAAATAAACAGCACTCTGACCATATACATGAATGCTGGAAGGGAAGAGAGAGGAAATAAATACTAAGGTCTGCATCCAAGTAAATGGTGTGCTATTGCAATTATCTCGCAACTAACTAGAAGACCACACAAAGGTACCATTAAAAAACAACAACAATCTTCCCACTTAGCTTCATCTCTCCCACTGAGATGTTTACATCAAGACTCGATACTCTGAGCTCCTTCTACACTGGCAATGATGACAAAAGCACTCCTCAATTGCAGTCTTGACTACATAATAGCCTTTGAAAGTGCTTCAGTTTTCTCCTGGCCACAGAGAGATCTTAGGGTAAATATAAATCTAATCAAATGCTCTTAGAACTAGTGAATTAATTTCAGAAGTTCTTATTATCTGTATCTAATAATTAAAAGAAAGTGAGAATTACAACAATCTTTGAGACATCACACACTTCATGATAATGAGTCTGCTCTTGTGGCTTGAGCTGGAAGAGCTAAGAACTCACAAATTCTGTCCTTAGAAAAACAAGTTCCCTCCACAGCCTTTTGCACATCACTTAACCATCACCCTTCATTCTCCACAGTTAAGATGACTGCAGAATACTAAAGATGAGTTAAAGCCAATCTCAAGATTCATCACTAGAGCAAGTCCAGAGGAGGGCTACAAAGATGACCAAGGGGCTGGAGCACCTCTCCTGGGAAGAGAGGCTGAGGGAGTTGGGGTTGTTCAGACTGGAGAAGAGAAGGCTCCGGGGAGACCTTACAGTGGCTTTCCTGTACCTAAAGGGGACCTACAGGAAAACTGGGGAGGGACTGTTTGTCAGGGGGTGTGGTGATAGGACAAAGGGGAATGGCTTCAAATTAAAAGAGGGTAGGTTTAGATTAGATTTAAGGAGGAAATTCTTCAATATGAGGGTGATGAGGCACTGGAACAAGTTTGCTCAGAGAAGTTGTGGATGCCTCATCCCCAGAAGTGTTCAAGGCCAGGTTGGGTAGAGCTTTGAGCAAAGTCCCTTCCAACCCAAACCATTCTATCATTCTGTGATTCTTTGATCACACATGAAGCTTTCAGCATTTTAAAGACCAAATATTTTACATCTGTAAGGCAAACTGAAACTTGCAAAGACCATACAATAACCTGAAAACTATTTAAAGTTTTAAAGCATATTTAAAAATATTTTTGTTATATAAATCATTTACTTTCACAACTGCAATACAGACTTATATAAAATGGGTTGGAGATTAAATACATACCTGTCTGGCATTCTTTGTTTTGTGTATGAGGTTTGCACGAGGTGGCCTTAGTCTGTGTGATTGGCTTGCACAACAATGCTTTGTTTTTTAGAAGCCTAGGTGGTTGTGATGATGGTAGTTTTAGGGCATCTGTCTGAGTACTAGCCTGTTTGGAAAAATATAAATGAGGGCAGAGTCAGCACTGGTTGTAGTAGGATATCATAAGATTAGTATTTTCATAAGATTAATATTTGTTCTCTACTATGAAAGGTCAAACGATTTAAAACTGTCTTTGTTGATAAAAAAGATCATTTAAAACTATTGTAAATAGAGCTTTTTTGTTGTTGTTGCTAACAGTGCAGACAAGAGATCTACAAGAATGTTTGGTTTCTGGAGTCAAATAACTTCTATAAACTTTTCATCTTAGAATTTTACGGATGGTAAAGACCTAAAAAAGTCTTAAGGTACTTTTGATGACTAAAATATTGGGTGATAGAAATACGCAAAAAAAAACTCTTAGTAAATCTATACAAATCCACTGAAAAAGAATACAAATAAAAGATGAATACAAATGCTGGCAATACCAGTGTCACCTCCTGATTATACACAGACTGACTACTCATGCTTGTACTAATTTCATGTCCTGCAAACTGTAATTTTCAGTTGTGCATTCATGTAACAGGATCAGTTTCATTAGGGAAATGCATACTCTAATCCATAAATGACTTTTCAGCTAAAGTAAGGGTGTCCATCTCCCAGAAACAAAGAGCTATATAATAAAAAAATTATTATATATTCCAAAAGAGTTACAAAATCTCTCAAGAATTGGAACTCTAGGAGTCATTCACAGATAAGAAGTGACAGTGATTCCCCATAGCTCCGCTACCAGGCTGACAGGGAGTGGGGAAGAACAGCTAAGCTGCAAGAGCTTGGTAATGTCAGCCCCAGCAGCCCGTGCTGGTTCCCTTCTGCTTGTGGCAGCCCTTCCTGTGGCATCACATCCCACTTCTGGCCACAAAAGGTAGCCTCAAGCACATTGCTTGAGAGCTAGTCATCTGAAGAGCCACAGTTTGACAACCTGTGTCTTAAAACATCAAATCATTCTGTCAATGGACACAAGAAGACTTTTATACCATACAAGTCTTATCCATTAAAAAAAAAATACATCTGCAAATTGGATAAATTTTAAATCTCAATCACAACCAGGAAAAGCAGTTACAAAATTAAGGTGCTAAATTATTGGATACTTTACTTGTTATTGATACAATCTGGACGAAAGTGAGAAAAAGAGTCTCTTGTAAAACTTACATCTCCTATTATTTTTGCTGTCACAGTAGGGACTGCACCTGTGAAGAAGAAAACCATGAAGGATTAGCTTGTGTACTTATCATCAAGGACCACAATGTATACTCTGCCAAGGTCCAGAAAAAGAATTCCCCTTAAGCCTTATTCCCCAGTCTATGTAAATAAATTTAAGTCCTTAATTATACGTAGGGAAAGGAAGGACAAAACCACAACCTTCTGTATCAATGTGAAGCATAATGAAGAAGTGGCTGGTGTCCTCAGTGGAAAAGATCCCTGAACAACTATAAACATCCAGGAATAGAGATTTAAATTTAGAGAAATCACATTCAGTAGTCCTACCCTGTAAAACATTGTTGGAGTTAACCGTAGGCTGGGCAGCAGGGGTACTTGCAAGGGACACCACATTTGCTATGACAGGGGTTGAGTCCTTCCTCAAAGAAGGTGGGCCTGATGAGGAAGCTGGTGCCATAGAAAGGTTTGCTGGGTAGAATGAACAGAAGAAAACTAAAATAAGCAACCACATAATTTACCAAGCAGCATTTTAGAAACAATACCCACCCTCCAACTTTATCTCCAGATGAAAAAGCCTGCTTTATGAGAAGTGTACATAGCTGCCAAACTGCAGGTTTTCAGTTTAAATAGGACTTGGCTCCATAAGCAAACTTAAGCTGTTTCCCAGTCACTGAAACATTTCAGAAGTTCATCACAGCATGAAAGTGGTTTTCTATCTCTAATAGTATGTGTATTACAGCAGCACTCATGAAACAACAGAACTGGATGCCTCACTGTGCTCAGCACCATACATCTGTAGTATAGGACACAGCCAAGATCCTAACACATAATGAATGAGGTGATTTTTATGAGACTCTCAGGTAGAGGAATTCTCAGGTTCTTTCCATGTGAAAGCACCATAATCACATTTCATCAAAAATAGTGTTCTGAGGCACTTTATTATCCTGGCAGCCTCCCGTTCAGAGAGATGCCTGGAGCCCAGTTTTACAAAGGTGTGGAAAGTGATTGAAAAGTTAGTCCTTATACTTAATCTTGAAAATCAAAGCATAGGTTTTCTTTATGGGCAATCTCATTTAATATCTGTGGAAGTTTGAAACTACTTGAAGAAAGCGAGATACCTAAAACTGAGCCTGTTCAACAACAACAGGTATGTACCCCAGTAGAGGATGTCTCTTAAAAATTTCAGTGAATTGAGTTTCTAAATAAATACTCCTATCACTGTCACACACACCAAGAGGTAATACCATTCACATCCTGTTTTACCTGTGTTGTTTGGGGGTGGAGGGTCAGAAGCATTTTGCTGATTACAGAACATCAGAATACAAAGCAGATTGCAAAAATGCTTGATCTCCCCTTGCCATTTCATGGACTCACTGAGTTTACCTTGCCTCTTACAACCATCACACTTTGCCATCTAGGAAAACAGAGGGAGGGAGAAATCAGACACACGTAAAGAGCAACAAAGAGTATCTGCATACAGACCTCTTCATATCCTGCTCAGCAAAAATAAAGAAATCTGTAAGAGTGCATCATTTTCATAGCGTAACACAAAGCAGCAGAACACTGAGTGTTGTGTTTTTTTGTTTTTTTCCACAACCAATATTAGGTTTTCTTTATATAGGAAACTGGTACTCAGAAGTTAAGAAGGATTTACTCATCTCTCACATGTATGTAACATATGCATGTTTCATGGACTTACAGGTCAACTACAGGCAGTTCACACAGCTCCTAACGTTCAAAGATTCTTTTGCCAACAGTTTTATATTCCAGAGGATGCTATGTGAGAATATTACTTACCTGGTAAAACAAAACTGTGAATTTAGACATGCACTCCTCTGAGCAGAAATCTTCCATTTTCCCCCCAAAGTGATTCTGGACCAGTTTGGGGGAAGTCTGTAAACAGTAACTGCACATTTTACAGTGGGTTCCCCAGCGTTTCCCCAAGTCATGTTTATAGAGCAGTTTACAACCTAGAAGAAAAACCAGCAAAACAACAAAAGCAGCCTTCAGTATCAAAATGATATTTGTTGGTCATTTCTAGTTCTGAAATTCAGTTATGTATGTAATCATTGGTTGAAACATACCATTAAAACGAAGTCTGAATGAAGTTACAGGTTTCCAGACTTAAAATCCATTTTTAAACCTAAATGATTTGGTTTTTTTTTAGTATCACCAGACATTTTTGACTTGGTTTATCTGAGAGACAGTCTTACCCTTTCTTACCTTCACTACAGAATGTCTTATCTATGCCTGAGAATCGCACTGTCTCCTTGATAATCTTCTCAATTCTGCAGTATTCACACAATGCTATTACACTGCTCCTCTTCTTATATTCATCACAGCAGGTCTTCCCACAAAACTGAAACATTTTACCCTGCAACACAGCCAGAATGTTTTGGTTTCAATGTTTCAGTGTTTCACAACCTGGATATTATATTTAAATAGTTAATAAAAACCCAGAAGCGTATTTATGCCCTTGGAAATTAACAATTGACAGCACTAGCAAGTAAGTTTATTTAGCTTTTCAGCAAGGGCAGCACCATTTTCTGTAGAAGGCTCTCACTGTTGTGCTTTCTCCAGGAATTTTAAGAATCACCTCTTGGACCAGAATCAGTAATGTGCTTATCTAGCCAAGCAATGGTGTGGTGGTTCTTTGTTTGTTTTGTTTCTGTTTTTTAAGATCAAAGCGTAAATATCAATATTCATTTTGATAATGGTTAAATGATACCAAAATCAGTACCAAATTCCTCTGTAGCGGGTTACAGCAAGCAGTAGAGCAGTACTGACAGACCACAGCACAAAAATTACAATTTATTGTGTTTCTGATTGAGAACGATGAGCTTGAAAAGCCCTAGTCTTTATTACCTTGTAGTCGAGCAGTTCTGGTTTGGTTGCAAACAACCTGTTACAGTGCTGACACCTGAGTTTTACAACAGTGCGGGCAAAAGTGACTTGCTGGGACTGGGCAGCCAGCCTCTGTAGACCAGCTGCAGCTGAACTGCTCACGGAGCTGGGAGACACAGTGGAGGTGGTGCCACCTGCTGATACTGTTGCCCCCGACGGAATGCTTACAATGACTTGACCTTGCGATAGGGGTACAACTGAGGAGTTCATCCCTGCAGGCTTGTTGAATAAATTCTGCATGAAAGCAAAAGGAGAAAGAAACCTTATTTTACAGTATTACATATTTTACCCAGCATCCCAGATACTTATACCACCGATTTATGATTCTATTAAGCTAAGAAGAAATCCTAAATGTCACACCTGAAAAGCTACTACACAACTGTAGCTGCAAAAATTGCGTATGCTCCCATCTGACATAGCCAAGTGATACTGAGGGTTTGCTGAAGTTTTACAGCTGTTGCACTGAACTTGAACACCTGAGAGTGAAACAGAGAAGAAAAAGTGGTTTATGCAACACTGAGTCATATTGCAGATAATTTTGCACTGTGCATACAAAAACAGAGATTCTGAATGACAAGTTGAGGTACACACAGAAGCACAAGACAACGGTTCTTCAGATCCAGAAGCAGACACTGCAGCTGCAGTGCCTGTTGCTTACCAGATCCTTTAATTAATCTCTCAGTATCCCTAGAATGTCAGTATGCATTTTTCTATTTTACAAGAAAAACAGCTGAGAACACGTTTGCCTAGCTCAAAGCAAAATTAGGCAGAGATAGCTAAGCTAATCACCCTGGAAAACGGGGGCAGAAGAGTCACAGCGATGGTATGGCTTATGCCCACACAAGTGGATTTATCTAGCTGGTAAACCCCCCAGCTTCACTTACAAGAGCAGAAAATAGGTTAAGATTTATTGTCATGTTTAAGTGCTATAAAAACAAAGCTAAAATGGCTACGCTGTCACTGTAAGGTTTATCTATGTTAGCAAGTCCTTATGTTTCCATCTCAGCACCTTTCCTTAAACAAACAAACAAACAAAAACAACAAAACCACTTTCCATACCCCCAAAAATATAATATAAGCCTTACTTTCAAGACAAATTAACTTTGGATATAAGCTATGTGACATTATGCTTCTAACAGAGTAAAAGAATAAAGTTACCTGCAGAAGTAACCATTTTCACTCTGTATGCTGACAAGCAGTTAATAGAGCAAAACAGTTCAGTTTTTCCTAAGTTATTTGTGCTCTCTATCATCTCGGCCGAAGATCTCAAAGATTTACACAGTGTGCAAGGTGTAATTTTAGCCGACTTCTGTGGAAACAGGAAAGTTGGTCATTCATTTGAAGTTTATTATTTTTATTAACCAGGAAAATAATCATGAACACATAAAACGTCTATAAAAATGAGAGCTAGCATACTTGCAACAGCACTTATGTTACAGCTGTATTATTTTTGATGCATATACACTTATTTGAGTTCTGCTTGTTATATTTACACTTTGATCATCTGAGATGTGGACACCGTCATTCAGGGTTAAGTGCTACTTATGCAGGCCAGTTTGAGCAGTACCAAGGCTGTTAAGACAAAGGCCTCCAAGTACAAAATACAATGCGTGTCGTAAGAGCAAGTATCAACCTTCAACATTTTCACTGAAAAGCAACATTTTGCTTGTGACTTAACATATCAGCTATGTATGTAAGTGATATTACTGCTGAGCAGATGAGAAAACAAAAAGCACAGATAAGCAGGTTCCTTGAAGACACATTTGGTGGCAGAATGGGGAACAGCTATATCTCATAATAATCACAGTTTTCAATCTGTGGTCTACAGAGTACTTTTAAGAAGAGACAAAAAGCAGCTTACCTTTCACAAACATTTTTTCTGTGTTTACACCACTGAAAGGTTTTTAAGATCTTTAAGTGTGGAAAAAGCTTTGAGATCTATTGCACTAGATTGTTTCTCTATTACAGCCTTAAAAATGCACTTTGTTCTATAAACAGCTATTTCAGTCCTTCACAGAAGGATAGAACAGGGTATAAATTTCTAAAGGATTTTAAAAAACACAAAACCCCATAAATGATCGGAATGTATCTGACAACCGAGTTGAATGCTGGTTAAAAAAAAATCAATAAAAAATAGATTACACTTATTCTAATAGGCTCTGAATGCACTGGATTCCCAAGAAGACTAACATATATGGGGTTTTGATGTGACATGCAAAAGCAGCAAGAAATCCCTCTCCTTTCCAGCTTAATTTAATTTCTATATTTGCTTCAGATGATAACTAATGTTGTAGGTAGTTTTCTGGATGAAAAATTTTTATCAGATTTTTTTTTTTTAATTCACTACGCCCTTCTTGGCCTAAGTGCCCTGAATAATGGGGCAGCAGAGTCAAGTCACAGAATGTAGTTACAGCATCTTATCAAAAGGCAATTTTTTCCTAATGTAATTGCATTAAAACAAGTCAGTCAAAAATAAACGAGCTATCACAATAAAGGTTCTTTCAACTGCTCAGTTCTTTAAGAGGCACCATTAAAATCAAAATTAAAATGTTAAAAATTTAAAAACGAACATCAAAATGATCAACTAATTATTACTTTTCCTATCCACTTCGTTCAAATGCCACAATTTCAATAGCTGAAATGAGTCAAAAATGAAGTGTCCTCTCTTGTCTTACTATTATTTAACGTACCCACATAAGGTTGTGGAGCATGTCTGAGACAACATATTTAGAAAGCTGGAATTTTTGGAAATAATCTCTTCTTCAGCGTCAAGAAGGATCTGTCATAGTGCGAGATACCCTACAGTTAAATTACTCTTAGTTTTTAAGGATCCTTGGGCAGCTTATGAGAAACTACACTACTGTAGTACAGCACAGAGAATATTCAGAGAGCATCTCAACGAACATCCCAAAAGAGCTGTGCTCATGAGGTTTGTGTGCTTTGTCAGATGATGGTCATCTCCTGAGAGGCTGGCCTAAATGTGTCACAGTCAGTTGTTGCTGAGTGGTCCCACTGTATCTTCTCTCATACTGGAGTACTCTGGTAGCCTTTTCAGTGGTAAGGGAAACAGAGCAATGTATCCGGGCAAAAATTAAGCAGCAAGCAACAAAACGAGTATCTCAGACCAAGTTTGCAACTGAAATAATCACCTAATAAACCAAAACCTATTTCTTAAAACACCCAAAATCTAACCTAAGACATACTTTTAATATTGTGTCAAAATATACCTGCTTGTACGCTGTCACACACGTTGAACTGCAAAACTTTTTTGACTGTCCCTCTATTTGAAGCATGTGACATTGGCCAGACCCACTGTAGCAGTAGCCTCCACAATTCTCACAACAGTTCATGGTCAAGTTATTAGCTGAGCGGAACTTGGAGAAGCAGGCATCACTGCAGAGCTTGTGCACGACATTCTGGTAATTCACTTCATGTCTAATCTGGAAGAAAAGAAAGAAAATGTAACAAGAGTAGAAACATTATCTAAGTTCATCCCTAAGATAGCGAGTTCCCTGATTTAAAGGGAATTTAAATGAAAAATAAGCTTGTAATTACCACTGCATTCTTCTGGCACATGCTGCACTTGGTTGAAATGCTGTTAGTGTGAATAGTAACAACAGGTTTCCTTTTGAGTTCATATGTAGAAAGACACGACTGGCTGCAGAAATCCTTACTGGAATTTGTACTGTCAAACTGGGCAGTGATCACATCCTTTGGATTTAGAATGTCTCTACAGAAAAAAGAAAAACAAGCATGCAAAGAGATAAACATTGGTTTCATGTCAACTTGTTCTCCTTTCTATTTTTGCAAACTAAACATTCTCTGGAAAGGGTGAATTTATTTATTTAATTTAAAGCTTTTATTTTTGCCAATCTAAGTACTTGTCTTTTCTTTTCCTGTTAGGAAAGTAGTTAAGAAGTACAATTCTCAAGTGGATATATTGTGAAACATTTTCTACCTGGAATTAGGAGTGGACTACAAGCACATCTGGTTGTATCATTTAATCCTTTTAAAAGACACTGGTAAAAGGTAACCATTTTGTACAGTACTTACTAAAAAAAATAGAAAGCAGGATATGTAGATTAATTCCTTTTAACAATGAAACCATCAGTAATAATGGAATAGGGAAAAAAGGGAAAAAATGAAAGGTCAGAATTTCTAATTACTACATAGTTCAGTCCTAAATGGTCTGACTTGTATTGCACCTTTCCTCCTTTTACCTCTAATCTGCCATTGTGTCTGCCATTGGATTCAATAAAGTGAACTTTTCCCTTACTTCTCTCTTTTGAAACTGTCATTCACAGAAAATTTTCAAAGACCTTATGTCAAAAAGTTAGGAGCAAATCTTTGTATCACTTCCTTGGATGGAAGGATGCCTCCTTTTTTCTTGTCTTGTCACAAATAGATCGCTTTTCAACTTAATAAAAACAAATGACAGCCAAGACTGCTAAACTTTATTACAAGGTCTTTTCACGCTGAGACTGCAAGTAAAAAGAATAATTAATTGAAGTCTCAAGTTTAAGTTCTGTTGACCTTGTAAAACTGAAAGTAATAAATCTACTGTTGAAGAAGCGATGCATGAACAAAGCAGCATTCACTTTGCAAAATAACTTCCATTACTAAAAATAATGCATAAGAATAACTGTCCTCTCTAAACAGACCCTAGCACAAACACTCTGTGAGGTTATTTATTAGCCTCAAGTTCTGTTATAGTAATATGACAGCTTAAAGAGCTGGCCACAGAAGTCTCCTTTTGCTAATAAACTCCTTTTGCTGGAGATAATATAAATGAAAACAACATTTTAATAATTATAATGTTGGTTGTTGGTTTTTTTTGAGCTCAAGATTCACACTGGTGTTTCCAACAGGACTGTGAAAAATGTAGGTTTCTTTTCACAATCTTAAGATTTTTTTCAAAGTAGGCTCAGAAAAGCAAACCTTGCCCTTCTACTCTAGGCCTAGGTAGAAAGTAACTGACTTGGGTACTGAAATCCCAACTACTTGAAACACTCAATTCTTACCATATTTAACCTCTGTACGTATTATGAAGGTTTAACCATGACTAAATAATAGCAGCAGTAACATATCTTGAAGAGCTAAAACCTACAGAAGTCTGAGCTCACAGAAGGGAGCCAGATCGGAAAGCTATTTTTTGTGTAGAACCGAAGGAAATATCTTGCATGGAATGTATTAATTTACCCATATTTCATTTTATGGATTCAGTAAATCTATTTTCATCTAGAAGAAATAATACATGACATATTTTTTGAAAATGTACTTGTTTAGCGAGTGCAATGACATTTTAAATCAGGAGTGAAGTGGAGTACCTTTTGAAACAGACGTAATATTTGGCTCTTTTAAATTAAAAAAAAGACAAAGCGTACACTTCACAGCAGAGGCTTTTAAATCTATCTGTATGCAAAACACAACTAACTAAATGGAATTGAAAGCAGACAGACCAATTAACAAATAACAGGATCAGCCACGATTTATTGAAGGGAAACATAACAGAAGTGGGCATTAGAGAAACAGCATGTCGTGTAAGAAGTGAACTGAAGCCTTTTCATTATCTGCTTGAATATCAATTATTACTCAAACAAATTAAAACGCTGTCCTACTTTGAGCAGCTTGAGCAGGTTTTCTTGGTAGAAGCTGGTGGGCGAGAAGCTGGAACAGTGTATCCAGTGAGGCACAGTGTGGAGCAGAAGAGCTGGGTAGAGCCTTTCCTCTGGTATGCGGTTTGCCCCTTCTGCAGGATTTTTTTACAGCCAGAACAGGAAACCCGAACAGCTGTGGTTGGAACTGAAGGAAGCATTTTACTCATGCCAGAGGATGCCACAGCAGGCTGGAAACCTGATGACAGCTGTGGAGCTAAAAAAAAAAAAAAACACGACAGAGAAAACATAGAGTAACTGTTCTAGATGTATTACACGTAATTCACTTTTGTGCAGGGGGCAAGAGCAAAGCTTATGACTTCACTGGGATTGTCAAGGTCTAAGGGAGAATTAAATCGCAGATGAACTCTAAAAATACATGCCCTGCACTGGTTTTCTGCAGAGCAGATTGTTTCAACTGCTCTTAAGATCGAGAGTGCACTTTTAACATCCCTTTCACATTCAATTGTCCTTTGCCTCAAAAATACAATTATTTTTCAAAATCTCTGATTTTGATCGTCTTTAAAACAAAACCAGCTTTTTTTTTTTTTTTATCTTACTGGGGTTAGACCTAGCAATTGAAATGCAGCATAAACTGCAACACCGTTTGGGAAGGGGATGTATTGTATAGATTTAAATAAAGTTAGTCTTGCCTATTCCTTACCAAGAGGACTGCCACTGACTGAAAATACAGCACTGATTTTCAGCTCCCCTTCCTGAGTTTTTGGCTGTTGGCCGTACTCCTAAAACAAAAGGGAAAGGAAAAGGAGAACAAATACACACATGTGATAACAGGTTACATGACTTCCATTCTTTCATAACGCTGTATTGAATCATAAGGCCCAGGAAGGAAAGAGAGAATCTCCTAAGCCTGTTCCAAAGGCTAGGCTCACAGACAGTGCTGTACAAGCAGCACACGCAGAAATCTGCTCAGAGGTTCACAGCAAAAGTGTACAACTAGAGCATCACGTAGAAATGGGAAAGTGACTGCTTGGTGCCTTCCCTTTTCCAGCTGTATTCTCAGACACCTTAGAATTTAGCATTGACAAAGCTTAAGAGAAGTCTCCACTTTCCAGTTACACAGACTTTCCATCTAGAAGCGTTCTGCAGTCCTCGCTCTTGGAAACAAGCTCGATTTTCAAATTCACAGATAACAATAACAGAGCACAGACTGAGACCTAGATGGCGAGAAGTATTCTACATTTCACTGGGAGGTTGAGGACCTAGGAGGAGCCCAAGGTGAAGCTTCACAGCACATTAAGAAATTTTAAATTGGGACAACCTCGTTCGGCCCCACCTCCCATCCCGGACCAGGACTGAGAGATGCTGAGTCAAAAATTAACTACTAATTATAGTAAAAACTTATTTTTTTTTTCTTTTTTGTCAGCTTAGCTCCACAAACCAGCTGTGTGAAGCTGGCAGCACTACAGGCAGACCATCACAATCCCTACTTAGACTGGCTTTTTGGCGAAAAGGGAATAACCTCCCATTTTCTCCAGGATGAGAAAATCCCTGCAGACAGTTGCTCGTGGAGTAGCTGACATAGTGTAAATGCCTAGCTTACCTCACAGCAGCTATTCATACTTTGTCACCACGTCTCCTGCCCGTGCTCTAACTAGAAATTTGAACCGTAAAGCAGCTTGTAACGCTCTGCATGTAAATCTTAATAGGCTGAAAAGAATAATCTCTTGGAACTACAGAGATGATAAGATTTAGCCTACTTACAGTCATTTGAGAATAGCGAGGCCGTGATGTCATATTATGACTGAGCTAAATTAACAGTTGCTGTCTGACTGCAAGGTAAGCCAATCCAAAATCACTGGGCAAAAATAAGCTCTCAATTTTCAGTGGCACTGAACCACTCCCTCAGCTTCATCCACCTCCTAAAAATCACACCCTGGCATCCACATGATGTACGTTAAAACTTAACACTTCTCTTACTCGTGGGAAAATTGTTTCTAGACTAAGACGACCAAACTATTTCTCACCAGTTTCCCAGGAGAATATTCAGCAGCATTAGTTTATCAGATCAGTTTATCTATCAGACTGAAACATTCAAATCCACACCATTTTTTTTTTCAATATTACAATTTTAAAACTAGCTATTTATAGGAATGCAATTTTTTAAAGCATTTTAACTGCAGTTTTATCCCGAGTCAATACTAGTAAGAGAAACAGAAGCAAATCCTAGTATCAACTGTGCATGATCAAGAATAGTTTCACAGCAGTTTAACTGTTGGAAGCCAAAAACCTTCAGCTCCAACTATCGGTTACAGCAAGAAACACTCTTCTCTTTCAGGATGCATGGGGAAAAAAAAAAAAAAACATATTACTTTTTATCTAAAGGAAAACAAAAAACTGTCATCAGTTCTCATATTTTGCCAGTATGAGGCAAAGGATTTTACTCCAGGAATTAGTATTTTGATCAATAAGATAGTTCAAATTCTTCACATCTTCACTTTTACTCGTTAATTTGACCTTTGATAACCACGGACATCTTGCACTACATTCCACACAAATCCACACAGCAGCTGCCATCTTGGGAGGACAAAGGAACAGACAGATTTAACTAATCTACACATGGCTTGACGTTGGTTATGCTTAAGGGAAAATAAAAATGAACAATCTCATAGACACTGAACAAATCAGAAGGGCAGGGAAATCTGAAGAGGTTCGAGTACAGTTTACTTCTTTACTTTATTTAGCCAAGAGTAGCATGGGAAGAGAAGAAAAAACATTGGGAAGACAGGCCCAGAAAAAAGATGAGGTATAGCAGGAGTACACAGAATGATACTAGAAAAACTAATGCCTGAACAAGAACACCAGAGCTACCGTCAATGCAAGGGGGATGAATTACCCTGGGAAGTTCTGCGCACCTTTAATGCATGTAATGTTTGGCATGTAACCCAAATATCAGCAGTGAGGAGACAAGAATTGCAACATGGATCATTTCCTTGGTGTCGCATTGCAAACCAGTGGCAAAGAGACAGGTGAGAGCTCAGCAATCCTTGCCCCAGCACCGTACAATCCATAGGTCAGCCTTTTCTCCATTTTGCAATTATTGAACTCTTACCTATATCATCATAAAAGATGTCAGTCTCAAACGAGAAAATCACTTGACTTCACTGACCTGTATGTATTCAAATATTTTTGTAAGGTAAGACCTCTAAGTATTAATTGAACAACAACAAACACAGAACCATTGTGCTCGCAAAGACAACCGTTAAGAGGGAAGTAGCAGGAATAGCACTATTCAAACTACACAGCTCTAACTCTTGACAGTTCACAAAATATTCAATAAAAACACGATCTGTCATTTATTTTCTAGGGAGATCAAGTTGAGCTGAAGCGTCTATATTGCCACAGATTTCATCACGCAAGTTTTACAGCACTTTGCTTCGTCTCTAACCGACAAGCATCACATTTTCAGCGACATGGTAACATGACATCAAAGAGTTGGGGGGGGTTGGGTTTCATGGTGCTATAAGAGGGAAAAATCCTTCTACTAAACTATGTTCTTCAAGTTAAATTTCGGTCAACAAACCAAATAAACTGCTGAACTTATGTCCAGCTTATGCGGTCAGTTGTCAGACCAAAATGAGAAATGCAATGGGAAACTTACCTCAGAATTATCAGGTTCATCTTTAATTTTGTCTAATAGTCCCTGCTGTGGGGCCATAGCTTTATCATATTCGTCATCCAAAGGCTCCTCCTTAATTCTAATATTTGGTGCAAAGGAATTCCCCAGCTCTTGTCCAATAGATTCCTTACTAGAAAATAGGTAGCTAGACTCCTGAAACAATAATATGAAAAAGAATTCACCCTCCTGCATCTGCCATGAGGAGTTGGGCTGCTGCCAAGGGGAGTTTCTGTTGCAGACCAAGAGAAATGGGTCCTGCCACTGGAAGGTGGGAGAAATGAAAGGCAGCAGCTGCTGCCTCTACCTCCCTGCAGCACCCTCTGTCATCCCACCCCCAATTCTTTTCACTCCTCTGGACAAAGCAGAAGCCACCCAGCTCTCTAAGTTGGTTGTCAGTAAGGGCATTTCGTTGTTTGGGCAGTGTCTCGTGTTGATAGAGCTGTTCCCTGTCTCATCTGGAAAAAAGGCAGCAGGTCAGATGGATGCATCCAGGTCTAGAATCGGCTCACCAGTCACAGTCAGACCATGCTGAACATCAAAGTGGCTATCAAAAGAAGCCTCACTTCAAAGAGAGGGTCAGCAAAATTTTACAAAATTATACGCAGACTTTTTTTAAGTAGCAAAGATGTCTACGAGTCAGAAGGTCAGTTTTCTTGACACTCAAATTTACACTCAAATATAAAATAAGTACTTCGAATTATTCCAGTATATTGCTGCACTTGCAAAAGTGTTTGAAAGATCTATAGCTTACCCTGAAGTTAGTTTCTGGAGTTTGTGGCGCTAACTGCGTCCGTAATGTTTCTTCTACTTGATTATGAACTGAGGAAAACATATACATTAAATATAAATGAATACAGATTCCAATGCATTTCCTTTAAAACTATCTAGAGTCTCATACTGATCCCCAACCCCGTAGTCTGACAGCACCTCAGAAGTATTAAACTACTCCCTCGTTCTTCCCTGCAAATAAGACGGTGATCCTTAAAGAGAATTGACATTTTTTATTATTCTACTGGGTCATTATTTTCCCATTCCAGCAGAATAGTTGGAAAATTCTGAGGCAGAGTTGTTCATTCAGATCTTCTACACCCCAGTGACTTCTGAATTCTGTCACATTTCTACTTTTAAATCAGAAAAATACTTTTTTCAGAGCAACAACTTCCATCTTTTTCTTTGCAGGTCTTTTGCCTCTTCCCCTTTTCTCAGGAAACAGCAGCGTATACATTTTTAGCACGTATCTTTTTAAAGATACTGAATTTGCCTGGATACTGGGTGCTGCCTTTGAGCATTTACTAAAGCTGTTCCAATTACTGGCTACTCTACCTGAGGCTGCACGGCTCTCAGCCACAATCTTGTAACGGTAGGTATTTACAATTTTCTGAAATACGTCTTTTGCACAGAAATATTCTTTACTTGATTTCTACCTGAAGGCAAGAGTAAAAAGACAACTTTAACTCTTCTTTATTTTAAAAAAATGTATTGTTTCTCTATCATTTGTGGAACCTGGAAGCACTGATTAAGACGCTGTTATTATGTGTACAAAGCTTAAATATCAGAATTGTAAGCTGTAAATCTCAATGAGTAGTCAGGAGGCTCTCACTTGTTGGCCAACCCTCTCTCCACACAGTCTTCTGAATGAAATTAAACCCCGTGTTCCAGCCTGGTTATTCTTAACTCCTTCATTCACTGTTCTAACGTAACTTTCAGAGCTTGGGAAATCAAAGCCAGGTGTGCGGGCAGCAAGACTACTGGTGACTTTCAGGCTCCCTCAAATGAGAAATGGATTACAGACATTACAGACATCTTTGGTTCTCTCCATGTTGGCTGGACCAAGTCCAAGACATAAGTATCTGAAGAAAAAGGAGAGCAGTCTCCCAGGAAAAGCAGATCTCAAGTTACTCCCTGGCTGACTTCCTGCAGGCACTAATGTATTTCTAGCAAGCCTTTCTGTGATGTTACTATGAAAAGCATGCTGCTTTAAGCATATGCACTAATGAAGAATTGGCACTTTGCACAAAAATATCTTTCCAGCTTAACCTAAATTTCATCATCTATTCTGTAAAGGAGTTCCAAGGGCTAGAGATGACAGTAAAACAAGAGGAAGCTTAAGGTGTCACCCAGCTTGGTTTAGTAAACCGTAACAACAAAGGATATGATGAGGCTCCAAAACAAGCTGTGGATGATGAGATGCCCCCTAATGCTGCCAGGCCCCTAGTCCTACCACAGAGTTCATTGTATTTCAGGGTTCTTTATAATATGCTTCCCTCCATATAGCTAGGCATGTCATCTTCACCAAGATGATGTTTTTAGTAACTAGCCCTAGTGCTAATCTCTGTCTAGTTCTTTCTTCCTCCTTGCTGGGTAGCCAGGTCTACGATGCCAACAGTTACCTGCTTTGTCAAGAAAACTGCTTTTCAATCTAGAATCCATATCTTTAGGGATTTTTTCCAACCGTTTTTCACGTTCTTGAAAATGTCCTTCTCTATTCTTGTCCTTTGTTGAAAAAGTCTCTTTGCCATTATCTCTCGTTATGCTAAAATCTTTTCGCATTGATTTAAATACAGGGCCCTGCTCGAAGGGTGAAGTGAGATCCTTTTGGATTGCATTTTGAATCTGAATATCTTTTTCACTGTCCAGCTCATGCTCTGTAACCCTCTTGCCCTCTTCTAGATGGTCTTCAGCATGAATTGTGGAAGGGAGAGTGTCTTTTGGAGTGAAGTTTTGATCATCTTCGTTGTCACTCCCAACAACAGGTATGCCTGCCAGATCCCCCGAGTTCAGAAAATAATCATCATCATCATCATCATCCAGCAGTGAGTTTTCAGATCCTGTTCGATTCTGTATTCCATACGATACGCTGTCGAGGGCGGTTGTTAAGTTGTGGTCAGTGTCCTCAGACATTTCTGCATCCAGGATTTCACCACCTAGGGAGAAGAAAATAACAAACAGTCAGAAAATTCACCAACTTTACATGTAACAAAGGACGACTCTAAGTGCCCTTTGCTAATCTAATGTTGCAATTTCTTGAAGCCATTAAGTATTCTTGGACCAACATTACTGATAAAACAATGCTGACAAAGGAACAGTTCTGTCCCACTCACTAGATAGTGAGATACTAGCTGAACTGAGTAAAACTCATCAAAGAAAGAAAAAACATTAATTCATATAATTTGTAGCGTTTGTGCAGAAGGCAGTGCAGGGAGGGAACAAGTAGCAAGGGCTAAGAGAAGGGCAAGAGAGCTTTTTTTTTTTTGGCAGCAGCAACACTTCTAAGAAGCATTTTGTTGAACTACGGCCTTATGTAAATAAATAAAAATACTTACATTTTTCTGTAATATCAAATACCGCATCAGATTTATCTTCAAACTGTAAAAAGGAAAGCACTATATCATTATCTCGGTCAACCCGGATGCACTTTGCTAAAACGTACCCAACCAAAAACCAAAGCGACACAAAGAATCACAACTCCTTCCCCTTCCTTTCCTGCCCCAAGCAAAGTTCGATTTAAAACTGTTGCATTACCAAGAAGTCACAGTTACCAGAAGTTCAGAAGCACACACAAAAAATGACAGAGGAAAAACTGAGAATGAGCTTTGCTCAACTGAGGAGGTGCAGGAGAGACGGGAGGGAAGGGAAGGTCAGAATTTTCACTCCTCCATGAGATATCTGTATCAGGACAAGACTATGGATGATGTACTGACGCTCTACAAGCCTTCATTTCAAATAAATGTTGTTAACAAAACAATAGCAGCATTTACAGCTTGCACTAATGGGAGTACACAGATCCAGAGGCTCAGTCCTTCTAACAGGGACTGTCTCCTTTCCAGGAACTGGGAAGCAGAACTCTTATTTCCTAACAGTAATGAGACAACGAGTACCAGTAGGAGCGACTGACGAAGACCCAGATGATGACTGAGCACTGCACACAACATCTGGTTTCATTAAACATTCTCTGACAGATGTTAAAGTTGACAGCATGTCTGGGGAAGCATGAGCACTGAGAATAATTAAAGTTCTCTTTTGGATGTCCAACTCTCACTAGCGTTCCTCATTTCTGCCTATAAGATAACAGCGATTAAGTCAGCTCTCCTTTCCCTGCATCTCCGGCTCTGCGCTTTCTTTCCTGGTAGATCCCGCTCACACTTCAATCCTTAAGCCACCTTAAGGAGAGTAATGGGATTTGATAACAGAGGGATGAGCTCTAATTTCACTGAACTCGAGTCGATAAACTGGAGATTCCACAGGGCTGTGATGGGAAACTACCAGCTTGGCAAAAATCAGCTCCAGGAAAGGATGACAACACATTGTCACGGGTGGCAAGGGGTCCATCAGCCTCCTGATATCGCCTGCAGGTCTACAAAGAGGAGTTAGCTCTTTCAGCACAGTTGACACACAGGGAATAGCAAGGATGTGTCCAAATTGTCTTGGAATACCAAGACCATTTGAGACTGCGCCAAAACTTTTCAGCTTCTCTGAGCAGTGAGAGTTGAGGCTGGAAAAGTGAAATATGGAAACAAAAGAGAAATTAATGTTATATTCCTTGAGACTGATTCAAGTCTGTTCATTGCAATTACCTAGAAGAATAAAAAAGGGAGCAAACACCTTCCAGGAAGGTTTGCAAGGCCTGAGTTACTGCTAAAATGATCCCACAAGGAGGTGGAGGTTTAGCACTGATCCGTGAGTCCACTTGTAGTCATCTAAGTTTGCACTAATGGAAAATTAATCCCCATAAATACTGGATATACTCAGTTCTAATACCAGATGCTGAGGACAAAGAGAGCAGCGGTGCATTGTGTTTACAGAACAGAGAAGGGAACTTGTTGCCATTCGGTAATAACATCAGAGCATGAAGCCTTGGGACACAAAACCATTTAGCGCAGGTCCTTTTCTCCTCGCTGATCCTCCTTGATCCCCTTCTTGCTTCCCAGCAGCAACGCCGTTATTTCTTCAGAAAAGTCTCAGCCAATTTGCTGGTAGGATGAGAAAAGTTCTCAGTTGAGATGAAGCACTAGATCATCCTGTTCTTGAAGCAGATTTATATCAAAGCAGCTCCTTGCCTCTTTTGAGATGCCGTGTACCTGTGGGGAAGCATTCCAAGCTCTACCACCATCTCATTCGCTTTACGAGCAACAGTCCGGGCCTCCCTAATTAACGATTTCATTCCAAGAAATGACGAGGTACAACTTGGCATGTGTGGGCCACCTGCAAGCGCAAGGTGCTACCATAAATATTTTGAACAAGTTTGACAACATTCGCAATCTATTTGGAAAGAGTCCGAGACATTTCCCAACCATGAGGTCATCCTACAAAAAACCCGCGCTACGTTGGATGTCCTTCCTCTTCCTGTAGTGGGGCTCTCAAAGTAAGAGGTCACCTCGAAGATCATCTTCTTTAAGATGCTTTGGGATGCAGAGGAAGGTTTGTGTCAGAAGCTTACATTAGAAATATTTATAAAACTGAATTTCAGCAGTCTTATCTAAGCCACTATCTGATGGTAACAGCACCGAGACTCTCACAAGGTGTAAATCCCAAGACCAGCAAGCAGGGCAAGCTTTTGTACACCTGTGTGTGGACACTTATGTATCTACACACACATAAATATATTTATATCCCCAATAAATGACTTATTCCATAACTGGACTATGCCCCGCAATGGGCACATATGTTTTTCTGAATTACTGCCAGGTATTCTATCAATTCTCTCAATTCTCTCGACTCCTTTTCCAATCCTGAGTCCTCTTACAATCTTGTTTAATGCCCTATCGGAAGGAAAATTTGTGTATCAACGAAGAGGTACCTAAAATACATATAGCACCTTGTATCAGTTTTAAATGAGTTGCCTTTCATTGGATTATGCTCTTGCATTACACAGAAATCCACGTAATAATGCCCAACTTACCACTACCACGTTATTCCACTACATCTCTGCCAGACAACTCCCCTCTCCACTCCTCACACCTCCTTCAATGGCTGCCATTCACTCCCAGTTCCCTTCATTTCTTCTGCTCAGATTTTTTTTTAAGATTCACTGCTTGAAACGGAACAAAAGGACTCCTGAGGTAAACACAAAACTGATTCATCCGATGGCATTTCCTACGGGTCATCTGAGGCAGGCCTAGGAAGAGGCACCTCGATTTCCCGCATTAGGTCTCCGATAGCTGCAGAAGGGAAAGTATCCAGAACGGAAAGGTTTCGGTTCCTACACGCCAGGCTTCAGGTTCCCAACACAGCCCTCACGACGCGTTTCCAGCTTTAAAACTAAACTCAAGACTGTCGTACTTCAGAACACCTTCATTTAATCACCGCGGATAAGATTTTGCCAGGGAATAGCTTAGTGACACTTAGTGCTTTTAAGGTAGTCAGTGTTCCCTAAGAGTGTAAAACTGAACAGCTCAAGCATGCTAGAAGGAAAATTAAATGTTTTAAGATATATTCTTCTTAGTGACTCTGCCGCACTAGCTAGCATTGTACACAAAGCCATGCTCTGCCCAGGCAGGCCGGAATAAATAAATAATACACAAAAGGATGACAAAACAATTAGGTATTCCTGGAAGCTGTGTGTTTTTGTTAAATTAACTATTCTTCACAGCCAGAAAACGCACTGCTTTTACAAAGAGATGTTCCACTAAGTATGTCTTTGTAATCCTTTTTAATTGTACACCAGACTCAGCATTAACCCCTCCTTGCTTTGAGCGGGTGGCAGAAGGGCACTGCTTACAGTTTCATACAAAGTGCTCGTCTGAAATAACTAAAAACCTGCTCAATTCTTTAACAGCATTCAAAGTTGCCATAGCATCCATAAATCAGACAATTAATAGATGGGTTTTGTGTGCAATGTAAAGAGAGAAGCTGCCTATGGCTCCAACCTTGTTTTGTATGCAAAATAATGTATATAAACAATAACCCAAACCCCACGGCAACTTTACAGACCTAGCACACATTTTTCTAACAAGCCTGCTGAAGTTTGAGCTTAGGTTTCACTGCATCCATAAGCACACTGTGGAAAGGAAGCAGACGTTAAGGAAAGTGCAATTAAAAATAGTCAGAGGTCTTTCAATTCCTTGCCCTTCCAGCTGCCCTGCACTACACACTGCAGCACCGCCCCCCCCAGCTTCACAATTCAACAAACTGATAAGGAAGGTGCAGGTTTTTCAAAGAAGATGATTTAAAAATTGAATTGCTCTTCTTGAACCGGCTGCGGGGAACCCAGGAAGCATCCCCTGACCTTTTCCACATGACACCCCTAGGAAGGGATGCCGAGCAGGCAGGCAGCCAGCCGCGCTGCACCTCTCCTGCGGGAGGGAAAAAAAAAAAAAACCCTGCGGCACGAGAGCAGAATTCAGCAGCAGGTCTTTCCCGGAGCTGCTTTTTGCCGAAACGCAGACAGACCAAGCGAGCCATACCTTCACGGCACCTAGGGAGGGAAGAGCAGAGGGTAACAAAGAGCCAGGCTGCTGCAGATACCTGCTACAGGAAAAGAACGGCTGCGGCAGGAAGAGAACCCGGCGGGGTCAGGCGAGCCATAGAGCTGGGCGCTCGGCGCGGGCCTGCAGAGCCCCCTAGCCGCCCCGGCTCCACGCTGGACACTCGCCGGACACCACCCAAGGTATGGGGGCTCCAGCACCCCAAAAGCAGCCCTGCATTGGGGTGCCGGGAGGCTCGGCGCGGGTTTTGCTGCGAGAGCGCAGCTCAGAGCCCGCAGTTCGGGAGCGGAGCCAGGAGGATGTGAACTTTGCAGATTCTGCAAGGTTTGTGCTCAGGCTTGAGCAGGCATTTGAGCCAAGCTCGAGACTTCAAAAGACTTAAATCAGCGACTAAAAACGATCTAAGAGTCAGGAGATGGATGCTACAAGAGGTATTTTAAAGGCAAAATTCAAAGCAGCATCTGTACACGCAAAAAGACAAAGGCAGACATGTTTCTGTGTCTTCTGGCTCCTTACCTTCCTGGTCAAGAGCTGCAGTTTTGCTTTGCATCCCACCTCCTGACGCATCCGAAATTTTTGCGACTGAAGTTTTATGCATCTAAACAAGAAAGTTTCAGCACACAGCACTCAGGCATGTGCTGCAGGCGTTTCTGGCTTAAGTTTTTCAGAATTGGGAATGAATCACCAGGACTCATGGGGAGCCGCTGGGCACAAAAGTGCATCAGCCTTTCTATCCCCAGACTTTGCTGAGATTCCTGAGAGTCCTGAATATTCATGGGCCGACTCTACACAAAGCCTCTGTCGACCTTATGGTCTGCATCTCCCCCAAACACACACAAACGAGCTGCAAACTGTTCCCAGCCTATCCGGGGCCAAGCAGATGAGCCTGCCAAGTAACAGAAGGTTACCTGATAATGCCTTATCTTTTCCCAATGATCAAAGTTTTTATCTACACCTGTACAGAACAGAGGGAGATTTGAGTCTTTGTCCCACTCCCTTCCTCGAAAACCCCACAGCTCCCTGCAGGAAGCCTTCACCTTGCAACTGTTTTTGCAGAGGCACCAGACACGACGTGCTGATCTACAGCCCGCTGGATGCTCGGGCTTTGAAAATTAAGAAACACACACACCACAAATCAAGCAAACAAACCGAGGCATCCACAAGAAAGGCTTTCTTTTAAAAAACAGAGAATTTCTCTCCTCAAACCCTCGCCCCAGCTACGTGCTGAGCTTTCCTACCGCAGGTGAACGCGCTCTACGACCAACCGGTGGCGCTGCCATTTGGGTTAACCTCAATCTCTCCGTGACATTAAATTAGGACAACTCCTACTTCTCACAGCATACGCCAGAAAAACTGAAATATTCAAAACGTCACACGGATGTAAAAATCTCCAAAACCAGACCTGGAAATCCGTTATAATGCCTGTTTCTGCGCTGTGGTGCTAGGCGAGCAATTACTCCAAACCAAGTATTTCACTTCAGCTGTGTATTTTAGCATCCCACAAGACAGCACTTCCCAGATGACAAGTGTTTACTTACATAGTTTGGCCACATCTTTCAAAAGCACATAGCTATTTGGAAGATGAAGTTCTGCAAAGCACACAGCCCCCTTTATTCCACTTAGCCTAGAAGCCGATATCTCATTGATCATGAGCCATCACCACATCTTTTAAGGGAAAGCCAGTCCTTGTTCTACAAGGAAGAAACAACAAGGATAACACCTGGGGCGTGAGGACCAGCACTACAACCCAGTAAAAATCCCTCTACTCAATGTCTCCCCCAAGAGGACAATTAATACGTTAGGAATTATTTGCTACTGGTTATGGTAGTAATAAAAAAAACCCTCCGTAAATCAAATAAAGTGATATAAAACCCAAGTCATCTGCTTTTCATTATCATCTGCCCTCAAATATGAAGCCCACAAGCTGGCTTTGCATGAAAACCAGGCCAATGTAGAAATGTAGCAGCTTCTGCTTGTTGATAAACACAGCGGGGATTATCAGCCCTCCTTCCCAGGATGGTTTATATCTTAATGGGCCCACACTGGTGAATCATCTCATCTACCATTAGGTACCGCAAGTCTTTTCCCTTCTTGCAAGAGCTTGGTGCCAACGACAACAAGTGGTGGTGAACCAGAGAGCCTCTAAGTGTGTGCAGTTTTCCCCTACTTCATTATTTATTTCAACGACAACTCCTAGCAGGCAACATTGAACCTACTGAAGAGAAGTCTGAATTCTTGAGCGCATGGCACCTCTTTGAACGAAGCTGAAATCTGTTTACTTTTCAGACTGATATTTTTTAAATCAATGTACAGAAGAGGAGGAAGCCATCAAAAATTAATGAAATAAAGTAAGTACTCCAAAATTTCTCCTGTAGGAATAACTAAGTCCAGTTATCCTAATTCTGCCTCAGGTCCTTCTCACCTAAATTTAGACAACTAAATGTTACTTTATCAGGCTACTGCTTCAGGTTTTCTCTCTTTCCAGTGGAAATGAAGATGCAATCCAGAAGCAATTCCTCCTGTGCTGGGACTTTGAGAGATCCCCATCTCGTTCACTGATGGCAGAGAGTCCAGAGAACCTTGGCAAAGCTACGCAGCTAACTATTGTACGGATACAGCTTACAAACTAAGATTGCCAGTGGAAAATATACTTATTTCTACAATCTAGAGATTTCAAACACACTTTTCTACCGAAGCATTACTAAGTTAATGCCAGTAGTGTCAGAGAACAGAAGACTCACAGGCAGATCTCTTCATCTTCTGTCTAGGACTGTTCAACAATTTAAACCATTCCAATACCCACCGAGTACGATTTGGTTTCATTTTTTTTTATAAGAACACTACAGATAATTTACATAGGAATCCTCCCAGAACTTCAAACTACTTCCAAAATTATACACATGCATCTAAAGTAAATAGCAAATATGGTAACCAAAACGAGATACATAGCATTGTTCCTCAGTCTTTACGTAAAAGGCCAGGATATAGCATGGATCAACATGCAGTTGGATATATAGAATATAGTTGGGCCAATACTAGTTTAGAAAAGTAAAATTTAGTCTAGGAAAGTACAGCCTAACATTCTTATTTCCCATGAAATTTTTGAGTAGCACTTCCAGAGAGCCAGAGTTATGAGAAAAGAGTGTGGCAGCAAAGGTCATCCAGTCCAGGTCTTGAGGTTACCGATCTGCAGCCTGCTTAGCACTTAAATCCGTCTCCTTTTTCCCGATATGGCTAAACCACAGCTCATGCTAGCAGATTTCAACTTATTTCAGACTCAGCTGTGATGTGACTTTTGCTTCAGCTTGGCACGAGCTTCCACAAATAATGTAACTGCTCCGGCAATCAGCAGCATGCAAGGATTATTTTATCACGGCCTCACACCTACAGAGTTCATGAAGCTTCTTTCATGACCTTTCCGTAACAGAGTTCTTTATATCCCTTACTTATTTTCCCAGATTGAGTCTTACTCACTCTTGTTTTTCTTTTTTCACTGGACAACTAATTAAAAAAAAACAACCTTGGGGGTGTACTGTAGCTATCTCCCTCTTCTGTCCCAGTGGAAACACTTTTTTTTCTATTAAAACATGCAAGGCAGAACGCAGGCTAAGATGATAGACACGGAGAGCACACAATGCTGCCGACATGCCCTTGATGAAATACGCTCTGCTGGAGAAACCTTGTTTTGAGGAATTTGGCTGATCACAGAGAATAAATGTTATGAGCAAAAGCAGGAGCAAGTGCTGCTTTCATGCAGTTACCACGCCGTTAGAAAATGGATGATGGAAGTCACCTGAACAGAGTTAGTCACTGACAGAAAGCCTTGAAGAGAATTCACTACGTGAAATTTGCTGCAGGGCATTTATGGAAAAGCAGACATGAACGGGAATGTCTGGAAGAAATGATGGGATCCAACGACGGTAGATTAAAAAAAAGTTGAGCTAACTGCTTGAAGAATGTTGGGGGTGATTTCAAAATTAATTTCCAGTGTCCTAACCATGCAAGTGGCCTTCAAGTGGGCATAAATGGCTTACTTTATTTTTCCTTATTTTATACCATGTGAAGAGCCCTAACATAAAACACTGAGATCATTTATGCTTCTTTGACGCGGCAAATTCAAGGCATCCTTTGAGAGCTGCACAAATCCATTTCCATCGTCTTTGTCCCATTTAAGAGGAGTCTAGGAGCAAAACCTTCTGAATGAGATGACCTCCTCCAATCTTTGAATAAAGCCATGAGAAACTTAAAATCTTTTGCAAGACGTAGACATGCAGGTGCCCACCTATTCGCACCAAGTTGACTTCCAAGAGCCCAGGGGTCAAATTCAGCAGCATGTACTGTACACCACAAATTGTCCTGTCTTGTTCAATGCATTGACCAAGTATTGTTGTAAATAAACGATCATTCTACTCAGAATGCAAATTGTTCAAGACAGCGAGATTATATACTAATTATAGTTGAAGTGCCACAGATGTTTTAATTAAAAAAATATAAAATTAATCTTGGTATTATTCAAAAAGTTGAATATGTTGATATATTTTCTTTAGAATATGTTATATAAAATATGTATTTATCTATATATGGAATTTATTTAGAAATTAAAGATTAGAAACTAGGTTAAAGTAGAAATTAACCTCTAAAACTACAGCTCAGCCACAAGAACTTTAAGGACGCTATCTTACACTGGCAAAAGCCTCGTTTTTCAGTTTGTTGCTCCATGCTTTGGCTTGAACTAAAGGATGGCACCTGCTTGTTGATGCATTCTGCAAAACGCCACTCTTGGTGCATGCACTTGTGGAATAATAACCTTTGCAAAAGACTTTAATATTGAAAAGGACACCAGCACTTGCTAAGTTCCTCTCTGAAGAAATTATTACATCAATCTTTTTTTCCCCTACAAAGGAACATTATTTAAGAAATGCTCGTTATTCCTTGGGCACAGCATTTGAAAGAGTCTGCCACCTTGATTTCCTGTAGCATGGGAACTGAACCACTTGGGAAGAGAAATGGGATATGCAGCTTTTCCAAGCCCTCATCACTTACTGTTTTAATGGAAGCCATGTAAGCGCACTGCGTGTACAGCATACTCATCTAATTCTTCGCCATTTCCATCAGTCATTTGAGCAGCCTGGAAGAATTCACTTCTCCCTATGTTCCTCAAGAACATCTTAGTGCATAAGCTGGTTTTGAGATGGGGAGAGATGAAGAAATTCACCTCTCAGACTCTGAAGATTACACATTGACAGGATGTGGTGCATTGGTGCTACTATTTACATTAAAATCTCACAGAAGCCTTTCTGGCATAGTTCAGACCAACCTTGCTGTCAAACTTGGGACCAGAAAGGTCTTTTCCTTCAGGCTAGATTGGCAAACTGTTCCTTACTTATTGCTTGCAAAAAGTGCCACTTTCCTCGATCATCTGTAAATTTTACCACGCAGTCTCTGCTTCTGCAGGAACCCAGAATGTTGGCAGTGCCAACAGCACGTAAGAGGTTTTCCGTAATGCCCCCAAAGGACACATGGAGTAATAATGGATGGAGACTTTGGGACTTACTACTTAGCAAATGATTATCTAACCAACACAAAACCAGTTTTTCCTGAGACCAATGACGACGATACTGACTCAAAGGTGCTTTTCTTTGGTATTTCTTAGCTGACAGTTGGCAACCTTAAGAAGAATAAAGGTTGTTTTTTTTTTTTCCATTGGGCAATGCCAGGTGACTTGTCAACAGGTAAGACGAGAGTATCAAGGCAATGGGCATGCTGAGACCACTAGATGCTAAGATGGAGACTGCACAACATCTCCGAGCAACCTGTTCCAATGCTTGACTGTCGTCATGGCATAAAAGTTTCTCTTTAGTCCACTAACATCTCAACGACTAGGAATGAAGTTTTATTTAAGATTTCTTAAGTCACTGTCTTACATCCAGCTACTTCCCTTTCAACTTCTTGCAGACAGCCAAAATCATGATCCTCCAGCGATACGTGGTTCTTGTGAGCAATCCACAAAATTCTTTGAGTTTGCTCATGAACGAGTGCAACCGGTGAAAGACATGGCTTTAAGACAGTTCAGCTGTGAAGTTCACTTCCATGACTGCAGCGTAGCCAAACGCCTGTGCAACTCCTTCAATTGTACCCTGGAAGGTCACCCGTTCTGCTTAGCAGCAAGTAGTTTCACTGCGATCACAAGTTTCACGTTCCCTGCAATAAATTCACTAAGCAACTCATCTCAAGCATAGGAATGGGAAACGTTAGATAGCGTTCTTGCTTTTGCAAGGCTAGAGAATGGGAAAACTTCCTCATCTTTGGGAAAAGGGATCTGGATGGCTCAGAGACTTGTAGTAACCTAAAGACCCTTCCATACAAACTGAAATGCCCGCTAGCAGTGAATTAACCTCAATTCTATCAAAAGTTTTCAACCAAAATTTACAGCGTGTGCATGAAGTTGGCCTTCACTTGTTGCAAGACTACCGTGAGCACTGCTTAGAAAGTTATTTTCCCTCGGTTGCTTCACGGGCCACAAGACACGGGCAATAACGAACCTTCTACTTGGTTAAAGGATGAAGAATTTCTTCAAGCAGGGTCAGACGCCCGCTATACTTACAGACCAAACCGCAACAACGAAGGGCCAAGGCTCAGGACCAGCACTAATAATGGTGCTGAGATGCTTGCAGTCCGCGATGCTTGCCGTCCACGCACCTAACCACGGGATGGAAGTGCCACCTTGACGGCGAGCTACGGTTTGACGTTGATGAGTGAAAAACATCAACAAAAAGCACCAAGAACATTGTGGTTTGACCGAGTTGGCCGGCCGGCCGGCGGTGACAGATCCTCGTTAGCCGTCAACTTTATGCCAGATCCTCGTTAGCCGTTAAGTTTATTAGCTCAGCGACGCCGCGACGCCGATCGAAACGATGCCTACACGCATCTCCTGGGGGGGGGGGGCAACTGCGAGAAAACTACACAAACCTTGGGGGCAGCCGGATGGGAGGCCCGGAGGGACGACACCCCTCCATGCACCCACCACGGCAGCCCACCCCCAAGCCGGGAGGACCCCAAACCCACCGCCCCCCACCTGCCCAGCCCTCCCTTCATGGCTCTGGACAGCAGCAGGGTGCCCAGCGGGGGTGCACCCCTCACCCCCCCCCCCCCCCACCCTCAGCCCCCCCCTTGACGCCCCCCACTCACCCTGGCGCAGGGGCCGGGCCCCTCCTCCTTGGCCTCCGCCATGTCGCGCCCCCCCCTCAGCTGTCCGGGCCCGGGGGGGCTCCTCGCTCCCTTTCAACCTCGCGTGTGTGCGTCCCCCCCCCCCCTCCTCTTCTTCCTCCTCCTCCTCCTCCTCCTCCTCCTCCTCCCTTCCTTCTCCTACGGGGGGGAGGCTCCGCGAGGTGCCGGGGCCAGCCCCGAGCTGTTGCCGTGGGCTGGAGGCGGGGGAGGGTCCCGGCGGCTCCCTCAGGGCTGAGGAAGAGGAGGAGGAGGAGGAGGGGAAGGGGAGGGGGGGGGGGTCGGAGCCGCCAGGCCGCGAGCCCGCTGCCAGCTGCGCCGCCCAGCCCAGCGCGGGGCCACAGCGCGCATGCGCCGCGCGCCTGCGCGCCCCCGCCCGGGCCCGCCTCCCCGGGGCAGCCCCGCGCATGCGCGGTGGGGGCGACTCAGGGATGAGGGGGGATGAGGGGGGAATAGGGGGGGAGGGGGGGGGGCATGGAGGACCTGAGGTGGGGATGGGGATGGGGAGTGAGGTGGTGGCTGGGCAGGTGGGCAAGGGTTGGAGGGCTTCGAGTGGTAGTATGGTGGCCAAGTGGCCCATGAGGTTGTGGTATGGCCGCCTGGTGTTGCCTGACCTCGTGTCACTGAGATTTGCGTCACCACACTGAGTGTCACTGCACCCAGCCTCGTGTCACCTTGGAATCACTCTGGTGTCACTTCACCTGGCCTCATGTCACCCGGAATCACCTCACCACACATGGCTTCCCCTCACACAGCCTCACCTCACCTCACCCCGCCTCACCTCTCACCCCGCCAGAGGTTGAGCTCCCCCATATTTCCCATCACACCATGTCCGTCCCACCTCAGAGCAGCACCCAGCACCCACCCGCCACCCGCCACCCACCCCCGGGCACTATGAGGCTGTGGGGATCGGTCCCGTGGTGCAGGGTGAAGCAGGATCCCCACACCTCCCGTTATGGAGCGCTCCAGAGGTTAGCGGTTTGGACTTGTGGCCTTCCTGTTGGAGAGAGTATGTATTTTATCTATTATTGCAAATAAGTAGTGATAGGACCAGAGGGAACGGCCTCGAGTTGTGCCAGGGGAGGTTCAGGCTGGAAATGAGGAGACATTTCTCCTCAGCAAGAGCGCTCAGGCGTTGGGACGGGTTGCCCAGGGAGGTGGTGGAGTCCCCGTCCCTGGGGGTGTTCAGGGAGAGGTTGGACGTGGTGCTGGGGGACAGGGTCACTGGGTGACACTGGTAGTAGGGTGATGGTTGGACCAGATGATCTTGGAAGTGTTTTCCAACCTTACTGATTCTATTTATTTGCTGGGCGGGATGCTCCACACACTACAAAGTGTCATTTTACAACGGTAGCGCATCACGAGCCAACTGCAGTGAGGATGTAACGCGCCTCTGAGCCCACGTCGGCTCACTCTTAATTTTGTACTGCTGTGGAGTCTAGAGCTCTTCCTTCCTGTGCCGAAACGCCTGCACGGCGGTTTCGAGAACTGCATGGAGTATTTGCAGGACATTTGTTTTTTTTTTCACTTCACTGGAATCAGCCTACGAGTATAGACAGACCTGTTTTGTATTTATTGTGCCTCTACTGTATCACTCATGAATGAACCATTATGTAATTTTTTAGCTAATTTAACATTTGTTGGTACAACTGTAAACCAGACATGCTTTTAATGTTGGGATGGATGTTTTATATTTGACCGCATTTCTCCTCATCTGGCATCAATCAAAAGTTCATGTGAGGGTTGTTTCTACCAACTCGGAGGACGTAATCCCAGGAAGATTTGTGTATCCCTTTAACCTGAAATACCTGCAAGGTCACGTTTTGGTTTCAAAAATCAATATAACTTTTCAAGGTTAAAGCCTAAATATTTAAACCTTTGTAACGTTGCCTGTCATTTTAATGCTTTCCAATACTTAAGGCACTCAAAATGTTAGCAAGACATTAGTCTATTATGAAAAAATATGAAATTACAAGTGAGATACTGATTGTTGACTGTGAACAGTCAAACATTACCAGCACCTACAAGTAGTTGATAAGAACAATGTGTTCCTTTCTCCTTGCTATTTAAATAATCTAAATGCTAATTAAAACTTTGTCTTAAAGAGAAATCTCCACTTCCTAGCTTTATCTGATTTGCACAATTAAAGGGTGGTATTAAGCAGCAGCAGCTCCATTTCAGCAGTGAATTGAATGAATCTTATGTAAACTCTGACCTAAAACGTAGATACATCATATTGGGATTCGTTTAGGAAATCCTGTCAAGTCTTTCTTTAGAAGTGGCAGCATTCCACTGGCAGTGAAATAATTAATGAAAGTAATAATTTAATAAGTTATGAATAATGTTTTTCACATCCTCAGATCGGAAGTAACTCCAGTTGATACATCATTTTGTGAGATATCTTAAGGAACTGGGGATTCTGTATGTCAGAGGATGTCACAGGTAAACCGTGAGCTTGATGTGAAATTAAGTAATTGTTCAAAAATTACATTTATCCTTGGATAGCTGCAGATGAAAAGAGTGAATATTTTAATCAAATTAATGTGCATGAGATATAGTAGCAATCAAAGCTTTTTATATGGCAATATTTACATTAGTTTTGATTCTCAAACAGCTAGAAATTCACAGTACAGGGCTGCCACATGTTAATTTTCCATCGGAGATGTATTGAACATGCACAGATTTCTCAAAGCATGTGTGTAGCAGCACAGATGTGTTGTACATGTGTAGATGATATAAACACTGGAAATGCACCTATTTTCGAAACAGATCTTCTAGAATGGCAGAAAATACAAAGAAAGAAGGAAAAAAGAACCCAGTTAGAATATAAGTATTTATAAATTATCTAAACAATTAGTAACAATGTTGAAAAATCCAAGTATTCAGAAGTCAGGAGAAAGACCTTAAAAGATGAGATTAGTTTACGAATTAAGAGTTTAAGAATAACAAACTTGTTTTTTTCTTTTTGACCTCTGATTTCTGAGACTTTATAGTGCACTGCCCGCACATTTTCAGGATTAACTTTAGGAAGTGGCAGGGGGTGGGAGGGAAGAAGTGGTATGCGTGTTTATTTGTTTGTTTGTTTTAACTAAACATTTATTTTCATGTAAGCACAGCTCCAAAAGCTCAGGCATTCAGAATAACCTCAACCACCATGGGACTTCCAGTAACATCAGAAGATCTGACAAAACTATTATTATAATTTCTTTGGGCTATATTTTAAATTCCTATAGTATTTTACAAAATGAGAATTTCATATAATTTGCTCTGAGCAGGCTAACATGAACAAACATCTTTATTTCATTGCGTGTTTCTCATAAGTAAATGAGGGAGCTGGTGGAAATATTTTGAGTTTTCAGTATTCAACTCACAACGCTTTCAGACCGCTATAAACAAAATATGTTGTTAAAAACAGATCCTGCCATTAACGTGGAACACAATAAAACCAGATGCTATGGAAATCTATGCCTGACGGAAGGTTTGCTTGAACTGGTGCTGTGGACAGACGAGAGGGTGACAATAAGCACGGAGCATTTAAAACTCTCTCGTCACTGGTATGTATGCTGTGTAGGCATCTCTCAGGCCTTTGAATAGGGCACTTGAACTACTGCAGCATGTTTTCCAGCTTGTTCAGGCCTGACTTAATTTTGACTCTAAATGAGCTGTGTGTGTATTAATGTGGCTAAAAAAGACACTGCATAATATGTAGATAATGTGGTGATGACTAGTGTAGAACAGACCCAGATAAATGCCTGGATAAGACAGGGAAAAGATAAGATTTTTCCACAGAGTATTGTTTCTGAATTGCTTTTTAATTTACCCCCGGAGTGCCCATATTATAATCTGCTGTACAATTCCACATGCGACTATTTGTCTTTAAAACAGCGACATTTAAAAAAGAAACCATGGAACTCCTTTCACATGCAGGCTGCAGCTCAATGAACTGGATGAATGATCTTTCCACATCCCCACGGGCACGTACAGCTGAAGATAGATCACCCAGAAAACCTGCCAGCCCTACATATTGAGGTCGAGACACTCCCTCCATGCGAGCTCAGGTTCTGTTCAGAGAATTGCAGGTGCTGCATGGTGTTGGCCAGATGGAAAACTAGATGGAAAATCTTGTTTCCTGCTCGGTCAGCTCAGTGAGTATCCTAATAGGACAGGCTTTGTAGGGTGGGCTGAGAAACATGGCTGGGGCACATGTTGCACCCATCTTTGGGGTCAAGAAGAGCCTCAAAAGCACAATGTGGGATTGCTGCAATGGACAGCGCCCGTTGGCTCGAAGCATCACAGCCCTGTGTGGTTGTGGGATGGGATGTCCTGAGAGCAGGGACAGCAGTGAGCAGGAGGCTGAGGGAGCAGAACTGGGAGAACTGAGGGAACAGGAGAGATGAAAGCAAGGCGGCCTTGGGGTTGAAATATGTTGCTTTGGGCACATCTTTGTGCATGGCGTTGGGAGGGACTGAGACCAGAGGCGATGTGAGGCCAAATCTGCATCAAATATGAAGAGAGGCGCTGGCAGTGCTAGGCCAGGGAGCAGCAGCTTCCCTAAATCTCCGTCCACAACCAGAGGAGGCTGCCTGGAGCTCCGATGATGCAATGCTGGGGAGGAGGCAACGCTGGGGAGCGAGGTTAAGAGTCAGCCCTGGGTGAGGGAACCCACAGCTGGCAGCTGTGTGCGTGGTGCACTCTGCCCTCAGCCTGGAGGCATCCCCTCAGCGCTGCCAGCTCTGGAGGCTGAGCTGCCAGCACCTTTTTCTGTCCTGGAGATGGGCAGAACTGCCAAAAATGCTTCGTTTTGGAAGGCACCTCTGCAGACACGAGCAGCTTCCAAGGCAGGGCTGCAATCACTCGAGCAAAACCAGGGGATATTTCAGGGGGAAAAAATATCTAGTGGAGTCTCCTCTTGGTGCACAGCAAAGCAGTGCTCCGGGTGGGTTTGTCTCCCAGCACCAGGGTGCTCTGGCTTTGTCCCCCAGCGCCCTGATGCACGGGGCCAAGCGGGATTTGCATTTCCATGGCACTGGTGATGTCAGGGGCCTGCACAGCGAGGTCCCCCGAGGCTGCGAGGACAAAGGGGATCCAGAGGCTTGGAAACAACAAAGATCAGGGAAAGAGAGAAGGCAAGTTTTTAAAAAGCAACGCATTCAGAGTGCTTAGTCATAGATTCACGAACACAGGAGGGGTGGCAGAGGCCTATTTTCATCCTGAAGCTCCCCCTCACGTCCCAGACTTGCTCGGCTGTGTTTGCTGTTGAGATAACATCCCCTTCCCCCACCACCCACAGATTGCTGGAGGAACAGCCGTTGAAAAAAAAAAAAAAAAAAAAAGGCAGTTGCCTTACTCTGCCTGCAGGAGAAATGTCAGGAAGTGTCTGATGGTGGGTGGGATGAAAGGAGGAAGCTGAACTCAAAAGAGAATATTCTAGCTTAGCTCTGCTCGTGCAAACAAATGCCCCTCTGTATTTTGCTTGATAAGAACGTGCAGTGGCAGGGTCTTCCCGTGTGCAGGCTGGACAAGCGTGGAGCGGTTGCTTACACACCTCCCAGGGATTTGATTTGTACTTGCTGCATTACCCAGAGCACTCTGTGAACTGGAGGGTGAAAAGACGTAAACAACTCGGCAGAGAGACGAGCATCATCAATAATTAATAGTGTCTTTTTGTGATGGGGATGGTCCAGTATTAATTATGAAGTTAATTTCGATTTGGATGAATTTGTGGGCGTGTATGAAATTTGGACCAGAGTTTAAGTTCAGTGCAATCACGCTGTTATTCTAATTACAATTGTTATAAATCCATTCTGCATCTTCTTTTTAAGTCTCAATAACACAGACTTCTGTTTTCAAACACGCCAGGCGTCAGCTTTTGCACCCCGGCTATGGCAGTTCTCAGGTCCCCTAAGTGAATCCGGTTGTAAATACAAAGGAAATTGTTTTCATTCGTTGCCACTCTGCAGCCCCAAAGAAATGCGAAATTATGCCAAGAATGTAGGTAGTCATAAATACATCGGGCTTCTAAAATCATACAGTCAACAATGATGAAGAAACTTAACTGCATACATCACAAAATATTTAAATAGATGGTGACCAACATGTGCAAATCTGGTAGCTAGACTTTTACGGCTATTTCTGTACCATAAACAGCTGATGCTGCTCTGTGCCAGACTCCCCATCTTTTTCACTCCGTAGCCTTGAGAATTGTCAGGATGCCATCCACTACTCACCAGTTCTTGCAGTAGTTTTTGAAGCCAGTTTTTGCACTGGGTGTTCCGTCGTGAAAAAGTATGGCAGACGTACAAAATGCAGGGGGAGAAGAGGACTGGGCCTCTTAGTTAACTGGAAAGAACTAAGAGTTAGGAGTATCTTCAAGGCTTTGATGCACTCAGGCCTTGTTTATGTTGTGCTCAGTTGTGCCGGTACTTGAGACCCCAAAATCTTCTTCTCGCCTTCTTATGGGCTGTGTGGTCTTGGACAGGACTTCCCAATCTTGGAGCTCTCTATTTTTAAGTCAGGGAATGACGTTAAAAATGTGGAAGGTGGTGAGATGGGCACATAAAATGGCAGTGGGAACTGCGTGATTACGAATAATAAATAGCTGTGCTTGCTTCTTGGGTTATAAGAGCAGGGATTAATGTTTCCTTCGTGGGTTCAGTGATGGGTTCATGGTTCTTTTTTCAGGCCCTGTGCTCATCTTACCCATCCAGTCTCACCAACCAAACCGTCCCTCACAAACACGGGAGCACACAGCACTGTTGAGGAGAGCAGGAATGTCCTTGGATCTGCTAAACACTCCTACAAACCTCCCACATCAGCTGCATTGCCCATCCTGGAAAGAAGAGTGAAAGGTAAAAGGAAGGGAGAGGAAAAGAGGAAAGGGAAAAGGAAAGGGAAAGGAGGCAAAATTCCTCTTGCACTTTCTCATGAGTGTACTGAATGTTTCTTCTGCAGAAGACCTCATTTATGTGACTTTGATGCTGGCTTGGATTTTGATAGAGGACTCGGAACTTCTGCTGCTTAAGACATTTCAGGAATTTTAATTAGTTCTGAGACATCAGAAATGGAAAATCCTGAACTTTAACCCTTTCAGGTTGAGAGAACACAGTCTCCAGCAGGATTGTGAACTGTGGGTGCGCATAGAGGTCAGACAGCAGACTTCCCTGCAGATCCTGTATTATCTTTTTTGTAGACTCTTCAACCTGATTCAGATCTCATTTATTCCACTATAAATCAAGATTATATCCAATGAAATCAATGATGTTACTGTGCAAAAACAATCAACCCTTGCAGTTGTTCTCTGCGTTTGCTTTGCTACCACTGTAATCTCTTATCTGGCCCTGCATTACTTTCACTCATCTGGGTTAAAAAATGGCCTGCGGGCATATTTGTCATAGTGTACAGGAAAAAGCTCTCAGAGAGCAGATTTAATCAGTACTCAAGCAGGGAGTGAAAACAGTGGAGGAGGGAGGGAGAGAACTCTCATCATCAAGTGCCACAGGAAAGTTGCTGAGCATTCTGCTGAGGGGCTGAATGGCTACTGCAGCTATTAGCCACTCCTTTCATCCCCCCTCTGAGCTTTATGCACTAGAGGTTGCTGTAGGCATTTTACTTTCTCCTTTATTCTTTAAAGGTGACACTGTTATTCACAAAACTGTTGAGCCCTGGAATAATGAAACCGTTCTGCAGAAATCCCTGCTGTTCCAGACAGGTTTATCAGAAAGCACCACAGATTTGACTAGCAGAGCCTTTAGCAGGCTCCAGGTTTCTGGGTGTCTCACTGCTGTGATCTCTCTGTCTGCTCCTGTCTTTTGCTTCATGATTTATATTTTTTTTAATTGCTGAGCATCTCTCGTTCAGAGATACTACTTGAATTTTTGCAAACAGCCATTAAACGTTCCTCCTAGATCAAAAATGCCCAGGGAATGCCAAGGGAATGCAGACACAGCGCCTCCTCACAACATTTAATTGCTTCTTTTGGTGGTGTACATTACTGTGACTCGTGCAATTTTAGTATTTGCAGTATTTTGGACACAGAACCTCATGGGGTAATTATTCTTACTTAGCAGGTTAGACACATGCAGCTCTTCCCTCCTGCAATTAATAGTATAGAGATAAAGCAGATTTCTTCATGTCATTTTTTTGTTTATGTTTAGAGGAGGAGGAAATGGTTTAGGGAAAAATTATCTAAATGAACTACCTGCTGAGATCCATGCATTTCTTACCTGAAGATTACCCTTCGCTTGATGGCAATTGAGCTATTCCTAACTTCAGACCTCCGTGTCAGCCTCATTTCTTCCTTCAAATATTTCTTCCAAAACCTGCTACAAATCTTTTTCTCTCTTCAGCTGCAGACCACTGAAGTTGTCCGGATGAGTTTCCAGTCTCAGGCACAATGTTTATTTGGAGTGGGCCATACTGTGGAGAACATCCTCGGTGTTTGTTTTTGTATTAGAACAGCAAGCTGCCTAGTGTGAATATTTACAAAATCAGGTGATTGTTAGCCAAAGCCATTTTTATTTTAAGTCTCGGAACCTATATTGGTGTTTGTTTGATTTCAGTGCCAGGGTAAATATTCACATTGCAGTTACAGTGTTACAAAAGCAGGTACTCATATCCTGGCTGCTACTAGACACACTGAAGTTCAAAGCTATTTTGTAGACTTCAGCTGAGTTGTCCATGTCTATGCAGGTCAAGGACTGGAATTATACGCCCTATTTCTTTCAAAGGATGATAAAAATTAATACCTCCCTAAAATATAGTTCACTTGTACTTAGGACCCAACAAAGATGAAAACAACTCTTTTATACTCAGTATTTTTGTTGCTTTCTGAACAGAAACAACCGAGTGTTGCAATGAGGCCATGCCAGTTTTTGTGCAGTAGGAGCCAGTCCCAAATTTCTTCTTCCAGTGCTTTAACCTCTGAGACACCTCGTGGTGGAAGCGTTTACTGCTGGCACTGCGGGGCTGACATCGCAGGGAGAATCCATTTTAGAACAGAACTTGGGGCTTGCTTTCTGCTGCAGTTGGAAGCGGCTGAAGTCCTAAAGCTGGTGTAATACTGATTTGGGTAAAGGATAGATCTCCAGCAAATTTTTGTTTTAAAACTTTAAAGCCCCAGGGAAATTCATTTTGTTTGAAGCAATGAAGTCTGCCTTTGCCCAGGGCTTCACAAATATTTTTGAGATAGCTTGGTAATATTTTATCACAGCAACGCAACAGTTACAGGTTCTGTCCACATAAGGCAAGCATGTGGCTTTCACTTGGGCTTCACACGAAGTTTGTTACTGTGATCTGAAACTGAATGTGAAACATCAGTGGGAGCCTGGGAGCCTGGATGGATGAAAACCTTCATTGAAAATGTCACGTTGTTCTGACGTTAGCACACTAAATGCGTCTCCAGTGCAACACCACTGAAACCAATGATGCTAAATACACAGAAAGTACTTGTGGTCAGCTTTCTGTATTAGAATGTGTAATTTTGTCACCGTAGCTGTTAGCTACGAGTTTTTACAGCATCTTTGTTTTTCTACTCAGAAATCACAGACCCCGAAAGAAGCGGTTTATATGGTTGTACATTTGGGGGATCAACCTCCAGTCTCTTATCAGCGAAGGTGCTAAGCACAGAGCCCTGTCCTTTGTTTGCAAGGCGCTTGTAAATTGCAATGGCTTTAATCAGTTGAAATATCCATTTCTGCCACTTCCCTGTTAGGTTTTTCAAACAAAACTGGGTGAAAGCTCTCACAGCCGCGACCTCCTGAGGGGAGTTGTGCAACACCGCCAGCCTCCGCCAAACAAACAGAAACTGGCATGGCAAATGTGCGCTCAAAGTAGGAGGGAAAGGCGCCAGCCGTGCTGGAAGGAGCCAGAAGCATTTTGAAAAGAGAGCTGAGACCCAGATTTTATTTTATTTTTTATTTTATTTTATATTTATTTATTTTTTAATTTACCTATTTTATTTTTATTTTACTTTACTTTATTTCACTTTATTTTATTTCACTTTATTTCACTTTATTTTATTTTTTTCTCTCAGCTAAAGCCTGCGGCTGCTGTGCCAGCAGCACCCCAAGGCCCCGTTCCCCCGCTGAGGGGCTGCTGAGGCGAGGCCGAGCCCCCCGGGGTTGCCCGGGCCCCGTTGCCCCGGCGGTTTCGCGCCCGACTGACTCCGCGGGCAGCCAATCAGAAGCCGCGCTTCCTCCCTAAGCTCGCCTCCCGCCGCTCAAACTGCCCAATCAGCGCGCGGGAAGTTAACGGATCATCCTGTCCCCCATGTCGGCGGTCAAACGAACCAATCGGCGGAGGGCAGGCTCTTCGCCAATAAGATCAAAGAGTTAGGGGAAGAGCGGGACGCGATTGGCCATTGGGCCTATCGGTCTTCACCGCCGCGGCGGGCGATTGGCTATTGGGGGCTAGGGGGCGGTTTCCGGGGGCGGGGAAGGTATATTAGAGGCGGACAAAGGCGGCGGCGAGGCCGTTTCGCTCGCCGCCATTTTGCGCAGCGGGCTCTGAGGAGCAGCAGCCGGGGCGCCTCTCCTCCTCCTCCTCCTCCTCACCACCACCATGTCGCGGGATCGGTTCCGTAGCCGTGGCGGCGGCGGCGGCGGCTTCCACCGGCGAGGCGGCGGCGGTGGCCGCGGCGGCCCCAACCACGATTTCCGCTCCCCGCCGCCCGGCATGGGGATGGGCCAGAACCGCGGGCCCATGGGGGGCGGCCCGCAAGGCCCGGGCGGCCCGCCGGGCGGCGGCCCGAAGCCCGAACCCCCGAAGCCTCCCGCGTCGACCTCGGCTCCGCCGCCTTCGTCCTCTTCGTCCGCTTCTACCACGGCGGGGCCCGCCGGCAGCCAGCCCGGCCCTGGGGCTCCTCCGCCGGCCGCTCTGCCCGCGGGGCAGCCTCCGCAGCAGCAGGCACAGGGCTCCGCGCCCGCCTCGGCTCCCCCCGGTCCCGGGGGGCAGCCTCAACCGCAGCCCAAGCCCAGCCCCAGCCCCACGCCGGCCGGAGGCCCTAAGAAAGGCCAAGGACAATCGCCCGGCGGCGGGCCCAAGGGGCCTGGCGGGCCTCAGCAGGGTCCAGGCGGGCCTCATAAAGGCGGACCGGGCCACCGCGGCGGGCCGGGCGGAGAGCCGCGGGGCCGCGGGCAGCAGCACCAGGGACAGCAGAGCCTCTCGTCGCAACAGCAGGGCCCGGCTGGAGGCGGCGGAGGCGAGAAGCTTTCGGACGAGGTGAGTCATGGCGCCCTCCCCCCCCCTTCCCTTCCCTTTCCTTCCTTTCCCTTCCCCTCCCCGAGCCACAAGATGGCGGCGGCCGCCATGGGGGCCCCGCGCGCCGCGGCCGCCATTTTGAGGGGAGGAGCGCGGGGCCGGGGGGCGCAGCGGGGCCGGGGGGCGCCGGGCCGCGGGGCGAGGCCCCCGGAGGGGATTTGGGGCCACAACGGGGTCGTCTCGGCTTCCCCCGCCGTCTGGGGAGCCGCGAAGGGTTGGTTCCGACCCGCTTTGCTTCTTCGTAGGGTTTTAAAGCGAATCTGTCGCTTCTGAGGCGGCCCGGGGAGAAGACCTATACGCAGCGCTGCCGTTTGTTTGTGGGGAATTTGCCTGCCGATATAACGGACGAAGACTTTAAGAGGTTGTTTGCCAAGTATGGGGAGCCAGGAGAGGTTTTTATCAACAAAGGGAAAGGCTTTGGATTCATTAAACTGGTAGGCTTTCATACTCTACGTCCACCTCCTTAAAATTCTCCCGAAATAGTAATTTGTAGCGTGATTTTCTAAAACCGGGTCTTAAATTCCCTCAGGAATCCAGAGCTCTTGCAGAAATCGCAAAGGCAGAATTGGATGATACCCCTATGAGGGGTCGACAGCTTCGTGTTCGGTTTGCCACACATGCTGCTGCTCTTTCAGTGCGTAATCTGTCACCTTATGTCTCCAACGAGTTACTCGAGGAAGCGTTTTCCCAGTTTGGTCCAGTGGAAAGAGCTGTTGTGATTGTAGATGATCGAGGTAGATCAACAGGAAAAGGCATTGTTGAATTTGCATCAAAGCCAGCTGCTCGAAAAGCATTTGAACGGTGTACTGAAGGAGTGTTTTTGTTGACAACGTAAGTGTTTTGCTGCTTAGGATTTCTAGTTTTAAGCTGCACAGAGTTGTCAGTTGTTGCTAGCTTTTCAGAGTGGAGACTGCTATGGAAATGTAAAATGTGTATTTTGTATTCAGAACTCCTAGGCCGGTTATTGTGGAACCACTGGAACAGCTGGATGATGAAGATGGTCTTCCAGAAAAGCTTGCTCAGAAGAATCCAATGTATCAAAAGTAGGCACTATCTTTTGTTCTAAACAGTATATAGATAACGTAGTGTGATCCCAAACTCTGAAGGAGTTAGGTTTTCAAATCTGGCTTTGAATATCCCAAAGAAACAGTGCATAAATACCAGCCTTTTAACATTTTTTTGGTAAGGGTACTTGCACAGCTCTTAAATCAGACTTTGTTTGCTCATATTGTTGTTGAAAATGGTCATCTTATTTAAGGCACATAGCATGTTGATATCAAAGGGAACAATAAATTGTTTATTACTAAAAGTAATAAACTAAAATTTTGATTTGTTTCATAACAAAGTTCCCCATGGATTTGCCTTATCAGGCTGACTGCTGCACATGAAAGATGCAGTGATAGCTGAGTCTTTCCTTTAGTAATGTTAGGTTAAGACTTGTGTAGTGAGCCTATTAATTATAGAAATGTGTTTTTCAGATCACCAAAGGGAGTGGAGAGGGAAGATCTTGTGGGTCTCAAAACAAGTGTGTTCAAAATGGCTTGTTAGGATCAAAAGCTATAAACAGCTTAGCAACGATGTCTTTGAAAAGAATGCAGATCAGTGTTTTTCCTGAAATCTTACTTTAAATTGCTAATGCATGAAAAGTTCTTACATTTCTCTAGTTTTGTTCCATTAATTACTGAATTTTTAACTCTAGTTACTTTATATGACTGAATGAGATGTCAGGTGTTTTGGGGACTAAGTTAAAATAAATATTACAGTTCTTTAACCATTAAGTCAGCACTGAAAACTCCATCTCTCTGTATCCTGGTGTTCTGAAAGCTAGTTAGGCAAAGGTCTTGTCCTTGAGGATTTTGCAGCTGACAGATACCAGCAGTGGAGTGTTTGAGGAGGAAGTTAAGAACAGGATAAAGCAGTAGAACTTGAAGCAGAAAGATTTGCTTGGTTATAGTGTGGGAGTCCCTTCATTTGCATTTGGTAGTCTGTGGATGAAATGCTGTTCTGTAAATCCGTAAGACGCTGTACTGTTCTCATCTTTCTGTCAAAACAAGCTGTGTATTACATCACTGAGGTAGTATTTTTGATGTTTTGAGGTTTTTTGATGTTCCCTAGTTCTTTGGCTGTTCTGCCTGTGGTCTTTTATTGACCTTCAGTTTCCAGGCTTATGCGGCCTGACCGAGTATCTTCCTTTCTGCAGGGAAAGAGAGACTCCTCCCCGTTTTGCTCAGCCTGGCAGTTTTGAATTTGAGTATTCCCAGAGGTGGAAATCTTTAGATGAAATGGAAAAACAGCAGAGAGAGCAAGTGGCAAAAAACATGAAAGATGCCAAGGACAAACTTGAAAGTGAGATGGAAGATGCTTATCATGAGCATCAGGCAAACCTCTTGCGTCAAGGTAATTGGCTCTGAGTTGTGTTTCTAAATGCTTTTTTGCTCTGAATGCTGGCTTAGATGTATGACTGTTTAATGGTTTTATGAATAAATTCATGCTTCCTCTTGTGAACCTGAGGCTGATGGTTTCAGTCTTAGAAAAGAGAACGGTGGTTTCTCAGTTTTAACTTAAATGAAGTATAGCTAAAAATAGGGTTGTGCAGTGTCTGCTGCAGTATAAACAAGGTTGATCTAATTGAAATCTGAATTGAAGTCTGAGGTTGTGGAACCGCTGCTGACAAGCTTGGTTTCTGCAGATCTTATGAGGCGTCAGGAGGAACTGAGACGTATGGAAGAACTCCATAATCAAGAAATGCAGAAACGCAAGGAAATTCAGCTGAGGTTGGTCTGGCTTTTACAGGATTTTTCAGTTGTACATTTGCTTCTTTTCAACTAAATGTGAAAACTTTTATTTTGTCAAGAACCTCCATTGCGGCTTCAGTTTGCATATGAGAAATTGAACTGCAGTGTAAGTTTTTTTTTTTTCCTTGAGTACTTAAGCATCATATGGTATGTCTTCTGGTGAAGTGTTACTGCTCATACATGTGATGTTGATGGGATGTTGAAGTGTTACTCCTGTAGTTTAACGGTCTGCTTTGGGATGATCAGGCAGGAGGAGGAGCGTCGCAGGCGGGAAGAAGAAATGATGATACGCCAGCGAGAGATGGAAGAACAGATGAGAAGACAGAGGGAAGAGAATTATAGTAGAATGGGTTACATGGATCCAGTAAGTGAAAACATGATATTTTCTGGATGTTACCGTGTCTGGGGATTTCTGGAATTTGTTGGATGTTTTTGAGATTGATGCGTTTTGCTTCCTTTAGGTTAGCTGATGTGATGTCTTAGTGTAAGTGAAGTGATAGTTGTTGGCCGTATGCGTGCTTTATCTCCTGAAAGGTAGAGATTTCAGTAAGATTCTGTGCTAAAAGTTGTTTCTTCTACGCAGAGGGAGAGAGACATGAGAATGGGTGGTGCCACCACAATGAACATGGGAGGTAAAGGATTTTTAAATAATTGCTTTCTGTGGTTACCTTAGAAAGTGCCAGAATATGATTCTATGTTTCTCTTCCTTAGATCCTTATGCTTCTGCAGCCCAGAAATTTCCACCTCTCGGAGGTGGTGGCGGCATAGGTTATGAAGCTAATCCAGGAGTTGGCCAAGCAGCCATGAGTGGTTCTATGATGGGAAGTGACATGGTAATGTATCCTGTGGTGGCTTTAGTTTAGCACAAGGGAAATGTTGCAGTTGGGAATTGAGTTCTGTGCTCGGATGGTTGTGTAAATTTCACTGTTAACTGCTGACTTTCTTGTCAGGTGTTTAACATGGAAGACTAGTTTGGCAGTATGTAGTACTAGTTTAGTTAACCATTATGGTAGCTTACACAGTTGGAAGTTGTTTGTAAGTGAATTCAAATGTGCTGTGAAGCATATTTGCAATTAACTCTGACTTTATTGGACTTCAGAAATTCTGCATCACAGTTAGGCTTGGAAGGATTCTTACAAGTTCTAGATAATCTGATGATTTTCAGAGTTTAAATAACATACCAGCTGTTCAGTAATTTGCATTTTGTATGGACAAGTGAGATCTTGGTTCTCCTTTCCGAAGTTTAATGCTGTGTTTCTTTTGGCCCTTCCAAGCCTAGTTAGAATTGATGCATGTTGGTATGGATATGCTGTTAATTCAAAAATCTGTGCTCACGTTTCTTTAAGCAGCAGATTAACTTAAGTAATGGTGAACAGCATATCGCTTACTCTGTATGCTGAAGTTTGCCATAGAAAAGCAGAAATGCTGTTTTTTTTAGGTTTTAGACATGTTCCAGTGATCCTTGACTGTAGCCATTTTTGTGGTTCCTGACTCACACAGGAATGATAGCCTGTTCTGGTTGTTTTCTTTGTTGGGTATGACTACAGGTAGAGTTTATTAAAGCTACCGCATATCTCATGTTCTGAGGTATGTTTCCAAATGACTATTTTTGGCACACTATATGTGTGGATGGGCTTGGAGCCTGCTTGGTGTTATCACACTGAAGCAATACCGATATAGATTAAAGAAATGCTTAATGAGTATAATGGAAATCTATGTTGGTTTAGGCGGTGATGCTAGTGTGCTTTCACCCTCCTCGTAAAGGGTGTACAATGTTGCACAAGCTGTAAACGATTTTTGGGTGGGCTTAGGCCTCTGACTTAACTTGGTGAGCTACCATAGTAGCTTGTCAAATATCTTCTGTTTTTATGGGAACCGTATCTTTGGAATCATAACTTTGCAGAGCCTCATTGATTCAGTAGACAGTGCTGGTGGCCTTAACGTATCTATAATCTACTGATATATTTAGGCAGTTTCTAAGTTCACAGTGAACAGTTAGGCAGTCTGTGGTCAATGCTGTGCATATTTTTCTCCTCCTGAAATTCCTGGTACAGGTGCATGCTGAGCTTGTGAAATACTTGAAAACATGATCTGGTCAAAATGTGTGACAGTAAGATGGTTTTAACTGCCTTGAGTTTCTTAGGATGGGGATCTCTGCCACACAGTGCTGTCACAGTTACTGGGCTGCTCTCTTTATAAACAGAACTGGAGGTAGGCTTAAGCTGCTGTGATTTAGGCAGAAAGACCCCAGGTAGTAGTTCTGAAATACCTTTCTGGGAAGGATTGAAACAAACTTTCAGAAGTCAAGAATGTGAAGTAAAAGTTTTCAGTTGCAGGTACCTTTTGTAACAAGCAACCTACCATTGTTCTGTTACTGGGTAGTGGAAAACTTGCTTGAAATGAAGTTTAAAGCTCTCTTTGACTTTATAATTTGTCAGTTCTGTAGATTGAATGCTGATCACACCTACTGATACAGTATCTGAACGAAGTACATGCAACTAGAGGTACTGGCAAAAAATACCTGAAGTCTCTGCTTTATTGCAGGGCAATTTAGCTTTTATATCCTGGTGTGGAGGCTTTCAAGACTGAAGTTGTGAATTTTCCAAGAGCTTGTGGTGAAGGTGGGGTGGGAGGGGTCCACTGACTGGATGCACAGAACCCTTTGTGCATAGCTCTAACCTGAAACACTGAATAAATTGTAGCTCTCTGAACACATTTTGCATATACAGCAGCAGTTCCGGAGTACGTGGGATTTAATAAAAGCAAGTCTCTTGATGGAGCAGTTGCGTTGGTTAGGTAAATCACTGGTCATGAGCTTTTTCACATTTTTTTTTTCTTCTTGTGATCCAGTAGTGCTCACTATCAGTTTTGATCACTGCCTAAGGCCTCTGCAGTTTAGTCAGCAGACCGTAGTCTTAACCCCATCTTGAAAAGCACATGGTCTCTATTGCAGCACATGCCATTAACTGGTGAGTAGGCATTCTGTTTACAATGACATTTTATGAATGTCAGCTTGTACTTCAGTGAACTGAAGATACTCTCTCTGGCTAGGCTTATTGGAAATGACAGTGATGTAATCTAAGCTTTTACTGCACGAAAGGTGAGAAGTTTGCAAGCTATTTGCATTAACTTGGTTGAAAATTGCTAGAGCTCATTTGGAAAAGTTGTTAATTCACATCTGCACTAATGCTTACATTTCTAGCACTGCAGGGAGGATCTGTTCTTTGTAACAGATGTATGAGAATGCATCAAGTGGGAACATACCTCAAGGCATGTATTACAATAAACTAATTTTTAAATTACCCTTTTTTCCTTTCTATGTTCCCGGTACCTGTGGATCGGCTCAATGGTGATTGTATCGACGAACCTTGACTACGGAACCTTCTAAAAATATATACTTAACACACATGGACATCAACTACATATAATGAACTGTTAATTCTGTTCCAATAGCGTCCTGAACGCTTTGGGCAGGGAGGTGCGGGGCCTGTGGGTGGCCAGGGTCCTAGAGGAATGGGGCCTGGAACGCCAACAGGATATGGTAGAGGGAGAGAAGAATATGAAGGCCCAAACAAAAAGCCCCGATTTTAGATGTGACCTGTAGTTTCATTCCAGTTTGTTTTGTCTGTCTTGTTTAGACACCAACTTTTTAATTCTTGCATTTTAGTAAGAAAGCTACGTTTTTATGGATGTTAGAAACTTACTGACCTAATATTTGTAAGTGGTCTGTTTGGGCGAGTACAATTTAATTATGTAATGCAGTGTTTCAAAGCAAATTTAGCTGTTTTTTTGATGTATAACGTCCCTAACTTGATGGCAGTGTACCTTGTGCCACTGAATTCCCAAAGTGTACCAACTTTTTTTTACTGTGCTTCAAATAAATAGAAAACTAAATGTAGTAACTTTTCTTGCCATTCATGGTTAAATTAAGAGGCTAAATACCACACCTTCAGCAGTAAACCAAGAGTCTTGCCACAGAGGTCAAACCAGACCAGGGTGTGGAACTGTAGTGAAGAGCTGAGATCTCTTCCTATAACGCCTCTAGCTTAAGATTGGGTCAAACAGTAGCTTAACTTTCTAGTAGGTGCAGATTTTTTAAGCATTAATTGTGCTGCAATAAGGAAGCAAATGGAAATCTTGCAGGTGCTGTAAGATAATGGTCATGAAAGCTACACTGCAAGTAATGCAGTATGCAACGAATTTCATATTATAGCTATGGATAATGGGTGGTGGGATGATAGCACTTACCACCTCGGCAGTTACTGCTTGGAATTTTTTAAAGTCTTTAAGCAGAAGACTTAGCAATGGTTATTTTAAAAATAAATCCATAGAAAGACTTGTATTGACTGACTTCCTATCTTACGGATTATTATTGAGTTATTTATATGCTCTTAAGCTGTTTGAGATTCCAGGATCTGGCCTTGCTCCGTATTGTATATCTGCCTGAAATTGCTTGGCAAAAAGACCAGAAGTGCTACTTGAGTGATGAGGGGAGAACCTGCTAATTCATACTTGTAACTTGCTTATGTCCTCATGCTAATTGAGTGGACTAATTTGCATAGTTCAGAATTCAATTGTATTATGGGGGCTGCAGCAACTAGTCTTTAAGTCTTGTAGCTGGTGGGTAAATCCTAAATGCCTGTATGTAAAATACAGAGAAACGAGCATTCTTGCACGATGGTTATTGCTATTATTGATGTGGGGAGGTAATGCATCAAAAGCAGTATCTAAATCTGGAGCTAACAGTTAATACTGCACAGTACAAATAAACTCCCTTCAAGGCTGTTTTGTAGGTCTGATGAATTCATTAGCTTGCTGATAACTTCGTTAAGCCCCAGAAGAATTTCAAAGCATTCTGGACTCATAAGGTAGCTGCTTTGCTTATTATGACACTGTACCAGATGAGCTGGGAACGTGACTTCCCAGCATAAAATGCCTTGGTGTTAATGCAGGATACATCAACCTGCTTGGCACAAAGTAGGTAAACTTAGTTTGGCTGTACCTTCACGCCACTCCCCAACTCCCGAGCATTCTGTGAGTAGCTTTAATCTTACCAAGATCTTTCCACTCCTTGTGCGAAGCATTGGCTAATTCTAAATTCTATGCTAAATTTTCTCTGTGGTTAAAAGTTGTCAGTCTGCAGTATCTTAGAGTGCAGATGATCGCTCTTGAAGTACTCACTGTAAGTGCTGTTACTCCTCAAATGAAAAAAAAAAAATAGCAGGTTGTGAAATGTTGATAACAGGTAACACTGACTTGGGAATATTCAGTGCACTAAATAGTGACTCAGCTGGTTTGGTGAATGCTTCTTATTTTCACAGAGAAGTGTGGAGGTTGATAACATGCTAAGACAATGAATTGCTATTCAGGAAATTCCGAATTGGCAGTTCCTAAACTGCAGACCAGGTATTTGGGAGTACTGGTATTGGATACTTAGCCTAAAAAATCAGCAGTCCCACTGCAATTCGCTTTAAGTAGTCCTAAATAATGCTTATGTTTTCTGCAGGGTGTTCATGGGACACCCACAAAAAGTGAAGGTGTCTGAGATGGGGAATTCTGAAAGTAAAGATTTAAATTAATTTTTTCAGTTTATTTTTCAGATTACATGTCATTCTTTATTAAAGAGATGCCGGTGCATATCCTAAAGTATGTTCTCTTGTAGCTCTGTAACTTTGAAGAGTGAAGGATGCTGATGTCCTTGTACCTTACAGAGGTTCTCTCTTGGTACCCCTGTTTTGTATGTAAGCTCCTGTTGCTAGGTACTAAAAATCGATGAGTTGCAAAACCATGACCAGTAAATACATAGAAGAATCGGCAGTTTTCAAAACACCTGAAAGTTTGGTTAAATGTGGCTTCGTTGTAGCTGCATAAGCAGAATTCCTAAAACTAAAGTTCTGCTTTGAGTTGCATGTATTCAACAGGCATACAAGTAAATAGCCAACTTGATTTCAAGACCTTTTAAAGGTGGTGTCTTAAAAGCTGGCAAACAATTTAAAACTGATAAAGTTACTAAATGTGGGAGGTGAGACGGTTATGTTCCTTTGATCTGTTCCTATGAGGTTTTGGACTTTTTTCATAAAATCAGATTGATGTAATTGAATCCTTAAAACAATTTAGAAAAGTGCTTGGTTGGTCAGACCTATTTTTGGATGGTCTGGCTCACAACACCTTTTTGTACTGGACTTGGAGGACATTGGCTGTTGCAATTTAGCTTGCTTTAACAAAATCGAGCCCATTTTGACATTTAGATATCTAAAAACTGCAGCATGTAGAAACTGGTATCGTTATTCATATCTTCACGCTTCCTCAGAAACGAATACAGAATAATCTTATCTTCTGGTGTAGACACATTACACTAATCATTTATACAGCTGACGAGAAACTGAAACTGCTTCTGAGATTTTGTGGTATTTTTGTGGTAGAAAAATTCTTGGCTTCTCCTTGGCAACCATTTGCTGTGGCAGCAAGTTTTTGCTGGAGTTTTTGAGACTGCAATTTACACTTAAAACTAGTGGCCTGCTACATAACTGCACTTAGCCAGCATTTCTGCAGTTCATAACTGTGAGGAACGTAGTACCACAAATGGCAATGGACATTAGGACCCGGATGTAGTATTCCTGCTTGCTCCAAGATTCTCATTGCCGACTGCGTACAGGTAGGTAACAAGCAATATAATATAACTTGGTGACTTTCTATGTAATCTTATACTGTGGGTATTCTGACATCACACTTCTGACTGTGGAATTACAGTGCAGCACTCCTCATACCTGTATGCTAAACTTGCATCAAAGCTGCGTGGTTTTCGGTTTTAAGCTTTGTCTTGTTCAGAGTCAATAAGCAACTTACTGTGATTCTTAGATAAGTATTTCCAGACCCGATTCCTTTGTACATACGACTCGGCTTGTGTGAATTTTTCTCAGCTACGATGTAACGAAGATGTTCTTAGACGAGCTCTGTGGGGAAGAGGGGATGTGACCTTACACTCAGTTAACTAGTCAACTAGGTGCTATCAGTGCCTAGAAAAGCATCGTTTAAACTTCCTGTAGTGACCAAGTGGCCCATCTGCAGTGCATCCCTTTGTAGAGTCTTGGCTCGGTAGGAAATGTGTTAGTAATCACTGCTCTAGCCCTCTGTGAACTGATAGTCAAAGCTCACTAATACAGCCAGCTTTAAGACTGATTGGGAATATTTCTCAGGACATAAAAATGAGTGCTTGAATGAATATCCCTGTAAAAAGTTCGGTAGAGCTTATTGGAAATCTCAGTTGTCTTTATTTTAATTAATCCTTGATTGACAAGCATATCACATTTCTCTGCCTTTAATTGCTAGTGGTGAGATTCTGTGTTTCTGCCTCTTAGTCATCTTGGTAGTGTAATGCTCAATTTCATTTTTCATCAGTCTCGAGGATGTAATTCTAAACTCTTCATTGCTAAAAATGCTGAATGTAGTGTTTCAGGATAAACATGCTTACGTTTCCAGACATCCAGACACGCTGATCTCCAGCTCTTTTGCATTAGTTCTTGAACCTGAATTTCAAGGTCCCTCGTTTCAGCACATGATCCAGCCTCTTGTCTGATCAGTTTATTTCAGAGGTGTTGTAATGTGTTTTCCCCTTTGTTCTGCAAAGGTCTACTTTGCAATCATTGTTTCTGGTATTTTGGACCATTCTGTGTTACCTTCCACAAAAGACTCTTGCTGGTGAACAGGTGATCTGCTGGCCAGCCTTGCCCTCTGTCTGCTGTAGTTAGCTTTTCAGTGTTCCATTGAAAGCAGCTGCACCTTAAACTTAAGATCATAATACCAGGTCTTTGGTTACACCACAGTGAGTGTAGCTGAACACTAGCTAGTCAAGCAGTGGCACCACTTGTCACATCCAGTTCGGCTTTTTGGTGATGGCTTACTCTTAATCTGTGACTAGAATTTAGTAGCAAAACTGCTGACAGTACGCATCGCATGCTGTCGTGTAGCAAACCTGAACTGCTAATCCTGAAACCAGTGCTCAGCTCTAACTTAGTATGTCCAGTGTGCTCTGGATACTTGACTTGACCTGTAGGAATGTCGTGGAGGGGTTATTGGCACATCTGCTTTGTTCTACATACTTAAACTAGTAGGATTTTGACACTCTTGGAGCAAGCAATCTGTGACTGAACCATGGGTCTCATACTAGCTCTGACTGTCTGCAGTAATGAAACTTGGTGTGGTAGATAACTTAAAAGCCAGTCTGTAACAAGTGGGTACCAAGAAATGACATTAAAGTGCTTGCATTGTGTTTCATCTTGAATTTCTACCTGTGTGTGAAATACTTTTTCTCAAAAAAAAAAAAAGCTTATCTAAAGCTTATCTGAAGCTCAGAAGTGTGGTGTCAGAATACATATGCGTACCTGTTAGGCCCTCAGATCCAGAATCTGGTGCTGTCAGGAGAGAGCACAGCATAGCGTGTATGGGGGCTTTACTGTAACATTAAGCATACAAAGTGTTGATTTGCTTGCAGTTTTCCCCATAGCTAAACACCGAGGCCTGTGAGTAGTTCTAGGACTTCAGCAGTAATGGGGTTGCATGTCTCTGTTAATCATTGCCAGCTGCAGTGACATGATCAGGAAGGCCAGCGTTTTGTTCCATTCTCTTAAATAAGGCTAAGCATGTTGGAAAGGATGCATAAAAAGTTATGCTGTTCTGGGTAAATACTTGGCTTCTTCCACTACTAGCAAGTTTGGAATCTGCTAATTAGCTTCAGATTTTTCTCTCCATGCCAGCTAGTGGGGCTCTTAAATAGCTGCTTACTGGAAAAGGAAAAAATAAAACGGGAGGATTGGCCTTCTCCCACTTCTGTCATTGCTGCTAGATAATGATTGACATGTTAGGACTTGGCTGTGCAATCCCGCAGTGGTCTGTGAATACCCCATCTCTATAAATGTTGCTTTTGAACACCAGTACTGAAGAGCTAACTGGGGAGGGTTGGGAGGAGTGTGCCTCTAAGTGAATCTGGAGTGTTAAAAGGATGCACAAAGATATAGTATCCCTTATGCATGGTGTTTGTTGCTATGGCATAGAAAACAAAATGTGCATACTATACTTCTGCTCCTGAGGGCCATGATAAAACCCAGGTGGTGGGTTTGAGACTAAACTTGAACTTGTCCCTACCTGGTCAAATCACATTGTGACCGTAGTGTGATTTGCCTCCCAACGAGAGGTGTGCACAGAACGTTGTACTACTACATCCCCTAATTGCTAACTATTGCAGCTTGCCCTCAACTTAGCTACAGTAAAAGGGTGGGTCTTCAGAAGGGAAGAATCTCTTGCTTAGAATAAAAGCAGTCGACTGACGATGCTAATCAATAGTGTCTTCCTTTTGGCTTTTGAAGCACTTCTAGGACTATTGAACCGAGGGCTACTAGGAATTAGGGACACTGCACTCCTTCACGAAGCAGAAGGAAGAGGGCATTGTACAGGAATCAAACTAGGTTAAAATAGTTGAAGTAGCTTGATAAAATTAATGCCTTCACATAAGGGATAGTATACCTCTGGCTGCAATCAAACTTCATTGTACTCAGACTGGTGATTTACGGTTTGTGCTCAGACAAGGTGCAGTTCTTCAGGCAACTACATGCATATTCCTTCACCTCTTTACAAATGTTTAGGCTAGTCTGTTTCTGCCCCTTATTCTTCCACTTAATATTTTGGAATAATTTGTAAATTCCCCCTCATAACTAATCAGTCCACATATCTTAAAACTTTGCTTTTAAGTTAGTTTTGAAATGGCCATAACTTGCTGTGTATTATAATAATAACTTCAATTGTTATCCTTTAGGTGAAGATGCAAGCTGAGTGAAACTGGAGTGCTCATCCATTGGAAGTAAGCATGTCTTTCTTGTTCTGTGGGGGTGAAATAATAAAGGCCTCTGGACACTTGATGTTCAGTGAGGAAGTAAACTTTGAATTAGTGAATGTGTGAGATGTATAAGGTACAACCCTGCTCTCAAACTGTGGGGTTCAGTACCTGGGCTCCATCTGGGCTTGATATCTTGAGAGCAGTGGTTAAAACCCCCTTCCTGGATGGGGGTTTGTTCTAAAGGTTTAAAAATCATTGTCAATAAAACTTGTGAATATTTTTCTAGTTCAGGAGCTGAGCATGAGCACATCCAGCACGATGTCCAGTGATATGTGAATGGACCGAGAAAACAAGTGAACAAGTAAGTAGATGCTGTCCTTAGGCCACTGCTCTGTTAGAGCAGTGCATCACTCTGATGTCAGGTAGTTCCTGCCTGGAATTTGCCTCTGATGAATCTCAATTTTACATGAAAATGATGAATCTTTCTTTTGTAGAGCCAAGATCTAACCATTGTTTGAGGCTTTTCAGCCCTGCAGCATCAAATAAACTGTCATCTGAACACTGTAGGTGGTCAAACAAGAAATAAGCATTTTTATGTCAAAGCTCAAATGGAAGGGATGCAAATAGGATGGAGTGATTTTGTCAGCAAGGAAAACAGGAATAAAGCAGCTACTTATTTGTTAATCTAGCTAAAAGTTGTTAAAAGTGCTACTTATCTGAAATAGTGAGCATTGAACTTTCAAAATTACCTGCAAGATAAGTTGGTGCATTCAAGAACGTAAGCCAGTAGTGGTTTAGGGAAATAAACTAATCTGCACAGCTGGAATTAATGAAATTTTCCCTCTAATTTGTTACTTAAACTACAAGGGGGAGCTTCAGATATTTTAAATCTTGTGTGAGGAGCAACATGCAAAAGTACCTTAACACATGAGTGAGGGGTAAGTAATGCTTAGCCATGCCACAGCTGAACCTGTAAGATGTGAAACCGGTGAGATTCAATTGGTGAACTCCTATTGAATCCTGTGTGACTTGTCACCACTGCCCTTGTTTCTGGGGTAGTAAAACAAAGCCACTTGATCTTTAGAGGTAGATGAAAACATGAATGCTGTTTGTTTTATCTCCAGTCTGATGTAAGATCTTATGATCCTAGAGAGTATTTGATAGGTGCATGGCCTTTGTGATAACTGATTCCCTTTCCATGTCATTGTGTGTGGTTTCTGGTGGAATTTTAAAGTTCTTGCTAACTATGTGTTTTTTACTTGCAGAAGAAGTCCAAATGCAGTGAAGAGGAGCCAGGAACATGCCAATTTTTACAAATAAAATATTTAATTTTTCTTAATGACTTCTGTTTTATTCTGGAGTGTGTTCAGTAAGTTGTTGAGCATAATACAGTATGGATGCATCCAAGAAACACTGCCAGAAATGAGGGAGGCTGTAGAACAAGGTGATGCAGGGTGTGCTTGGAACAGTGGAGTGAGGATGGCTTTGGGTCATTGAATCCTCCTCTAAAAACTAAAAGGAAACAACCTTTTAGCTCTAAAAGCAAAGGAAACAACCACACTTAACAAATATATAATACATTTTTTTTTTTTTTCTGCTGGGAATATGCTGTGGGCTTATTCTTGTAGTTGGACTTCTCCAGTTTGGGGGTCAGATATATTCCTGAGCAGTGTGTAGCTATGTATACTTTTGCTAAAAATGACTTAACCATTTTTTTTATAAACTACTCTTACCCCTAAAGCACTGTAGGAGGTTTTAGAAGTTTCACCCACTCTATCCCCCATCTCCGGAGTTCTGTGTAGTGCTTTTTGCATTAGATTTGAGTGTTTACACATGCTTGATTGGTTTGTAGTAGTTTACTTAGTGACTAGTAATTAAGCCTGAGATGCCAGTGTTGGAATTCCTTGCAAGGCAGAGAAGTGCTGTTTTTAGCACTTGAAGCACAGATTTCCATGGTTCAAATTGCTTTACTCGAACAAGACAGCTGTAAAGCCACTCTGTGCACATACATAATTTCTGCTGTCATTTATTAAATGTAACCCTTTGTTTAAATATCAAGTAGTTTTTGCTAATGTGTTTAAAATAGGCCAACAGTAGGCTTTGGTAATACGGTTGCTTTACAACAGAGTTACCCCCTACAGCACATGAAGTCACAAACATTTGGCTAGGAACTGTTGCAAGACTACCATGATCAAAATTAACTGTATTAAATGTGGCAAGGCTGCAGCACTTGAGCTGTGTCTGCCTGGGAACAAGTTCACCTGTGCTTCAACTGCCAGTCCAAAATATATTCTGGTTTGTCTTAAATACAGCCTGCTTGCATCCTACTGAGGAGGTTTAATTATTTAATGCTGTTGGTCTGAGCTACTGCATCATTCCTGACTCAGAATATTGCTTTGTAGCAGCGTGTAGATGAGTAGTCCTGGTGCCCACCTCTTATCAGACATTCGGAGTTGGTGAGATGAGAGCAGCTGCTGCTGGACTGCCAGCCCTGTGGCTCCTTGCCAGTCACGAGTGTGTCTCTGAGCATGGTTAGAGGGAAACAAATGGAGCTGCAGGCAGCTGCAAGCTGCTGTGTGTGGGTGAGCAGCAGCAGGGGGTGCCTTGGTATTTCACTGTGCCTGAGTTCTACAGCACAGAAGGATGATACTGCATTAAAAGCTTTTATCTGCTGGTTTTCCCTTTTTCATGCAATCAGATACAGGATAGACTGTGAGAATTCATTCATTGATTTGACATCTTCATGCTATTGTCCAGATTTTGAAGAGGTTCTGTGGTTCCTCAGCCATGCTGCAGGTGCGATGGGAAAGGTGCTTGTTAGCAAGCTGACAGGCTCAATCTTAATTAGGTTCCACTGCAGGATTCATTAAGTACTGCACACAGTTCAGAAATTAAGTTATTCACCTGTTAATTCAGACCTCGGTTGTAACCGAGGAGGAGCCTTGAGGGCAGGAATTGAAGAGCTGCGTGGTCAGTTACCTGCAGAAATGACGCGCTGGGGTGTGCGCAGCGCTGGAGCTGCCGCAGAGGCTGAGCAGCCCTCTGACCTCGTGCTGGGAAGGACCAAGCACTGCGATGCTTTTGGGAACGCTGCTTTGAGGAAGGAATCATAGAATCATAGGACTTCAAAAAGCAGGAGCCCCCCTGCCTTCTGTGCCTTTGGGAGGCGTCTCGGTGGTGAGGGAAGTGCTGCCTCAAAGCAGCGGAGGCCCGTGGTGGCAGGAACGTGGGTGGGTTTCACTGTCTTGTCTCCACAGCTACTGCAGCCTTATGCAGCCTTTTTTTTTTTCCCCTCAAATTCTGTTATTTTCCAGTAACTTGTCCTGATTTAGTTTCCCCTGTTGCAGCAGCTTCTTACGTGAAACTTTCAACCTAAAAGCGGTACCGGCACTCTAAATGAACTTCACCTCCTACAACTCCTTTTATAAGCAAACCGTGTTCTGCTTTTTGTATTGAAATTGCGCGTGTTTTGGAGAAATGCAGAAAGCCCTTGCTTTTTTCATCAGTGTGTAGGCCATCGTGTCATCACCTGATAGATGACTAGCACAGAGCTTTTTTTTTTTTCCTTAACATCTGGGCAGCCTGCCAGCAGGTTATTGTTTGCTGGCTGTTAAAGCTGATTACCTGGTTCTGCTGCGTGTTTCATTAGTCTAAGTAGCTCCCCTAGTAAACATCAGAGGCTGAGAGCCGGGATGGATGGTGGTGGAGCCCTGTCACAGCCACTGTATTTATCTATTTTAGCCCCAGACACCTTGGAGAGGCACCGGGACTGCGATTCCTGGGGATACAAGGAGGGGGAATAAAACTGGGGGTGTGTGAGAGCACCCCAGGGGCCAGCTGTAAGGCTGCTTTAGAGCTGGGGTGGACAGAAAGTGTGGCATCGTCCTGCTGAATTCATGAAACAAATGGGTGGACCTGTGGCAGATCGCTGTAGTCCATCCTTACGTGGTGGGGGGACAGCTTCTGCCACCCAGGAGGACATTTTATTATTTAAGGCCTGACAACTGATGAATGACTCATAGGAGGAGCTTGGGCTCGTAAATCTAAAGATAGCAGGGTCCCAGCTGGGGCTGGAGGCTTTGGGGAAAGAGGGAGCTCTATTTTGTCTGCAGATGTTTTTCCCGTTGGGGTAGGATTGCAGCGAGGCAGGGCGAGTTATTTATTCCTCCTGCACGGAGATAGCTGGGTGAGAGCGGCAGCCGGCTCTGAGTCACTGCTGTGACGTGCAGCAGAGGGCTCCTGGGGCTGTTAATGGTCTGCGAGCCAGGCCCGGCTCTTCCAGCACCCCTGGGTGTCGGATGGGTGGCCCTGGGGGCGAGGATGGGTGCCCTGGGGACACCGACTGCTCCAGGCCTGGCTCCTCCAGCACCGCTGGCTGTAGGACGGGTGTCCCCACAGGCAGGGGCTGTGTCCCTAAAGACAGCACAGCCGTGGTGCCACCCATGGGTGCTGTGACCCCCCCCAGAGCCGGACTGTGGCATGGGTGCCCTGTGCTTGGTGCTGGCTGCCCGGGAAAGGCAAACGTAGCGGGTCCAGGAGGGGAAGCAAACAGATGATGCAAGGGTGCTGCCCTTTTGCACAAAAACCACAGCCAGTGTCTGAGCGGGCTCTGCTCTGCCTCGGGGGGTGGGGGAGACCTTGCTATCGCAGGAAAAGAGCAAATTTTCCCGAAGCTAACAGAAAATGGGTTCTTCGGGAGGTGCCTCGCTGCACTGCTCTCCCCCCCCTGCACGCTAACAATGGGCCTGGAGGAACGCTGAGCGCTTCGTGCAGCAACGAGACAACCCCGCTCACCACATGCCGTGGCCCTCAGCGCCTCGATCCATTATTCAGTCAGGGCCTGGGCTGTTTTATTTTTCTCTTTTTTTCCCCCAAGAGGCTCTCCTAGACAATAGGGCTGCCCGCTCGTGCTCCCACAGCGCCGGGCACAGCTCCGCACCGACATCTGCTGCGCCCCAAGGGAGCTGAGTGAGAGCGTGGGGTCAGGGCAGGCGATGCCCCCCCGCCATCCCTCTCCTTCCACACACCAGCTTTTAACACTTTTGGCTTTCGGGCTTTGAAAATTAAACAATTTGTGGTTTACCACAGCGGCACCACGCAGCAGCGTGGCCCCGGGGTATGAGGGAGGCTCTGCTGAGGAGGAGGAGGAGAAGGAGGAGGAAAGGGGGGGGGGAGCAAACCGGGTCCCCCAACAACCCCCAGCCTCGCTCCGAGCCCCCCTCACGCCCCCCAACCCTTCTCCGGTCCCTGTGTGGAGCCGAGCCCCGGGGCCGAGGCCGTGAGGCGGCTCCCGGGGCCGGGCAGGGCCGAGCCGAGCCGCGCCGCCCCCATGGCCGTCCCCGCCCCGTAGCCGCCATGGCGGCGGTGTTCGCCGCCCTGAGAGTTCTCCTCGGGCTCTTCTTCCTCCTGGCCGGCGCCGTGAAGCTCACGGACCGGCTCTCGGCCGAAGTGCACCGGCACATGGTGAGGGGGAGCCGGGGGCTGGGGGCTTCGGAGGCGTAGGGAGGGGTTTGGGACTCGAGGGAGGCGTCGGAGACATAGGGGGGGCGCTTCAGGGGCTGAGGGGGGCTTCGGAGCCTGAGGGGGGGCTTCGTGGGCGGCCTGAGGGGGGCTTTGGGGTTTGAGGGGGGTGTTTGGAGTCTTAGGGGGGTGTTTGGAGTCCTAGGGGGGGCTTTGGAGACTGTGGGAGGTTTTGGAGATGGTGGGGGGCTTCAGAGTCTGAGGGGGGCTCTGGAGCCATAAGGGGGGCTTCAGAGCCTGAGGGGGGCTTCGTGGGCGGCCTGAGGGGGGATTTGGGGTTTGAGGGGGGGTTCAGAGTCCTAGGGAGGGCTTTGGAGACTGTGGGGGGCTTCAGAGCCCTAGGTGGGCTTCAGAGTCCAAGGGTGGTTTTGGAGCCATAGTGGGGGCTTCAGAGCTGTAAGGGGGGCTTTGAAGCCTGAGGGGGACTTCATGGGTGGCCTGAGGGGGGATTTTGGGGCTCAAAGGGGGCTTCAGAGTCCTAGGGGGGTCTTTGGAGACTGGGGAGCTTCATGCGGGGCTTCAGAGTCTGAGGGTGGTTTCAGAGCCATAAGGGGGGCTTTGGAGCCTGAGGGGGGCTTCAGAGCTGGAGCTGGGCCCCTCTGGCCGTCCCCAGCAGGCGCAGTTCGTCCGCTTCGCCGAGGTCTTTCCCCTCAAGGACTTTGGCTTCGCCCCCGATCCTGACCCGTACCTGGCGGCCGTCGGCTGGGTGGAGGCGGTGGCCGGGCTGCTGCTGGCCGTCGGCCCCCAGCTGCTGCAGGAGATCAGCAACTTTGTGCTCAGCATCGTCATGATGGGTGAGAGACGGCGGGGTGGGGGGCTCGTGGCCCCCGGTACCCCCCTTGACACCTCCCGCGCCCCCTTTTCCAGGTGCCATCTACACGCTGCTGGTGCTGCGCGAGCCCCTGGCCATGTGCGCCCCCGCCACACTCTGCCTCGGCCTCCTGCTGCTGCTCAACATCCGCGGCTACGGAGCCCCCGTCAAGCCCAAATTCGAGTGACCGGAGGAAGGAAGGACGGATGGACAGACGGATGGAGGGAGGCCAGACCCCTGGGGTGTTTTGGGGGGCTGCGAGGTAATGTGGCGCTGCTGGGTGGTGTGGCCCTGCTGCTGGCAGGGCGCTGCAGGATGGAGGCTGTGGCACCGCTGCCGCTCTGGTGCTGAACCAGCACGAGGTGGTTGGGTCCTCCCATGCCGGGCTGGCGCTGGCTCTCGTGGGGGCTTTCATATTTTGGAATAAAGCCTCTGTTTTTTCATGTTTTGCTTCCGCTGGTTGTTTCTGCCTCCCCCGGTGCTGAGCTGCAGGGGACATCGTGAGGCTGGGAGGTCCCTGAGTCTTGGGAGGGGAGGCTGGTGGGGTGCTGGGGCAGCAAATATGGGAAATATGTGGGCAGCACATTGGGGTGGACAGCCAGCAATGGGAGCCCGTGTGGGGCAGGAGCCCTGTGGCTGTCTGGAGCCACCCTGCAACGTGCCAGGCCACCCAGCGGGGTGACAGCAGCCCCACGGTCCCCCAAGCCCTGTGCCTGGATGGACTCAGGCAGGTACTTTCTGGGGGTCTTACTCCATTGGGGTGGGGTCTGTAGGGACCCATCTGTTCTCCAGAACAGATCGAGTCCCCTGGGGATGGGCACTGCACAGTGGCAGCTTGGCTGAAGCCCAGGATCACATCTGAACCTTGTGCATCTTCCAGCGAAGCAACTGGGACAGATCTGGGGTGAGATGAGGCTCTCAGAGAGGTGCAGCAGCCCCCAGTGCCACCACCGGGACCTGAGCCACCAACCAAGGGGACAGGCTCCCTGTCCCAAGGCAGCAGGGAGGGGGGAGCTTCCCCTTTGCAGGGCTGGGGGGGGGGACACCCGGGGGCTGTGCTCCCGCTGAATCCCCCTTTGAAGCAAACAAAAGCCCGAGGAGGCAGATTCCTGCTTTGATCCCTTTTGCCTTGCCCCCCTTTCTCCCAGCTGCTGAGTGCAGAAACTTGACCTCTGCTGCTTTCATGCGGGGCCTGGGAAATGGCCCTGGAAGGGGATGGGGGCACTGGGGAGGGGGGGCACAGCCACCACCACCCCCGTGCCCCCAGCCAGTGTGCTGGTGGCGGGGGTCTTAGCGTGGCTCCAGCGTGGCCGCCCCCATTACAAACACACGCAGGTGCCTCCCTGCTCCAGCTGCCCCCCCGCACGCTCTCACCCCCACATGGGCTGGGGGGGGGGGCTGGAATCAGGCGTCCCCTGCCTCCCCCAGCCCTCCCCGAGCATTTAAAGCTTCCAGCAGCTCGGCCAGGCAGCGAGGAGCAGCCGGAGGGGACACGGGGTAAGCGAGCTCAGTGTGGTGGGAGGGAGCTGGGGGCGACCCCCTGGTTATGGGGTGCGGCGTGGGCGGGTGCATCCCTGCGCCAGTTCCTCCAAAAAGGCAAGGGAAGAGGGAAGCGTTGAGGGAGCTGGAGGGGTTTTTAGGGGTCTGCGAAATAATTCAAGCCCCCTGGGATGAGCCCACCCGCTCAGCAGCCCGAGTTCTCCGTGCCTTGGTGTGGGGTTGGGTGCTGTGCGCACCGGATCTGGCCCTGCTGCGCTGGAAGACGCCCGCGGGGTGACTCAGAGCCGTCGGCAAGGTGTGGGCAGGCCGTGCTGCGAGGTGAGATTGCTGCAGCCCTGGGCTACGGGAATTGCACCAGAGAGAGGTTTTTCCGTGTCCAGGATTTGGGGAACAAGGGGGTGCCTGCCCCGTGCTGGTGCCCCCTTCCCCATCCCCATCACCTCTACGCCCCGACGCGCCCCGAGCCGCTGGGGGACTTTCCCCACGGGGATTTTGGGGTGCTGGGAGCGAGAAGAAGCAGAAGACGGAGCAACAGCAGCAGGGCTGGAGGGCGTTCGTGCAGCCCCCGGCGAGCTCAGGGCTGCGAGGGCGGCGTCAGGCGGCGTTAAGCCCCGCAGCTGCGAGCTGGAGCCAGCTCAGCACCTCCGGGTGCCGCTGTCTGCGCCTCTGCCCCTGGGCCGTGGCGCAGCTGCGCCTGCCGGTCCCCGGGGAGCGCCGGGCTGGCGGAGCCCCCGGCTGCCTGGCGGCGTGGGGGCGTGCGGCTGGGGGGGCTGGGATGGCTCCCGGAGCCCGTCAGCTCCCTCGGGGTGAGGAAGAGCGGAGCCTTTTTGCTAGCAACCCCACGGGGCAGCTCGTGTCCGGTGCTGAGCAGTTGTAGGCGCCAAGCTGGGGTTGTTCCACCCGGTTCAACGCCCCCGCCACGTGCCGTAGGTCCCTGATTGTCCTCTGCTCTTTGCAGGAGCCCGGGATGAACGGCTCGGCACCGGGGCTGCTGCCGGCGGAGCTCCCCGGCGCGTGCGTGCCCCGCGACCCGGTGCAGTTCGTGCTGGTGCCGGCCGTCTACTGCTTGGTGCTGTGCGTGGGGCTGCCGGGCAACCTGGTGGCCTTGCTGGTGTTCCTGCAGAGCGGCAAGGTGAGGAAGGCCATCCGCATCTACCTCATCAACCTCACGCTGGCCGACATCCTCTTCAACCTCACCCTGCCCCTCTGGATCCCCTATTACCTGGCCGGGGGCAACTGGCTGCTCTCCGAGGCCGCTTGCCGCCTGGCCGGGGCCACCTACTACGTGGCCACCTACAGCGCCGTCACCTTCATGGCTCTCATCAGCTTCAACCGCTACTGCGCCGTGCGGGCGGCGCGGCCGGCGCTGCCTCTGACCGGGCGCCGCGGCGCCGCGTTGGCCTGCGCCCTGGCGTGGCTACTGGGGCTGGGCTGCGCCGTGCCCACCCTGGCCGCCCGGCAAACCTTTCCGGCCCGCACCGGGGCCACCAGCTGCTTCGAGCAGCACGCGCGGCACCGAGCCTACGCCTACGCCATGGTGGGTTTCTTCGCCGCCGCCTTCCTGGTGGTGCTGGGCACCTACGTCTCCGTCGCCCGCTCGCTCTCGGCGCCCGCTGTCACCGCCGCCTCGCCGGGCTCGCACCGGCAGCAGGCACGCGCCATGGTGCTGGGGATGCTGCTGGTGTTCGTGGTGTGCGTGGCCCCCTACCACCTGACGCTGGCCCCCTGGGTGGGCAGCCGGCCCCCCGTGCCTCCCTGCGGGCCCCCGGCCGTCCTGGACGTGCTGCACGCGCTGAGCGTGGCCCTGCTCAGCCTCAACAGCTGCCTCGACCCCCTCGTCTACTGCTTCTGCATCCGCCGCTTCAGGGCTGACCTGGGCCGGACCCTGCGCAAAGCCGCCCGGTGCCTCCCGCTCCCCCCTCAAGCCCCCGATGCGCCCGTCCCCAGCGTCCGTGCGTCCTCCTTCACCTCCTCGTAGCGGCTGGGGGTTCCTGGTATCCTGCCCCCCTCCCAGTGCCGCGGTCCCAAAGGGTTGGGGTCCCCAGCAGGGCGATGGGCGCAGCTCCCGAAGCAGGGAGCGATGAAGGGGGAGCTGCTGCCTTGCACGCCCCCACTCCATCCACCCCCGCTCCGCTCCCGGCGCATCCCCACGCGCTCACAGCCCACGGTTTCCACCCTCGCACGGATCCTGCACCCAGCGCTCGCACGCGCCAGGAGGGCGCCTTCCCCGGCGAGGGTGGGGAGAGGGTGGGACAGGGCAGGGGGTGGCGTGCGGGGTCCTGTCCCCTCCTGGGGGGCTCCATCCCGCGGGGATATGCGTAAAGACACCGACGCTTTGAGCTGGGCTGCCTGGGGGGGGCTTTTTGGGGTCCCATCCCACGGCGTTGGCATCCTCACTCCTGCATCCTGCCTGCTCCCTGCCAGGATTAAAAATGAACGAGCCAACGGCTGCCGAGTCTCCTTGCTGCGCTGCACACCGAGCAGCACCGGCCGCTCCTGCAGACGGGACAGAGCCGGGCACGGGGAGACCCCCCCGGCACCCCCATCCCCATGCACCCTGCTCCTGCCCCAGGACCCACGGGGGGGGGACCCAGCAGCCCCCGATCCCCCACCCCAGCTGCGTGCAGGCCTCCCGGGGTGCCGGTGCCTTGCTCATGGGCAGCGCAGCCCCCAGCCCCGCTCACGCCGCCGCTGCCTCCCCGGAGAGCCCTCGCGCTCAGCGGGGGCGGCGGAGCCGGCGCAGGGCCGTGGGCGTCTGCAGGGGCGGAAGATGGTGTTTTCCCAGCCCTGTCTCGTTCCTGCTGCTGCCTCAGCTCTGCCTCCCCGGCACGGTGCGAAGGTGAGCGGTGGGCGCTGCGCAGCCGGGTGGGATTCAGGGTGGCGCGGGGCACGGGGTGCTGGTGGGGATGGGGGGGACGCGGGGGCTTCAGGTGCCCCCCTCTTGGGGGTGTCACCCCCCAGCACGGGGCTCTCAGTGCTTTGGAAGGAACGAAGAGGCATGAGGCAGGGGGAAAAGGGGTTTTGGGGGGGGTCCTGCTGGCATCGCACGGCCTCAGACCCCCCCACCACGCCCCCAGCACCCCAAATCCTGTGTCCCAGTCGCTGTGTTCTTCACGGAGCTGTGCCCACTGATTGTGCTGCTCCTGCTGCGGGATGGATGCACCCCTCTGGGTGTGCTCCCCCCTGGGCAGAGCTGCTGCACCCCAACCAGGTGGGCACCCAGGTGGGGGCCCTGCCCCATGGGTGCTGCCGGGTGACGGCTGCGCTTGGGGGTCACAGCTCAGCGGTGATTTATTCAGGGCTGCAGGGGAGCAAAGCTGGGGGAGTGGGGTCTCTGCGCGCCACAGGGAAATACGCACAATCTCGAGGCTGGGAGACCCACACACGGATATTTTCAGGGTGCTGGGGTGCACCTGGGTGCTCAGCTCTGCTTCGGCACAGCCAAACCCCGTGGCCAGGCTGGATGGAGCAACTCTCCACGTGCCGCGGTGCCCTGCCTCAGCAGAGCCGTGCTGGTGCTCCACGCCGAGCCCACCCCGTTGTTCTCCTTGTGGAGTAGGGGTTGTCCCAGCCACGCTCGACTCCCCCCGTTCTTCTCCTTTTGGAGCACGCATTAAATATTAATCCTTTTATGTAACTTCTCAGGGAGGTGGGCAGAGCTCTGCTCCCCCTCTGCGTGCACGCAGGAGCTCCCGTGCCAGGTGGAAGTGCCGCGGGGCCGGACGAGGGCTGGGGCTCACCCACACGGGGTGCAACGGGATTACCGGGGGGGTGTCCTTGAGTCCCAGGAGCTGGGCAGCCCCAATTTGGGCTCTGGTGACCCCCAAGGGTTTGCTCAGAGGGGTGGGACAGCGATGGGGACCACGGGGCTGCTGAGCTGCCGTGCCCACCTGCCTGGTGACACGGCCGTCCTGGGACATGGCCACGGCCACGGCTGCTTCAAACTGAACTTCAGGAGCTCCCCCGAGCCGTGTTCTTGCCCTGGCACAGCGGGTGGCTTCGGGGAGGGCACGATGCCAGGGCCGGGCACGTGCCGCCGTGGTGCCGCTGCCGCCACCGCGCGCAGCGAGGCGTTAACCGGCTCATTGTTCCGCTGCACTTGTAACCCGCACGCGCCTTAATTATTATTATTAGCAAATTACATCGCCCGGTGCGAGGGGCTCTGCGGGCGGGCGGCTGCTGACGGCCCCGTGGCTGCCCCGGGGGAGGCTGAGCCCCTCGTGGGCAGCCCCAAGACCCCGGAGCGAGACCCGGGCAGGCAAGCGGGGTCCCGGGGGAGGTGTTGGGGGGTGGGATGCCCATGGTCTGGGGGGGATGCCTACAGTCTGGGGGCTTATCTACAGGCTGGGGGGACGCCCATGGGCTGGGGGGGATGCCCATGGGATGGAGGGATGCCTATGGACTGGGGGATGCCCATGGGCAGGGGGGGATGCTCATGGTTTGGGGGGGATGCTCATGGGCTGGGGGGGGTGCCAAGGAGCTGGGGGGGATGCCAAGGGGCTGGGGAGGATGTCAAGGGGCTGGGGGAGATCTCAAGGGGCTGGGGAGATGCCCACGAGCTGTGGGGATGTACAGGAGCTAGGGGGATGCCCATGGGCTGGGGGGATGCTCAGGGTCTGGGGGGGATGCTCACAGCCTCGGGGGGATGCCCAGGCTCCGGGGAGGATGCCCACGATCTGAGGGATACCCCTCGGCCGGCATCCCCCCCCCCAGGTCCCCACGCGTGGCACCGCGGCTTCCCCCGGCTCCTCCACCTCCTTCCCCCGGCCTCGCCGAGCCCCGGCGGGCGGGGAGCTTTGTGGGGGGGGGGTCTCGGGGCGCCGGGAGGCGGCGGCAGAGCCGCACCGGAGCCATTTTGCGCCGCCGCCGCCTCCCGCTCTGCCTCCCGGGGAAAATCCATCGCCGCGTCTTGTGGCTGCGCCGCTCGGCGCTGCACTGCGGGGCCGCCGCCACTCGCATGCTGCCGCCCGCCGCGCTCCCACGCGTGGGGCACCGGCCCGGACCGAGCCGTGCCCAACCGTGCCCGAAAAAGCTGCGGGGGGGCCGCCGGGGAAGCCGCCGGGCACCGGCACCGGCACCGGCCCCGCTCCCGGTCCCGGCCGGAGGATGTAGGCACCGGGTAAGAGCCGCGGGCGCGGCGCACGGCGGGGGGCAGCGGGCACCGGGGGGGGAAAAAGATGATGGATGCTCGGGGATGGTGCTGGGTTTTTGGGGTATGGGCACCGGGGATGCTCCTCACGGTCCTCCCGTGCCTCTCCCGGGGAAGCCGCGGTCTATCTGCCGCCCCCGCCGGGCGCTCCGTGCCCTCCCTGCCGCTCCCCGGGGCTGCTCCACGCGGGATGGTGCCACGCGAGGTGCCCGGCCCCGCAGGGTCTCCTCTCGGCCCCACCGGGCTGGAGGGGAGCTATGGGGTGCGGGGGGCGGACTAGGGGCATTTATTGGCCCCGTAGGGAGGGCGGGGGGCACCCGGCATCTCCCACCGCCCGGTGCCCCCCGGGCAGGGTAGGATTTGGCAGCACCTCAGTGGGGTGACGCCGGCCATCCCGCTGCTCGCCCCGCTGCAGAGGGCTTGGGGATGGGCTGGGAAGGCCCAGCCCCCCCCCCCCCAGCCCCTTGGTCTCCTTTCTCAGCAGCCCCTGGAGCTGTGGGGTGGGAGGGAAGCGGTGTGGGGTGATGGAGCCGGGTCCCAACTGGGTGGGTGCCATGGGGCACGAGCCACCCCGTGGCTCTCACCGCGCTCCCAGGCTTCGTGGTGCAAGCCAGCCCCGTTGGCAAGGAATGGGGAGATTTTGGGTGCACGGGGTCTGGGTGCCACGCTCTTCTCATCGCCTTCCTTCCCCTTGGATGATCGGATTTTGTTCCTCCACCCAGTGCCAATCCTGCAGAGCGAGTTGGCGCCGGGACCGCTCGCCGCTCTCCATCCCGTGACGCCCCACACGTCACCTCCCTGCCGGGGCCCAGCTCGAAGCCCCGAGCGTGCAGGAAGGGACAGAGCCGGGCACGGGCACCAGCAGCCCCCACGGGAGCTTGGGCTGAGAGCAGGAGGCCTCCCTTGGTGTAAATTTGGGCAGAATGCGGCCGGTTCTCCTTTAGGAAATGGATGTCATTTCCTGTCCATCGCAGTCCCTCGCCTCCCTGCTCCGAGCATCCTCCTGCACACGGCCGCGGCCCCCGGCCCTCGAGGACACCCGGCCGTGCACGACCACATTTGGAGGGCAGAGGAGGGAAAAAATAGCCACCAAAGTGCAGAGCATCCCAGTTAGGGGGGCAGTGAGAGCACCAGCAAGGGGAAGGCAGAGGCGTGAGCTGCGTTTTGGGCTGCGTTACCCCACCGAGCCCTGGAGGAGAGGGCAGGGGGGTGCCAGGCTGGGTGCACGGGGGGTCCTGCTCTGCATCCCCGTCGCCAGCTCGGGGCTGAGCTATGCCAGGACCAGCAGGAGCCACGTGGCTGCTGTGGGGTCCCCGGGGCTCTGCCCGGCAGCGTGGGCAGGATCAGGCCCCGCGTTGGGGTTCAGCGCCCAGGTGCTGCGGCGGCGGCGGGGGCTCCAGCTCCAGGTTTTGCAGGAGCTCGCGTCTCTCCCATCAGCTGAACTGAAACCCTGGATCCCACCGAGCCACGAACTGGGATCTGGAGCCAAAGGTGACTCTTGGCCCTCGTTTCCATCACGGGCGAAGCTAAAATCTGGATGCGAGCGAGGCGAGGAGCCTGGATGCGGCGCAGAACGCACTCCCTGTGCTCCTCCTGACCATAAAATTGGATTTCCTGAAATAGCCTGTTGAAGACCAAACCCCAACAGGGACCGAATGACAGGTCAACAGGGGTGTGGAAGCCCCACCACGATCCTGGCTGCCTGCTTCAAGGCATTGGCAGCCGGCAATAATAGTAATATACGGGGCCACTGCCTGCGAGGGCGCAGAGCCGGGGAGCTAAGAATAGCACCGAGCTGTGCCGGGGAAACTGGGGGGGCCGGGGGGGCCAGGGCACGTGGCCGGCGGTCGGATGGATCCCGGGGATGGGTGGATGAAGGCGGCTGCCTGCATCCCTCCTACACCCCACGGCGCAGGTGATGTGGGCATGGCGAGGAAGGGAAGGGGACGGGGACATGCGGAGAGGTGCCCGGGCTCGTGGAGCTGCGTAGCGCCCATCAGCGTGGCCTCGGGGCTCTGCGGTGTCAGCCGTGGGGTGCCGAGGGGGGGCTCAGCCTCACGGGGTCGGCCACTCGCTGCCAGCTGCGGCGGCAGCACGTGGCAGCAGAGCCAGTGCCCGTCAGATTAAGGAGAATTAATTTGTGCTTTCCACCTTTCCGCAGGGCCGGGGGCGCTCCAGGCACCTGGTGTCCCCCCACCCCACGAGCAGATGTGCTCCAGCCTCTCCCTGTGTCAGCGCCTCTGAAACCTTCCCCAAATCCTAATTAAATTTTTCACGTTTCCCCCCCACCCCCCCCACCCCCCGCCAGCTCACTCCTCCCCAAATGCTGGAGTTGGAACGAGCCATGACATGGTTTCTAATCAGCTTCTGAATTCATATTTCTCTTGGCTCTCTTTGGAGGAGGCTTTTCAAAGCCTTTGTCTGATGCTGCCCGAGCAGAGAGCTGCTCTGCAGTTCTCCCTCGAAGCCTCGCTAGCAGCCGGTGCCCGAGCAGCTCGGCCCTGCTCACGAGAGCAGGCAGGAGACCCTACCCAAACAAAGCGCTCTTCGTGGCAGGGAGCTCGCAGGGATGCACCAGCAGCACCCAGGGCTGCTGCCAAGAGCAGCCGGGTGGGAGCCGAGGCAGCAGCCTCCCCACCATAACCCGGGGGCCGCAGCCCCCCTGGGGACCACTGCCCGTGGTGCTGGGCTCCTGGCGAGCCCTGGGTGCTGCTGCAGGCGTTGTGCTGGCTCTGGCTCTGCGCTGCTCCCCGCACCCAGCTCCCGGCTGGGCACCCGGCCCCGCATGCCCGTCCTGGCTCGGCTCCTCTGCGGCCGGTGCATTGCTGCTTTTGGCTCCATCTCTGGCACCCGAAGCTTGTCGGCAGCGAGTTGTGGCTCCGAGCGAAGCCAGGGGATGCAAACACAAATCCCGGCGCTGCCAAGCCCCAATTAATAACCTGTGAATCATGAGGCCGCTGGAAGAGCAGATGTTTGCGGCGCGGGTGCCAGTGCTCGGCGCTTCACCCAGGGTCTGCCCGGCCCTGAGCAGCAGCTCGGGGAGCCGGGCAGGGTAGAGGGGCTGCGCTCCCCGCCTGGCCCCTCTCCTGGTGGGGCCAGGAGCCATTTGGGCTGGAATCAGCTGAAGTTTGAGGTGGGCAGAGCGGAGCTGGAGAACAGCCTGGCCGTGGGAGTGCGGGGGTGCCGCGTCGGGAAACTGAGAGGTACCGAATGCCGGCGCGATGCCTGGCGGGGGACCTGCCGCTGCCCCGGCCCTGCTGCTGCAGCTGTGGGGGGCTACGGGGCTCTGCTGGGGACCCCTCCGTTTGGGGACACGATGGGGAAATGCTGTGTGTCCTGGCTGTGGCTGGCCTCGCCGTGCTCGTGTGATGGGGCTGCTGGCATTGGCGCAGCGGGGCAGCAGGCAGGGCTCGGTGCTCCCCGGCTCGCTTCTGCTCCGAGCACCCTAGGACCCCAAGGGGCTGGGGGAGAGGGGAGCCATCCCCATAGTGCGTGCAGGTGGATTTGGGGAGCCGTGGGCGCGCAGTGGGGCCGGCGGGGGCGAGGGCTGCGTGGGGGGAGGCGCGGGGTAGCAGCGCCGGGGCGTGCGCGGGGGGCGCACGGCGGGTGCGGGAGCGGCTGCGTGGCCGTCCAGGTGCAGAGAGCGCTGCAGCAGCGGTGCCCGCGTGCCTTGTGCAGCCGTGCGTGCGCACGGCGGGGCCGCGTGGCCGTCCGTGCGCAGCCATGCACGGCGCGGGGGCGTGCGGGCGCTGCTCGGCGTGGGCAGCCCCTTCCCGGGGCGCGGGGGCGGCTGGAGCGCGTGGGGACGCGGGGGTGTGTCTCGAGAGCGGGGACGCCGGCTCTGCCGCTGCCTCTCGCCAGCTTGGAAGGTGGCGGTGGCAGCCGGGAGCGTGGTCAAGGCACTGCCTCGGGTGGCCGTGACCCTTGGGGACAGCGCCGGGGCATGGGCAGCCCGTGGGGATTTGGCAGGGAGAGAGCGAAGCTGGCCGCCGCCGCTCCGACGTCCTCCGGCTCCCAGCGGGCGTGGATGGGCGACTGCACGGCTTAGGGGCTGGGGAAGGGTGAGTGGGGCGCAGGGGAGGAGAAAGGGGGCACCGGGTGGGGTGGGGGGCTGAGCGGGACCCCGCTTTGGGGCTAATTCCCTCACCGCTGTGGCGCCAGTCCTAACCCTTTCCTGGCCGAGCCCTCCTCGCTGGCAGCCACCTCCTCGTCTCGGTGTGCAGCGTATGGCTCCCGGCCAGCCCTCGCCCGGACAAGCCCCGGCGCAGCTCGGAGCTCGCCCGGCCGGGATGGGGAGCTCCCAGCCCAGCCCCAAGATCTCTCCTCCCTTCCCCACAGCCCCGTGCTGTTCGTGCTGGGGCCGGGGGCTGCGCACGGCAGCGGGTGGTGCTGTGCCCGAGCTGGGCTCGCCCTTGGGGACGCGCCGCGCTCGCCCCTGTGGACCCGGTGGTCTCCGTGAGGGCGTTTGGTTAGGATGCAGGTGAGTGCCCCCTCCTCCAGGCCCCCCTGCACTGTGACACAGAGTGCTGGGGGTCCCTGTTGTGGTGGAGGGGCAGGAGGGAGCGGGGCTGTGCGCGTGCCGGAGGTTTCGTCCTGTGCTCGGGGGTGCGGGGGGAGCGGTGGCTCAGCGCTGGAGAGATCAGAGCCCAGGGCTTGGGGCTGTGAGAACAGGGGCTGGGGAGCTGGGGGATCCTTCCCCAAGCCCCCCCCATGGGATAGGGTGGGTTGGGGAGGGTGATTTTTACCCACAAGTTGCATTCTGGAGGGATTTTCCTGCTCCATGGCAGGGCAGTGAGCAGATTCCCGGTGGGGACGGAGCGAGTGCGCCGTGGTGGCACGGGGAGGGCAGGGCTGCACCCCGGTGCGAGCACCAGCGATGGGGGCCCCCCCGGGGGGCTGCTCTCAGCCCCTGCTGGAGCCGGGGAGCCCCAGGTCTGTCTGCCTGCCAGACGGCCCCGCTGCCGGGGAGCAGCACAGCCGGTGCCGACATCTGTGCCTCCAGCCCTGCCTGGCTGCGCTCCGCTCCTCGGCACGGTGCTGGTGGCAGCCCGGCTGGGTCCCTCTGCGTGGCTTTCCCCTGCCACCAACCCCCCTGTGATGAGCCGGCATCACCGGTGTGTGTTCTGGGAGGGGAAACTGAGGCAGCAGGGAGGGAAGCGGCGGAACTCTCCCTTGATCCTCGCCATCCTCATCATCCTCATCATCCCACGCCTCGCCCCGGGGTTGTTTTGTCTTGCCGAGCGCTCACCTCGTGGTGCCAAGAGCCGGGGGGAGGCGAGGGCGGCCTGGGACAGGGCCTGGGGCAGCGCTGGCACTGGCTCCCACCCGTGTGCCCGGGGCTTTGGGGCTTCCTGGCTCCTCCTGCAGCTGCCTCCCAGGCCTGGGGCTGCGAGAGGGGCTGTGGGGTGGCCTGGTGGTGGCCCTGGTGGTGGCCCTGGTGGTAGCCAGAAGCCACCCGCGGTGCTGTGCACCCCGGCACCCCGTGGCCGTGCTGGGTCCAGCTGCTCCAACCTCTGCTCCAGCTCCACGTGGCCACCCTGTGGCCTGTCCCCGTGTCCCCTGGGTCCCTCCTGAGGATGCGGATGGGTGCGCTGAGGTTTAGGAACCCCCCCCCCTCGCCCCGTCTCCTTGGGGACGTCCCAACCCTCACATCCCAGCCTGCCACCGGCCTTTGATGTGCAGCAGCTCCAGACGGGCTGGCAGGACGAGCAGCCAACCCGCCGATGTGCCTGACATCCCCACACCCTGCCCTGCTGCCGGCGCTGCTAATTACCCCGCCGGGCAGGTAATTACCCCACTGGGCAGGTTGGACGGGGCCGGGGTGCGGGTCGGGCTGGGAAGTGACGACGCAGGCCACCTGGGGACACGGGCACCCAAAGCTCCCTCATCTCCACGGGGTTTTGGGGATGTTGGAGGGGTGCTGGGGGCTCTACCCGGTGCTTGACCCCCCCAGGGGGTGCAGAGCAGCCGATGTGGGGCGCTGGGGGCTGCACCACGAGCTGGGGAGCTGGGACCCCCCCCGAGCCACGTCCCCATCGCCCGGTGGCGGTGTCAGCGCTCCCGGCACAAAATGTCAACCCATGCAAATGAGGCTGCGGGAGCGGCTGATTGAAGGGCCCTGCCCCGCCTCGGAGTTGCAATCAAATATGCAAATGGCCTCCCAGGGAGGCTAGCGAGGGCTATTAATAGCGGGGGATGAGGCTGTGAGGTGGTGTTATGGGGTAGGGGAGGCTGGGGGCTGCGTTGCCTCGGCTCACCCCTCTGCCCTGCCTGGGCCACCCGGTGGCACCCACCACCCATGTCCCAGGAGGGGTGGCAGGAGGTCCCTGCATCCCCATGGGCACCAGTACCACCAGTACTGGCAGGCACCAGTATGGCTGTGGCCTTTTTTAGGGTGGGTGCCTGCCCTCCTGCCTGGATGGAGCGCGTTTCCATGTCAAATAGTGGGTAACCCGGTGGGGAAATCCCGATTCCTGAAAGCACAGGGCTGGGATTTTACCAGGGGAGCCTGACCCAAGCTGAGGAGCACTCGGATGCCCGGAGGGGACCAGTGCGAGTCCTTGGGGGATTTTACTGTGAGTGTTTTGTGAGTGGGAAGCTCCTAAAGTGGGGAGAGATCTGGTTAGGGCAGCATCCCCATATGCTGTAGGATGGAGCAGGCAGCACGAGCAGCCTGGCCCCACACTTGGGTGCCTGGGGGATTTGGGGGCATTTCCCCTCTTCTCTCCTCTCTCCCCTTCTCTCCTGCTTTCCTCCTGTCCCCAGTGAGGGCTGTCACCCTCTGGGACCCCACTGCAGCCCCCTGCCCTCTCCGGCACCCCCCTTGTTCCAGGAGCCTGCAAAGCTCCTGCCCTTTTTAGAGAGCTGTGGAAGTAAGGCTGGAGACAACAGTAACTAATTATTCAAAATCTGAACCTGGAATAATTAGCCCAATTAACAGTCTCAGGTGATGTTCTCTTCCAGCTGATAACGGCCGGAGGAAGGAGGAAATTAATTAACCCATCAGCCTGACGTTTGTAGGTCACCGTGCCCTCTGGATGGCAGCGGGGCTGTTTTTGGGGTGCCCATCCTGCAGGGCGCAAAGCTCCCCAAAATTCCCTGCGTCTCTGGGGTCTGGGTGTGGGGTCTGGGGGGGGAGACGGGTTTGGGGTGGGCTCAGGGAGGGGGTGCCGTGACCCAAGGCCGGGGTGATGGGCTCGGCGTCCCCCGGGAACGTCACCGGCACGGGTTCGTTAGCGAGGCGGAAGCTGTAGGGCTTTAAGGTTGCTGTGGAAACGGTGGTGTTCGGTACGGCGAGGAGCCTGCTGCTTCCCAGGCTGCCCCCCTCCATCCTACAGGGAGGGGACCCCCGCCTGGACACGCTGAGCCCCCTGCCCAGGGGTCCCCCTCCAGAGAGGGGCACGCAGGGGGGTGACGGCACGGCCGTGGCGAGGGGTGCTGAGCTCCTGCAGGCCGGGTCCCATCCCCATCTGCTCCAGCACAGCCCCCCCAGACCCCCAGCTTGCCCTCGGTGCGTGGTGTGGGACCCCACAACCACCCCACAGCCACCCCATAGCCCTGGCACGCGTGGCCCGGCCCCGCTGGGGCGCATGGGGCCAGCAGCAGCCACCCCCCACCCCGGTGTCCTGTCCTCGCACCTCCACCACCACGTGGTGCACGGCGTGGCCTCACCGCCCCTCTGAGCTTTTGGAGGTTTTTTAATGAGGAAAATGGCACAAAAAGCTCCGTTTGCCCTAAATGCCCATCCCTGCGTGAAGCTGCTGCGGCGCAGCCCGGGCCCACCCGGGGAGCTGGTGCAGGGGGTGGGTGCCAGGGGGGGCTGTGGGGTCCTGGAGCTGCACCCCAAGAGGAGGAGGAGGAGGTGGGGGAAACATTTTTTTTTCTTTGCATTTCCAATCGTTTTCCTCCCCCTCCCCAAGTTTACAGCTCACCTCGGCGGCGTATCGGCCTCCAATCTCATTAAATCAGGCAAATTGTAGCATCTGATATTTTATGGAGATGAAGGTGTGCACCCAGACTCTATAATTATCGGCAAAGATGTATTTACAATACCTTGTTGCCAGTAAACAAAAAATAACTTCAGATCAAAGCACTTTTAGAGGGAAATAAATCTGCCCGGCGCGATCGGCGGGGAGAGGAGCGGAGGAGCGCGGGGATCGGGGGCGCACGGGGGTGGCTTGGGGACGGCCCTGGTCCCACCTGGCTGCTGTAAATCCCAAACCTCAAGGGGTCGGGATGTGGCTGGGCACCTGCTGCGGGTGCTCGTCCAGGGGGGTGCCCTCTGCCAGGATTTACACCCCGAATTTCACCCCAGCTGGCGTGGGGCCGGGATTTATCCATGCAGCCCCCAGAGCAGGCGGGTTACCGGTGAGGTGATTTTGGTTTATCGCTGCCTCCAGTGGATTTATCCACGCAGCAGAGCCTGGGCTCGCCACCTGTGTTAATCACCGAGGGCTGTTCGGTCCCCATTTATTTGGCCACGCTTCTCATGGGGTGGTTTTGGGGTCCCCGCTCCCCATGGGGCCGGGTGGTGGGGCACGGCCGCCCCTTCCCTCCCTGCCTCGCTCTCCCGCCCGCCGAAAGGCTAATAAAATGGTGATAATGCCGCAGACGTCCTCTGGAAAGGGCTTTGAGACAGATGAAAAGCCCTACTTAAGAGTGAGGCCATTATTATTAATAACTTGGAGCGAGGCTGTAAATTCAGCCGACACAGCTATTATGGGAAACCAACCTGCTCCCACGCCGGCCCCGCACACCGGAGGCTGCCCGGGTGTGGGATGGGGACAGGTGAGTGTGGGTTGGGGGTTGGGGGGGTGTCCAAAGCCCTCGGGGTGGGGGAAATTCAGGGGAAAAGGGTAAAAACCTCTGGGCAGGCTCCAGGCAGGAGCTCGGGGATGGTTCCTTTGGTTTATGGGAAGCGTGCGAGTGTGAACGAGGGAGCTGGTGTGGAGCAGGGTCGGTACCCACAGCAGAGCCGGGTTTGGGGTCGATGCTTTGTGTGTGGGGCATCTGGAGGAAGGGATGTGACTGGGGAAGGCTGAGACCTCGGGATGGGGGTGTGCGGGCTGCGAGATCCCACCACGACCTTCCCCGTGCTGTCTGCCCATCTGGGGAGCATCAGGGACCTTTGGCACGTTACCAAAAGCCGCATTACGAATAACCCCAAGAGGTTCCTCGCGTGGTGCCCGCAGCCATCAGCAAGGTCAGCGAGAGGCACGGAGCCACCGTGGCTCCATCGTGCTCAGGATAATTCGACTTCTATAATTTCCACCCCGAGAGTGGCACGGCCGGGGCACTGGGAGATCCCAACCAGGGCCACAGCGGGTGCCAACCCCTGGCCGGGGCTTTGGGGTCGGGGTATGGGGTGCCACGGGGTGCAGGGTGCCACCCGCACGGGGCTGAGGCCGTGGCCGTGGGCTCGTGGCGCTGCCTGAGCCTTGCTCGGGAGCTTCTGCGGGGGACCGAGCTTTGATATAAATATCTTTTTGCTCAGCACACGACCTACTTTCCAGACAATGCCATTAGCCTCTCGACTCCCTCATTCATCTTGCGCTGTCCTCCCCCCTGCCCGCCCCGCGGCGGGACCTGCGCCGGTGCTGTGCACCCGAGGGGAGGTGAAGCAGGATGGGTCCTGGCTGGGTGGCACCGTGGGGACCCCGTGGGGACCCTGTCCATCGCTGTCCCCAAGGCAGGAGGGGGGGCAGGTCCCTTTTGGGGCTGCTCCATCCCATCCCGGAGGGTGCTCGGCTCCGGTTGTCCCTTCCCGCTGTCCCCAGCCCATCGGCCTGTGCTCCTGTGGCAAAGCAGGAGGCAGCCAAGTGACACCTCCAGGATGGAAAGTGGGGGCCAGGGACCCTCCTGGGCACCCCCCCTGGGGTTTTCCTGGCACTGGGGCCATGCATGGACGGCACTGGGGATGATCCCCAGGGATCCCCAGGCTGTGCCGTGCAGTCAGCAAGTGGATGCTAGGATTAGGGGCAGAGGGGATCTGGCCCCACCAGCACAGGGCTGCCTGCCCCCCCCCAGGCTCCTGGTGATGATCTTTTTCTGATTTTTTTCTCCTGAGCACTGGAGACGAGTCCCCAGGAGGCCGGGAGGCCCCGTGCCTGCCGCCTGCGCCCCTCCGCGCGCCGCTGGGGCTGAGCCCTGGCTCGTCCCCGGCAGCTAAAATTAAAAATTCAATTTGTATTGCTGGTAAATCCTGCAAATCTCTTTTATCTCTAAGCTCTTGTAGCAGGACTATCAGGGGTGTAATCTCCGCGGGGGCCCGTCCTGCTGCCCTTTGCAGCTCCCTGTCTTGGGGCCGTGCTCCCCCTTCCCGTGTGGCTCCCGTGGGATGCTCGGGGGGCGGGTGGGGAGCAGGACCCGGGATGCCTCCAGCAGAGCACCCATGGCACTGCCCAGCCCGGGGACAAGGGGCTGTGCCACCCCCGTGCCCTGTGTGATGGGGACACCGATGCCAACGGGGTCCTGACAGTGTCCCCAGCCCCGCTGTGCCCTTGCGTCCCCCTCACCCGCACGCTCTGGGCCCACGCCGAGAGCACGGTGCCGAATTATGTAGTTAAATATTTAGCTTTTCATCAGCTTTGCAAATTAAGCCCATCGATTAAAGCGGCAGTTTGGGTCCTCCACTGGCGAGCTCTGCTCCGTGGGCTCCTGGTGCCCGTTCCCAGCCCTTGGCCCCGGGACTGGGGGCTGCAGCCTGGCAGGGGGGGCTCGGTGGCTTTGGGCATCCCTCCTGGTGGGGACCAGGGGTTCTGCCGTGGCACCGTGCCTGGAGTCTCCTTGCTAAAAGGTGGCCTGCTGCAGGGAGAGAGGCCAAACAGGGCTGGTGCTGCGAAGGGAACTGGTTTTACTGGGCGGCGTTTGAGTTCCAGGCATGGGGTGGCACGGAAGGGGGGGGAATTCAGGGCGCAGAGCAGCGCTGGTGGCCCCTCAGAGCCTTTCGGCACGGCCGCGTGCCCTGAGCTCCCGAAAGCAGCTTTGCAACGATCCCAGGCTTAAGTCATTACACCGCGGGGCCGGGAGCTAAGTGGCTTTTGGAGCAGCCGCGGCGCTTCAGCACTTCCCCGTGGTGGGAACGGAGCTGGCTGCGGCGGGGATGTGGAGGGTGAAATGGGAACACTGATGGCTGGGAGTGGGGACAAGGGGTTTGTCCGGCACCGCCGCAAGCTCGGGGGCTGTGGCACAGCTGGTAGCAGCCGTGAGGTCCCCGCTGGGGCTGCCACATCCCAGGTGCCTGGAAAGGCTCCATGGGGCGCTTCCAGAGGTGCTGTTGGCTCTCCGTCCCGCTGGGACCCCGGTGTCACCTCTGCCGAGCTGCTGTGGGGGCAGTGGGGCTGCGTGCCGGCTGTTTCTGCCCCGGGCAGTGCAGCCAGATGCTGGGTGTGCGTGCGAGGGGAGCTGCCCGTGGGCATCACCGGCGATGGGCACGCGTTGGGGCACACTGAGCCCCGCGCCAGCTGCTCAGCGGTGACACCGGAGGGCGGTGGCAGCCCCCGTGGGGACACAAATCCTGCTCGGGTGGTGGGGAGGTTGGGGAAGGGGTTTGCTGGGGAGGGCGCCGGCAGGCAGCGCTTTGCTGCCCAGGTGCGTTTCCTTCCCAGCTGCCCCTGTCCTAATTATTCACTCATCCCTAATTACTCGCTCCTCCCAGCACCCTGCGGCCACCGGTGCTGTGCGTTAATCCAGCTCCGAGCTTCCCTGACTGCCCCATCGGGGAGCAGGAGGTGGCCCCATGACCCTGCCCGTCCCTTCCCCGTGCTCACCGCAGGATGCTCGCACCAGCCCCTTCCTCCTGCCCCTTTCTTTCCCACCCAATTTCTTCCTGGGCTGTGGCTGATGACCCCAAACCTTCCCGTTTGTGAAGGGTTTTGCTGCTCTTCCACGCGCTGGGGCTCCACGGGGACGGGGTGCTGGGGTCCCCTCTCCGCTGGCTTTGCCTCTGCAGCACCGGGATGCTCCAGCTTGGGACAGAGCCCGGCTGCTGCCCCCAGGAATCGGCTCCAGCACCAGGCTGTGGCAGCAGCGGGGGCCCTGAGCCCTGCTCCCCCCCTGGCACCGGTGGCAGCAGCAGCCGGAGGCAGCGGCGCTGCGGCGGGGAGTCCCGGTGCTGGCGGCCGTGCGGGATCCCCAGCAGCTGGGGCATGGTGTGGCAGTATTTCCTCGCTCTGCTCGAGGAGTAATTGCTCAGATGGGGACTTGGGGCAACTCCCATCCCTCTCCCGGCATGGTAATGAGTCAAGAAGACTCAAAGACAAATGGCTCATTAAGAAGCAGTGCTGCATTGCAGGATTTTTCATCCCACCAACCGCTGCATCAGCAGAGGCAGTACCTCTCGCGCGCTCGCTCTCCCCAGCTCTGGGAGAAGGAGCTGTCAGGCAGCCGGTGCCGGTGCCAAAATTAATCATGTGCTTAATAAACTACTCCCATCAAACAACCTGTCCTCGGAGTCCCCTCGTGTAGAGCGGGGCAGATGGGAAGAGCGACGCTCGGTGCCCTTCCCCGGGGATGGCGGGGTCTTGCTGTCCCCAGCCGGGGTCACCCCAGCGGTGCTGAGCCCTGCCGGGTCCTGCTCGTGGCCCTGCACGGGGCTGAAACAGCTCCTGCGATTAATGGCATCAGTGAAGGGGAATAATTCAGGCTCTGCTGCCTGCAGCTGTGCTGGGGCTGCACGAAGGCAGCGGGAGCTGGCTCAGGGTGTCCGGCCGTGGTGCTCGAGGCTCTGCTGCCCTGGCCCCTCTCAGCAGGCTCGGTGACTCTCGCTTGCTCTGCCCACATTCGGGATTTTTCAGCTGGCATTTGTCCTTCATGACTTTTTAAAAAATATCCTCATCCCTTATTTATCCCAGCCTGCCTCTGCTTGGGCTCTGCCCCTTCTTTCTGCTTGGTTTCTTCCCCGGCAGGGCCCGTCTCAGCCCTCTATTTTTGTCCCGCTCTCAGTAACTGCCTTTGATTTCCTGAGCACACCGAGCACGCTGGCTGTGATCTTTGCATCCTGCTCGCTTGGTGTCCCACTTTGCCTTCTCCTGGGGCTCCTTCGGCTGCCTGTCCGAGGCCTGGCGGGGCAGCACGTGGGCTGGGTCCCGTCCCTCTGCGCTAGCGCCGCTGGAAGCCCCGCTCTGCGCCCTGCTCGGGGCGAAGCCGCCTTTGTTCTCCCTGAATTCTCTGCTCCTGCCTGAGCTCGGTGCCGCGGCGTTCAGCTGCTCAGGAGCTCCTGACCTACCTTCCCTGCTCGTGGCTGCGCTCCATCCCTGCCTGCTGCATCATAAATATTGCACGGGAGCGCGCTCTCGGAGCGCTGCCGCTGGCACGGCACCCACGGCATCCTCTGCGCAAACGGGGCTGAGGGTGGGGGGCCAGGGCCAGGGGAGAGGGACCCCAGGAGGGGTCGGGATGAGGGGGCAGCACCAGGGATCGCTTTGGGAAGGGGATGATCCCGTAGCTGGCTCCTCCAGGGGAGCATGGTGCTTCCACTCATCCTCCCCGTGGTTTTGGGGAGGTTCCCCCGGCCCCTGGTGGGCTCCATCCAGCGAGCGTGCAGCCAAACGGGGCTGCCCTCACCCTTCCCTGAAAAGTAATTACTTACAGGAATGACGAACTTCTGACTAATTACACTATCTCTTTCCTGCCTGACACAACTAATGAAATATCCATGAGCTGCTTTCAGCTAATTCAACTTTTAAGAAAATAATTACTCGACGCAGAATTATGTACTAAATTAGGTGATTCCGTTACTAAGCCCCCATTTTTTTTTTTTTTTTTCAGGCCGAGTAAATTTTACTAATACAGCCTAATAAAATAACAGAGTAATTAGTAATAAAATAAAATGTTTGCTTTCTACAATCCTTCTCGCTTACAACTAGTTGGGAAAAAGTAAATAGATTAAAAGCACGGTGGAACCGACCTGGCGGTATCCCGTATTTATTTTCATCCAGCGACTGTAGATCAAATTTGCTCAGCTCCTAAGCGGGAAGACCATATTTTTTTATTTTTTTTCCAGACTCCAGCTCGCACGCGGTGCCGGGAGCTCAAGCTGCGTGTTTGTTCTCTCTTGCTTTCATCACGAGCCATAAAGATCCCCAGCAGGAACCGCGCTGCCAAACTTGTCGCTAATTTGCAAAGCAGAATGGACCGGGCTCGCGCCATCCTCGCTGCGCGCCTCCGCCGGGCGAGCGGCTGTAAAAAATCACTTTGCTCGCGCTGGAAAGCCGAGGTGGCAGGAGGAGCCTTTGTGGAGCATATGGCCGGATCCAGAGCAAATCAAAGTCAACGGCGAGGCAGCCGCTGGGCCGGCTCCGGCGCCCGCTGGCAGGGAATTGCATAAGAGGATGTGGCTGGGGATGGTTTTGGGGCGTAGCCGGGCGAAACACGTGCGGGGCTGCGCTGGCCATGGGACTGCCTCGGTCGGAGGAGGGAAGGAGGCATTGCTCAAAATCCACAGGGATTTGGGTCAGGCTCTTTTTTGGGGACAACCAATCTTGCTCTTCCTCCCTCTGCTTCCTCTCCCTGCAGACCCTGGTGCCCCCAGGACACCCTGCGCGGAGGAGCCAGCGGCCGGGCCATGAGGACAGCATCCCCCTGAGCGCTGGGCGGTGAGTGCACAGCCGGGTCCTGCCTCTCTGGATGTGACCTGGAAACCTTGCAAAGCCTCGTTTTGCGCTGTAACATCGCACCAGACCCAGGTTTTGCAGCAGGGTTTGCAATCCCATTTGCTCTCCATCGCGTGTCCAGGGGTGCTGGGTGGCACTGGGGTGTCGGGGGGGTGCCGGGGCTACACCAGGTACCTGCTGCCGAGGCTGAGGTCTCCCCAGGCGGTTTAAGGAAGCAAAATCACCTCTACTAAAGGCCCCTGTGGGAAATGAAGCAGGGAGATGGGTTTGGGTGAGCCCTGCAGCACCCTGGGGTTATGAGCCTCAGTCTTCCCCCCCGATCCTGGGGTGGGCAGGAGAGCCGCAGAAGCAAAAGTCGGTGGCGAGGGGATTGCTGCTGGGAGTTTCTCCGGGCTTTGGATGCAATAAAGGCAAGAAGTGAGTTATTTGTAATGGTAATTATGCTCTTCCAGTTTATCCTAGCACATAATTGTGTGGGTGGTAGGTTCCCAATGGTGGTAATTACCCTGGTGTTAAATGGCACGAAATTCAGCCGGTGCTGGGTTTCTTCCCCCTTTTCCAGTCTGTGATTTTGTGGGACGGGGGGGACAGGAGGGCTCCCACGGGTCTCTGAAGGGGACCCCCCCAACCACGCTGCCCATGCAGAGCCCCCCAGGAGCGCTCCCGTCCCCATCCCGCTGCCAGCAGCCGTGGGGGAGCCGCGGCGCTGCCTCGCCGGAGCTCTGGCTTTGTTTAATTCCTCCCATTCCCGAGCACAAAAGCCCGCCCGGCTCCTAATAACGGGCTGCGCGGCTGTTGTGACTCCTTCTGCCTGATGTGGTGGCAATATTTGGATCAGCTGAGCACTTCCCTCTGGGAGAAGGAGATGATAGCTCAGCCCGCGGAGGCAGAGCTGGGGCTGGGAGGGAGCCTGTGGTCACCACGATCCATCCCTCCATCCCTCCATCCCTCCATCCATCCATCCATCCATCTGTCCGTCCATCCGTCCTGCTGCTGACTGCCCGTGTCACCACAGCTCCCCCGGGAGGGCAGAGGCATTTCTGTTTTTTTTTTTTTTTTTTTTTTTTTTTTTTGTAGCCGGCTGCAGCTTCCTTCGTCTTAAGAGGCAGCAATTAGCGAGCCTTGTTAGAGCAGGAGCGGGATTACGAGGGAGGGAGGATGATGAGCGGGACTGAGTGATCCAGCCTTGAAGCTGAGAAAAAAGGCAAAGGAAGAGGCTTTTTTGGGGGGGCACGCTCCCCAGCTGCTGCCAACGCTGGCAGCTCCCCCACACCTTGCTGTGGTTGGAGGCGTCAAGTCCCTGTCCCCTCCCAGATGCGCATCCTTGTCCATCCTGGGGGTCCCTGCGCATCCTTGTCCCCCTGGGGGTCCCTCATCCTCTCATCCTTCCCCCCCCCCCAGCTCCTCATCCAACAGCTCCGTTCCCAAGCTCTACCCAGGCTGGATGTGGCCCCCAGGGCTGCTCATCCCCGCTGCGTCCCCTGGGGGCTGTCCCCAGACGTGTCACCGTGGCCAGGGGCTGATCCGGCTCCGTGCGAAGCCACCTCGCCTCTGATCCCAGAGACAAAGTGCCCAAGTCGCCCTCGCTAAATATGATAACGAGCATTAATTGATGCCTGTTAATTAGCCAAGCTACGCTGGAGAATAAGCACTTTCCTCATTTACAGTCGTACCCAAGGCAGGGCCTTGGAGGGGCTGTAGGAAGACAAACCCCCCTGGGGTGCTTATAGGGCTGGGCATCCCCACGGCCCCGTGGCACAGCTGGGGACATGGTGGGGACAGAGCCAGCCCCGGAGCCACCAGGCAGAGGCACTTTGGTAGCAGCAGGGCTGATGCGAGGCTCTTGCTTAAGGAAATGGTTAAACGAGAGCGACACGAGCGCGGTGGCGCTGCCCGGGCACGTGGTGGCACAGGATGGAGGCACTGGGGGAACACGAGGTGTCGAGGGGGCTGCTGTCGATGCGGGGGGGCGGCTGGGTGTGAGGACGGGCAGGATGGAGATGTCAGTGCCGTGGCAGCCCCCCCCCCCCGGTCCCGCTCCCCGCTCCAGCTCATTAGCGGCTCTGTGAATCGCGACGGCTGGAAAACTCAGCCAGAACCGTTTTCCTAATGGAAAAACACTTCATAATATTTGGTGTCGGGGAAGAAAAAAAGCTTCTGATGATGTCGAAATGTCCTCCCTCACCGTCTGCAAGCTATCTGCTTTGAATGCTTCGTAGCCGGCTGCTGCTTCTCCTTAGAAATCCCCACGTTTTGGCATCCACCTGGCCAGTCCCGCAGCCCCGTACATGCTTGGCACCGCTGCCTGCCCATGCCCCGGGTTGTCCAGGTCCCCAGCACCCCAGGTGGGATTTTAGGGGCTCAGCTGGGGCCAGATCCTGCCCCAGGAGCTTCCTCCCCACCTCAGTTTGTTCACACAGCGCAGCCCAAACACTTCACCTGTACAGGAACGGGGGTTTTGGGATGGTGGAGGGGATTGTGACGGTGTGCCCATGCCTATCCCCGCAGGTGAGCCCGCAGGGAAAACCCTGCAGGATGCCGAGGCTACGGGGCGGGTGCTGACACCATGAAGGGCTACCATGGGGAGCGTAGCCAGGCACAGCACTCCACCGGCCACCGCTGCCGCTGCATCCCAGAGGACTGCGAGCATCCCGCGGACTACGTCGCGCACGGCCCCGAGGGTCGGCAGCCGTACCTCCTCAGCCCCAGCGAGCCCTGTTCCCTGGAGCATCCCTTCTGCCCGGCGCGGAGCCCCGGAGCGACCGGCGAGTGCCCGGGCGGTGCTTTGAGCGAGCCGCCCTCCGGCAGCGCCAGCAGCACCTTCCCGAGGATGCACCACGCGCAGCAGCAGCCCTACGACTCCTGCGACGAATGCATGGCGACCGCCCACCCCGCCGGCAAGATCAACCGCCTGCCGCCGACGCTGCTGGACCAGTTCGAGAAGCAGCTGCCGCTGCACCACGACGGCTTCCACACCCTGCAGTACCCGCGGGCCGGCGGCGCCGAGCCGCGCAGCGAGAGCCCCAGCCGCATCCGCCACCTCGTCCACTCCGTCCAGAAGCTCTTCGCCAAGTCGCACTCCCTGGAGGCGCCGGCCAAGCGGGACTACAACGGCACCAAGATGGACGGCCGCGGGGACGGCTACCACCACCACCACCACCACCACCACCACCACCACCACCAGTCCCGCCACGGCAAGCGCAGCAAGAGCAAGGACCGCAAGGTGGACTCCCGGCACCGGTCCAAGATGATGGGCTGGTGGAGCTCCGACGACAACCTGGACAGCGACAGCAGCTACATGGTGTCCGGCCGGCACGCCGTGGACCAGGGCACCCAGTACTGCGTGGACGCTCCCGAAAGTGCCTTCAGAGACTTGACCTTGAAGAGTCTAAAGAGCGGTGGGGAAGGAAAATGCCTGGCCTGCGCCGGCATGTCCATGTCTCTGGACGGCCAGACGCTCAAGAGGAGTGCCTGGCACACCATGACTGTCAGCCAAGCCCGCGAAGCCTACCCCAGCGCCGGCGGCACGGAGAAAACCTTGATGCTTCAGGAGGCAAAGGCCAAAGACAGAGCCTACCAGTACCTGCAGGTGAGGGGGCCGGGCAGGGCTGCCCCACGGGACCACGGCTGGTGATGCTGTGGGATGAGCTGGGGCTGGGTCCTTCCATCCTGGCCAGCCCTGGCGGTGTGGGGCCACGCAATGCCAGCTCTGCTCCCTGTCCCCAGCACAGCTCCATCCTGTCCTGCTGCGGCTGTCCCGTGTCCTTGAGGGTCTCCTCGCAGAGCCCCTCTGTGGTCTCTTGCCCCGTAGTCCTCTGGGTTGGGGTCGAAGCAGCGCTGCCTGCACAGGCTCCTGGCAGCCCTGTGCCCTCTCCCTCATCTGGGCTTTTATCCCTCTAGTGCCTGGCCCAGTGCCACCGCCTGGCCCGTCACGTCACCAGGCTCCCTTCTAGGTCACCCCCCTTCCAATTAAAAGCTAATTAACTCTTCGCTCCCTTTCCCGGGGGAAGGAGACAGTGAGTGGCAATCCGAGGGCGGGCGGCGGCGGGGGGATCAGGGCAGGGTGCCGGCCCCATCGCCCTCCCCGCATGGCCCAGGGACACCATCCTGCCACCGCAGCCTGGTAAGGACCCCGTGGTGCCTGCGGCACGGCCACCAGCCGGCTGGCCGCGCTGGCATGGGGGGGATTTGGCCCAGCCGTGCCTGCTGGGGGGGCTGCGAGGTGGGAGCGGGTTTTGGGAAACAACCCCACACGGGGCAAGCAGGGAACGCAGCTGGGGCTGCCAGGAAGGAGCAGCCCTCCGGGATTTGGGGCAGGGAGGGCAGAGGAGCGGTGCCGCACGCCGGGCTCGGGCTGGCTCGTGGCACCGCGCGCGCCCACGCTCGCCTCCTGCCCCAGGTGCCGCAGGATGAGTGGAGCGGGTACCCGGCGGTGGGCAAGGACGGGGAGATCCCCTGCCGGAGGATGCGCAGCGGCAGCTACATCAAGGCCATGGGCGACGAGGACAGCGCCGACTCGGACGCCAGCGCCAAAATACCGCCCCGGGCGGCCACGCGGCGGGACAGCTACCGCCGCTCCTCCAGCGCCGATCAGGCCAGGAGCAAGTAAGGGCTGGTGCCGGGCTCTGGGGAGGGATCCTGGGCCGCAGCCACGTGCGAAGGCTGGGAGAAGAGGTGAAACCGCAAGGCGGCTGCAAAATATCCAGATCCAGGGGGAAAACGGGCTGGGTCCTTGTCCCTGTCCCTGCTGCCCGTCGCGCGGAATTGCGCCTCTCCCGATGGCTCTGTACCGGTGGGGTTCCGGGATGGCTTTTTGGGGTGGTGAGGATGCCCTGCTGGGGACCCCCCCCGATTTTGCAAGGCTGCCAGGAGCGCTCGCTGCAGCTTCTTGCTGCGTGCATGGGTGCAGAGCTGCAGCGGGGACCTTGCATGTGCTGCTGCCACCGCTTGTGCCCAGAGCCCACAGCCACGCACAGCGACACCGTGCCAGGGGCAGCTCCACCTGGGGGGGACTGCCACGGGGACCCCACTCTGAGCATCTCTGTGCCAGAGAGCAAAGCACCAGACAGGCGTGGTGTAGCATGATTTTGGAGACCTGCATCCAGCCTCGACCTCTGGTAGGCGCTGGAAAGCCCCCCGGGAGGTTGGGGAGGTGGGAAGGGGTCTTCACAAGAGCTCGGGGGGCAAGTGGTGGCCTGCGGGGGCATTGCTGCGGCTGCATTTCCAAACGCTCGGCTGGAATGTGTTGCTTGTGGTGCGATCCCTTCTATTCCCACTGTCTCTCATTAGGTTTGCAAGTAGGCACTATTCTGATTCATATATCTGTAACTGTCCCAGCTGCGGCACGCCACCTCGAATGCTCCCTCGGGGACAGGGCTACGGGCGCTCCTTCACCACCGGCCAGGTAGGGCCCCCTGTCCCAGCTGGGACGTGTCCCCAAGGTGGGGACCGAGGGCGGATGCTGCAGATGCTCCCCTGAGCATCTCCTGCCCCGCCGGGCTCCGTCCCATCCCTCGCCACCCCAAGCATCACCCGCCGCTCTCCCCAGATCAACGACGAGCTCAACCACCAGTTCGAGGCCGTGTGCGAGTCCGTTTTCGGCGAGGTGGAGTCGCAGGCGGTGGAGGCGCTGGATCTGCCCGGCTGCTTCCGCATGCGGAGCCACAGCTACCTGCGGGCCATCCAGGCGGGCTGCTCCCAGGACGACGACTGCCTCTCGCTCTTCTCCATGTCGGCCCCCCCGGGGCCGCCCATCACCAGCAGCATCCTGAAGCCCAGCACCTGTGAGTCCTGGGGGTGGCAGGGCACCGCAGCGCGAGGGTCCCCGCGTCTCCCCAACCTGCTCGCCCCAGGGCTGCTGCTCCCCTTTTGCCCCCCGTGCAGCCCCCGGCATGGGGTGCGAGCACCCTGCTCACGGCTCAGCCCCTCATTTGGGGTCTGCTGTGTGTCCCCAGCACCCATCTGCTGTCCTTCACCCTTCTTCTTTCCCCTTTCTTTCTGCATGCTGCGGTAATTTATCCAGCACGGGTTGGGGAAGGTTCCCATCCCTTTTTGGGGATAAGCTGGCCAAATGGCCACTTGGGGTCCCAAAATGCTGGCCCGAGCTGGTGTCTGCGTCCCGCTGGTCTGTGCCAGCCGAGGTGCAAACCCAGCCGGGCCGTGGGCCCTTCGCTGCGGGAGGAGGTGGGCGCCGCTCCCCGGGACCCTCGCTCGCGGTCGGAAATGAGAAAGTGTCTGTGTTTTCACGCGCCTTTTCATCCTGCGCCTCTCCCACAACAGCTTTCAGTTACAGAAAAGCTCCACCTCCCATCCCTCCAGGAACCAAAGCCAAGCCCCTCATCTCCGTCACGGCGCAGAGCAGCACCGAATCTGCCCACGAGAGCTACCTGCCCGGCGAGGTCACCCGCAGCCCCGCCTGGTCCAAAGACGCCGCGGCCCGCTGCAACTCGGCCGAGAGCCTGGAGAGCTCCAAGGTGACGGCCGTGTCCCTCGACCTGCCGCCCGTCCAGCCCCGCGCCGCCCCCAAACCCTCCACGCTCATCATCAAGGCCATCCCCGGCCGGGAGGAGCTGCGGAGCTTGGCTCGGCAGAGGAAGTGGCGTCCCTCCATCGGCGTCCAGGTGGGCTTCGCTCCTCTCTCCAGGTTTGAGCCCCTTGTCCCAAGTGTGCCCAAGCCGTGCGGGTGATGCTGAGCGGCTGCTGCACCTCCCCTGGCTGCTGGTGGCCCCACGGTGGCCCTAACGCCACCCTTGTGCCCGCCAGCTCGCCCTTGCTCACCCAAGGGTGCATCCTTCTCCTCCTGGTGCTGCACACCGAAGTGCCCGAGGTGTGGGGCTGCCCTCCTGCTCATTTTCCCTCTGTCCCCGGCAGGTTGAGGCCATCTCCGACTCGGACACGGAGAGTCGGAGCCAGAGGGAATTCCACTCCATCGGGGTGCAGGTGGAGGAAGACAAAAGGTACCGAGGGGCCAGGCCGTGCCGTGCCCCGAGCACTGTGCCAAACCCTGCCAAGCTCTCCTGGCCGTGGCTTTCCCCAGTTACAAAGCTTTGTGACTTTTTTTTTCCCCAGTTACAAAGCTTTGTGTCCCCCCGGTTCCTGCCCACAGCATCTTCTCCCTCTCTCCTCCCGGCTGATGCCCCCGGGGCTCAGCACTGTCCCCATCCCAGGCAGGATCTGTCCTTCGCACTCACACCCCATTGCTGCAAAGGGACAGCCCGGGGAAGGGGCTCTCCTGCTCCCACAGTGTGCTGGGGGCTCCTTTGCTGGGGTTCAGCCCTGGGCTTGGAACCCAGGTGAAATCTCTGCGTTTTTCTGCAAAAAAAAATGTGATTTTTTTGCCCGGGGTGGGAGTGCTGTGAGCCTCACAGCCTGTGAACCTGCACAGCCCGCAGGAAGCCAGCTCTGGGTCCGTGCCCACCCACCCCGCTGCATGCTCCTCGGCATCCTCCAGCACCGTCCAGCACTGGTAGCCATGGAAACGGGCTAAGAGCACAGGAAATGAGGGCCTGGCAAGATGCAGCCGCTCAGGGCTGTCCCCGCAGATAGCGTGCATCCCCAGCCCCACCTGCGAGCCGCCCTCACCCCACACACACCCATGATGGCACTAACGGGGGGACAGGGGTAGCAGGAACATCCTGGCCGGCTCGGGACCCTCGGAATCCTTGGTGTATGCACCCAAAGGGTCCCCACGCGCCCTCTTTCCCCCCAGGCGAGCCCGTTTCAAGCGCTCCAACAGCGTGACGGCGGGCGTGCAGGCGGACCTGGAGCTGGAGGGTTTCGCCGGCCTGGCCGTGGCCACCGAGGACAAAGCCCTGCAGTTCGGGCGCCCCTTCCAGCGGCACTCCTCGGAGCCCGAATCCGGCCGGCAGTATGCGGTGTACAAGACGGTGCACACGCAGGGCCAGTGGGCGTACCGGGAGGACTACCAGATGCAGTACGACGCGGTGGAGGTGCCCCGCCGCGACGCCTGGGTGGAGCGGGGCTCCCGCAGCCTCCCCGACTCCGGCCGTGCCTCCCCGTGCCACCGCGACGGCGAGTGGTTCATCAAACTGCTGCAGGCCGAGGTGGAGAAGATGGAGGGCTGGTGCCAGCAGATGGAGCGGGAGGCTGAGGACTACGACCTGCCGGAGGAGAGTGAGTGGGGCTGTTTATGGGGTCGGGGTCCCCTAGGGCTGTTTTGGCACGGTTCTCACCTGTAGAGCAGCTTGGGGCACCCCCCCTGTGATGCCACTTGGCTGAAGAGGTTGGGGTCAGGATTTGGGGACCCCAAATGATGGAACAGGGTCCTTGCCAAGCGATGGGGAAGGGATGCTCATGTCCCCGTGGGAGAACTGACCGTCTGCTTTCTCCTGTGCCCTGCCTTAGTCCTGGAGAAGATCCGGAGCGCCGTGGGCAGCGCCCAGCTCCTCATGTCCCAGAAGGTGCAGCAGTTCTACCGACTCTGCCAGCAGAACATGGTGAGTGCCTGTCCACCTTCCTGGGGCAGGCTGAGGCTCAGCCTGGTGGGCTGGGGGGCAGCAGAGCCGATGCTCTGTGGGATGACGTGGCCCCTTTTGTCCCCGCAGGATCCCAACGCCTTCCCAGTGCCCACCTTCCAAGACCTGGCTGGCTTCTGGGACCTGCTGCAGCTCTCCATCGAGGACGTCAGCATGAAGTTCGCGGAGCTCCAGCAGCTCAAGGCCAACGGGTGGAAGATCATCGAGCCCAAGGTAAGGGCAGGGGGGCACGGGGCTGGTGCTGCTGCGCGTCCCTCCCTTCTCCTTCCCCCAACACATCTGTGGCCAAAAAGCTGCTGCCGCCAGCAGAAAGCACCAGCGGGTGCTTTCAGCAACCACTTGAAAAACAAAGAACAGGAAAAAAAACGAGGCCATTCCTCGTTGCAGCGATGTTGCAGCCGGATTCTGGGCAGCGCTGCCTGCAAAGGGCCAGGCACGATCCCGTGCACGTGCACGCTGCGGGCGCGCAGCCCCGCGGAGATGTAGGAAGGGACACGCGGCCTCATCTCACCTCTCCATCACGTGCAGGGGGGGATAAAGGGGACAAAAAGCCGTCCCTGCGCCCACCCTGAGCCTTCCCCGTTGTCTGTGCAGGAGGAGAAGAAGGTGCCTCCCCCGATACCAAAGAAGCCGCCGCGCTCCAAGGTGCACCCGGTGAAGGAGCGCTCGCTGGACTCGGTGGACCGGCAGCGGCAGGAGGCTCGCAAGCGGCTCCTGGCAGCCAAACGCGCCGCCTCCTTCCGCCAAAACTCGGCCACCGAGAGCGCGGACAGCATCGAGATCTACATCCCCGAGGCGCAGACCCGGCTGTGACGGGGGGAGCCTCGGCTTTTCTACCCGGACTGGACGGCGCGTCCATCGCTCACTGTGATCGGGGGACCGCGGGGACACCCTGGGGGCAGCGCTTGGCCCACTCACAGCTTCTCTCTTTTTCTATCCTAGACGTTTCATGGATCCGACGGTGAATGAACACCAACCCGGTTCGGCCCCATCCCGTAGCCCCCCCCCCTCCCACCCCGCCCGCATGCCCCTGCCCGCCTCTGCCAGGGTCCAGGGCTCTTCCTTCCCCCCTGCCCTTTTTGGGGCCGTGTCTCAGCTCTTCTGTCCCTCGGCCCCCCTCGGTCCCTGTCCCATCCGAAGGAGAGGTGACCCCAGCCGCCAGCCCTGCTGGGTGGGAGGGGAGGGGGCTGCAGGCAGGCCCCCCCCCAGCCTCTCTGTAACTCAGTGCAATCCTGCGGCCGTGGGGACGGGGCCCCCCCGAGCCCCCCAGCCCCGTGCCCAGCCGGAGCCCCCGCTCCGCTCCCCGCCTCCTGCCCCGGTGCGTGGGGAACCCAGGGGTCCCTGACCTATACACGTATATAAATATAACCTAAGGAATAAAACAGAAACTACACACGACCAGAGCTGTGTCCTGGCGGGCGGGACGGATCAGATCAGCAGAACCCCCCCCTTCCCCGCCAGCCCCGCTCCCCTCGCATCAGCACCGGTGTCCTGCCCTATTCCCCTGTCTGTCCGTCCATCTGTCTGCCCACACATTTGGGAGCACCTCGGGGACAGGGCAGACGGCTCCCCCTCGGCTCCCTGAGCTGGTGCAGGGCGTGCGAGTGAGGTGGCAGTGTCGGGGAGACTTCCCCACGCTCACGCAGGACTCCCCCGGTGCCGTGCAGTGCCCTGGTTTGGGGACACCACAGCGGGCACGCCGGGCACTGAGCTGCCAGCCGGGGCTGGCCTCGGCGTCCCCCACACGCGGGGACAGGGCTGTCAGTGTGGGGTTGATGGAAATTCCCTGCAGGGTGCCCCCTTTCTCCCCAAGCCACCGGTGCTCAGCGGGGATGGGACACCCCAAATGGGGTTATCATGTCCCCGGTGCCCCGTGGGGACAGGGGACATCCTGGGGTACAGCCCTCATGCTCCAGCTCTGTTTCCTCCATGCACAGAGCCAGGAGATCCCCGAGAGCAGCTTCCCGGGGGGGGAATTCAGGGATGCTGCTGCATCTGTCCCCATCTCTGGGCACGTTCGTGGTGTCCCCACCCCGAGCACAGCCCGCAGAGGGCAGGGACGCGGTGTATCCATGCTGCCAGCCCTTGGAGAGCAGCTGCCAAGGGGCACGGCCCCCGCTGCCTGCTCCCAAAGCCTCTGCCCCAAAAGGACGCCTGCCTGCACTGTGACCCCTTCAAGGGCTGCCCCCCCCGAGCCCCCTTCTCCCCTTCTGGTGGGTGGCAGGAGGGGAGGATGCCACCCACGCCAGCACCCTGCCCACGAGCTCCCAAGGGTGCCGGGCACCTCCCCAAACCCGTGGCCATCCTTGGCCTGGGGCAACCCCACAGGATTTTGGGGTGGGTGAGGCTCAGCTTGTGCCCCCCACCCTGCAGCGGGGTGGGGTGTGGGTGGCTCGGAGGCAGGGCGCTGCTTTTGGGGGGGCTGCTTTGTACCCTGGGGGGAAGACGGTGCTAAAGCCCCAGGTGTCACTTACTGGGGGGGGGACAGGGGACACAGAAGCCACATCAAGGGCGGTAGAAGCCAGGCTGCAGCTTGCAAGGGACACGCTGGTGACAAAAAGGGGGGGGTCTACCCCGGGACGGAGCCCCCCTCAACCCTCCACGCCGTAGCTTTTAGCGATGTGCCTGCAAAGGGACGCCCCCGAGCCCCCCCGAGCCTCCCCCCGGCCCTGCCAGCACTGTACAGTGACCGTGACACGTGGCTCCGTTTTTATTGTAACAAAACCGCCGGAATTAATAAAAGACCACTTTGGTTACTCCGGGGCCAGCGGCCACCTTCCCCGCGGGGATGTGGCTGGTGCCCGGCTCGCCTTTCCCCCGTCTGTGTGCCCGTTGTGGCTGTGGGATGGCTGTGGGGGGGGGTGGCTGTGGGGTGGGAGAGGGGTCTGTAGGGTGCGAGAGGGGTCCATAAGGTGTGAGACGGGTCTGTGGGGTGGGAGGGGGGTCCATGGAGTGGGAGAGTGGTCTGTGGGGTGCAAGAGGGGTCTGTGGGGAAAGAGAGGGGTCCATGGAGTGGGAGAGGGGTTTGTGGAGCGCAAGAAGGGTCTGTGGTGAAGAAAAGGGGTCCATGGGGTGGGAGAAGGGTCGTTGGAGCAAGAGAGGGGTTTGTGGGGTGGGAGAAGGGTCTGTGGAGAATGAGAGGGGTCTGCAAGGTGTGAGAGGGGTCTGTGGGATGTGAGAGGGGTCTGTAGGGAAGGAGTCCACGGAAAGGGAGAGGGGCCTTTAGGGTGGGAGAAGGGTTTGATGGGTATGAGAGGGGTCTGTGGGGTGGGAGAGGGGTTTGTGGGTTACTAGAGGTGTCTGTAGGGTGTGAGAGGTGCCCACAGTGTGGAAGAGCAGCCCGCGGGTCACGATTAGGGTCTGCGGGCTGCGAGCCGGGCTCTGCCTGAGGCACGAGCAGATCCCCCTGAGCTTGTGGGACCAGCACAGCGCTGCCCCCGAGCCTCCTTTAACACATCTCCCCTCACGGGCCGGCCATGGCGACCCCCTAAAACCTCCCCTCAGCCCTTCCCGGCCCTCCCCGGCCGCTCCTCCAGAGCCGCGGCTCCTCGGGAGGCCGCCGGGGGGCAGCACGGCCCCGCCGGGCCCCGCTCCTCCGGCAGCGGAAGGGGAGGTGGCGGCGGCCGGGCCCTGCTGAGAAGGGCCCCGGTCCCGGTTGCCCGACCCCGGGGGACACCGTTTGGGGGGGTCCCGGTGGTCGTTGGGTCGCGATCGGGTCCGGTTGGGGCTCGGTGCGGTTCTAAACGGGAGCCCCCCGGGAGGTGGTGTCCAAAGAGGGGGGTGGTGGTGGTGGTGGGGGGGTGGGTAGCGCCGTGGTGGTTTTGGGTTTATTTTGGGGGGGGTTCGGTGGGGAGCTTCGTGTCCGTGGTGCCAGGCGCCGTGCCCCGTGGCCGTGTCGCCATGTGGTCCGTGCTGTGGACGGCCCTGCGCACCCACGCGCCCTCCGTCACCTTCCCGGTGGCTTTCGTGGTGGGGGCCGTGGGTTACCACCTCGAGCGGCTCCTCCGCGGCCGCCCCCCGCCGCCCCCCGAGGAAGAGGAGAAGAGCATCGCCGAGCGGCGCGAGGACCGCAAGCTGCAGGAGATCGCCGGCCAGGACCTCACCAAGGTGGTGAGCCTCAAGGACAAGCTGGAGTTCGCCCCCCGGGCGGTGCTCAACAGGAACCGACCCGAGAAGAGTTAACGGAGGTGTTCGTCCCCACCGTGGGGGGCTTGCTGAGGACCCCCGGCTGGATGGGGGACGCGTCCCTCAAGTGTGGTGCTTGGGGGGTTTCTCTGTCACCTGCACAGCTTCCACCGGCCCCCCTGCACCTGCACTTCAGCCCCCACCGCTGCATTTCACCCTCCCTGGGCTCTTCGGTGGGCTTGGGGTCTGCCAGACCCCCATCCCACATCGCCTGCAGGGATGGGGGGGATGCTTTGGAGGTGTGGAGCCCGGCAGCCCTCGGCCTGGCTTGGTCCCTGATGCACGAAACCCTCCTGGCCTGGTTCCACCCACGTCGCTTTTGGTTCGGTTTCTTCGTGGGCATGAAAATAGAAGGGAATTGCTCTCAGAAGGAGACTTGGACCTGAGTGACGTGGGGTCGGGGGCGGACTATGGGGGGCGAGGAGGGCCTGCCGTCCTGCCTCCAGCTCTCCGTGCTCTTTGTGAACCCAGACTGGCTTGCTAGAGACCGCGGCACCGAGCTGTCACCACGAGCTTGAGCATTGAAGGAGATCTGGGAGCTCTTCGCAGGACTTTGCAGCAGGAAAGGGGGCCAGGGGAGGTGGGCGTCCTGGCGCTGCACCCGACGTGAAGCTCAGATGTGTGGAGGACGAGAAGCTCCCTTGCCCTGTACTTAGCCAGATTAAACTTCTGTGAGTCCTGGGCCTCTGTGTCTTCTTCTGCATCGCCACCAGGCCAAAACCCTGCCTCAGATCCCGGTGTTTTCAGAAAACCCCCTTCTATAAAGAGATGTCCTGGCTGTAGCTGGGCTGTGCCTGGCACAGCCAGGGAGGGGTGGTGGGCAGGAAGGAGGGGAGGGCACCAAAATACCAACCCACGCTGCTGCTGTGCCTCCCTCCTGGCTCCCCCGGTCACGTCTCTGCTTCCCCTCAGCCTCCTTATCTAGACCAGAAGGGTGGTGGCAGCGCTGGGTGGGGGCCCGAGGGACAAGGGGGAGGAACGTGCTGTGCTGGGGAGCGAGCACTGGGGACCTGCAGCCAGCACTGGGCTGGCAGTGTCCCCTCGAGCCTCGGGAGCCTTCCCAGCACGGTGCCACCAAGCCCCCGTGCTGCCCCTCCGTGCTGCAGTGTGCCGGGCCCTCGATGAGGTTATCGCTCCCTCCCGGCTTTGTTTTTTCCCTGGTCCCGCAGCGAGGCCTCGCTCGCTGCCCCAGCCTGGCCTTCCCCTCCCGAGGCCGATAAATCTGTTGTGTCTCGCGCAAAGCCCTGATGTCAGCAGCCAGTTCAGCGTTTTGCCGTGCTCCGGCCTGCCCCGCTGACAGCTTTACTGCCTGCGCTCCCCGGCTGTTTACCTCCGGACCCGCTCTCCTCGGGGCTGGCTCGCTGCCCCCTGGCCGAGCACGCCACCAGGAACTTGTGGCCGGAGCTGTTTGCGAGGGAGCTGAGGCAGAGCCAGGAGGAGCTGGGTGTCTGCTGCCTGGTTGACAAGTGCTCGGTGCTACCCGGACCAGAAGGTGCAGGAGGATTTGGGGCTGCCCCAAACCTGCCCCGTGCCCTGCTGCCACCCCGTTCTGGGGTTCAAATGCATCGCTGTCCCTTCACTCAGCAGCCCCTGGCCTCTGCATTTCCCAGCCCTGCTGGGGTGATGCTGGGCCCTGCTGCGCTCAGGGGTGGGAACGGTCCCCTCGCCCCCCTCCCAGCTGGGACCAGCTCGGAAACTTCTTCCGAAATCCCTTTGTTCACCCCGCGACAGCGTGGCTCCCTCGGCTGTTTATAGCCGATTGATCTGCCCGTTCTCAGGCTCGGCTCCGCAGGGCACAATCGAGCTTTGTTGGGGCCTCGCTGGCCCATTTCCTTTCCCGAGCCCACTCAGCTCGCTGAAACAATGCTGGGAGAGGACGGGGCCCCCCCAACAGCGGCTCTGCAGGTACCGAGGACCCCGGCTGAACAGCCCCAATCTCTGCTGCTCCCTGCGCCCACCGTGCCGCCTTGCCAGTGCTTCCACATTTTCAGCTGGTTTCTGCAGTGGGGACGAGCCACAGCCTCCCCGTAGGTGCTGGGGCTTCCCCGAGAGCAGCCGCGGTTTGGGAAGGTGCCCCAGCTCTCCTAAATTCTCGGTACCGCACACCCACCCTTCCTCCCATTGAATCCCAACAATGTGCTGCCCGGGAAGCGCTCGCTGGACAAGAATAGGAGCCGGCGAGCACCGAGGGACGGGGCAGGCAGACACAGGGGCTCTCTAGGAGCGAGAGGAAGCGTTGTTGAATAAACCATTACGGCAAAAGTTGGCCACGGGAGCTCGTGCACAGCCGCTCACGTGCAAGGCGCTGCTGTGGACCAGGGGCTGGAGCTTTGCGGGAGGATGCTGTGTTGTCAGCAGCCCAGGAGTTGGAATTCAGGGAGTTGTGTGGCAGCAGCCTGGCTGCCAAAATACCACCGCCAAAATAGCCAGCAGCTGCCAGGATACCACGTACCCGGCAGGAATGGCACCGGCTGGTTTGGGGCTCCCTGTCCCTGCCTGGTCCACATTTTCCTCCCCATCAGCTCCGAGAGCAGCTGAGCTTGGCCAGGGCTGTGTTTGCTCCCGGGGGTCCATCGGCAGCAAGGAGCAGGTTGTGTTTTCCGGAGGCAGGATGCAGACGGGGAGCCAGGCAGCTCTCCTGCCCTCCCCACGCTGCTCCCCAGCTGTGTGTGCAGGCAGAGGGGGGAGAAAGGGGACCCCAGAGCCCCCCCCCCCAGCTGCTCGGCAGGGTTCAACACCTGGGCAGCCGCAGCGGATGTCCGCTTAGATCAGCGCGGGGATGCGCCAGCTGCACGGGGCTGGGGATGCCGTGACCGTGCGGTGGCACGGGGGGTGCTCAGCACCTCGCTCCCCGTCCAGCAAGGCCCTGAGCGAGCCGTGTGGCTTTGTGGGATGAGACAGGACAAGAGGGAGCCCTCAGGGACTCTCACTGCTGTGTCCCGTCCTGGAGCAGCACTGTCACCCCAGGGCACCCGGGACGTGCCGGCAGCCCCGAGATTCAGAGGTGTGCTCTCCCCAGGGGCATTGGCTAGCAAATGGCTTGTCCCTCCCCGGCGTGTCCCTGCAGCCCCTGGGGACGGCTGCTCTCTGTCCCAGTAAGCCCAGGCTGTGTTCCCAGGCTCTGTTTTTGTCCTTTCCCAGCATCCCAGCTCGCTGCAGGGCCCACGGTCCCACAAATCGCCACTGCCGGCTCTTTTCTTACAGCCAGCAAAAGCTCTGAAGTGCTTTTGGAGAGGCGCAGCTCTGGTTTAAATCAAGCTGCCTCCCCAGAGCCCTGGCCTGGGACAGCTCTGGTGGACACAACCCTCTCTGTGTCACCTCTTTGTGTGTCCACAGCTCGGGGCTGGATCCCAGATCCCATCCTGGGGTGGGCACAGGGTCTGGGTGCTGCCAGCCGTGCTGGTGCTGCTGTTTGAGCACCAGGAGGTGGCCAGAGGGAAGGGACAATGTCAGGATGCCTGAACTCGCTGGGGCTGTCGAATGCATTTCCTCTCGCCCGCGGTTCTCACACGGGGCGAGGGGGCCGCATTGTCTGCCGTGCCCATGCGTGGAGGGCTAAATTTAGCCCCGCGCCGGGGAAAGGAAGGGAGTGGGTCTGGGGGCTGCTTTGCTTTCATTGTGCATTGTTGGTGGCGGGGCCGACAAGGGCAGGATGGTGCCCGGCTTTGGTGCTGCCTCCGTGGTGGGCGCTGGGGCTCCGGGGTGCTGCAGGAGGGTGCTCCCAGCTGAGCTAAGCTGAGCTGAGCCCCCACTGAGCACCCCCGAGGCCCGATTGCTCCTGCCCTGACCATCTCCAGGTCCCCATGGGCCGGGGGTCCTGTGCTGTGGCCCCAGTTGGCATCACCTTGCCCAGCCTCTGCCCTTCCTCCCTTCCCAGCTGCAATTTTGCTCCCGCCGCCGCCGCTCTTCCTGTGAGCAAGTCGGATTTAGAAGCTTGATCTTTTCTCTATGCTGGGAAAGCTTAAAAATAAACTCCTTGGTGCTCAGCCAGCTCCTCAGGCAGATCCTTGTAGCGGGACGTGCTGCGGCAGCCCTCACACTGCTCCTCTCCCCGGTCTGAGGCTGGGCTGTGCGGGGAAACCCAGCCTGGCTCCAAGCAGAGGGCAGGACGCTCCCTGCAAACCCGTGCTCCTGGGGCTGTCACAGGTACAGTGCTTCTGGGGGCTGGGGCTGGCATTGGAGCAATGGCCCCAGCAGGAACTGGGGTCCCCAGAGCTGGAAAGCTGCCCCTAAATTATTCCTGGATTAGGAGGTGCTCTGAGTGGCCACCCAAAACCTGCCAGCACGGCACTGGGAGGTGCGTGGCCACGTGCCCAAGGGATACCCATGTCTGCGCACCCCGAGCTTCAGGTTGTTGGAGGTCAGTTCAGGTGCACGTCCCGCTGCCAGTCCCCTCTCCCCCTGTCTCCTGTCCTTGAGCACCTCACATCGCTCTCTGGGCACTCACTTTTCTTTCAGTGTGTGCAGAAACAGCCCCACGCTGCTGCCTGCGCCCATGGAGCAAAGCGTGCACGTCGGGCACGGCACGGGCAGGTCTTCCTCTGTTAGTTTTTGGGTTTGCTCTTCTGAAAATCCCTCCAGCCTCGGATTCGGATAAACCCCCAGGCTCCTAGGTGAGGGTACAAAGGCAGCTTGGAGAAACCAACACCCATCCTAGTGGCAGCAGCCCCAGGGGAGGTGCTGGGTGCGAGCACCCTAAAAAAGCGGCCACACCAGGGGTGCCCACGGGGAGCTGCTCACCCACTGCCCCCCACCTGCCCTTACCCCTGCAGGGCTCAGCATCATGGCACGGGGCCGGGCTTTGGGCCAGCGAGTGCAGTTCCCAGAAAGGGACCGGAGGAGCCTGTTTACTCAGGAGGCAGCGCGGAGGTGTGAGAAAGGCCGCGCGCGTCCGTCCCGCCGCTATCTGTCCCCGGGCTCTGTGAAAGGGCTCCTCCGGGCCAGCCAGCGCTCTTATCAGCTCCAAACTTTTATTTGCCTTAGGGCCGCCTGCCCACCTTCGGGGGGGTCTCGTGCCTACCCCGGCCCCGTGGCCGCCCCGGCCCCGCGGTGCAGGTGAGCCCTGGCTGTTGTTGTTGGCGTGCGCCGAGGGCAGGTCCCGGCGGCGCGGGGTCACCGCGGCTGCCCCCGTCCCAACACGGGAACAATAGCGGCGTGCGGGGCCGTGTTGTTGCAGCCCCCACGGCCAGGCACGAGCTGCCCTGCTGGCTGCTGCCTCCAGGCAAGGGGGCTCGCGGCCGTCTTGTTTTCCACCTTGCGGGGTTGTTTGGAAAAGCGAGCTGCGCTCCCGGTGCCAACAAAAATATCAGCCCGGGACAGGCGAGGGGAGAAAACAGAGGCTGCCCGGCGGGTAAACAGGCTGCGGGGCTGCAGCACGGCTGCGCCGTTACCTTTCACACTGGCATTTCCTCCCTGCTGAGCACGGGGAGCTGTGGGGTTTCGTGACTCTGCTGATGCCTGGTGGGAGCCAGCCCAGGGGGTCCCCATATGGGAAGGTCCCCATTTGGGGGTCTGCCCTGGTGTCGGGATGGAGGGTGCAGGGAGAAGCGTGCCTAGGATTTTGGCACCCCATGGATGGGGTTTTGGCACCCTCTGGGGATGTGCCCCCATCCCAGTGTGGGGTGGGAAGCCAGGGAGAGGCTTGGGCACAGCCCCAGCTGGGCGCAGCAGGGCAGGGTGCCTCCCTCTCTGCTTCCTCTGGTGGCCGATGGCAGCGATATCTCCCCGTATCACCCATATTTCATTTACTCCAGGGTATTTTTAGTCTGTCCCACCCTCTCTGAAGAGGCCCTCAGCAGAAAGCAGGCTCTGCCCTGGGCTTACTTGGCCAGGGAAACTAAACACAGCCCCAGCGCACGTTGCGTGCCTTTATCTGCAGCTCATTTCCACCTATTATTCAGCAGCCCCGCAGCCTCAGCGAGGTTTATCTGCAGCAGAGCTGGGGCAGGGGGGCGAGAGGCCTTTGCTATGGGGTTAAGCTCCGCATTGGGCCACCCAAAACCCTTCTGCTTCACCCAGAACCTGCACTGCCCCGTGATAAACCACACAGAGGCTCAGGGTGATGTAGCAGAGAGGTTTTGGCTCTCAGTGATGAGAAATCAGCAGAGCTCACCTGGCACATCCTCACCCCCATCCCGTTATCCTGGGGACAGCAGCATCCCTGCCCCAGCCACCAAGCACAGGCACAGCACTCCCCAGGTTTTCATTCATCCAACTTTATTCAGCAAAACGTAACACTCCGAGCCGGGCAGGAGGGGGGAAAAAGGAAAGAGAACAGAGGAGCGATGCCCACATCCTGCACTCACGTCCTAGTCCTGAGCACCAGGAGGGGCAGGAGCCCGCAGCACCTGCTCGTGTCACAGCTTTGTCAGGCTGGGAGAGCCGGGACAAGCGCTCAGCCCCTCTGCCCCCGCCAGCCCACAGCAGGAGATGACTAGTGCAAAGTAATTAAAACAGGAACCCCCCCCAAAGCAGCGACTGCCAGGCTAATTATTCCTCCCCCAGTTCCACCGGGCTGGACGCGGCTCCCCTGCACCCGTCAGGCAGAAAGCTCCACGCTGGGGCCAGCGGGTTAAAAATAACTTAGAGACATCACGTGGGAAAGGGTCCGGGGACAGGACACGGGGGGGGGTTCACGCTCCTGGGGTGCACAGAGTGAAAACACGGAGCTGCACGGGGTTAATCCCACCGAGGTCCATGGGGACGGGGACAGCTCCTGCAGCAAAACCCCCCCACAAGGCACTGGCAGCTCCAGATTTCTGCCAGGGGTCACAGGAAGAGGACACGGCTGACGGCCAGCACGAGCGGCTTCCCACGGCTGTGCACTCACTCCCGCACTGGCAGGGGGTCCGTCGAGTCCCACGGGGCAGTTTAGGGGCAGGAGACCCCAAGAAACAGCCCTGGGGGCAGCCCGTGGCCCCCATCTCATCCCATCCCCAGGGATTTGCTCCCTTTCCCACGGCAGGAGCTGGCCCCTCCACCCGGGACGCGCCGTCCCAGCACAGCCCGAAAATTTCCGCGTGGTTTCCTTCCTCGCAGCCTACATGGGGAAAACAGAGAGCAGAGGCTCCGCTCCGGGGCCGGGGAGCACCCGGCTGAGTTCGTGAGCATCAGGTCCCAAAGGTGGGCAGCCATATCCTCCGGAGCAGGGCTCAGCTGGGGGAAAACGGGTGGTCCCCAGCCCGCCGGGGCCAGCCCGGCACTACACGTACTGCTTTTTGGAGGCTGAGCTCCCGGGCCGGCTGCACAGCTTCTCCTCCAGGGCTGGGGCTTCGGGAATTTTGGGGACGTAGGGGTCCGAGAGGGGCCTGGGGCCGCCGAGAGCCAGGTTCTCCTCGTTGTGGAAGTTGGCCCAGTTCTGCTCGCTGGAGAGCTTGTTGTAGGCCTGGAAGGGCGGCGTGTGGCTGTCGGCCACGGGCAGGAATGGGTAGTGCTTGGGTGGGTACGGACCCGACACCAGGTCGTCGGCAAAGGTGTCCCGGCTGGGGCCGGCCGGCGCCGAAACCTTCTTGATGGTGCTGAAGAGGTGCTTGCAGCACAGGTGGAAGAGCTCCAGGAGGTTGAGGACCAAGGAGATCAGGCCCATCACCAGCATGAAGATGATGAAGATGCTCTTCTCGGTGGGGCGGGAGATGAAGCAGTCGACCTGGTGCGGGCAGGGGTCCCTCTTGCACACGTAGCGGGGCACCATGGAGAAGCCGTAGAGGTACCACTGCCCCACAAGGAAGCCGGCCTCGAAAATGCTCTTGCAGATGACGCTGACGATGTACGTCCACATCAGCGCCCCTTGGATCTTGAGCCGCCCGTCCTCGGTCACGTAGATCTTGGACATCTTCTTCTCCACGGCTGCCAGAGCCTGCTCGATTTTCGGGTCCTTGCTGTGGATTGCCCGCAGCTCGCTCTCCTGCTGCTTCAGCTTCTCCTCCTTTCGGGACAGATAAACGACGTGGCCGAGGTAGATGAGGGTCGGGGTGCTGACGAAGAGGAATTGGAGCACCCAGTAGCGGATGTGGGAGATGGGGAAGGCTTTGTCGTAGCAGACGTTGGTGCAGCCGGGCTGCTTGGTGTTACACACGAAATCCGACTGCTCGTCCCCCCACACGGACTCGCCGGCCAAGCCCAGGATGAGGATGCGGAAGATGAAGAGCACGGTGAGCCAGATCTTCCCGATCACCGTCGAGTGCTCCTGGACTTGGTCCAGCAGCTTCTCCAGGAACCCCCAGTCACCCATCTTCTAGGGAGCCTCGTGCTTCTGGCGGAAGAAGGGACAGAAGAGGGAAAAAAAAAAGTTAAAAATCCCCTTTTTCACACTGGGCAGCTCAGGCTGCACAAACCCAAAGCTTTCTTGGGATCCTGGGACACAGCCACTCCTCAGTGTCCCGGCCAGCCCACTACAGAGCATCCCACACGGGGCACACCACAGGGAGGAGCCCAGTAGGATTTCTCCTCCCAGGAGGGGCACTGGGACACCTCCACGGGGCTGCACCAGCCCTGGTGTCCCTAATCTCACCTCCCCCTGCTGCACAAGGGACCAGGGGATCCCTCGCTGCCCTACAGCCTTCTGCTAAAAGCCAGAAAGCAGCACAGCTGTAGGGTCAGGAACACGAACCTCTGGGGTACAGCAGCCACCCCACCACCCAGGGGGCTGCCCCCCAGACCTAGGGAACAGCCCCCAGCCAGCTCCCTTTCTATGGGGCGATGCACCCCAGCCCCAAATCGCTCCCCCCATACCCACCAGCCCGAACACCCCAAAACCACTCACCGTACACGGACCCAACCCCGTTCTGGGACCCCCGGTTGTCCCAGTGTCACCCCCGGCCACCAGCCAGCCCGTCCCGCATCGCCCCACAGGAGCCCAGCCCTACAGCCCAGCTGGGAGAGAGGAAGAGGCCCCAGCGCTGACTCCTAATTAACCCCTGCCAATTAAGCACCCAGAGGTGCCAGCTGGGCAGTTAAAGTGACATCCCCCCGGGTGGCAAGAAGAGGAAGCCAAGCAGAAAAGGGGCTGCAAGCAGAGAGGGGGTGACCCCAGACCCCAAAGCAGGGAGCGGGTGGGAAGGGAAGGGTGACCCTAAATGGGGTGCAGTGCCCGGGGAGGGGGTCGGGGGCTCGGGGGGGGGTCGCTCACCCACGTACGCCCCAGGCACCCACCCGCTCACCCTCGCAGCTCCGCGCTCGTCCCGCCTGTCCCGGGACCGGGCGGTTGTGGCCGTGTAGGGCCGGGGGGGGACCGGGGGGAGCCGGAGGAGGAGCACGGGCAGGAAACCGGGGGCCGGGGCTTAGCGCAGAGCCGCAGGTGTGGGCAGCGGGGCCGGGACGGGGGAGCAGGATTTTTTTTTTGGGGGGGGGGGGACCGCCAGCACCTCCCTGGGGGGCTTCAGGGGGGAGAAGAGGTTGGGGGGGGAGCGAAAACCTCCCCGTGGTCGTGGAGAGCCAAAATCTGAGGGGGGCAAAGCGGGGGTCCGGCTGTCTCAGCGGGGGTAGGGGGAGAGGTGGGCGGTGGGATCGGCCGTGCCAGGGTGTCCCCAGCCCCGTTGTGCCCCCAAAATCCTGGGGGGGGGGAGCGGGGAGGGCGAGTGCCCTGTGCCCGGCTGGGCTCTGAGCATCCCCCCGGGGGCAGCACCGGGAGGCGGCGGAGGGCGCAGGGCGCGGGGCCGGGGGACCCCTGGGGATGCTCAAACTCAGGGGGTGTCCGGGGGGGGGGGCCGTGTCCGAGGGATTTGGCTCCGTGGGGCACTGGGGCCGTGCTCTGCGTGGGCACTGGGTGGTGCTGGAGCCACGCCGCAGCTCCAGCCCCGAGGTTCAGCGAGCTCCTGCCTGGTGCTGAGCAAACCCAGGGAGGGTGCACGGGTTTTAGGCAAAGGTTGGGCTCGATGGAGGATTTGGGATGGGGCATCCAGGGTGCGGAGTGGGGCTGGAGCTGGGGGATGTGGTGGCACCGGTGTGGGGATGGGGACGGCGGGTGGCCGGGGAGCCCCTGGGGTGGCAGCGGGGACTTTGTTCTGAGCAAGGGGACCCGAGTGGGGCTGGCATGGAGCCTCTGCTTCAGGAAAGCAGCGAGTGGAAGCTGGAATTTTATGCACTGATTGATGTCCTGTGGGTCTGGGGACCCCATTTGTGCCCCCTCAGTAGCAGCGATGGGCTGGCGCGGTCACCACAGGCTGCACGGGGCCAGCCAGAGGTGGCAGGATTTGGGCTTGGGCAATGCCAGCGGAAACTAGGCCAGGGAGCTGCTGCGGGACGTGGCATTTCCTCCTGCAGACAGGTCTGAGCAGAGGGCGGTGGAGCAGGAACAGCGTCGTTACGTTTAATAGAACATAATTGCCCTGCCTCGGGTAACACCCACGTGCTGCCCCGTGGCACTGGGGTGCTTTGAAGCCCAGCCAGCCCGCCAGGTTTACCGCTAACCCCTTCCCACTGCCCCTGCTGTGACGTGTCCCTGCTTGGCTCCTGTCCCCGGGGACGCTCCGCACCCTGCCAGCCCCCAGTGGGAGGAAATGATCCCCTCTGGTTGCTCCAGAACCACCGAGGAAATGGAGCTGCCCCCACCTCTGGGTGCACCGGCTCCCACGTTGCTTTACCCACCGGCAGGACCGTGCCCGGCACGTGCTTCAGCCACGCCAGCCGCAGTGAGGACACCCCAAAACAGACCCCACAACTGGTTCCTGTGCCTCCCAGTCACACACCCCACGCCATCCATTCTCCCAGAGCACCCATCCTCTGGTGCTGGGCGCCCCGTGCCCAAGGCTGGCACCGCAGGTGCAAAAAGTGACACAGCATCGAGCAGCCTGTGCTGGGGGCACTTGCCCCGTGTCCCAGCATGGAGACACGTCACCCTGCCACCAGCACAAGCCCCAGCCGTGGTGGCACACGCCACAAGACGTTTGTGGAGCTGGGGCTCAGAAACGCCAGCAGCCCCTCCGCACAGAGCTGCTTAAGGAGAGATTAAGCGCAAATCATTGCTATTTATTTTAATATTTATCGAGGTTTAGTAAATAATTGATGCTGATCCCTCCTTGATTTCCTTGGGGGCCGGCATGCAGTTCTGGTGAATTTGAGTGTAACGAGGTGTGACAAGATGAGCTGGGGGAGCAGGCGGCCACCAGGCCACCAGCCCTGGCCACGGGGAAGCTCTGCAAATCCATTTCTTCAGCCCTCACCTCTCCCCCCCTGCAACCTCCGGCACGCAGAGCAGATCCCAATGTCCACAAACAGCGTTGGATTCACACAGCTAATGCCGTGAGTGACACATCTATCGAGCCGAGGGCTGGGTACAAAGGCACCGAGGGAAGCAGCAGAGCCAGAAAAGCCACTTGGGCAGGACGTCAGCAGGGCGCTTGCATGAGCAGACAGAGGGAAGCTGCTCCTGCCCTGGTAAAGGCAAACGGGGCCGAATGAGCAGTTGGCAGCAGCCCGGAGCCCTGCCCGTCGGGGATTTCTTCGGGTGCGCCGAGAGCTCCCAGCAAGGCTCGCAGCTTCACGCTGGCAGCACGAAGGAGGCAGTGAGCGGGGACAGCCCTACTGCTGCTGAAGGACGCAGGCTCTGGCCGTGGAGCTGAGCCCAGGGTTTTCTTGGTTTCTTGGTACAAAAAAAAAGGAGGATGGATGGAACAGCTCTTGGGACTGTGTGTATGCAAGGCACAGCAAGCCAGGACTGTCACCATGGGAAGACCCAAGAGAAGCTCTTGGACACGGGAGCCCCCGGCTGCTCCCCACTGCTGGCCCCAGTCTCCTGTGTCCTCCCAGTGCAAAGTCTTCGTCCCCACTGGGGACAGCTTGGGGGTTGTTTTTTGGAGCTTGTGGCCCGTGTCCATGTGTCGGCGTGGTATCCGAGCCCTGCAGCACTGCTGTGTGCAGCCAGCAGAGCTCAGGGGCTGCCCTCACCTTACCTGCATCTTCTCGGCACCCCATGCTCCTCTCTTGGGGAACCTTCTTGGGGTCAGTCATTTTTCAAAAATGGTCAAATCTCCAGGGTTTGGGAAATGTGTAGGCTTGAAAAACTCATGGTCCAAGGGAAGGCGAGCTGGCTGGGGCAGGGGAGATCAGAGCTCCTCTCCTCTGTGGAAAAAACAGACACTCTCAGGTGTGCCCGAGGACAGCAGGCACCCGGCCACCACCATGCACGCCCTCGCTGCTGGGGCATCTATGGTCATGAGTCCTGCTGGTGTCTGTCCTGTCCAGTGGGTGACAGGGAACCCTTCATCCACTGCCTGTGTCACTGTGTGTCCCAGCTCCTCCTAAGCCCATCTGAGTACCTGCCCTGCGCCCCCGATGGCCTCACACCAGTCCTGTTCCCATGGGGCCACCGAGCAGGAGAGATCCCATGAACGTGCCACCCTCCCCTATAGAGCCACCAAGCTGTAAAATTTTGGTGGTGGCATTGCTGGTGGCCGCCCACAGGGCCCGTCACCCCCGGCAGACATCAGGACACTTCTCCCTCCCTCTTCCCCTTCCACGACCCCCTCAGATGGAGGTCAGGTTGGGAGCCGAGGCCCGCAGGGCTGCCACACACCTATTCTGGGACTTGTTTTCCTTCTCCTCCATCTTGAGGTGGCACTGGCAGGTGGAGGCCTTGCTGTAGCTGACGGAGCGCTTGGTGGCCTTCTTCCACTTGCGCACCCTCTGCACGACCCGCTTGAAGATGAGGTAGAAGATCTCACAGACGGTGAGGACAATGCAGATGGAGGAGGCCCCGACCATGAAATAGGTGAAGACTCTCTTCTCTGTGGGCCGAGCGATGTAGCAGTCCACGGTGTTGGGGCAGGGCTCCAGGTTGGAGCACTTGACCAGCCGCGGCAGGTCGAAGCTGTCCCACATCTTGTGCAGGAGGTAGAGGAAGAGGATCTCTATGACAAGCTTGAAGAAGAGGCTCAGCAGGTAGGTCCACCACAGCCCGCCGTGCTTCTTGCCCGTGTTGCTGTAAAGCTTGGGGCAGTTCTCCCCGTTCTTCTCCCGGTTCTTCTTCTCCCGGTCCTCCCGGTAGGCCACGTGCATGATGACCAGCAGGGAGGGACAAGTGACGAAGATGAGCTGCAGGGCCCACAGGCGGATGTGGGAGATGGGGAAGAAGTGGTCGTAGCAGACGTTGGTGCAGCCGGGCTGCCGCGTGTTGCAGTCGAAGTCCTTCTGCTCATCCCCCCAGACGCGCTCGGCTGCCACCACGTAGACCAGCACGCGGAAGACGAAGACCACGGAGAGCCAGATGCGGCCGAAGGCCGTGGAGTACTTGTTGACCCCACTGAGGAGAGCCTGCAGCGTTTTCCAATCCATGGGGACCGGCGCTGGTGGTAGCCAGGGTCAGGAACCTGGAGAAAGAGCAGCTGGAGGACACAGCAGGGCCCGGACCCTCGTAACCCCACTGATCTCCCAAATTCTCCCCCATCCATTACTGTAGATGTTGCACGACCCCACTCGTGTACTCGTGGCCGACCCCACGGTCTCATGGTGATGCTCAGATGTGACTCAAGCTCTCTGCACTTCCCTCTGATAGAGGCTTTGCTGTAAGAAATGCTCAGCCTGGTAAAGTCCCTGCCACCCGCTGACCCCGATTGCGTGTGTTGGTATAAATTGGCAACAAAATCCCCTGGAATGGGCCAGGATAAATAAGGAGAGGCCGTGCCCTGGGAGGATGACGGGGCTGTGTGTGGTGCTGGGTGTTTCAGCGGAATAAAGCCTTAAGTAGAAAGCAGCCCCGTGAGCTGGAAGATCCCTCAGGATGGGGGCAGGAGGGGACCCTGCCTTGCATTTCCAACCCCCATCCACAATGTCCTTCGCTGCACCAGCCCTGCAGAGCCTTGCCAGCCCCTGTCCTGGCTGTGGGACACCCAGACACCGAGTGATGTGGGTGATCACCCAGGGCACGTCGCTGCGTGTGCCTGAGACACATCAGAGCCCTGGTATGAAGGAGGGGAGGCTTCGGGGAGCCCCACGGGTGCCGTTAGTCACTTAGCGGGGGAAGCTCCCTGGCAGGAGAGGGGCTGAGCTGGCAGGGCTCTCCATGGGGCACAGCAGGGAGGCACAGCCCTTCCCAAGGGGATGTCAGGCTCTGACCCTGCTGATCTCAGCCCTACTCAGGCCAGTTTCCACCTGGGGGAATTGGGCTAAATGGCTGCTGCGCCCTGCTAAAGCTGAAAGCCCCAAGGGGAAGCAGCAGCAGCAGAGCTGGGGACGGCAGGACACGTGAGTTTTCTTCTCGTAGGCGATGTGCAAGGGAACCCAAGCCTGGGAGGGAGCAATGCTGCTGAAAGCGAGAGCCTACATACGTCAGCCCGGCTGTCACCCCGCTCCTGGGACAGGCAGGGGCCTGATGGCACTGCCGGCAGCCCTGAGGCTCTGTACTGGCTGAAATGGCTCCATGGCAGAGCCTGGGGCTGCCCTGGGTCCCCTGCCAGCCCTACTGGGGTCAGCCCCACTGCTGCGAGCCACGGTAGCCCCCCAAGATTGGCAACAGCCGCTGCCTGCGTGGCTGGCACAGGGGTGAGCTCAGCCCTGCAGGAGCCAGGGCTCCAGTAGAGACGCTTCCCAGTATCACCTCCCCAACATTTCCACACTCCACACCCCAAAGAAGCGCTGCCCTTGCCAACCCAGCACCCTCCAAGACGTACCTGCAAGAGAATCCGGCTCCTTCCCCGCTTACCGGGGGCTGGGGGTCAGGAACTGCCCAGCTCGGGGCATGGCTGGTGGCGCGATCACAGCCGGGTGTTTGGGGTCCCCTCGCCGCTCTCTTACATCCAGGCAGGGCTGCACAGCGTGGCACGATGTCCTGGGGCTGTGGGGAAGGATTAGAGCCTCGAGTGCTGCCCGGAGCCCGTGGGGCTGCCGAGAGCCCAGCCCTGAGGGTGTGCGTGGCCAACCTGTGCTGCTGGTGCTGGGACGCCCCGAGGAGCATGGCCTGGGGTGCACGGTGCTGTGCTGGGGGTCCTGCAGCAGGGCAGTGCTTCTGCTCATCCCTGCATACCTCAGCACCATGTCTGAGCCCCACAGAGCCTCCACCCCCAGCAGCACACAACACCGGGGTGGGGGCAAGCCCAGCCCTTCCTCCACATCAGCTGTAAGACCAGGAGCAGGGAGCTGCCACTTTCCCCTCCGCATCCAAAAGCTGCCGAGCGCAGGCTGGAGCCCGTCACCCCTGCACACCCCACGAGGACCAGAGCCCCGTTGCCAGCCCCCTAGATGGCCACCTGCAAATTCCCCAAATTCCTGGGGCTCCATGGGTGACACCGCCTGGCACCCACCCACCCAGCACCCACCCACCCAGCACCCACCTTCCCGGCTCAGCCCGGTGCCAGCTCCAGCCATGGGTCCGCAGCAAGGGGCAGGAGGGAGAGGGCAGGGAGCTGAGCCCCGCGGGGCGTGGTGCTGAGCGTTGTGCAAGCCCCACGGCTCGGCCGGCGCTGGCTGGAGGCCAGGAGGAGCAGGGGCTGCTCTCCAGGTGTGCTGGGCTCTGCCCGACGTCCTGGTTTGCCTCCCCCAGAGCCCGGCTCCCTCGGCAGCACCCAGCGCCGCTGCGTGCCTGCCCGCTGCGTCACCGCCGGGTGCTGCCCCGCGTGGGTGCAGGGCGTTGGGCCCGAAAGTGCCTGGCTTCTGCCTGGGGTGCGAATGCATCGGAGAGGGGCTCTGCATCTTTCGGTCCCCGGGGAAGGAGGCAGGATGGAGAAGCAGGGATGGGGTGGCCTTTGCTGCTCTGTAGGGTGCCGTGCCCCCTTGCATCGCTCCCCTGGGTGCATGCGCTCGGCTGTGGGTGCAGCACCATGCACAGCCCCGTGGGGCAGGGTCCCCAGAACTGCTTGTGAGGTCTTGGCATGGCTCAAAATCCCCATCTTGAGCCACCACATCACTGCATCCCCAGCCACGGCTGTAACACACCTCCCACCTGCGATCCCTTAGCATGGATAGGTTCATGTCCCCCCAAAACCTCCTCCCCGGCTATGGTAGAGGTACCTGCCCTGCGGGTACGTGGCCAGAGGGAGCAGGACTTCCTTTTGGAGCGGGGAAACCCTTTCCTGGTTGCGTGTTCTGCAGCCTCCCTGCGTGCTTGGGTCTCCTCCGCAGCGCTGAGCGTGTGTGTCGGGAGGAGACGGGTGAGTTGTTCTGCTCCTAGCACCTGGGTGAGTCTGGCAAACAGCTCCGCGGAGCTGATTGTCTGCGCACATGCACACACACGCTCGGGTTGAACAACAAAGGCAGGTCAAATCCTGCAGAGAGAGTGACAGGGCCGGATTCCTCCCCCGGTGACACCCGTGGCTCCTTCCAGGTGATGCCCCTTCCCTGGGGGCTCTGAGCACAGCGAACCCACAGCAGTCCCGCATTGAGCAGGGGGCTGGGAGCCAGCACCGGGCTCTCACCATATCCTGGCCCCAGCCGCACCCGCTGTGAGTGGGGCAACAGCAGCGGTTGCTAAGAATCACAAATTATGCAACTCTAACCTATTTTTAAAACGCTTTTGCCTTACTAATACCGAGAACATCGGTATCTCCCACCTACGGCATCCTACGGCCACCGCCCTGCTCCACGCGCTGCCGGCCGGGACCTTTCCCAAAGCCTGGCACAAACCCGAGGGCAGCGACCGGCTGCAGAGAGACCCTGCCCTGCTGACCACGACCCGTCCCATCCTTCGGGGACCTGGGACATGTCCCTAAGGGGAACTGGGGGGCTCCTAGGAGGCCAGACCTCCATGTCCAGGCAGCCAAGTGCCACCGAGCGTCCCCACTGCACCTCTCCCCACTGAGCAGCCCCATTTCACATCTCTGCCGACGACGTGGCCTGGGCAGGAATGTGGTGGCCCGGGCAGGAATGTGTTTCCTCTCATCTGCTTTTTACCTGGCCTTGTGGCTGGCCCGAGGCTCCTGCTGGCATCGCTCTGGCACGCCCCGGGCTGAGCACCCTGTGGCGATGGAGCCCCGCGGGTGCTTGATGCTCTGAGAGGTTTGCTCAGGGCACTCGTGGCAGATAAGGAGCTGCTCCCTGAGATGCCAGAGCCCTGTGACTTTTTTTTTTTTTTTTGCACCAGGAGGTCAAACAAAGCTGGAGGAGGAGGGCAGGGTGGGGAACAGGAGGCCAGGGAACCCCCCAAAAACCCCAGTGGGGTTCCAGGGCACCTCTCCCTGTCCTGTTGGCTCACTCCTGCGCCTGCACAGCCACAGCACCATGGCACCTGCCTGCAGTCCCTGTGCCAAATCTGCAGCCCTGAGCCCTTCCTTTATTTTTTCCCTCTTCTCCCAAAGGCAGAGGGGAAATGGCACTGGGGTGCTAGGTGGGAGTCTGGGGGCGCACAGCCCAGAGGGGCAGCCGCAGGCACCCATTTCCCCACTTTTCCTGGAGCAGCCAGGAACCCACCCAGCCCTGGGCACCTATCGGCAGGATCAGGAATTTGAGCTATTTTGTAGCGAGCCACAAGCCGGGGCAGGAATTTGGGGGCTGTGGCCTGAGAGACGGAAGAAGCAAGGAGCTGAGAGCCACCCAGCAGGTCTGGTGCCTTCCTGGGGCAGCCCCTGCCTCCCTCCCCCAGACCCCATAGGTCCCGGCAGCCCCTCGGCTGCAATTTGGGTATTTCAGGAGGGGCTGCATGCCCCGGGGCTCCCAGCCTGGCCGGTGATGTGCTACAGTGAGAAAGTTCAGCGCCTTTTGACACAGACAGAAGATTTCCCCCACGGCGCTTGGGTGGGGAAGGAAAACACCCCGTGTTTTGCAGCGCTCAGCCGGGTATTTGGGCGGCCCTGCTGTGAGCAAGTCTCCCATTCATGACCAGGCTTTGCCATGGTCTGAGCAGCAGGATTGCTCCTAGTCCCTGCAGGAGGGTTCCCTTCCCCTCCTTGCCCGTCGGTGCCACACGTGAACACTGAAAACCCCCAGTGACTTCCCGTGGCCTGACCTCGGGTCCTCCATAAAGGAAATAATCGAGCGGCGGAGCACGCAGCCTCCGAACGCCGTCGGAAAAAACCCTCAAGGTCTCTTTGAAAGGGTCTTGAATTTGCGAGATGGAAGCGTTCGGTTGCCTGCCAGGGCTGGGACCTGGCCCGGTTTTTGATCCGTGCCCCGGTCACATCTCCGGAGCCCCGACCTTCCCCACGGGTGCTGGGGGCGCGGGAGTCACCGGGAGCGTGGGAGCGGGTTGGCCGCTCACTCCAGCAATTTGGCCATAAATCAGACGATTTCTCCTCAATTCCCAGCAAGCAGGAGGATTTCAGACCGTGAAGAAACACGACCCTGCTGGGAAGGACGGGCTGCCCTGCCTGGCACCGCGGGGCGTGTGAGCCCCTCTGTGTCTCTGGTTCAGCTGGGGTTAGCAAAGCTTTTGTTTTAAATCTTCCCTCCCAAAAAAATCATGGGACTTCTGGGCATCCCTCCCAAGCAAAACCAGTCCCCCGGATGATGATGCAAAGAGTAGAAAACACTCAGCTTTTATTCTAACATCCCCCAGCTTATTTATCGTGCCACCAACATGGGTCCTGCCCATCGCCACGCGCTCTGCGCCCCACCTAGGTGCCACAGTCCCCAGCTCCTGCAGCGTGATCTCGGCTCCCTTTGGTGCAGAAACACACCTGAGATAACAAGATCAGTGCCTGTGCTGGTAGCCTGGCTGATGCCAGCCACTGCTGAGCCTAATTCTGGATGGCGCAAGGCACCCGGAGCTTTACAGAGCTGCCGCAACGCTTGCTCGGGGCGAGATAACGCGGCCCAGCAAGTGGCACCCGGACGGTCAGGTCTCATCTGTGATGTCTGGAAGTGGGGCAGGGGTGTTTGGAGCTGGGCTGAGCTGGATGCGTCCCATTCCTGCAGCGATTATCGCTTCCAGCTGGGGAACACCTCTGGGTTTTGCCGTTGGACGACAGCCTCGATCAGCAGCAAGTCAGCCCTGCGTGAAAACAAACAGCCCAGCCCCAGCTCTTCAAACGAGAGGCGAGGGCTCTCACACAAAGAACGGCTTCAGTCCTCTGACACTGAAGGAAAATTTTCCGGTGGATGATCCGGCAAGGAGAGAGGGCAGAGGGAAGCCAGAGATCAGAACAAATTCCCTTAAAAGAGGTGGAAGAAACCCACCTGTACTCACTGCATTCATTACCCCGAGGGTCTCCAAACTCACTGCTGTTGGTGCAAGGAGCTGCTGGGCGCTCAGGGGGTCCCAGGCTGGTGGCAGAGCCCCCCCCATGCTTCCCCACCCTGTGTGTGGCCAGGCTGGTGGCCCCCTGTGGCTCCTGGCCATGGGGGTCCCTCCACGTCCCCCCGGCACACAGGGGCTCAGCTTTGCAGAGGCAGGGGCTCGGGTGAGATCGGTTTCGGGACTCAGACAAGGCCAGGTTCAGGGGCTCGGAGGTGCTGCAAAGTGCAGGAGCTGCTATGGGGGGGCTGCGGAGCAAAGACCCGCTCTGAAGGGCCGGGTGCTGGCATCCCCCCCGTGCCTTTTCTCGGCAGCAAACACAGCGAGCACTGGGGCTTTCTGTGCACATGGCAAAAATAATAATTGCACCCTCTAAATACAGCGAAACCAGTAACAGATCGAGCTGCTTGTTCGATGTTAATGTTACTTATGAGTGCATTCGCCATGAAATTATTGTTAATTATTCATTCCAGCTAATGTTCAGTTACTGTTGATGGCCTTAGAAATTGCAGAGCAGCCTGAGTCACGGCAGAACGCGACATATTACAGCAATAAACGAGATCATATTCTGCCATTTAATGTTATTGTTTAATCAATGGCTGGGGTGTTTTTCCTCTCCTTTATTTGCCTGTTTCGCTCGGGTGTTTTTCTCTGGCTTTGCAGGAAGAGCCAGCAGCCCACAGCGGGCTCTCCCCACCCAGCTCCTTGCCCCACGCTGCCTTGCCAAGCACACACTCTTGTCCCACTTGGTCATCAAGAATTTATTAATTTTTTATAGGGACTGTGATTAGAGGGGGGTAAAGAAGCTGTCCACCTTGCTCAGTGCTGTGGCCCGCATCTGGGTCCTGGACACGAGGACGAGCCCTTTGCTGGCAGTGGGGACAATGAGTTTCAGGGGGTGACACGGTCCTTGCGCCCCTCTCGGCACAAGATCTCCCATGCAGTTTTGTGCCCCAAAAGCAGGAAAACCACCAATTTGACTGTCATGTCATAGAGACAGAAAGTTTTATTCACTGCAGGGATACACTCAGGATTGGCTATGCCAGCCCCAGCTGGGACAAGCTCAGGCTCAGCGCTCGGTGCTGGCTCCCAGCTGCCATGGAGCTGCTCGTCCCTCACCTCGTAGCACCTGCTGGCTCCCAGAGAGCACCCACACGTCCTGCAGCACCTCCTTTTACCCTAAATTCATCAGAATAATGCAAAGCGCCTTGCCCCTTGGAGGGAAGAGGCTGACCCCAGCTCCATGGTGCAGTCCCACGACCAGGACTTTGAAGGGTCCCTCCTGGAGGAGCAGAGGCTGGGGCAGGCACGTGGCTATGGGCAGCCCTAGGGAGGAACCTGCTCCTGCTCGGGCTTGGGGACGGAGGCTGTGGGGATGGGGGCTGTGGGGATGGAAGTTGTGGAGATGGAGGTCGTGGGGATGGAGGTTGTGGAGATAGAGGTCGTGGGGACGGAGGCTGTGGGGATGGGGGCTGTGGGAATGGGGGCTGTGGGGATGGAGGTCATGGGGACGGAGGTCGTGGGGACGGAGGTCGTGGGGACGGAGGCTGTGGGGATGGAGGTCGTGGGGATGGAGGTCGTGGGGACAGAGGCTGTGGGGATGGGGGCTGTGGGGATGGAGGTCATGGGAATGGGGGCGGTGGGGATGGAGGTTTTGGGGATGGAGGCTGTGGGGATGGAGGTCGTGGGGATGGAGGTCGTGGGGATGGAGGTCGTGGGGATGGAGGTCGTGGGGATGGGGGCTGTGGGGATGGAGGTTTTGGGGATGGAGGCCGTGGGGATGGAGGTCGTGGGGGCCTTGCAGTCCACTGGGGGGAAACCCTGCCCCTCTGTGTCCTCAGGCTCGGCGCAGGACAGCGCGCAGTCCCGGCTGTGCTGGCAGCTCTCCCCGCTGCGGGCCTGGAGGCACTCACAGCACCGCTTGCCGATCAGGTAGGTGGCCTCGACCAGGCTGAGCGCGATGCAGATGCAGGTGGTGACCACCATGAAGATGGTGAAGATGTTCTTCTCGGTGGGCCGGGAGATGAAGCAGTCCACGATGTTGGGGCACGGGCGCAGCTCGCACTTCACCACGGAGGGCAGGGTGTAGTTCCTGTACAAGCGGTAGAAGATGTAGAGGAAGATTATGTCCACGCCGGCCTTGAAGATGAGGCTGAGCAGGTAGGTCCACCACAGCCCACCCCGTTTCTTGCCGGGGTTGGGGTAGAGGCAGCGGTAGTCGCTCCCCGCGGCGGCGTGGCGCCTCTGCTGCTTGGCCTCGCGGTAGGCCACGTGCATGATGACCAGCAGGGAGGGACAGGTCACCAGGATGAGCTGCAGGGCCCACAGGCGGATGTGTGAGACGGGGAAGAAGTGGTCGAAGCAGACGTTGGTGCAGCCGGGCTGCCGCGTGTTGCAGTCGAAGTCCTTGTGGTCGTCGCTCCAGACGCGCTCGGCCGCCACCACGTAGACCAGCAGGCGGAAGATGAAGACGAGGGAGAGCCAGATGCGGCCGAAGGCCGTGGAGTACTTGTTGACCCCGCTGAGGAGCCCCTCGAATACCCCCCAGTTCATGGTCCCCTGGTCCTGTTAGCTAATCTAGGAAGAGAGAGGACACGGTGACAGCGGCTGTCCCTAAAAACAGCAGGACATCCCCATTTGAGCAACTGCATGCCCCAAGGCACCAAAACATGCACCAAGGCACCAAAATGTGCCCCAAAACACCGAAACGTGTGCCCAGCACTGACCTAAGGCCGAGGAATCCCCATGCAGGGCTCTCTGTCCCCATCTGTAGGGACTCGGGGACTATGCAAAGTCCTTCAGCCACATCTCTCCATGGTCCATGCCCAGCTCAGCCCCCCCCGTCCCATGCCATCCTCCCCATCTCTCGCCTGGCTGCCCAGCTATTTGTTATTTCTTTTTTCTTACGTTGCCGGGCTCAGCACAACAAACAGGAGCAGGCCAGGGCGTGACTCACCCGGCAGCACCGCACCGCCACGTCGTCCTCTCCCATCGCTGGAATCTGACAGCTCCTCCGCTCCCCCCGCCCCGCAGCACAGCACCAGCCCAGCACCAACCCTGCACTCTCACCGAATTTCATCAGCTCAGATAATCTCAGTCCATAGGAGCCCCAGGACCCCGAACAGTTTGACCCTGGCTTGCATCGACCCTGATTAAACCCGCTGTGCACGGAGCGGGTCTCTGGCCAAGCAGGACTCCTGGGGCTGTTTGGCACCAAGTCTCCTTAAACAACTTCTCTATCAATAAAATAACAGGATTCGCCCTTGCTGGCAGTGCCACACGGATCCTGCTGCTCTGCACAGCCCGTGCTGCCCAATACCCACTTGTGGGACTGGCCCATAAGGTGGGCCCCCCCCAAAATGATCCCATGCACGTACCTGGAGCTCGCTGCCTTGATCCACGGGGTTGAACAGAGCCAGGGAGGCTCGGACTCAGGACTGGGGACACAAAATCCAGCTTTCACCTTTCCCGTGCAAGCTCGCGGCAGCAGCCCAGGGAGCGCCGGTCGCCCTGCGGCACATCGAGCTCAGCCGTGCGCACCCAGGGTGGGAGACCCCCCCCAGCCCAACCTGCCTGCCAGGGATGGGGGCTGCTGCAGGGGAGGGCATCCCCCAGCCCCCGGGGCTGTCCCTTACCTGGGGATGTCCCAGCAGAGGCCAGGCCACCGCTCGCTCGGTGCTCGCCCGCGGCAGGAGCGCATCGCCTGGTGCCGAGGTGCCGCGTGAGTCACCCTGGGGCACCTGGGAGCGAGGAGGAGATTCCCAGGGGAAGGGAATCTCCTCCTCGCCCTTCGAGGCAGATCCCTGCATGTCCCGTCAGGCCAAGCACTGCCCCGCTGCGTGGGACCCAATCCTGCACCACCACGGGGAAGGGCAGGGGCTCGGGGCTGCCTGTCCCCGGCTGCCCTGGGGACACCAGGGTCCCCCGGCCCAGTGGCAGCCTGGGTGTCACTTCCCCGTCCCCATCTTCACTCGCTTGGACCCCCAGGGGGGTGACGTGGCCAAAGCCCCCGGAGCCAAACCCCACCCTTCGTAATCCCCTTTTACTCAGACTTTGCACCGTGCCAACGCTTTAATAAGAGCATTTTTTCCCTCCCTGCCTTCTGATGAGTAGGTGGCAGCTGATTATTTCGCTGGGAATTAATTAACCACCTTCTCCACGCTCCCCATACCTGTGCTGCAAGCCGGTGCAAGTCCCCTTCCCATCACCCCCATCCCAGAGCCCAGGACCCTCCCGGGATGGGGACCCCCTCCCACAGGAGCCAATTTCTGAGGCCTGACCCCCCCGGGGCACTGCGGGCGCAGGGATCGGGTGGGTGAGGGTCCGGGGAGCGGCTGCTGCTGTGTGGGGTGCGAGAGCTCACGTAGAGCCCGAGCCATCTGAGGAGCAAACACACGTTTCATTTACAATTCCGCTGGGTTTTACAAAAAAAATGAGAGAAACAAATCTAAACAGCTGTAAAGTAAATTACCACTGTTTGCCGATGGCTCCGGGGAAGAGTTCTGCAGTTTCAAATCAAACAAGCCCCTTTTTTTTCTTATTTTACTTTTTTTTTTTTTAACCCGCCGGTGCAGTGGCTGTGATGGGAAGGGGGCTCCCAGCCCCCCTGGGAGTGGGATCCCGGGGCAGCCCCCTCGTCCCACAGCACCCAGCAGGGACCCCCTGCCCCAGGCTTGCAGGTATCCAAAGGGACTCTCACAGCTTGCTGCTTTCTGGGTTAAAACCCTCTCTTTTGGGCAGTCACAGCCACGTCAGGTGGATGTCCTGTGGAAGCAGGGAAGGGATGGGACTGTTGCATCGTCCCCAAACAGGACAGTCGGATGCCCATTAGGGATGGTGGCATCCCACAGCTGTCTCTCCCGCTTCAGTTTGCTGCAGATTTGTTTTTTAGGGGCAGGGAGCTGCCCCAGGCTGCACCCTCTGCTGGAGGAAAGCAGCTCAGGGCCGGGGAGGTGGCACGCCGACGGCAGCACTTTGTCTTGCAGGAACGAGCCCCAGTTGTGCACTTTCACTACCGCATGAAATATTAACAACGCTTTGCATTTATATAGCGTCATTCATCCCGCAGCCACCCAACGAGCTCCTGACATGAATCACACGGCGGAGGGAGCTCTGCGAGGTGGTGGGTGAGCGGTTCTGCCCATCTTCCTGCCGCACACACCGAGGCACGGCGCTGTCCTCTGCCATAGGTGAGGCCGCCGGAGCTCCTTTCCCCCTAAGCAAGCAGCACCAGTGCTGCCAGCACAGTTTTGGGAGCTATTTTGCCTGGATTAGAAATGATATTCAAGGAAGGAAAAGCATTTGGTGATGGTGCTGTGAAGGGCAAGCACCTCCTGTTCGGCAAGGTCCCCGAACCCCAGGGACTCCACAGGGCACCCAGCAAAGGTGGGTCCTGAGCCCCCTGCTTCACTTTTACCCATCTGAAACCACCTGTGATTTTTTTATTTTATTTTATTTTATTTTATTTTATTTTATTTTATTTTATTTTATTTTATTTTATTTTATTTTATTTTATTTTATTTTATATTTTATTTTATTTTATTTTATTTTATTTTATTTTATTTTATTTTATTTTATTTTATTTTATTTTATTTTATTTTTATTTTTATTTTTTAAAGAAGCCAAGCTAAGGAAGTCTGAAGGGATACAGCCCAAACACCCCCAGCCAGCAGCTGCTCCTGGGCGGGCTGGGGGCTGGCACAGAGCTGCTGCCCCCTCCCTGGTGCTGTGAGGATGGTGCAGGACACATTGGGACACCAGGAAAACCCCTCAGCACACCAGCAGCTGGCCTGGCATTGACCAGAGGATTCCCACAGCATGAAAAAGCAGGCAGAGTACCGATGGGGAAAGGCTGTTTTCATCTTATTAAAGAGCCTTGTATTTAAACCGTCCTTCAGGTCTGCAGCACGAGATGATTGCAAGGGCTTTTACACACCAACTCAGCAGGAATCGCTTCTGCTTTCAGCGCTGGTGCACGCAGATGCTTTTTAGTAGGGCAGAATCCCATTATTGATGCTGGATAAATCCAGCAAAACAGGCTGGGGGTGAAATTATGGAGTGTAAGCAGCGCCAGGCTCCAAGTTCGTGGTGCTCTCTGGACCCTGGTGGCCGTCCGTCAGCATGGTGGGGAGAGGCAGGTGGGGAGAAATGATGGAAAATGGGGACTTCTTGAGGAAACCCAGGTCCTGAGAGCAGAAAGGGGCACGGTCCCACACCAGCCTGCGAGCGGGGTCACTGGGTGCACGGGGTGGCATCACCCGATGAGTTTGTTATGCAAAGAAGGCGGCACCTTGTTTGCAGACAATTAAAAAAAAGCAAACAGATTAGTGAAAGGCAAACACACGGAGCTGGCTGGATGTTGCCTAAACCCTTGGGAAAGCTGGTGAGCATCCAGAGCTGGTGCAGCCGAAGCGAGCGGCGAGGCGCTTTGCACCTAGCCCAGCCCTGCTGCTGCTGCCCCCAGTGCTGCCCTGCACGAGGCTTTCACCTACCCTGGGGCTCCCATGGGTGGTCAGGACCTCAGCTCGCTGGGTACACCTTAAGATCCTTGCAAAAAGCCCAGGGCCACCTGGGAACCCCAGTGGGAACCCCAAAGCAGTGGCAATAGGGCTTCAGCCCCGTTTTAATGGATCCCAGAGGGCCCTGGGAGGTTCTCACCCAGCGCGCTCCACGCAGCGCTCCAGGGGCTGGGGAAGGAGGGAGCCCACGATTAAAGGGAATGGTGAGGAGGTGGCACTGCTAATGAGGCTGATGGCAATTAAAGACCTGGCTGGAGGAGCAGCGGGGTGAGGGCAGTGTGCTAATGAGCTGCAGCACGAAGGCGCTGAGGTTCGGTAAGCAAATGGTTTGCAGCAGCCCCATTTCTACAGCAGTTGTGCCCTGGCAACCTCTCCACGGCACGGCCTGGTTGCAGCCATCTCACACGGCCAGGCCCCCTTCGCCTGCTAATATTTATAAGCGTGTTTAGAAGGAGCAACCTCATCTCTAGTGAGAGCTTAATTAATCACGGAATCAAACGGACTGGGTGAGGCGGTTTGCTACCAAAGAGATAAATTCGCACGGTCACTGGTGGCCGAGGATGGAAGCGAGGTCTGTGCTGCCCTAAATCACTGCAGCTGATGGAGAGAAGGGCACGAGGCCAGCAGGGTGCTGAGGAATGCTGTCCTGTGGAAGCTTGCTGTGTGCTGGAAGCACATCAGGGGCACAGAGGGGGATGCTGCTGGGGCACATTGCCCCTGCCAGGGTAGATCTACGAGCTCCCAGTCTGTCCAGATAGGTCCCTGCAGTGATGGCAAGCGAAGCTCAGGGCCATGGGCAGTTATTGGATCCTAAAACCCAGGCAGAGAGGGGTAGGCATCCAGGGATGCTTTCAAAATGGGAACAAGCCAGCCTTCAGACCCTGCAGGTTGTCGCAAAGGGGCCGGGTTATTTCTGTATTGGGCCGTTTGGCAAAATAATCGTCGTGTGAACAACATCTTTGCCCTTGCTGCTGACCTTGGCAGCGTCCGAATGGCCAACCTGCGGGTCAAAGTCTTTATATCCTATTACCAGCCTCCTGAGTCATGCCTGTCCCCTGGCAAGTCGTATTATTTGGAAATGGCAGCTAAATGGGAAGGAGGTCGTGCTCCCAATATGGTGACGATAAGGCATGACAGCACTTTTCTGAGTGATTAAGCCCCAGGTGATGTTGGGGCTACAACACAAACGGTGGAAGGCTGCGAGGCTTTAATCACCCCAGGCACGCCGTCGGATCCTCGCCATCCATCCTGCTGGGGTGAGCTTTTATTGCAAAACGGAAGCGATAGGAAAAAAATAATAATCAAACCCAACCTGTGCACCCACCAGTTAGTTATCCACGCTGCAGGCACTGCTTTTAATAACCACCCGGAGCAGCCCGTTGGCCCTCAAAGCTCCTTCTGCCATAAATAAGGGTTGGTGCCACCACGCAGCCGGCCGGGGCTGCGGCCAGACACTAGATGGCATTGGAAGAACGCGCCGTGCGGCGCCCGCACCTTCCCCGGCTTCCCCTGGAACAATCTGGCAAAGCAGAGCAGAAAACTCAGGATGACGGAGCAGAAAATGTCTGTGCCTGGGCGAGGACGCGAGCTCACCTTCAGCCCTCGCTCCAACCTTGCGCTGCTGCCCCGGGGGGGAGCGCGGCGGCCAGGCAGCGCTGCGGGAGCTCACGGCGCGTGGCCTCCGAGCCGAGCTCACGCAGAGCTTGGCGTGGGGTTATTTATTTTCTGAGGAGCTGCAGGCTGGACCTTGCACGGCCGCTCACGGCTCCCTGCAGCTCAGCTGCCCCTGGCCGCAGCAGGAGTGCTGCAGCTGCCTGTCCTGGGGGAATTTTGCCCCCGACATCTCTGCTCCAGGAGCACCGCAGCACCAAGTCAGGTCTGGCTCGCCCTGGGAGCCTCCTTTCACCTCCCAAATTTGTGCTGCAGGAAGGTGAAGGGCCAGTGCTGGCTTTGGAGGAGGCTTTCTGGAAGCAGCTGCTCTCGGGCTCTGCTCGGTTCACATACACCCAGATGCCCTGCCCGAGCCATGGCGAGGAGGAGCGGGGCTTTAAAGAAAGCTCAAAGCCCAAAGCTGCTGCTGGCCCATCCCTGCCCTGCTGACCACTGAAGCTGCAGCTCCATCACGTGGAGTGGAAAGCTTTTCTCCTGCAGCAGGGGCAGGCTGCTCATGGGATGATTTGCCTTGAAATGCCCCCACCAGGGCATCCCAGTGCTCCCATCCCAGTGCCAGCGTTTTGCCCCAGGGCAGTGCTTGCAGCCATCCTGCTGTTTCATTCCAGTTGTTGACCACCCTGCCCCAATCAATCCCCCCTCCACAGCAGCCCACCAAGCTCCAGGTGCCCCCCGTGCCTCCCTCTCCCCCTCGCCTGGCTGTTTATTGAGTACATCACCATTTATTCATCTCTCTGCAGCATCCCCGAGGCCACCGCAGGAGGGGCCCCTCCTGGGAACAGCCTGGGGAAATGCTGAACGTCCCAGCACCAAAAAGCCAGCTGGCAGCAGTGCCCCGTGAGCTGACATCACCAGCCAGAGCTGGAGCCTGCCTAAAAACACCAGGATGAGCCAGGATCTTCCCTCTTCCAACTGCTCCCCATCACCTGTCAGCCTCCTCCCGCACCGAGCGATCACAGGGATGGCATCTCCTCTCCTACGCTCCCCCAAATCAACTCCCGAATCCCCGCTGAGCCGAGCTGACTTTTGCATTTTGTCTCCTAAATTATGCATCGCGCAGGAAGTCAAACAGCCACAATATGTCTCTTGATTGCAGCTCGCTCTCTTCCAGCCAGCCCCGTGCTCGCAGCCCACGTCTCCCCTCCGCGGTGTCAGCAGGCAGATGGCACGGCACCGCTCGCAGCCCCCCGCTGCCTTCAGATCCCCCCAAAAGCCCCCCCAGCCTTCTGGAAATGTGGCTGCTTCAAAGCAGCATGGCCAGGCTTCACCTTGCTCTGCTCGCACAAGTGAGAGGTGCTGGGGAGCGTTGCAGCATTCTTCCAAAGGCTAAAAGCTTGCTCGCACCCTAGGAAAAACACCAGACCAAAAATCGCTCTCAGCCTGCTTGGCTTGCTCGTGCCGCTCCCGGGCCCTCTGGGCAGCAAATTGATGAACTGAACTCTGAAAAGGGCCCAGACTTGGCTTGCAGCAAGAGACTTTGCATCGTTGTGTCTGAAAATGTCAGCACTTTAATTAGCCGCCATCTGAATCTGGAGCGGCTTTGCCTGGCAAATCGGCAAGCAAACTGGTTTGCCCCTTTCTGATTTTAGTTCGGGCTGAGAAATTTGTCCAAGCTGACTTTTTGCCTCTGAGACCCTTCCCAAATTCCCATCCCATATTGGCATTTCCTAAAAACAGGAGAAAGCCTGCAGAGCTCATTCCCCAGCCTGGCATTTCTGGGGGACATTTACGCATTTTCACTCCGGTAAATGCCCTTTGGAGGGGTCTTGAGTGTCTGCCTCCTCCTCTGGCTGCTTCCACTCTCTTCCTGACGTTTCAGGCCCCTTCTCCTTGCTCCCTTGCCTTTTCTGGCACTTGTTGGCTCTTCCAAACCCCGTGGCTGTAGGTTTTGCCTTTCATCTCCTTCGGACACCGCTGCCAGGTCACCTTCACGTAAAGGGAAAAGGCACAGCTGAAGTTCTCCCAGATTGAGGTGTTTCCTGCTCACAGGTTTTTAGTGCACCCGTTAAATCTCCTGCCTTAACCACCCTTTATATTTTGGATTTTTTTTTCTGTATCTGTAAGGCTGCCAGAGCCATAACTTCCACTCCAGGATAATTTCTTGCTCTGAAGGATGCAGTGAATTTCTCCACAATTTGCTGGCCGTCGGAGCACACTCTCCAGGTGGGTTCTGCTGGGCAAGTATTGGATTGCCGCGGCTGGAGATGAAGCTTCGAGCCTCCTTATGCTGTGTGTGGCAAATTAATGAAAGCAAAGGCAGAAAAGCACCTGAAAAAAAACAACACAGGGAAGTCAGAGGCCACGGCACCCTGCCACAGCTGCTGGTTTTGGAAATCTCGGTGCTAGGGCACCACAACGCCTTGCAGGGCCACAATAATCCAGGATGTCTGTGAGCAGAAGCCACCAGAAGCCACTCAGCCCTTCCAAGGATGCTCTTAAAGCTGAGTTTAATTTGAGAAATGCCACCAGGATGGTCTGCAGATGTGAGCAGTGACGGCTGTGCTGTGCTTAGCTCCTGGAGGACTCGCACCACCAGAGCCAGGACGTCCAGCACCGTCTGCTCCGCCAGCCCTGCTGCCCTGCCTCCTGGTGCCCAGCAGCCTGGAGAAGGGTTCAAAGCAGATACGGAGCCAGCAGCTCCGAGCCATCCCTAATTACTGATCTAATTACCGCCTGCACACGGAGTAGCTCAGCCCTCGCAGCGTTATCGGTGACTGCCATCACAAAGAGCCACGCGGCTGGGGGCTGCAACGTGCTCGGGGACGTTGGCTTTGTGATTTGGGGCAGTGCCTCCTGCGAGAACGGCTGGCTGAGCACCACCACCCAGCACCACACCGTCCAGAGCCCTCCCGAAACGGCAGAGCAGCAGCCGGTCCCCAAAAAGCCGGAGTACCAAGCGCCGCGTTCCTCGCAGCCTCGCAACTCCTCGGCGCCTCGGAGGAAGAAGAGCGGGATCAAAGCGTCCTCCCCGCCTCCCCGCTCATTGACGGAGAGCCCGGAGCCTTGGCCTCGCCGTGCCCTGGGCTTTGGTGGAGTGTGACACTCATTGGCAGGCAATTACGGCTGGAAGAAAGCGGGGGCAGCTCGCCCCGGCCGTGGGAAGAATGCGAGCCGGCCGCCTTTCATCTGCACCCCACCGGCCGCCGCCTGCCGCTCGCTATTCTTATCCCTCCGGATCAAGGCGAAGCCTTTCCTCCGCCTGCCCTTGATGCCGGCAGCCCCGGCGTCGCGCGGGCATGGTGGTGCAGCTGCGGGGCACGACCCCGCCGTGGTGGATTTCAGGTTCGGGGAGCCTGGAATTGTACGGGCAGGTGTGGAGTTGTGGCAGGTCTCGCACGCCGAGGAAGATCAGCGTTGGTTCACGCTTGGTGTGGGAATCACAAATCCCCTCAGATGGGCACGGGCAGTGGAGATGTGTCTGTGTTGGCACCGGAGGTTGTGCTCGAGGAAGAGGGGTTCTGGGAGGAAATTTTGGTCATTGGGGTTTAAAAATCTCCCCCAATTTGTTCTCCTGAGAGAGACTGAGTCCCTTTAGTCCTCAGGCAACTCTGCCCCAGGCTCTAGTCCTTGTGAGAGAAGCGAGACCCCGTGGGTTACGGTGCCATGATGTCCCCCAGGGCTGCCGCCTGCCGTCCTTCGGTACCGACAAAGTCAAGTGAGCAGAGCTGGGACCCACGAAAACCTGGGAGCAACCAACCTCACCTGGTGGTGCTCACTCCTCCCGTCTGTGACCAGAAGGCTCCGTCTCAGGCTTGGCTGTCTCCAGTCCTTACAAACCTGCAGGAATTAACCAGATCCCAGCTCCGCACAAACTCAGAGTGCTAATTTCGGACAGGAGGAAGAACTGGGTGGGCTCAGCCAATCCCCACCGCGTCGGTGGGTGCAGGACCCATCCCAGAAGCAGTCCCAAAGGTTCCTGCAGAGAAACACAAACCCAGTAAAAGTTCATTGCTGGCTTCATTCCCTGGTATTTTCTCAGTGCTGACCCCTGAGCGAGGCTCTGCTCTCCTGCTGATGGATGCGCTGTGTTTGGGGAGCTGGTGTCGATCTCTCCCTGGCACCAGGGACTGTGTGCTCCATCCTCTCACTCGCCTCTTTCCCTTTAGGGTTTTAGAGCTTGTGGACACCCAGCTCGTGGCATGCTGGGGATGCTTCAGCCTCTGGGGGAGATGCTGAAGGGGAAACGGGCCCGTGGAGAGCAGGGTGGCTCGCACCATCTTGCTGCGATCAGTGCAGCCTTGGACACTTAACCTGCTTCCACCTCTCCTGCGCACAAATACAGTTGTTGAAATTCTTCCATTTCCATGACATTTGAGAGAAAAAAAAATAAAATCTGCCTCATTGGAAGGTTCCCTTACTCTACATTACATTAGGGGGAAATTAAAGCAAAGGCTATTTTTTACCTATGACATTGGGAAATAAAGGTTGCTGGGCATCCGCCGCACACAGCCTGGAGAGGGGGGGACTGCTGAACTGGAGCTGGCGGACTGCTGAGGAAAGGATGAAAGCCCAATTTATGCATCACTCTGTATTTTTGCTTGAAAAAATGGGGTTTCTTCCCTCTTTCCCAAAAGCAATGCCCATGTCCAAGGAGCACGGAGCAAGCTCGGTGCTGCATTCACCAGGGGAAGGCTCGGGATGGTGAAATGAAGGGACACCGTGACATCTGGCTCATCTCCATGTGCACATGGGTGAAATAACTGTGTCCTTACACACACGGATAGGACAGATGATGCAGGACATCGTGGCACGACTCCGACCCACTGCGGTCTGAGCTGTCCCCAGGCGTGCGGTGGCCTCCCCACATAGTGGCCTCCATCAGAGCCTGCTGCTCTCAGCATTTTGGTTTCTTCCATCTGTAAAACTGCAGTTAATGTGGTTTTCAGTGTAGAAAAAATGTGGTTTTCATCATGGGATGGCAGGAGCAGGGGACCTGGGCACGTGCAGGACGGCGCCACCGCCGCCTCCCGACGTCCCCGGCTGCGCAGCACAGGGCTGGACGCCTGGCACGGCCCCAGCAGCCTGCTCCTTTTCTTTTCCTGGCTATTTTTATCCTCCTCCCAGTGACAGATTGAGGGCTTCAAGAACAGCCCCGTGAACTCTCTCCTGCTTCCCCGCCATGGAAATTACTGCACAGCGGTTCAAAATGGGAGAGCAATTTGCAAAACAAATAAGTCTCCGATTAGCTAACAAGCGGCAGGCTGACCTTACAGGGACCCTTTCATTAGGAGACACTTATTCCCTGATACTTCTCTATAGAGCACCGATTAACTGCGTTGGGATGGAGGGAGCTACTTCACACTGTTTTAATGAATTAAATATACGCCCTTATTTGGCTCTTAATGTTAAAAAATATTAAGTACGGTAATTGTCACAATCCCGAAGCCAGTCATCTCTCCACCCAGCAGTTCATCTCCGCTTCCCCCTTCCCACCACAAAGTTTAATCTCTTAATGTGCTGCTCGTGTCACAGCGCTTCCCTCCGTTAATGCCAGCCCATTAAAACGCACGGCTCTGTCCAGCTGGGTGAAAGAGGACGGCTGCAGCGGAGCAAAGGAGATGCACAGATGATCACAAGTTGTCCGGGAGCTCGGCAGCTCTCTGGCTCCAGTTTGCTGAGAGTAACGCAGGACACGGGGCTGTGCTCCAGGTCCTGCCCCAGCCCTTAGCTGGTGCTGGGGTTTTTTCTTCTCCTCCCTTGCGTTTCTTCTTCCTTCAGAGTCTGTGAACAAGGAAAGTGAGAGCTGTGCCTCCACCATGAGGAAGGAACCTGCTGGAGCTTGGCCAGCCCCTGCTCCTGCCCGGGGCGATGCTGCTGGATCCGGGTGCCCAGCCCTCCTCGGCTGTCTGGGAGCTCAACCCCGCCCTGCAGCTTAAAGCAGTGGGAAAAGCAAACAGGGAAACACTACCAAGGAAATGATGGTTAAGGCCTCAGGAACGGCCACCCAGATGTCACAGGGCTCCTTCCCGAAGCTCTCCCCACTGCCCCCGGGGCCACGAACCTCACGCGTTACGTTGGTGTGGCTCCGGCTGGCGCGTAATTTAATTACTGCGTGCTTAAGAGATTAAATCCGCGATTAAAAGAATTTATTTGGATTAGCCCAGGATGATTTTAAATCACTGCCAGCTCACGGCAAAGCGCACCAGAGATCCGCAGCAAAAGCGGCGGCGATGCGAAGGGCTTGGCGGTGGCTTTAGCCCCGATCCGTGTGCCAGGGAAGGGAGCAGAGTCAGTGCTGCAAATCCTGCCCGGATCACAGCCCCTCTGCAGAAGAAGGGGATGAGGGGTCAGTGCCGTCCTTTTGCAGACCCTGCTGCAGCTGCCTGCAGGCAGCATGGGGCTGGTGATACCAAGGAGCAGGAATTTGGCCACGCACGGGGAGCCCCAAACCGCCCAGCCCGGTGAAAGCTGGGGCTGAAGGAGCCAAGGCATGGCCACAACGACAGCGGTGGTTTTACCTCCCCTGTCTGCTCTTCTCCATCCATCCATCACTCGATCGCACACATCGCTGCGTACCAGCAGTCCTCTCTGGAGTCTCCAGGAATGAATTTGAGTCCGTTGGTTAAGCCCGCCTGTTATTTTTCTTAAGTCACTTACTGGATGTCCCTTTATGGGGGAAAGAAAGGAGCTGGATGGGAGGAAAAGGGAAGCATGCAAACTTGGAATATTTATGAAATAAACTGGTTTAAATCAAATTCACAAGTCTTCAGCTAAAGCTGTGTTCCAGAAAGCATTATTGTTTCCCTCTCAGGGGTAAGAAGGAGAATGCGAAATTCATTTTCCTGAGCTGCGAGGGGAAACAAAGATCAAGGGCAGCGTTTCATCAAACCATCTCTTCCAAAAAGGCCATTTTCAACCTCCCAGCCCTTTCCCAGAGCAGCCACCTCACTCGGCCATCCCTGGGCATGGAGGGACCCGTGTGGCTCCAGGGCGCGCCCAGCCAAGTGGCTCCAGCGACTATCCTGCAGCATTTTTAAAATATTCTGGCTTTCTAAAGAGCGACCACGTATTTGCTGTCTTGCCTACCACCACAGAGCCTGGCACGGATGCGTCCTCGCTGTGCTGGGCTCCCAGACTAGAGGACAGCACCGGTGTGCGCAGCCCTAGTGCTGCCTCCCACAGACCCAAAAGGGTCCCAAGGGGGCTGCAGCTCGGCTCTGCGCACACCCAGCCACCTGCCAAGAGCTCTGCCCTGCTGGCAGCAGCCTCCTGGCCACCACCAGGGCACCGTGAGGCTGCTGCTGCTGCGCGGGGCCAGTGCCGGTGCCGCTGTTTGCAGGATTGCGGCGCGGGCCCCGTGCAATCTGTTTGATTTGAAATATTAGCGAAGAGATTAAAAACAGTGCTCATGATTTTGTAATGCATATGGTAATTAAAGTGTTACATTGCAATTATGATGTAATTAAACTGTGGGATGCTCTTCAAGATGCAATTGCCACTCATTTGCATAACTGACGGATTTGCTTATTATCACCCTTTTAATATATGTATTAAAAAGAGCATCAAGAGCGCTGGCTAAGGAGGCTTGCGGCAGCTCTACCCAGCACCCAGCCTTCTCCACGTGCCGTGCTTGTTCACCCTTTCAAGGCTGTTTTCTGGGGGTCCCAGCCTGGAAACCCCAGCCCCCAACCAGCTCTGACCTTTCCAGGCAATTAATGTGAATTCCTGCATCCTGCTCTCCCCACCAGCTGCACACATCTGTCACGGAGCAGCGCCAGGAGCCGTGCCCTATGTGCAGCAATTATCCTCAGCCGTGCCAAGACCTTTCAGGTTCAGCAAATTACTACAGGTACTGAAAAAAAAAAATCACCTTATGAAACAAAGCTGATTTTTGCCCTTTTTAACTCGCCAAAACTTCCTTGGAGGAGCTAAAACAAAAGCATGCTCAGCACTGGGCTGCCTGTTCCTTTTTGTCCCCATCGGCTGGCACAACGCAGGGCATGGACGTGGGAACATGCTGAGGGAACGGCTCAGGAAAAGAAATCTTCACTGAAAGCCAAAGCCTCTGCCTGGACTTTGCTTTTATCCGGAGAAGGCCAGGCCTTAAAACACCTCTGACAGCTGGTAATGCCTCAATCTGACTCACCGAAGAGCACACAAGAAAAGGAGAAAGGACTTTTCAAATGGCTCCTTTTATCTGCTGTTTTAACCCGCGCCGAGAAACATGAGATTCCTGAAAACGTGATGTCTGGTGTGCTGCAGAAATAGATCTATCAGGAAAATAACGGCGCTGCTTTGAGAGGACCAGGGGCTCAGCTCTGCACGGAGCAGTCTTTCATCCCCTGCCTGGCAAGACCCCGGAGAACATTTCTGGGCTGAATGCTTCATGGCACGGCTGGGCACAGGGCACGGCGTGGGGATGGCACACGCAGGCAGGGCACGGAGCAGCTCACACCCTCAAATTGTGGGGAGACACATCGCTGTGAGCAGGTGAGCTGCCAGCACTGCTGCTCAAAATTCTCTGCATTGTCTTAAAAACACACTTGCCTTTGCATAATTACCTTTCCAAACTAGCTTAGCTTTCATGACGGATGCTGTTAGCCTGCCCAGAGGAAGAAGAGCATTGGTTTGGGCAGATAACACTGCTCAGCTCTGAGCACGCCTGTGTGGCTGCAGCCAGCACCAGGACCCCCGGGTGCCCAGCACCTTTCTCAGCAGAAAACGCTCGTCGGTGGAAACGGGACGCGTTGTGCTGCGTGCGCTGCCGGAACTCCAGCTGGGCGGCCTGGGGGCATTTCAGCAGCCGGTACATCATATAAAACAGGCACAAAACTGACGAGCTATGAGAAGTTTAATTTCACCTCTGCTTTTTGCTCCCACCTAAGAAGAGCCAGCCTGAAGGATCACAGGGTGACCCCAGGCCGGGAGGCGCTGCGAGGAGCGGGCCCGGGGTGCTGGCGGCTCAGGCGCACGGGGACACTCATTAAATCTTCAAGGGAATAGGATAACTGCAGGCCTAACTCACTGAAGATTTAATACAGCTGAAGCTTAATTTCGGTTATATAAGGACTTGTCAAAGTTAGGAGCATAAGTCATAAGTGAAAAGATTTAGGTGCATGACTCCTCGCTTCTGCTTTTTCTTTGCCTTAAGACAGAGGTGGGCATGCAGCAGCAGGGGTACCCGTGGGGCACTTTCCCTCTGCCCTGCAGCCCCTTTCCCTCTGTACGTTGGCTTAGTTAGGAAACCGTGGAAGCTCGCTAATTAAAATTGATGTCATGTTCACCAGAGTCCAATTCCGCATCGAGCTCCTGTTGTTCCCTCTCCACGAGAGCAGGCCTGCCATATTTAGCCAACTTTTAAACTCATTAGCAAAAGCAGATGCTTAGATCCACAGTCCCTAATGACTGTAAATGGGAGAATTAGTTTATTGATTGATGGCCTAATTGTTGCCACCACGGCCACGAGTGAGAGCTCGGAGCCTGGGTGCGCTGTGCCGCAGGACACCTGGCCTGCCGGAGGGGACAGGGACAAAGAAAATTCCCCCGAGGCTCTTAGCCAGGCAGGACGGGCATCCAGCAAGCACCTGGGAGGCGACCCACATGCAGATTTCCAAATTATTCCAGCGTTTGAACAGTCAGGCAAAAGTTAATTAAATTACACTTTGCACAACAGAGGTCGGAGCCTTCGAATGCATCTCGATGCGTAACCTTTAGTGGGGTGCGTTGACTCGCCCCTGCTCTCTGCATGGTAATGAAGAGGCTGATGGGGCCTGTAAACAACAGCAAATGCTGCTGTTCCTCCCCTCCCCTCTTCCTCCTTCATTTGTCCATGAACATTTAAATAAACAGGAGGAGGGGAAGGTCAGATGCTCGGTCTCTGTGCAGCCCTGCATCTGCTGAGAGCGGTGCCGGGGTGACCCCTCTCCATGAAGGTGCTGCTGACGCCTCCTGCTTCTCCCTAAAAGTGCTGAGCAAAGCTACGGGGTGATGCCCGACATCTCCTGGGGCCACAGCTCTCTGCCCCATGGGACAGCCCATGCATGGCCAGCAGTGTCCAGCTCCCACGGGAAGGTAAAAGGAGCTGTGCTGAGGAGCCTGCCTGCCTGATTAAACCCGTCCCTTTTAATGAAAGCACCTAAAAACGGGCCCTGGTCCAGAAGGGCACCGAAAAAAACCACAACCCAAAACCTGAAATGAAGCAGTCTTGAGCATGTGCCCAAATGGTTTATTGAGCAGGGACAGGTTTAATCACGGGCTTTGCTTGGGTTTTCTGGTAGCGTGCCGGCAGCGAGCCACAGGCTCCTACCTGGCTTTCACACAGGTTTCTGCACACCCAGAGCTGCCAAGCCCCCAAGAGCCGAATTCCCACTGGTCATTGCCTTGGGATGCTGCTTGGCCACCAAGATGCAGTACTAACAGGAGCTGGGTTTGGCTGGAGCCTTACTGGAAACGGGGCTGAGTGCGCCCAGGCATGAGCTCAGCTCCCTGCCCTGCTGGGGCTGCCGCACCATGAACCCCAGCCCTGAGATGTGACATGGTGCCCAGCCAGGAGGCTTGGGGAAGGAAAGCAGCAGGGAAAAAAAGCTTTAAGAATATGGCTGATGTTTTTCCATCACCTTAAAATCAACAGAAAAAAAAACAAACCCGCAAACAAACCAACAAACAGATTTGCAAGAGGATTTAGGAGGCATCAAGTTGCCTGGATACCGGATCCTGTAAGTACCCAAAAAGTAATTATAAAGCAAGAAATCTGTCTCAGCTAAGCAGGTGGACGGGAAATTGGAAATCCATTTGTGAGAGGCGTTCTGCTTTCTAACAAGATGGGTCGCAGCTCCCCCGTGCTCTGAGCAGCCCCACATCTGCACTCTGCAGGCGACGCGGTCCCACCGGCACCCTTGGCACCGGGCAGCTCCCCCTGCTCATCGTGATGCTCAGCAAGAGAAAAATATGTCACCCCAACAGGATTTCAGAGTGCTTTTAATGGGAAGACCCCAAACACTGACCTAAGTGTGAATAAATCTACACACACAGCCGAAGCACGGGGGGATCAGTCCCTTACCCGCAAGGACACTCGGGTTCAAGGGAGCATCGCTTTTAGAGACCAATTTCCGCGCTCTGCCACAAACATTTCCATTTTAATAATCTCCAAAGTAATAATTTCTCAAATCCCATTTGCTTCTTAGTGCTCGTTCCCACTTTTTGCATTTCACTCAATAAAACGTAACTGCTCCATTTCCCTTCGCTTTCCTGCCACCTCTCGTCTCTCCCACCTTTCAGCCCCAGCTCCCCCCGATGCCGCGGTCTCTGCTCAAGGACAGGTCTCTTTTCCCAACCCAGCCTTCTTCTAGATGCCCCTGCATCTTCTATCCTTAATGCCAGGGGCAGTACTGCACAAGGTGCAGGGAGGGCTCGATGCCCACTCGGATGAGCACCCACCCGGAGCCGCTCCTCGCCAAAGAGCAGCAGCCAAAGCCCAGACCTTCCCAGGGCACAGCCTGCTGCTGCATGGCAAGGACACCTAATTACAGCTGTATAAAGCTTTTGCTGCTGTAATTGTTTTCGTGCGGCCTGGGAGGAGATGGGTTGTGCTGGATGCAGGGGATTTTGCTGAGGCATGGAAAGCGAAGCCGTTTAGTTGGTAATAGCTCCGAAGCTTCAGGGGTCAACACGCTGAGAACTCCAGGAAAATGCTTTTCAGGGCAGGGCAGTTTGAAGAAGGAGAGGAGGAAGGAGAAACAAATGGAGACAATGTGCTTGGTGAGCAGCCAGTTTGCTTCCTCCCAGTCCACGTCTGCTCCTTTCCAGCACCAAAATAGGAACCACGAAGGAGAATTAGTGGCAGCACTGCGAGGTTCCCTGTGCCTGTCCTGCTCCTACACAGACACACGTGCACACAGACACGCTCCTTCTCCCTCCCATGCCCTCAGAAAACTCCCCTTTGGGGATTCCTTCTTTCAGGCAGTATTTCTTCCCACAATAAGCCTCATAATTCCACGTTTCTGCAGCCGATAGCTTCTGACAAGACAGAGGGCAGGTTGGGGAGGCTTCCTGTACAAACCGGCACACTCCTGGTGAGACACACAGGGCCTCGCTGGCTTACACCAGTGGAGGAGCAGCAGGCAAAGGCACGTGAATTATCTGCACTTTGCAATTAAAGGCAGCACTGTTTTTTGCAGCTGGGGCTATGGGAGGCATCAGGGAGGACGCCAGGGATGCAGCAGGTGCGGGGCTGCTCCTGCTGCAAGGCACTGACCTTGACCCAGCACGATTGCTCGTGCTTTGTTCTCTTTTTTTCACCTCTCCACTGTACAGGACACATTTCTGTTTTTCAAAGGCAAATTCCAGCTCCAAAGAAATGAATCGGCAAACATTGATCACAACTTGCCTGGAGGTATGTAAAATACAAGAGGAAATCTCTCCCCTTCGCGCCTCCCCCTCTGCCTCCCCCTGCACCCTACCCTGAGCGCAGGAAGAAAAGTCATTTGAGTGATCTTAGCAGAATCAGAACAAGCATTTAGTGGTCTTTAAGGACCCATAAAACACTTCAGTAGTTTGCTGTTTTATATCTGACTATCTTCTACATTAGCCATTTAAATTAAAACATTTATAATTAATTGAACAAATCATTTCCTCTCGCCCCCTTTGGGGACTGGAGCGCATAAGTCTTCAGTAAATTTTAGTCTCTTAAGCAATGGGGGTATCCATTTCTTTTATAGGGCTTATTTTCCTGGAGGGTGTGAATCAAGGGCAGGCAGAGAGCAGTTTTAACTGGAAAATCAATTGATTGAAAAGACAAATTAAGGCGTATTTTTTCAAAAGGGGAAATGAAGAAGAGAGCTGGGCACCAGGCACCGGCCCCATGGGCAGATGGCTCCCCACGCCGGGGTGATGCTGCTGCTGCTGCAGCAGCACCAAGCATGGGAGGTGCTGGGAGAAGTGCCCTGAGTTTGGGAGCAGTGGGACAGGGGCAACGGGGTCTGTCTGGGGCAGAGGGAGGGGAACAGGGGCCATGGCCCAAGGCTCGAGCTGGGACAGCCCAGGTGTGGTGCCCGAGGCGAAGCCCCAGCTGGGAAGGGGCACGCAGGGGCACCGGGACCCCATACCTGGTGCAGGAGGGTGCTGCTGGGGATCAAGAATCAGGGCAAACGATGCCCTCAAAAAAAAAAAAGCGAAACAACCCTACAAAAAAAAAAAAAAAAAAAAAAAAAGCAAAGTGAAAGCCAGCAAAGGGAATCAGAGGAATGCGCCGGGATAAAAGAAATCAGAAATTAAACCAGACCAAAGCTTAGGAGCAAAGGTAACTGAGCCGAGATGCACCACACATGGGATGGCTCCGTGTGGGTGAAAGCTTGGGGTAACCCCTGGTTGGGATCAGGAGCCAGGTCCCAGCCTCCAGGGGCCGGCTCTGGCTGAGCTGCCTGCAGAGGTGAAGGAGCCCTGGAGGAGCCCTTGGCTTTGCAAAAAATACAGTTTATTTTGATGCCCTGGCAATGCCTTTGTCAGCAGATCTATTCTTTTATTGTGAAAGAGCCTATTAGCTTCTGCTTCCTACTTCTATGGGAATTTATTCCTCCATCAGATCTTCAATATAAAAGTGCTTCCCTTGCGGAGATTGATACCGCGGGTATGAAAAGCTCCGTGCGCCACTGGGCGAGGCGGCGCCTTCCCTTAGGAAGGATGAAGGATGGCTTTGAGAGCAAAGCATCGAACGGCTCGAGAAGATGAAATCTCAATTCCGAGGTCTGCCATGACCTTCCCCGTGGCCTTGGGCTGTCACTGGGGTCTCCGATCCCTGCGCAGCGCGGGACTTGGTGAGGTTTTCAGCACGGGAGCAGCCCGTGGGCTTTGCTGGGACCCCACCACCAGGCACACGCGTGCCCTGCGTGCATCCATGTGAGGACAAACCTGGGGGCATCCTCCAGGTGCTGAGGTAAGCATGCAATGACACTGAAGCATCCAGGGCTTCGTGTGTCCATGCTTCTGAACGCATCGTGCTGCCTGTGAGCACTCTGCTGCCTGGGTAGGAACAGCGGCAGGAGCAACGCGCTCCACCAGCTGCGTGCTGCTCCTGAGCTGACCGAGCAGCAGCTGCAGGCAGAAGCAGTCCCACGCACACAGACAAATAATGTCATAGCCTGAATCACCGATGGAGGCAGTCCTGACTTCCCTCCTGCACCTCTCTGTGCTGGGCAGTGCTGGCACAGCACACAGGGGTCCCCGGAGCACCCAGAGGCCAGGCTGGCATCACTGCCCCGCTCCCCATCACAGGGCCCTTGTGCTGCCCGAAGGAGAAGGGCTCATCCTGGCTTTATAGAAGGGAAATGCAGCTCGTCCGCCCAGAGCCCCATTCCCAGGACTTGCTTTTGTCAGATAAAGTTCAGCAGTGATTAATTAAAAACTTCAACTTGGAAAGGTTGAGAAGAAAATGGGAAGAGGAGAGAGGCAAAGGGATGGTGCAGGCGGCAGAGCCCTGGTGCTGCTGTGTGGGAGCAGGGAGGGGACAGCCACCAGCTCCCCTGTGCTCAACTGATGGGCAAGACAACCTCAGCGTCCTGCACCACGAGGTCCCAGCCTAGCCTGGTCCCCGTCCCTGGGAGGCAGGGGCATGGGGTGCCCCAAACCGGGACCCTCTTTCCTGGGCTGCACGGTGGGTGCAGGCCCTCTCCAACCCTCCCAGACCAAAGAACTGGTGTGGACATCACCCTCCGCCCTCCCGAGTGGGCAAGCATCCCAGTCCACCTCCAGCAGTGGGAACTGGGGCCAGATTAAAATAATAAATAACAATAATCACCCGCTCAGGCCTCTGCAGAAACAAATCGCCATGGCAACCACGTGCTGGCAGCGATGCTGCCTTCGTCCTGGTGGGATGTGTCCCCACCACCACCACCACCTGGTGTGGTGCCAGCCATGCTCTGCACCCCCAACGTTTCCACTGAGCACCAAAGAAATTCCCCAGCTTTGGAGAAATTCCCCCAAAGCCACCACTTTCGCTGTCCCAAGGGGACACGGCGCTGTCCCCATCCTCCTGCCCGTGCCCAGGACCATGTCACCGACTGGGTGACGCAGCGAGGGGCTCCCCGGGCTCAACCTCTCCATTCAGGAGCTGCCCTGGAGGCAGCAGTGACCTGGAGGCAGCCCTTGGGGAGCCCCCAAACCCACCCTGTCCCCTGCACCCCAGCTTCTGCTGCTCGGGGACATGCAGGGACAGGGTGACAAGGACAGGCGGTGCCAGGGGCACCGGCACAGGGGGCCAGCAGCCACGCTTGCTGCCTCTGCAAGGCTCTGAGTGGCGAGGGGAGGGTTTTGCCCCCCAGCCCTCAGGGGCAGACACCCAGCCCGACCCCAGCAGCTCCGAGCACGGCCCTGGCACCGCCGCCTGACGCTTCCTGGCAAGGGGGATTCTCTACGGCCAAGTGACAGAATAAATTCTCACCAGCAAGGAGCCATCACTCGGCTTTTAATTATCGGGAAAGGTCCTGAAGCATCAAATTCTGTTTAACTCGGGCTGACGGAAACATATTTGTCACAGCTCTGCTTTTTTTTTTTTTCCTCTGTTTTTTTTTTTTTTAACAGAGAAAACCATCTGGAAAGACAAACCCATGCGGGGCAGGAGGGAAGGGGACAGGGCGTGCAGCTGCAGGGGGCTGCTCCGAGACCCCCTGGGATAACAGCTCCCTCCTTGGGCTCAGGGATGGGGACATGACCTGCTCACCAGCACTTGTGAAGCCGTTTGGCTCCAGGGATGTGACAAGCCCGAGGATGTGACAAGGACCCTGTGCTAATGCTGCAGCAAAACCTGGGCTGTCCCCAAGGGATGGGACCGGTGTTGGGGCTGCAAATCCGCTGTCTGGGTCCCATCCCTGAGCCAGGAGCGAGGCAGGTTCTCAGCTGAGCAAGGTGACAAAATGCCAAGTGGGAAACTCTCCCGGCTCTGCCTCTACCTGCATAGAACAAAGGATTCAAAATAAATAAATAATAATAATAAAAAAAACCAACCCAATTATTTAAACGAGAAGATGCCCAGGCTGAGAGCGCTCCTCTGCAAGGCGCCGTGCCGGCCGGGAGGGTCATCCAGCCGCTGCCTCCTGTTTGATCTGCCCAGAGTCAAATTTAATATGCCACAGCTTTACACCAGGCACTCGCAATTTAATCATCAAAATACCTTGCAGGGGATTAACTGCCAGTTTCCTCTCTTAATCACTATTGATATAATGAGATGACAGCCAGCTTTGCAAGGAGAGGGGACGGATTTGTCAGGAGGGCTCCTGCTGCTTCCGGGGCTCACTCTCTCTTGGGCAGGGGCTTAGGGGCTGCTCTGGGGTGGATGCACCCAAAGGTGATGGGGATGGAGGCAGGGGAAGGCTTCCAAGCACCCACAAGTAGTGGGATCAATGCTGTCACACCAGCAGCACACGCGTGCCCACGAGGAGCAGGATTTGTAACCTGAGGGTTGGAGAGAGGAAGGTGCAAGGAAATCTCTGAAAAACTGCTGGAAAACTTCGCTGGGCTGTGGGAGCACCTGCTGAGTGCAGGGACAAGGGGCAGGTCTACCAGGTACACAGAGAGGAGTTTGGGGCTTGGGGTTACCTCAAATTGGGGTTTTTCAGGAGCGCACTCTTGGGAAGGATGTGGGCATCCCAAGCCCAGGAGCTCTCCCCCCAGCTGCCACCCCCTGAGCCCTGCTCCCACGGGGCTGATGGAGGAGACCGAAAGCCTGGCACCAGCGCTGCCCTCCCTGCTCCCGTTCAGCTTCCCCAATAAAAAAAAATAGGAAATTAAAAATTTATTTCGCTGAGCAATAAATCCCCTTGCTAAAAGAAACTCTAAGGTGGCAGGAGAGAGCCAGACTTCATCCGCAGCCAGCCTTGCTCCCTTTGTCCCGGCAGGAGGATTGCTTTGCCGACAGGAAAGCTCTCTGTCCGCACTGGGCTCCTGCTGGGCACGGCCAGACGCTGCCCTGCTCCTGCCCTACAACCACCAGCACCTTCCTGCCCCTACTGAGCCTGTGCCCATCACCCCAAGGTGTGCCCCGGAGCAGTTTTTGCCCCGGAGCAGTTTTTGCCCCAGCACAAAGGGGGAGCAGAGGCTGGCAGCGCCGCGCAGCGTTCACCCCGTCCCGCCAGCGGAGCCATGAGGCTGGCACAGCGATGACAGCGCTGCCCATAAATCATATTTTGCCCAGATTTAGAGGAGAAAGGAACTATTATGAGGAATAGATCAGAAGTGACACCACTCATTACTGCGAGGTGAGTCCAAGTTGGAGACAAGGGCAAAGTTAATAGAAACCGTACCCAATCCACAATGGTAACTTTAATTGTTACCACTAATGAAGCCTATTTAGGATGTATTATGTAGCTGGCACTTCAGATGCACTCCTCAATTCATCTTCTGCGTCAGACGTCTCATCGCATCAAATCCACGGGCAGAGGGAGGTTTTCCCCTTCCTCTGGAACAACCGGGGCTGAAAAACAAACTCTGAGCGATCCATCAGCCGCGGGGACGGGTTGGTCAGTCCCAGACACCCTACAGGGACAGGCACAGAGGGACAATTCCCCCCTGGCATAGGCAGGTGGCCAAGCACTACGGCATTGGCACTGCAGGGTCCCCAGGGCCACCCCTGCCCCCTGTCCCCCACTATTTTGGGGGACATCTGGCACCAAGGCGGCTGCCAAGGACAGAGAGAGGTGGCTCTGCCCCAGCCCTGCCCTCCAGCGGCCCCCTCCCCACCGTTTTCCTCGGCACACTTGTGGAATTAAGGACAAATTGTAATTACTTTCTTCGGTAAGAAAACCTTTGGAGGAAAGGGCCGGTGATGGATTTCAGGCGTTATGGGAGCTGACAAGGAGCATTACTCGCGCTGCGCCACAACCGGCACCGTGGCAGCCCCCGGGTCCGTGCTGACCATCCCCTGGGGCACCAACAGGCGCTGGGATTTTTTTTTTCTTAATGTGGGAATTAAGCACTTTGTCTGCTTCGGTTCCCTCTGCGCTGCTGAGCGATGAGCCCAGCCCTGGAGCCACTGGGGAACCCCCAGCTCCATCCCAGCAGGTGGAAGGCATGGCCAGGAGGGGCAGGGCACCTTCCCAAAGCACACCCAAAGATTTCCAGCATTTCTGTCTCTGCAGCCTGATCTCATTTCGGGGCAAAGACAATGAATTTCTTGATTCCATCTCCCCTGATTTTCTCTGGCCACGTCAGCGATGCTCCCCCTGAGCTGCCCATAACCACAGCCCCCATCCCTGCTGCAGGGCACAACCAGCACACCCGATCGGCTGCTCATGGTCAGCACCATGTAACTCCTCTTGATTAACATTATAATCAATCAACAGCTAATTGAGCTTGCTCGGTTTGGTCTCCTAGGCCCAGCTTTAAAGATCCTCTCTTCCCCGGCGTGACCGCACATCTTAACCTCTGCTTTTCTTGCTCAGACAGTGTTTTTTGTCCATCTTTTCTTTTTTTTTTTTTCCCCCCCATGGGGCTCAGCCAAGCCCGAGCCACCCCCAGCTTCCTCCTTGGGGGGACAAGGGTTTGTGTCCCCCACGTGCTGGCCCAGATCCTGGGGACACGGAGGGAACTGCAGCATTTGGATGCTCTCAGACGTGGCAACGTCGGTGTCACCTGCCCTTAAAGGAGAGAGCAACCCTGCCAGCAGCGAGCTCCTGTTTACCGCTGGTTTCGCAGGAGGCCATGCCTCAAGTGTCAGCGTTGTGCTGCTATTTAGTCTCGGCTGAGCTGGAGGGAGCCATTCATTATCGTGACTCCGTCATGAATTATAATCGCTGCCGCAGCCTCCCCCAGAGCGCGGAGCAGTCAGTCACCGCGTCCCAAATGGGATCATTCTCCCTTTTGTCCCCATTTTCCCGTCTCAGCGCTGCTGCACAAATGGGCAGCAAATCTCCTTTCAGCGCGCTCAGGATTCTCCGCAAGGCAAATCAGGGCAGGGGAATTAATTGTGACGACGGCTCCTCGCCGTTCAGGTGGGCACCACGACCGTGCCCCGAGGAATTACTGCACTGCTTTTAGCAGAATGAGGCTGAGCTGCCCGGGGGGAGGCTGCTGCTGCTTGGAGATGGGGGCTGGCAGCTCCAAGGACCCCCCCGGCAGCCCCTTCCCCAGCAGGAACGGGGACAGGGACACTGCACATCCCACACCACGCAGGAACCTGAGCATCCCGCTGTCCTTCGGGTTTGCTCACCCTAAAAAGGAACTTAAAATCTGAAATCAAGGTTACCAGGGTCTTGCCCAGGCTGCTGTCCCTTCCAGGGGATGCTCTTGTGAATGTCTCCACGAGCAGATGGGGAGCCCGGAGCCTCTGAGATTAAAGACCAAGGTGCTTTTGGATATTACCAATGTTATGGTAATGGGAGCCATTGAAAGCCGAAGATGGATGGATCCATCTACTTTTCCATCCGTTGTATCCATCATACCCCTGTATTTTATCCCAATGTCCTGTTAAATAATGCTGCTTGCTCTCCACTGGGGAGGGAAAAGAAAAAAAAAAATGATTAAAAAGAAAAGGAAGTGAGGGGGGGAAAGGATAATTATGTTCCACAAAAATTAAGGATAAGAAAAATGATGTAAAGAAATTACTTCTCATATAAAAGGGCGCTTTATAATGGACCTTTAAAGCATTCCATCAAGTAAAACCAACACATTTATTTGAAGTGTTAAAGAGGAACCTTCAATCAATCCAAGAACTTCATTTTTACACTGTAATGAATTCAATTGACCTTTGTGTGGCAAAGATACGGCGGCAGAGGCGAGGAGGGGGGGGAACCTTCCCTGAGACCCCACGGCACTGCCGGGGGTGCCCGCTGGCCGCTCACTGCTGCTATCCCCAGCTTGGGGACAGGGGCTGCAGCCGTGTCCTGTGGGTCTCTTTTGGGGCAGTCTTTAAGGAAATTTCAATTGTAGCACTCAGGGAAGGAGCCAGCCATGACCCAGCACCATTTCGAGGACATTTTCTGCCTGGACGTCGCTGGAAGCTCGCTCAGATTTCACAGAGGGGGGAGGCTCCTCTATGAAATCCTGCGATTAAACCTCTGCTCCCAAAGCAATTATTACCAGCTAATGGGAGCTGGGAAATTGCCGCTCCCTTTTCACTGATTGAAATCCCATTTTTGTCCCCCCCAATTGTAAATAGAAGGGCATTCACCGAGTAACCCACGGAAATTAGAGATGAAGTCTGCGTCCCAAGTTTCCCATCTCCGAGCATTTTGTGTGCACCTCAGGCCCATGCAGAAACAGAGCAGGAGGATTTGGGCCATGCATCAAGGACAGAAAGACCTCAGGTCTGCGAGCTTTTAGGGCCACTACCCCCTACCAACAGGCAGGGCACCCCCAACCCTGGCCATTAGGACAAACCATGCTCCCTGTTCCCCACATCAGATGCCCAAATCCCCCCGTGACATCCCACCACTACCAGCTGCCACTTTGGGGGTCCCTTGGTGCCTCTCCACTGACCCCAACCCAGCCGTAGGATGCTGCTGAGCCCCCCAAAATACCCAAATCTCTGCTGTGTGCATGGGGAACTGCAGCCCCCGCCAGCCACGTCCCTCCAGTTCTTGCCTAGACAAACAACAGAGCAGGTACTAATAAAAACAGTGCCTAAAAATACAGAAAAAGCATTTATTACTGAGGAAATAATCCCTTGAATTAGCACCAGGGCTAATTAACATTTATAAAAAGTACACTCGTCATAAACATATATTAACCTTTGAAGCATATATAACAGCAATTGCAAGGTATATAATGAGAGCAGGGAGAGGCACAGAGCACTAGACTTTCTCCCTGAAAATGCCACTCCGCCTTCTTTCGGCTGAGTTTTGAAGCCGTTTCCCCACAATTAGCAGCGTTTCCAGGCTCCTGCGGTCTGCCCTCGCTGACACACCGACAAGATCACCCAGGAGCTGCTGCTGCAGCCTCACGCTGCCCAGTTCCCTCCTGCCCCTGTGCCACGGCTGCAGAAATCCCAAAGAAAACCAATTTTGGAAATCGCCATCACCGTAACCCAACGCATCTTTCTCCTTTATCCCAGCCACAGCTCTTGCTCTTGGCCCCTGACCCACTGCCAGGAGCCAGGTGAGCCCCTGGCATTGCCCAAGAAACATCAGACTGTTCCCACTGCTGGCTGTGCTAAGGAGAAACATAAAGGATTTTGCCCAAGACACAAATTAAAAACAGCAATCCACATTTCCCCTGAAAGCAGGGAGAGGAACAACCATGATTCTGTCTTCAACAGTCGTTAGTGAAGTGAGTTCCCTATTTATTTATTATTTTAATGGGAATGGTGTGAAAGAGACCCAGCAGGCACAAGGGAAGTGAGAGAAACTTCAAAGACACCTGGGCAGCTCTCGAGCTGAAAAGCTGGGGGTGTGGTGCTGAGCTCTGCCTGCCAGTTGGGCTGGGGGGGGAAAGAGAAGGGAAAAAATAAAATAAACGGAGAGAAAAATTCTGTACTTCTTCACTGCACTTGCCCGTTTCATCACCAGGCAGCCAAGTGGTCAATGTCACATCTCGTTTAACAAGAAACTCATCAGGATCGATACCCGCTCCTTAGCCTCGCCTGCCCCCACTTAATTACTGGGCTGGCACCTTCCCAGGGCAGGTCCTTCACACGCACCCCACGAGGCCAAGCCACGGGTGACTGCTCGTGTTCAGAGAGCACCTTCAGGCTGTGGTAAGTGCTGTCCTTGGGACAAACCACGAGCCAGGTCCCCAAACAGCCTCGGCACACACATATACACACCCACAGCTCTGACCCCAGCATTCATCCGTTCTTATGGCCAGGTACCTTTGCAACTCCTGCTACAGCTCCCAAACCCAAGCTCCTGCAGCATCTCGCTGTGCCAGGGGGCTCCCCTGTTCCCCCAGATATTTTTCTTCATTTCTGAGCAAAAAGGGGCAAGCACATCAGCTGGAGGTGCTGCTCACACAGCCCCAGGAGTCCGCAGGGAGCAGCAGCGCCTCTCCTGCACCCTGCAGGATGGTGTCCCCCAGTCTGGGCACAGCAGTGCCACCAGTACCGGTGACAATACAGGGGACCCTCTGCTCCGTGTGGCTTTGGAGGGTTTGGGAAGCAGGGACCGAGTCACCTGCTGTGCACCCAGGAGCTCTGCCCGCTCCCAAATCCAGCGAGGGGCCAGGGAAGGATTTGTTTCAAGAGCCATCCCCAAACCCAGGGCTTTTGTTCGCTCGGCAATCAAGGAGCGCTTCTGCTTTCCGTTGTGTGCAGCTCCTCATAAATCCTCCCCGAGTCAACAAAAGGCAAAGCCATTTAACTCGGCACTAATATAAAAGCAAGCAGGAAGGAGAGCACGCATGGCAGCAAGCACAAGACTTTCCAGAGGAACAATGAGGAGCAATTATGCTTATCGGGAGTGCTGGGGTGGAATCCGGCACGTCTGCAGGCTGGTGCCAGTAATCACAGTTAATTTTACAAAGTCTGGATGACATATAGGGAAGATTTAGATGTTCTAATTACTCCGCTGAATACCAGGGGTGCTGCTGATGAGGGAGGCAGGCACATGCACATCCACACATCCACACTCCAAGCCAATTAAGAAAGAAAAACAGCAACGAGGAGCCTGCAGGCTCACAAGCTCTTTGCAAAAAAAAATTAAAAAAAAAAATAGGTCCATGCTGACCTCCCCTCGCTGCACAGCACAGCCACCACAAACAAGCCAGGAGGTTTCTGATGGCCGCTTCCCAGCAGCGAGGACCTGAAAAAGCAGGATTCAAGCCCTCGACCAAGCTTAATGAGTACATTAATGAGTACATCCCCTTATACTTATGGAAATTCAGGACCACAACAGCTCCACGGAACCCCCAGTTTGGGGTCTGCGTGTCTCTGGGTCAGTTGGACTCTGCTCTCAGCATCCCCACACCCCTGGGCTATATCAGCGCTGCTCATGGCCAGCTCCCCCCTACCCACCAGCCCTGTGAGCCCCCTGGCAGCCACAACATCATTAAGCACCAGGTGGAAAGATTCATTTGCTTGTGATTAGAGCCTCGAACCAGATGGAGCTCCTGATTTAATCACAACCTGTTCCCCTGACCAGCCTGAAACCCATGTACCGGCTCCGTGGCAGGGTCTGTCCTTGAGCCTCTGCTGGTGGTGGAACAGGAGGCTCCTGCAGAGGAAAGTGGAATAAAAAAAGGAAACCCAGAAATGTGCAGAGGCCCTTTAGCCCTAGCTGGAGGCACGGGAATTACCCAAGCCAGCAGAAATTTAATGCTGTGAGCAGTGACGTGCTCTACCTGAGCATCCTCTGCAAAAGGAGACCCCTTAGCAGCCTGGAGGGGGGCACTGGCTGGACAAAACGTGCAAGAAGCAGAAGTTGCAAACAACCCCAGAAAAGCAGTGCTAGTTTCAATGCTATTTATCGCAGAAAGCAGCATTAATATTACTACACTTATTAATACGTAAAGCTGTAGCGTTATTACTAAAACAGTTGCAAAACTGCATTACTATTAATGCTGACATGAAAATATTAATAATACATTATTGCGGGGTTGTTTTGTAGCTGAGACTTTCCTGAAATATTTTTTTTTTGCTTTAAGTTTTGTTCATGTTTGCTCAATATTTCTGCGAGTAGCTAAGTCTAATCAGTAATTGTGGTACCATTTTCAGAAAACAGATGCCAGACAGAAAGGGTTTGTCCCCCAAAAGTCTGATGCGGCTGAAATTCAGGGGTGGGAGAGGGGCTGGATGGTGAGGCCAGATCCTGACGCTCAGAAATGGGGGAAAAAAAGGGAGATTTCAGAGGATCCTCGCAGAGCAGGGTGCAGGGGATGCTGCCACCCCCAGCCCCTGCTCAGGGACGGAGCCTGGCGAAAGGAGGGTGCAGGGACACGGGCTGTGAGAGAAGAGCACCGTAAATCCTGGCAGGTAAGTTACGTTCTGCTGGGCTTCCTCCCAAATCGCACTCATTCTTCACGCCGAATCCTTCCCTGCTTGGCAGGAAGCGTGCGGGAGCGAGCCGGCACGGCTCCGCGTGTTTGTGCAGCAGGGAGCCGGTGTGACAGAGAGCAAATGAGGCAGCACCAGGCTTTCAAAGCATCGCAAGGTTTCTTTGCAAGCAAAGTCAGGCATGGTTGAGCTTAGAGTTACCTACGGAGGAACCGGACCCTTTGAAGTGGAGGTGGTGCAGACTGGTTTTTACGTGGTGGACAGTCTGAAAGACTCCAGAAGAAGACAAACACGAACAGCACAATTTCCTTTATCATCTCATGAGTTCCAACTCAAGCTGCTGATTTATTTGGGGGCAAGGGAAGGCTGCTGGTCCTGCAGCCGTGCCACCCTCCCTGGAGGTTACGGTGCAGAAAGGGAGACGTCGACACAGGAAAAGGACTTGGTCGTGCAGGAAACGGCCTCTTCAAAACACCGACTTAGTTCATCAGAGCAGACCTCCAACTCCCCTCTCCTTGTCTTCTGGTATTTAGAAAATGTTATTTTAAAACAGATAAATACATAATGGAGAGGCTTTTCATTTCCTCTGTGGTCAAGAGCGAATATTTGCCTTAACGGAGATAAGAATTTGATGTTCTGCATAAGTGCAGGCTTCTGCTGGCCAGAAAGGAGGCATAAATGCAAATTCCTGGCCACTTTCAGGTTTAATAAAAGTATCTCTGCTTTCATCTTGTTCCAAACATCAGTGCAGTGAGACAGAGCTGACCCTGTGCCTCTCCATCCGGCAGGACAGACGGACAGACAGCCTGGAGGGGTGCTCAGCCACCAGGCCACGCTCGGGGGTACCAGCTCCAGGCTGGACCGACCCCGATCCCCATCCTCACACTGCTCTAGGTGTGTTACAAGGGGAAGCTCACAGCTCCAGGAGCCACTCAGGAACCATTTTCTTCTTGCAGATTCGGGTGGGAGGCAGGGGCAGGTCGTGGGCTCGGAGGGACAGACAGACCCCAGCACACCCAGCACCAGGGCAGCGCTGCAGAGCCTGGCCGTGGGGCTGCCAGCCCCCAGCTCCTTGCTGCACTGCTTCTCCTTTCCTCCTTTCCTCTCCTTTCCTGCTCCCCTTTCCTATTTAGCACCTACTGCTAAGTGCTTTGAAGATACCTGATAGCAAACTCCAGCCAGTAAGAAAGGTAATTCGCAGATCTTAAATATAAACGATCAAAAAGCTCCCCAAAAAAATCCTAAAAAAAAAAAAAAAGTAAAGAAAAATCTGGAAGTACACAGCTGAGTTTTAACCTTGATGCCACAAAGTCTATGAAGAAACCTCAGTTGCTACTGATTTACGTGGCAAAAGCTCCGGTATGCTGCTGGTGGGCAGCGGGATGAAACACTGAGATAAGAGATGGAGCTCGTGACCCCGCAGCCTTCCACCTTTCCCGAAGGGCTAAGCAAAAGCGAGCAGAGTGGGAGTTGTTTGAGGTTCATTTTGGCCTCAGACAAGCCCTGGACCCAGGGTTCTGCTTCTCATGGTTCCTTTGATTCCTCTTTTTGTGGAGTGGGGAAGAGGCAGAGGATGAGCGGCGCGGTGGCAGCAGCGGCTGAGCCTTCCTCCGCTGCAGGCTCAGAGGGACCCGGCTCCTCGCAGCTGGCCAAGTGTAGATACTGCAAGTTTCCAACAAAACCCTTCCTTATCTTGCTGGGGAGAAAGTGCTGGCTTTTATACGCTACGTGTTTAAACAGAAAACATTCATCTGAGCCTCTGAAGAGCTTTATACAGAACACAGCCTCCTTTTTTTCTTAGGGTGTTTTTCCCCCTCGTAATAAAAAAGAGGCCGCTGTCAATATTCTTTCAGGATTTTCTTCTCCTAAAGTACACACACGCTTTCCTCTTTCTCTCCCCTCGGTAGCTGTGCTGCTCGCTGAGGCTTTGCCCTTTCAGAGCTGGCTGGGGCTGGGCAGCCGGGAGGCTGGGACTTGGGATGCTGCCGTCCATGGGGGCAAAAGCCAAAATTGCTTCTGTTTGTGCAGCTAAATGCAACCTCATCGGCCGCTCACAACTGCTCCACGTGGGCTCTGCTGCTCCTGGCGCTCCCTGGGGACAGCCGGGATCTGGAGTGATGGGATTAACACAGGAGGGCACTGGTGGGTGCTGCAAGCGTGGGATGCTGAAGGATCGGATCCAGTTTGCCTTCCTGCATCAGCCACGGGGTCACTGAGGACAGGTAAAACAATTTTGCCATGCAAATGGTCAGTCCGTATCCAGCAGTGGTCGGACACCGAGGGCCCCGCAGGTCCCAGCTGCAGTGAGGTGGGTGCGGGGAGCTGCCAGCTCTGTGCTGGGCCCGGCAGCTCGGCAGCTGTGAACAGAAGGTGCTTAATTTCTCCTGCATGTCTCTATTTATGGGGATGTTTTATTTATTTCTGTATTCACTCGGTAATTGCCCAGTGGGTAGGAAGAGAAAGTGGTTAAGCTGTGGTTTTTTTTTTCCCCCATTTGTTTTTAATGCATTTGTAGCATTCCTACAGGCCTTGAACCAGCAAAGCATGACTTCGAACACACTGAGGTGACATTTTCTAAGGCAGGGGGAGGCTGAGGACCCGAATCCTACAGACCCCGATCTGCAAAGCCCCCTGGCTCCACGAGCATCGCCCCTGCTGGGCCATGTGCAGGGTGGCGTAGGGACAGGCTGTGGCGTAGGGACAGGCTGTGTCCTTCCCCTGTTCCCAGGAGGAAGCAGTCGCTGTGCCCCAAGCAAATCTGCTATTTTTCCTTCTGAAAAGAACCAAAAACGCTGAGCTGTCTTTTCCCAAAGAGTTCAGGGGAGAAAGAAATTACACAACTGTAAAATGATAGGGGTTAAGAAACCGAACTCCAGGACCGCATACAAGGAGAATCCAGTCACTGACGGCTTGTCAAAGCCTGGGGCCAGCACTGAAGGTGCGAGGGGAAGGCAGCCTGCACCTCCTGGAAGCCAGGTCCCCACCTCGCAGGCACATCTGCAGCCTCTCCCCTCCCCAAAGCACACTCAGCTCCTTCTGTTTTTACCCTCTTTTCAGTGCACCTCCCCAACTGTGCCACAAAGGAAGAAAGAGGAAAGAAAGTTCATCACCCATCGAGAGTCAAAGGGAGAATAAATAAAAGCTCCTTTTGCTCTGAGGCAGCCCTTCAGGGTCTCCAAAGCTGGTTTGCCTGTTGCTCTGCTGGTCCTGAGCATCTCTGGCACATCTTTGTCACCTCTCTGGCCCCGAAGGCAAGAATCAATCCCCGCATTCCCAGGCAGTGGCAGCCTCCTCCAGAGATCAGCAGATGGGATTTTGTCCAGTTTGTAGGTTGTGATGCTTCTCTTTTCCCTTCCTTTGACTCCCTTCCTATGGTGCTGGGCTGCAGCCACCAACCAGCACCAAACTCAAGAGCAGGGAGCGGGGAAAGGAGGAAAGAAACGGGTGAGAGGTGTTAACAGAAGGGACCGAAATGAAGATAATAGCTGAAAATGCTTAAACCTGCATCGAAATTAATGGGAGTTAGATGCCAGAAATACCTTTGTATATCTGGCCCTATAGGTCTTTATCTTGATTCAATATTCTCTGGGAAGTCAGTGTAGAGTGAAGGATAGGTTTTTCTCCAGGGTTTTGCTGACTGGAAGTCATGGGCTGTAGGTAAATCTCACCTGGTAATATCTTACCCTTCAGAGCCCTTTCAAAACTCCGGGTAGCACAAGCATCTATCAGGGCTGACACATTAATTCAAACAGCGTTATTTTCACATCATTTAAGGCCTCTCTTCCCACTTTTGTTTTGCAATTGAAAATATTTTCGAGGCACACCACCACTGCCATCCTCACCCTGCTGTTGGGAGCCGCTGCCGCAGCTCCGCGGGGACTATTTGCATTCCAGTCAGAATTAAATGTTTGAAGGGGCTTAGATTTAATCCCATTCGAATGTGCGTTTTGCTTGGGATAAAAGAAAAAATAGCGCTCTCTCGCCGAAACAAATCAAGCCCAGGTGATGCTGACGGTGGCAGGGGTTGCTTTACGCCTCATTGCATATGCAGGGAATAAACACAAATCACACGGGCTGGGAGCAGAATTAGGCGCTGGTTACAAGGAGCGCAGCCTTGGCTGAGGCTGCCACGGCAGGATTAATGCAGCCATTTGAAAGAGATCACAGCGCGTGTGTTCACACAGGGGTGGGGACTGGGAGGAGGCAGATTCTGCTCCTCACGAGGAGGAGATTTGCTCTGGAGGCGCATGAGATGTAGGGGAAAAGCTGGGGCCGGGGCACGGAGCTGCTCCCCCAAATCGGATCCCAAACACGAGGCCCTGCAGAGACCCCGCTGCCAGCCCCGGCGTGGGGAGTGGACGCTGGCTTCTCCATCCCTCGTCTCTTTGAGTAGCAATCCCTCGGCACGAAGCACGACTTCACCAAGTGCCAAAAGCAAAGCGGGTGCATGGTCGCTGCTCGCCAGCTGCAGCCCCGCTGCCCCGTTGTGCCGGCAGGAGCTGCAGCTGCCTGCCTGAGGGCTGAAACGCGGCTGCAGCTCGTGCTGGGAACCCATTAACCTTCAAGGGCCGCAGGGAGACCTCAAAGCCAGGCGCTGTTAAAAATGCAAATTGGCCTCTGCCTCCCTCTCTTCCCCTGTAATTACTTTGGAGAGGGTTTCATGGGATCGGCTGGGCTTCAAGGGGACCTCGAGCCAGCCGTCAGCTCAGCCCCCTCCCCGCTGCCCCCAGGCACGCAGAGCACCCAGCGAGGTCCCAGCCTCACAAAAACACCGGGATGGCTGCAAAATCCCAGCAGAATACTGCTGCCAGCCCTCCAGGTGACACTGCAGGGGACAGCGATGGGGCTTGGGGGCTGCCCCTGTCCCCACCAGGCCATTCCTGGGGGGCCCAGCTGGCAGCACTCGTGTGCCCTTGGGGTTAAAAGGCTTATTCCAAACCCAGCCTCACTTTCTGTGCTTGTCATGAGCCATATCCTTGCCCTCCTCTGAAGTTCAATTCATTTTTCCTCCATTTCAGCCAGATTTGGAATATCCTAAATAACAACGTCCTTGAGGATGTCTTTCTCTATCCCAAATTCAAGAGGAAAGACAGAAAATGGACCCCCAGGGGAAATACGGGGGTGCTCTGTACAAAAGGCTGGTTCCCTTGTGGGGAGAAGATGCGGGGCTGCTGCAGCCACAGGCTGAGGTTTTCTTATTTGCTGTCTCCTGCTGGAAGTTGGAAATATCCTGCTCTGGAGCTGCTGTGTTCTTCCCAGCACAGCGAGAGACAGAGACACCAGCACGGGCTTCCCAGCCAGAGACAGGCTGATACAGCTTGTTTGTGACAGGCAGAAAAGTCAAATTACTGAAAATGGAACCTGGAAGATTAAAAACGAGGACATGTGAAATGAGTTCAGCATTTGCTTTTCTAACATTGATTTTTCATCAGTTTTAAAAATGTTCGTTTTGAACATTTTTCTTTCCAAAGGGAAAAAAAAAAAAGGAATTGCACAGTATATAATAAATATTTCCCCGTTAAAAAAAAGTTTATTTTGATGCAGCTCTACGTTACATTTGTTCAATAGCAACTGCTTTGCCATATATTTGGAGGAACATTTAAGGAAAAAATAGTTCGCTGAGCTTTTTCTACTCTCATGCAGGGTCACATCCAGGCAGTATTTTGGCAAGGTGCAGGACAGATTTGCCTCCACGCAAATCTCCCATTTGGCACAGAGCGTGCTCCTCCTAACAGCCACCAGCAGCTCAGCATCAGTACTGCTTCATCTGCTCGCCGCCCGGTAACGAGACTCGATTTACAGCTGCGTGATCGTCCCCAGCTGCAAACGGCCATCAGGCAGAAGCACTTCTTCTGGCCACCGATTATAAAATTACCTTAAACAAGCATAAAATCAAGGCTATCAAGCCGAGCTCTTGGACAAATAGGAGAGATGGAATTAAGGCACAGACAGGACTTTGGGGCGTGCAGCCCTGATGTGGAAGATGGGTGACTGTGCTCAGAGGCTTCTGGTGTGGGAAAACTCCTCAACCGTGCCTCGGTTTCCCCTTAGGCGAGAAAAACCTTCTGCAAACCCCAAGCTCACAGTGCCCACAGAGCAAGGCTCCCACTCCAAGCCCTCCAAGATGATTACAGCTCCCTGGTCAATGCTGCTCTTGGGCAGATCAGAGGCATCCCCAGGACCCCATCATGTAGACTCCTGCGTATTTTGGCTGAGCTGGGAAGCACCACCCCAGAAGCATTCAGTTCAGGTGTGCGTAACCAGCATTGAGCAGTGCAGAAATGTTCTTACAGGCTCAGGAAGGTGGCTCCTCTCCTGCACCATGGCCTTGGCTTTTGCACTTGCCTGTTCACGGAAGGGCACACGTCGCCGCTCAACAAATACGTGCCTGCAAATAGACACTTTATTAAGGGCTTTTTGCTTATACATTGTAATTCAATACAAAGCATCTTTTGTCCTAAGCACCAGAAAGGAGCTCGCGGATCCACTCACTTTCTCATCCCTTTATGCGATAAATCATGGCAGCATTATTCTGTCCTCAAACGTTTCCAATGAGAGGGGATAAAAAAGTCAGGTTGGTTTCCTGCGTTAGCTTTTAAACGCCTTGTGGTTTCGCAGCACATTTTCTTCTCTTTGTGTGGCGCATCTACCTCCCTCCCCTTCTTTTCTTCTCTCCAGGAAGGCTGAGATTTCTTTTTAAGCAAAGAAAAAAAAAAAAAAAAAAGATTTCTTTCTTCTTCATTCTGCGGCTACCTCTTAAACGATTCCTCCTTCCTCTCCTGGGCCCCTGCTGCCCTCTCCCCGAGGCAGCACGAGGGTGAAACCTCCCGCAGCCCCTGGGGATGGCAGGCGGCGGGCTGGAGGCAGGGCTGGCGCAGAGGCAAGCAGCTCGGTCCAGCACAAGGGCGTCTGCAGGCAGAGACCTGGGAATGGGCTGGGAGGCAAGGGCAGGAGCTCCCGGGCTCCCAGCTCATGGCAAAACAGCTGAAGGTCTCCTGTTAGCTCTCAGCAAAACTGCTTCCCTGCTGGTCGTGCCCATGTACTGCTATCCGGAGGAGGAGATGCCAGCTTGCCACCAAGCTGGCCCATGGGCACCGGGCATCAGAGGCTCCTGGCCATGAGCTCTGCAACAGCTCTGCCATGTCACCCAGCACCGAAATCTCGGCGCTGATCTCGGCCAGCTACTATAAAGCAATTAAGAAATAATTTCCAAGAGCACGGTGTCATTAGCATCTCGTACTTGGTAACCCCAGCAGCAACTAGAGCCTGAGTGCGTTGTCTCAAGCTGAGCTGATTTACTCTGACAGTGATCAAATGATCTTAATGATTTGTCAGGCAGCCGTCATATCCAAATCTGTTTGTGATGAGGACCAGGAAGCAAAAGCAATTTATTTAGTTTGTTTACCATCAGGATGGGCCTGGACACCCCAGAGTCATTAAAAGAAGAGGAGGCATCTCAGCAAAGCTCGAGCTATTTGATTACAACAGGCACCACGAGCGGGCTTTCTCCAGCATAGCAAAAGACCTTCAAAGCGCATAAATCAAAAACTACAGCAGCGTGAAATTTGACCAAAGCAAGCCAAATTAGGTGTCCAAAGCCCTGAGCACGAGGGTTTTCCTTTAATAGCTTTGGTGACCTTTAGGGATGGGTAACCTCTTGGCATGAAACGAGGATTGCTCAGGTTTGCATGATAGATGAGCTGCATGTGTAAGGGGCTGGGGAATGGGACACGGGACACACTTCAAATTAAAACGTGTCCCCAGAAGAGCAGGAGTGCCATGGACACGCTGAAAATGCCAGCACCCTTCAACCTACCCTGCAGATCCTTGGACCTTGACAAGTCCAGGGGCTCTGCTCCTTCCAGACTGGCACCATCACGCAGACACACCAGGCATTGCATCCAGCCTCGTGCAGTCATCCCAAGAGAAGGGTTGGTGTCACGTTCCCACGAGCAGCTCCCTTCCTAGCACGCTGCCATTTCCCGAGGAAACTCGCTTTTGTTGGAGGACTCCCAGGCAGCTCTCTACGAGAGCAAAAGCAGTTTGCAAATCCGCACCTCATCGTCTATTCCATTTAAATGATCTACCATCTTTAGCAGGGCTGAGCCTCTCCAGAGCCTGTATCCAAGGCAACAAGAGCTACCAGGGAAAAAACGGATCCAAGAAGTTATTAAAACCACAATATCCTTTCTGAGCAAGGCAGAGATAATGAGCACGCGTTCCACTGGTTCCCTGCACCATGGGCTGGCTACAAGCCACCTGCTGGGTGAAGTTCACTGGCTGGTTACCAAACACCAGCTTTGTGAAGGCATTTAAGGTCCTAAAGATACAGAGCAGTGGCTCGGTACCTTCAAACCTCAGCCCAACCTCATAAAAACCCACAGGTTATTCACTACCTCTGCAGTCAGCCTCCAGCTCAGGACAGCAGCAGCAGGGAGGGGGCCGTATTTCAGATTTACAGACATTTGGGGGATTTCAGGTTGAAGAACGGTGAATTTTGCAGAGAGGAAAATGTGAAACTCTGCCCGAGCTTCTGTGCAGTGCTCGTGGCACCACAGGACCCATGTGCCATGGATGAGGCCAGGATCCCAGGGCTTGTCCTGGGTGCCTCGGCGCCGTTCTTCCCTTTTCCATGCAGAAGGAGAGAGCAATGGGATGTGTTACGAGCTCGAACCAGGATGTCCTGATGTTCCTGAAGCTTCTGCACCAGGCGATCTCCTGAACAGCCTCCAGGAACAGCCACAAAAGCGGTGGCTTTGCGCAGGCTGGGCTGTGCCAGGTGAGGACCGTGGCAGATCGCTCTCGCTGCTTTGCATACGAGGCTCCGCCGTGCTGCTGCAGTAATGAATCACTTCTGTGTGTGTCGCTAAGTGCTTTATAAATCCCAGGATTAGGAGAACATGTCAAAACGCTCACGCTCTGCGTGTGCCTGGCACGAGGCGAAGCCTCCTGGAGTCAGACTGAGGGAAAGATCGCAGCGTGATTTGTTTTGATGTCTCAGGACTCCAGATCCTCTGGTTCCCTCGCAGGACAAGCTCCCACTGATTTTACAACGAAGGACGGCTTTGCCTTGAAAGTCCAAAGTCAAAATGTGGGCTTATGTCTCCTTTGTGCCTCTCCAGAGCAATGCACGACGTTAGAGATATGATTTGCAAAGAGACTGTGCAAACATTTCCCTTTATCCATCCCTCTGTTTGAGCTGCTCAAAGATTTTAGAGCAAAACGCTGATCTCTCCTGGGATTTATACTGAAACCAAAGGAATCAGCTGAGAATCAGTTCCATAAACTGCATCTGTATCTGCTCAGAAACGGAGCGGATTTACTTCAAAATAAGCCCAAGAGCAGCATGCAGCCAGCGAACGGAGCAGGGCGCTGGAAAGGCTGCCAGTGACTCCAGTGGTCCCATGGCAGGTCTCAGGGTCTGAATCCCTGCTTCCACCAAACCCAAGGATCGGGAGGTTTTGTGCACGGTGCACCCATGGACCAGAACAACTGCATCTGCACAGCAGCACACTCGTGCAATCGTGGCAGCAAAACATTTAAAACGTTTTATGGCATCCCTCAGCAAGCAGAATTATACCCAGACAGTGATGATTAACCAGAATTCACAGCTTCAATCGCTGCATCATTTATTCAGTGGCTTTTAGTGTATTTTTCAAATGAAAAGTTCAGCAAAGAGTATTTATTCATTCTTCACTGCTTTCTGGCTGTAGAAAATAATCAAAATAAATTTTTCTCTCAAATTTAAACAAGACTTCAGAGGTAGAGGCTGACAAAACAAACAAAGGAGAACGGCAAAAATTGTCCATGACAGTTGCCTGCCCTTTTTGGATCTAAATTCAAGGCACTGATCTCTGCTTTAGTTTGGCAAATCCTAGCTGAATAGTAGGAGTAAAAAACCTACGTTAGAACCATTTGGCCTTTTCTCTTGATTTTCCTTCTCTCAAAAAAAAATGATGGAAATATATGTCAGAAAATGAACCAAAGGGGTTAAGGTAGTTTTTTTTTTTTTTTTTTTTTTTTTTTTTTTTTTTTTTTTTGTCTCTTTCTGCTCCAAATGACCCTGTTACCTACGGCTACTTCATGTCAGCACCCTGGTGAGGCAGGAGGTGAATGCACTCCTGCTATGAGCTGAGATCGAGGCTTTCTCACCATGCCCTGCTCGGCGAGGTGGCTGCCACAGCCCTGCCCGACCCAATTTGGGAAGACTTGGAGATGGTTCAGCTGGGGAAAAGCTGGTGCAGCGCACGTCCCTGGGTCTGTTGAGATTTCCCAGGGGTGTCTGAGCTTGGAAAAGAGGCAGCAGGCAGGCACAGATTTCCCTAGGAAGCGAAGGAGCACCCCCATGCACACTGTGCTCCCAGCACTTCTGGCTTTCTGCCTCAAAGCCTGACCCGATGCTGAATTTATTGGGAAGTGAATACAGAAACAGAGAAATAAAGCACAGCAACAAGTCCCCAACCTGCCCACTGCCTGCCCTGGCACAGGGGAGCAGCATTCACAGCCCAAGTTTTGCAGAGAGGACGCGGCTCTGGGCTGCTTGGTGATGTGACTGTCCAGCCTGGCACACACAAAGCATCAGAGGCGAGTCCTGAGCAATGAAAGTGGCTCAAGTGAGTGATTGAAGCAATTTCCTCTGCCCTCAGACACTGACAAAGCTCTCAAGGAATCAGGAGAGATGCGAGGAGCAGGAAGGAGGCTTTTCTTTTTCCTTTTCCTTTTTTTTTAAGGGGATGTGAATAAGGAAAGCAGCAGCAATCAGGCTGCCAGCCCTAGGACAGCATCTCTGGAGCTTATTCTCTTCACCACGGGGGTTTGATGAAGGCAAACTTTCCTGACTCACTGCAGCACATGCAGAAAGAACCAGTTTCCAAGGAAACAGGGATCTTTTGCATGTCCAGCATGTGGTCAGGGATGGGGAAAGGTTGTGAAGATTAAGCCTGCCTTGCTGTATGGCTGCTGCCGCCCTCCCTGCTCCTCACAGGCAGGCAGGGAGCATCCCCAGCTCACAGCACCGCATCCCAAACAGGCAGCACCTCTGTGCATGGGAGAGCTGCTGCACCCACCTGCAAACACCAGCTGGGGCCCTCGCTTTCATTTGGATAAGCAGGAGATGGGCGCTTTTCATTTCTGTGTCGCCTGGAAATTTTAGGGACCACAGCATCCCTCAGAAGAAGAACAAAAACAAACATGTGGAAGATGATAATCCAGGCAGGACTTGGTTACTCACTCTCTGTATTGCTCAGCCACAGAAAATTGCCCAAGACCAGGAGCTGAACCCCAGAGCTCATCACCTCTCCAGCCAGGAACAGGACGCAGGTAGCTCTTACTGCCGAGGGCTGAAATGTAGATGCCAAGCTCATCTTTTTGCCACACAAAGGCTGGGGCATGAAGGAAAGTGCTGCCTGGTGCCCACCCCACAACACGACCTGTCTCCAGCCTCCCCAGAGCCAGGGAGATGGCAGCGAACTGGCGTGAGGCTCCTGGCCAAGAGCTGCGCCTGACCCTAGAGCAAACCCCAGCAACTGCAGCCATACGTTTGCAGACGCTGTCTCTGTCTGTAATTAATTAGTGTTTGTACAGCGCTTTGGGGATAAAGTGGCATATAAGTACCTGGTATTATTATCGGACACATTCTTATTTAAACCCATGAAAAGGCAGGAAATTGGGGGTTTAAGAGGCTGGCAGCCCGGTCACCCACTGCTGCCGGAGCTCACGTCTTTCCGCTCTGCGTTTTGCTCAGCGGAGTGAGTTAAGGTGCAAGTGTCAGCTGGGGATTTGCAGACTTAGCCCACAATTTACGGGCTTTTTTATCTCCGAGGGAGAAATCTCTCATAAAGGGAGTCAGAAAAAACCACCATAAATCAATGCATCAATTGAAGGGACCTTCATGGCCCCCTCCCAAGTTTTTAGGAGATGAACCAAGGTACCACAGCCTGCAGGTATTGCTGGAGCGATGCCTCCTGGCTCGGGGCAGCGGGGATGGAGCGAGCACCGTGACTTCCCTGGTTGCCCTCTACGTCAGGGCTTTTCCCCCCTCCCCTCTTTTTTCCTATTATGAGCACTGAAAAACCCCGGTTACAAAAATACTCATTTTAGCTGGCTTCATTTTAAATGTCAGCCTCTGAGAGTTGGGGAGGGCTAATTAGTAAGGGGGAAGGGGAACGGGGATGTCGGGAACTTTAATTTCACTCAGTGCAACCAACCCTGAAGAGAATTCAGAATTCAGATATTAGCTACATGCCTTTACTTTGACTCCAAATGTTAGTCAATAACACTAACGAACACGAAGAAGTTGCAGCACAGCAAACACCAATGCCAGGAGGCCCTGAGCAAGGTGCTAACGGGGACTAAGTGGTGGCTCCAGACCTGCTTTTCCCCCTTTTCCTTGTCTTTTCATTATTATCTTTTCCATTTCCATTCTGCAGAACACTGAGCTGGCACACGCACCGGACCTTCTCCCCTTCCCTGCTCACGAAATCTTGGTCCAAATCAACATCTCCTTGAGCAGATGCAACAGAGCTCCTTGAGCAGATGCAACAGAGCCCTGCTGGTAACCCCTGCAGTCCCCTGCTCCGTCTCTTCCATCTCACAAGCTATTGCCAACCTCAGGTCTACAAAACTTGCTCCCCTCTCCCTAATACCAGTGTGTAAACGGGGCTGTGAGTGCACCAGGGGCTTGGAGAAGGCAAGGACTTCCCTGTGAAGCCCAGATCTGTCCTGCAGGATGCTGGCCATCATGCCAAGCAGCTGGCTGCTCCTGTAATGCTGTCCCCTGGCAGTCCTGGCACCCGACAGCCACCAAGCTGCCACCAGGAGGGACGAAGCAAAGCAAGGTGGTGGTGGTGGCAAGTCCTGGGGCTCCCTGCTTGTCTCAGCCCTGGGTTTTCTCTCCCAAAACACTTTCCATAAAGAGATCCCAAAAGAATTTTTTTCAATTATTAGATTTCTGTGGCACACTGTAACACCTCAAGGGGTCCTGAGCCCCTTCTGAGCCCAGTCTCAAAGGCAGCCAGAGCCCAGCCCAGAAGTCCAGCAGCACCAGCATGTTGCCACAGAGCTTTGCTGGGTCCCTGGGAGCAGGCTGGGTCCCGTGGGACAGGGCAGGGAGAGCAAGACACAAGCAGAGCCTCACAGGAGCCTCTGCAGCCTCGGGATGGGCTAATCCCCAAATTCAGGGGTGCCTGCTCCTTGCTCGCAGCCTGGATGCTCGCTGCAGCATCCTCCACAAAGCCTGCACTCATCTTCAAAACCTTCCCAGGGAGGAAGGGATCAATCACAGCTCCCTCTGAAATGCCCAACAGTTACTTGCTTTCTCTGTCTAAAAAGTCAGCGTTATGACTTGGGTTAGATCATCCGAATTTCCCTATTCATTATTTTAACCCCTCTGTGATACAGACATTTCCCTTCTAGCTGCATTCCCCTGGCGCTGAGCATCTCTGGCAGGCCCTAGGAGATGTTTCAAACACGTGTGTGATCACAGAGCCGAGCCCCGGGACCGGGAGGCGTGCAGCTGGCTCCCTCCTCTCCCCACGCCGAGGCAGAGGGCTGCATCCTGCCGGCACATCTTCCTGCCTCACCTTTTATCATCCAGGGGAGGACGTGGCTTCAGGTGCTGCCTGGGAAAACTGTTATGAAGTATCAATGAAATAATTCTATCTACCTGCAGAACTGACAGGCATATTTCAACAGTGGTATATTATCAATTATAAGCCCAACAGAGCATGTTCTCCCATCTGATTGTTGGAAAAATCACTTGTCAAGGGCTGGCAAAGACCACAGCTGTCTTCTTCATACAGACAGCACTGCCAAAGATGCAAAGCTTCTGTGTTACAATGCCTTTTATTTCTTTTTTATTTTTTTTTTCCCTCCGGTATAATGGAAGAGAACTGAATAAGGTGATTTCTATAGTGTCTATACAGCGACAATGTTTTACAAAGCAGCGCAATAGATGCCGGCGGCGCAGTGACAATATTAATCAAACACCGGCGGTGCCGTGGGCGCAGGTATCTCACGCACAAATGCTGCCAAGCCAGTGCCCTTCTGGAAATGCTCTGTGCCTTGGGGAAGGGGTTTTGCCATTTCCACACCAGCCAGGGTGCAGCCTGAGCCTCTCCTGCCCCGGGGCCAGGCACTGATGTCCCACTCGAGAGGCCAAAGCGCCACTTCCAGAGGCGGTGATGGGAGCAGGAGCCACAAGAGGTGGTGGCATCGGAGCCTTTGCCCACTGCAGCACCCCCAGGTTCATCTGCTGGACACCGTGTGCCTGCCCCAACCCCGGTGTGATCCCCTCCTAACACCAACCGTGGCTTTCCCTCGGAGAGAAAGAATGATAACGCTCCTCATAATGGCCTTGGTCTTTGCAAGTTCTCTGCTTTGGTACATAATTATCTAGGCGGACGCGATGCCAAAAGTAACTACTTACAAATTGGACCAGAAGGGTTCTAACTACTAAAAACGCTTTGGTGCTTTAAAAGCCACAACAAGAGAGAGTGAAAAAGAAAAGACTTAATCAGTTTTGCTTTGGAGTTGCCTCAAATTTGTAATTCAATCAAACCTCCCATAGCAGAGAGGATGTCTTTCTGATATTCACAGGAGCTTTCCAGGGGCTATAATCTCTGAGAGATTTATTCATACTTCCTGCATTAGCTTAAGACTATTTTGGAAGAAACATCTCTCCCTTCCTCCCGTCAGCAGAGCTCCAGAGAAGACATTAATATTAAAACAATTCAATTACTATGACTTGGGGAGAACATGGGGCCGGGGGAAAGGGCTGCTCATTCCGCCACGCCACAACAGCCCTCTCTGGCTGTTCCCAACATCCCCGAGTTGTTGGAGCAGAGCAAATCTGGTCTGGAAACGCAGCTCCCCAGCCCTCGCCCGCAGCCCCCCGTAAGGACGGCTCCGGCACGCCAGCCATCAGCAGCGTTTTGCAAAAAAAGCAGCTGGACCGAGGCTGGGAGGAGGCGGCAGACCACTGCGGGGAGAGGGATGGGGAGTACTTTGCACTTCAAAGGACACATCATCTCCTTGCTTCTCAAGATCACAAGGAAGAAGGAATAGCAAGGCTACAGGATAGATTAACCTTCCTTCTCCCTCCTGCTTCCTTGTTCTATCCAATCCATCCTTCCCACGCCAGCTAATTAAACATGAAACGAGAAGGGGGGGGGTGCTAAGTCCCCTCAGCTCCAGCTGTACGTGCAGCAGCTTCCTCGGCCCTGCAGCAGGAAAATTTCGGTGCCGACGGTGCTGCGGAGGGAACCACGGCACGGGCCTGGCACAGACCTGCCCGAAAAGGCAGCCAGGTGAGAGCAGGAGCCCAGCCCTGCACCTTCCTTTGGTTGTGCCGAGCTGAGAACCCTCCTGGTGAGCTGGGTGCTGTTATTTCTGAGCGCACCGAGCACAAAAATACGGTGGCAGCAAACCCAGCCCATCGCTCCCGACTTACACTGGTGCAAGAGATGAACACCGAGCTGCCTCTGGATGGGATTGCTCACGGCTTGAGCTGGATCCCTGGGGTCTCTCCTTCCTGTATGACCCCATGCAACACCCCTGTGCCAAGTGGTGTTGGCAGCGGGGTCTAGACCAGGGGGACAAACCCCACACGCATCCCACACCACCAGGGAGAGAAGCGTTTGCAGCAGAAGGGCAGCTCGGACCTGGAGACACGCCGTGTGCTGACATCTTCTGTAATCACCAGCTGTTCGCCAGCCTTGGTTTTGCTAACGAGCACGCTGCTGCGGGCTGAGATCCCACAAGCTCATTGAAAAGGAAGCTTTCAATCCGGCACAACGGCCAGCCCCCCTGGAAAAGGAGTCAGAAGGGGCAGGAATCAAACTGATGGCAGGGAAGAGGGATCAGTTTCTGAGATGGAAAGGAGTCAGACACCCAGCTGTCACACTCAGCTGCACGTCTCTATCCATATATCCAGATCTGTGACATCTACAGCTTTCTATATCAACAGCCATATATGAAAGTGAGAGAGAACTTTGAAAGGAAAATAACATCACTGTGATGAGAATGTTTTATCTTCCTCTCTGGCTCTCAGGGGCAGCAGCCTGATAGCTGTGATGTGTGCAGAGGAACTGCCAGCAGAGGGAAGGAAGGTACCAACAAGGGAGTATCTATTTTCCCCGAGGACACTGTTATTTTTCCATCTTGCCAGTTTCAACGAATGCCTGCTGCATGCGTGTGCATATGCCAGCAGCCTGCCCGGGATGCAATGTACCTTCGGAATAATCTCCTGGCAGAGAGGCGAGGACGTCTTATCGGCACAGCCAGGCTCAGGGCACCCAGACACAGCTCAGGATGGGCACAGCCTGGCAAGGAAACAAGTGAGTTTTTAGCAGTCTGCTCCAACCACTGCTCTGCCCTGAGCTGCCGTGGGACTCGGTGCCTCCTTCCCAGCACGACACACGTCACCCACTCCTCGGTGGTGAATCATTTCGCTGTGTGAGCAGAGATGCAGAAAGGGGCCGCTCCTTCCAGCCTCCTGGGCTGCAAGAGGAGCTGCAAGCCTAGGGAAGGGTCAGGACCCCATTTGCTGCCAGGTGGCACAGACTTGTTCATTCTGAGTTTTAACTTAATGATTTTAACTTAATTTATTACAGCTGGTTCAGACACAAACATACTCCCTCTGGGTTAAGCTTCCCAGGGATGCTCCCTGGGCTCTCCGCAGCACTAGCACAGGAGGCCTGACCTCCCCTCTGCTTCCGACTCAGAAAAACTGCAGTAAGGAGACTTTGCAAAGTGCCAAGAGGAGGAATGCTTTTCTTCTGACCATAAACGAAGCACAATATGTTGTTACTTATCAGAGAGATTCAACAATACGTCTCAGCGCTCCCCACACTGACGCTGGAACGTGTTTGTTGTCAGAGAAGCAGCTCTGCAGAAACGAGCCACCTCTGCCACTCCACATTGTGCTTGCTTATAAGAAAAGCAAAGAGCTGTTTCTGTTGCTGCCATCTGCCCATGCTCTCCAAGCCCAGGCTCTGCTCTCCCTGAAGGTCAGTGCTTGCACCTTTATGGCACAGCAGCTCCAGACCGAGGCAGCTGTTCCCCACCTCTCCCACCCCCTTTGCCTCACCCCCCTCGCCCAAACAGCTTGCAGAGAGGCAAGGGCAGCCCTCTTAAGCATCCATAAAGCACTAAGTACCAAACCATCCTGCCCCACTTCTACAGGATCTTTACAGGCCTCCCACTCCTCCAAATAAGACTCCACACACCTGGTCATTGCCAAGTGGCAGCAAGTCTTAGGAAGCCAACAGAAACTGGACGAGGGACAGGGATCACCAGCTTGTCCCCCTGCACCTGGGGGAAAGGTTTGGGTGTGTACATGTTTGTTCCACCAGCTCAGGAGCCCCCGACCTGTCCCATGCTGACAGTGCTGCAAAAAGGCTTCACAGGAGACAGCCCCTTGCACAGATCCTGCAGGTGAAGCTGCGACACACTGACGCTTGAAAAATAATGATAAAATCCTTCTTTGAAGAATCATCTCAGGTTTTGCTAATTAACCCTGTCCCTGGGCTGATGTAGTTCACAAGCTCCCCTCACGACAAACCGTGCCTTGCAGTGTTTGACTCCACTCACCACAATCCTCCACGGGGACCCACAATAAGCACCCCGTTTTTCTCTCTGGCTCCCAAAGCACCTCTGTGGCTTTCATCCCCCCTCTGCTGGCTGCTGCATTTCCCCGTTGGTGATGTCATCGAGGAAATTTTCAGCATTCCCTTTGTCTCGAGGAAATATTTGTTGCTTGCTGGAGTACATCACAGCTGGCAAACACAGGAAAACGGAGCAACGACCAGGTCTTTGCTCACACTCACGGGATATTTCCGAGCACGGTGAATAACAGAGCTCCAGCTGGAACCCACTGCCAGAGCCCACATCTGGAAGGGACAAAACTGATGAGTGATTTCTGGGATGTAATCAGTGTTCAGAGCAAGCAACCTAACAGCACTGTCACCCCCCAGAATGACACATGCACCAGAACAAACTTGAACAGAAGGTGCCAAGTGATTTGCTGGATATTTTGCTCCTTCAGCTACTGGCCCAGCACCGGCTGAATTTTAATTTATCCAAGAAAGCTTCCCTTGGGATTTTTTGTTGTTGTTTTGCTTGTCAATTTCTGTAATGCACACCTCAGTCCTAGGCTTTTCTTACAGCTCCGACAGGCTACCACCACTCGGGAAGAAATATTTCCATGCCTACAGATCCACCAAGGTGGCAGAGAGATGGAGGCACAGACAGGGAGGCAGATGGATGAGCTGCTCAGCACACCGGGGCCACAGGAAAGGCTGCTGGTGGGGCACCGATGCCAGTACAAGAGCTCGGAGCAGAGAAGCCTGCCTGCACTGCCAGGTTTGGAGGAGAAGGGCTGAAAAAGCTCAAACTCAGCACCAGAAACACGAGGCGAGTTCACCTCGTGGCATTTCTTAAGCCTCATGCTGCCTGAGGCGAGCCCTCCGCCCAGCTCACAGCCCTCCAGAAAATTACAAAAAAAATAAAAAAAACACATCAACATGGCATTTTTACCGACAGAGGCTTCCAAAAGCAATTTAAATTATTCTAGGAAAAATATATAAGTAAGAAGTTGTGACAAGAAAAGTCTCAAAAATGTGCTCATTATTGCTAAGAGCTTCCAGCTTTCGTCTGCTTCAAAAGAATAATCAGGTTTTCAGGTTTTTGGGTATGCTAAAAACTTGCTTAACTCGTCATAATCCTGAGTGGGTTTTGTGGGATGAGAAAAGGAGGTGAATAAGGTTGGACCACACCTCGGGATGTGTCTGAAGCCAGGCACTTTGTGCCCAGAACTGCTGCAGGAGTGGCATCAAGTGGTGGAGATGCCCCTGCAGGTCCCTGCTCACTTGGCCGTGGCAACTTGGCTCAGCAGCTCCTTCAGGAGAGCTCTTTATTTAAAGCTTCATGAACACAGAGCTTGGGGGATTTGAAGTTGGCACTGATGATCTCAGAAAGGACAACTGGCATGGTTTGACTGGAATAGAGACAAGGGACGAAGCTGCGTTAGGAACAGGACATTTCATGGGGAGGGAGCTTGCAGTAACAGGCAGCCCTTGTGTCTGACTCAACCAGAGACGACACGTATGTGCAGAGAGAGGGGATAAATATGCAGATCTGACCTGAAAAACAAAACTTTTCCTGAAAACCGTTCTATTATCTTCAATCCTCCTATACCTGCACTGGTTTTTGTAGCTCCCATGAAGATCGAAGCTCTTCTCTCTGCCCTGTGTGCACCGGGGCTCCCCCGTGGAGGATCCCCTTGCAGCCCCGTGGCTGCCAGCCCTGCAGCTTTCTGCCTGTCCCAAAGGTGAGCAGATGAAGGGAATGCTGGCACCCCTTGGGAGCTGCTCTGACAGAGAGAGGAGCTTCCCTGGGGACAAAGCATTTTGTGACTCAGCTGCATGTTCGACCCCTCTCCCTTGGCTGTTTTCCCTTGGCTTGCAGGCTGTTTTCCCTTGGAAAAGAGAAGGGAGGCACACACAGAGGCACTGGATGAACCACAGGCCCAGCTGTAGTCCTGAAAGATGTCCTGAAGTTAGGGTGATGAAGGTGAATCCCCTCCACTGCACCAACCTGGTCTGCAAAACCTCTGCAAATCTTCAACCCCCACAGGGCGGCTGCATTCAACTCGAGACATGCTCTTGGTATTTACACTAAAACCTTGTCTTGAAGAGAAAAGTCTGAAGTTGGTCTGAGGTTGGCTTGGTCTTGCCCTTCATAGGCACTGAAGGTAACTTCACCCTGTTTGGTTCTGCCTTTACAACACAATTATCATCCCATGCTAATGAACTTCACCCCAAGCAGAGAGCCAGCGTGGAGCTTCTTGGGCACAGTCAGGTCGCTCGGCTTTGTGCAGAGGCCGTGAACGAAATTCATCCTCTTCGCTTCGCAGGTCAATTCCAGCTCTCTCAAATATGGATGCGAAATCCTTTTGCAAACATCAGTAAACATTTGCCTGCTCAATTAGACAACTCTGGAGTCATCCTCTTGCTCGCAGGGGGGTGAAGATTCTCGCAGTGACTAACAAATCGTTCACCTTGTTTTCTCAGTGCTTCGTGGCTGAATTAACAGCCCAAAGCACCCCCAGCCAAGCAATAGCCCAGGATTACAGGGGGAAGGATGTTTTTTTTCTGAAAGTCCTCGGTCCACGTGTTGTCCTGCGATGCCTTGAATTTGCTAAGCATTGGCTGTGAGCCAGGAGGAAATTAATTAACAAATAATTTACCCCTCATGGCCTCCTGCTGCAGTGCTGGCTGTCGAAGAGGTGCTCACAGCAGCAAGTGGGGTGCACCAGCAGCTCACTGCCCTTTCCTGGCCCTGCACCCTCAGGCTGATCACGACGTGGGGCCTCCCTGCAAGCAGCGAGGTTTGGAGAGACAACAGCAGCGAGACAAAGCCGACACCACTGAGAAACAATAGCTCAAAACCAACCCCGTGGCCCTTGCACCGAGGAGCTGTGTACATTTCAATCCGAGTGGCAGGCAGCCACATCTCTATTTTGCTCCGTGCATCTCCATACAGGCTGCTTCACTCGGACAGCGGGGAGAGATAAGCAATTAGAGCCCTAATCGATACCATCCACAGCCCTCCCTGCTTCAAGCTACCTAATTGGCATCCCAGAGTCAAGTGGAAGGTGAAACCAGGTCTTTGAATGCGAAGGGAGGAAGAATCCCCACGTGCTGGATATAACAAAGTACAAACAAATCCCCAGACAGGATGTTCTGCTTCAAATCTAAGTTTTGTTCAATACCAACAGGCATGAGAGCGATAGGAGGGCGATGCAGGCATCTGCTTCTGGGGAGGGTAAAAACTTCTGATCTAACGCTGCCCAAATGTGCTACAGCTGAAGTACCCTCCCCTGGTGGACTCACACTAATACAGTTTTGCAGCAGTCTCTGGGGATGTGTAAGGGCTCTAAACAGCACGCCTCCCCCAGCAGGCTGCAACCTTGGCCCTTGTAAAAGCACAGAGCACATCTGCCTGCGAGGATGCAGCTGGCTGCCGCCACCGGACACATCTGCTGCTCCGTCACCACCAGGCTCCCCAGGTGCTACAGCTCCTCCGACAGCCCAGCACGAGGGGCTGTCATGCCATCGTCGCAGAAGGACCTCCTCATATCCACCCCGATGCTCGCATCTTCAAATCCCCCCTCGCACAACCCCAAACTGCCACGCTGCCTTCCGACCTATTTTGTCTAAGGTAACCTGCCCGTGAAACCAAACACAAGTCTAGGAGGTTGTGACTTTGAGGTAATTAAGCAAATCTTCGTAGTCCCTAAACGACTAATTTAATAAGAGCTCTCCTGCATTGAAACCACTACCTGTAGAGGTCAGGAGGATATTTTTCTTCTCTTGGGAGGAGGGATAGAAAAAGAAGTTCAGCAACCTCCTGAAAATTACAGTTTTCTTTATATTCTCTCCAGGATTATTGTGGTTTCATACCAAAGACTTTTTATCAGGCCTGCATTTCTTCAGTGAAGATGACCATTTTATTGAACAATTATTCTCCTTGCAGGAAAAAAAAGGGCCGGAAAAGCCCAAGCTGACACAGCTATTTAAGATGTATTTCTGTAAAACATTTACATGCGGAGTCTGAAGTGTGTGCTCAAGTCCACTCCTGCTCCACGGTGGCTGTGCATTACCAGCCAGCAAACTCAAGTGGAACGTAACAGATGAGCCTGAAGATATTAATGACTAACAGGTCAGATCCCCGTCCTCCCTAAGCTGCATTTCCCCTGAAAATGAGGCCGGCTTGTTCCAGCTGAGGACTCGTCCTGTGCTTTCCTGCTGAAGCAGCGCCGTGGAGCGGTCTCCTCTGGCACCAGTGCTCTTCTCGGGAGAGGTGGCGGGATGGAGATGCCACATTCAGCAGTGATCTCTTGCTTTGCCATTTCCCTCGACTGTAACTGTTGTAGCTTTGAGCTCCGAGGGCTGAAATGAAGCAATGCTCTGTTATTTCTCCCCTGACTATGCTGCAGCCTCAGCTAGAGACAGCACCGAGTGGGACCGCATCAGGGTGGCGGCGCTGTTTGTGTTCACAGATGCATTGCTCTGCCGAGCTTGTTGCCACAGACTCCACCCGGGAGATACACAGAAATTACAGGCAAATAGGAAAAAAATATCTTGATGTATTGAGTTGCTGGAGGGAGGCAGCTTCAGAGGGCCTGCGAGACCAAACAGCAGCAGCAGCCCCAGGGTGAGCACCGTGCTCAGCTCCAAGAGCCCACGAAGGCTTCGCGCAGCTGGAGGAGGCATCGCCACATCTGGGGCAATGGCGTGGCTACACAAACCCCTCGAGGACACGGGGGAACCACAGATCATGAAGCTGACCGAGGGTAGCAGGGCTGGCAGAGCATGAGGTTTGGTGTTTGTGGAGGGTGAAAGCCTCGGGCTGCTGGGAAGCACTGCCTGGGATGGGGGAGCCACTGGAGGAGTCATCCCCATCAGCCTGCAAAACTGCATCTGAAACAATTAGTTAATTTAGCAGAATATGGGAGGCAAGATGAGATTAAGCCAAGACCTGTTGTGGTCACCCAGCGAGGTACTGGTAGAGCTGGGAAAAGAACCAAGTTTCCCAAATCCTTACATCTCTCCTAAACTGTAAACCATAATCCCTGCTAAACAGGTGGTGCAAAACCTTACTCAGTCCTGCGACACTTTAAACGTTGGGAGAAATTATTTATCGTTGAGCTTATTGTACAAGCTGGCATGATTTATTTAAACATTTGCCAATAAACACCAGAATGGGAGGCTGTTTTTCCAGCATTCCCACAGCGGAGTACTAGAAGAAACAATAACAGGCCTTGTGATTGTTACTGTGGGACTTCTCCTGCCAATTACACTGAGTTATAAGTTCCAGTTATGGGACATAAAATAATTAATTTCATAAGGTCCAAGAAGAAACGCTTGCTCTGTATGAAGAATCTACTTCCCCTGGCTTTTTATGCCAACACCACGTATAATGATGAGAGTTTTAAAAAAAACAAACATGCTATTGCAGATTCCATGTAACAATATTTCATTGCTTTTCCTGCTTGCCACAGTCTCGGTAACAAACACAAAGACTCGTCTGCAGGGTCACAGAAGCCAGGTTGACGGCTCCATCCTGTCCACAGCCCCGGAGCAGGAAAAGAAATCCCATTCAGAAGAGCACAGCACGAAGGCGAGGTGCGTTTAGCAAAACCTTTTGGAAACTTGTCATATGAGCTTCAGCTTAATGAAAATAAAAATCAAATTAAAGATCTCCAAGTTCTTCCTTGGGATTTTTCAAGTGATGAGATTTAATTAAAAGCAAGCAAGCAAACAAAATCACACATCATTGTACGGGCTAGAAGAATGAGCCAGGAACTGAATTGCAGTCAAGTCAATGTGCAAGGAGACTGGAAGAAGAAAACAAGAAAGAGAAGTAGAAAAAGCTTTGTCTGGACGTCTTCCAAGCAGGCAGAAATGCATCTTCTGTTGTTCCACCCACACACAGGTCACTGATATCTGATGCATCTAAGGATAAATGTGGATTTCTGAGATCCCCGGGTAGACAGGAACAGGGTGCCCTGGTGAGGTTACATTTCTCTCGTGGCCCAAGGGCATCATCTGGCAAGCCTGGTCAGAAAAGCTTGTGGTACCCCTTAGGGCTGGAGTAGTCTCCTCCTGCCCCTCTGCTTTAGCTCCATCTGATGGAGCACAGGCAGCGTTTCCACTCAGGAGGGAGGAATTTCAACCCCAGCACAGGCCTGTGCAGTTAAAGGCTGTGTTAAGTTAAAGGCTCCAGTATGTGCACAAGCAGCAGGGAATGAAGTTGCCCAATTCCCCGATTCTTGAATGACTTTTTTTTTTTTTTTTTTTTTTTTGTACACTGGAAGCGTATTTTCATTATACTTATGTGCTGTAAAAACAACTCCTACAGAAACAAAAAATAAAATAACCCCCCAGACTCCATCTGAATACTTTCAGCCCTCAGTAAAGATCTGAAATTTGTCGATGAAGGATTAGATTATGTTTTGGATCCAAATGAGGTTGCATTTGCTACTAAAGCCAAAAAATAAGCTCTTATTCCAAAACCACAGGATAAACAGAAGCCTTTCTATCATCATGGAGCATTCTTCAGTTTGATGTTCCTTTCAGAGCACAGTCCCTCTCATGCATAAATGCCATGGTAGGATAAGGATTCAGGAGTGGCGGGTTAATGTAATAATGTTCTGCAAAACGAGAAAAATAATCAAATAAACCCTGAAATGGAAATGCTGGCATTCATTCCCAACAGTGCAGTGTCAAAAAGGAGATTATAATTACCTCTAAGCCTCACAACAGCAAATGCACTTTCCCAGGGGAGCCTTACCTCCAGAAATTAAAAATATCCTAATTTACAAGCATTGGCTCCATTAAGCCCCATAGAACTACTGCCACAATCCTGTAAATTTTAAAGCCCTATAATCCCCCACACAGACCTCGCAGCACTTGTGTGTGGTCTCTCCAGCTGATTAGAAGTAAGAGCTCTGTATTTAAGTGCAATTCTTCCACTCTAAGCGGGGTATGATAAGCAGGAATGACAGATGACTGTAGATACTACGTGAGCCCTCAATTGGAGCATCTCGAAGCATATTTCAGCCATTACAGAAAACAAGATAATAATCCCCTTTAGAGCAGACACCCACAGCAGATCCCATTTTCCATGGGCAGAGTGCTGGGCCTCAGCTCTGACTACTGAACATACCAGGTGAGTCTGGAATCTTTTTGGGCACGAGGCTGACACTATGCACGTGGGTCTATGTACTGGTTCTGGTGGGGAGGCTTCCCAGTAACTCCACTCATATTCTGCAGTTGCCCTGTAGCATTCAGCAGCCCCAAGAATTAGCAATTTCCTTCTTTGAAAAGAGAAAAAAAAAAAAAAAAAGGAAAAAAAAAGTGGATTTAGTTACTTTATCACTTGCCATTAAGACCAGGGCCAAAAAATCCCTGCAAGCAAAAAGCCCCTGCACAACACCACTCTATCTCTTGCTCTTGCCCCAGAAAGAAGCCAGTTGTCCCACACTGTCCCCAGAGCAGCAAGATTAAAAGCTGCAGAAGAGGCACAGACCCTGGGGAGGTCAGGGGACCCCCGCACAGCAGTACCCTTTGAGAGGAGCCCCTTGGGCAGGAGCAGGTTAAGGTGCCCCTACGGGATCTTCTAACCAGCAGCAAAGACCTCCAGGTAGTGTAGCTGATTGAGATGATGCAATTTTCCCAAGAAACCATCTGATGAATATTTTACTTTGCTGCCATCCATGGGGAGCTGCTCGGGTTTACCTCCAGACTGCAGACGTTCAGACAGGATTTGCATGTCATCCTGTGGCTCTTCCTTCTCCTTTGACTCGATGCCAAGCACGGCCACAGCACCGATACATCAGCATTTACAAAGGCTTTTTGCCAGCTCCTTTAATGAACGTGCCAGGGTGCATTTCCAGGCCTGTGACTCCCCTTCAGTCCCTGGGGTTTCCGGGGGGCTGGCCGGTGGCTATGATCTCATTGGTGTGCACACTCATTCAACCGCCAAATCTTATGCTGCTCTTTTAATTGCAAAATAACAAATGCACATTAAGAGTTTGAGTCATCTGTTAGTCAGCTTCCTGCTGCACACCCAGGGCGCAGGGAGGACTCAGACTCAAGGCAGGCTCAACCCCTGCAGAGTTTACTTAATTTAAAGGAAGAGGGCACGATCCATCAGCAATCAATAACATGGAAAGAGACAACAACTATCTACCTCTGCCTCTGGAATCCACTGCGTGAAACCGCGACGGTGCCAGGCAGCCGATGGCAGCAGCGGGACCCGACGGGATCCCTCCTGTCGGTGCTGAGCCAGCAGCCATCGCGGGTATCTCGATCCAATTACACAAGTTGGGGGATGAGTGAACAGAATGGAGAAGCCCTGAATGGGGAGCAGGAAAGGAAGGTGAGATTTCGGTCTAAGAGTCGCTAGAGGAGGAGGATGCGGAGCAGAAGGGTCTCAGCACTGGGTACAAGTTGAAAACAGTGAGAGAAACGGCGCCGAGACAAGGGCGCACAGCACAGCCTTCATTATCGGCATTGATTTGACATGGAAAGTATTTAGCTATGATTGCAGCAGGTGTCGGAACAAACCCCTTCAATTAGATCAAGGCCTTGAGAGACTCTACAGAGAGGATGATAAAATCAGGCGAGCCGTTTCATGCCAGATCCGTCTGAATCTGGCTCTGCTGGGCCTCAAGCTTTGGCAGATCTCAGCTCATCCAACTTATTTTGTGCTTTATTCAAAGACATACTCCCTCCTATTGCTTTGCTTCTTCGCCACAGAATTGCTAACATTTAGAAAACAACCAGCTGTAGCAAAACTTCTGCTTCCTCAGCTTCCTACTTATTACCCCTTCTTTAAGTCTTCAGGCATTTGACAAATAAAAATCCCGCTTTTTCCACAGAGCTCTATGTCCTACACCCACCAACAAACTAAAATAGCCATTTTCTTATATTAAAACAAAAGTTTAATCAAATAGCCTTTTTTCTAGATGCCTGCTCACGCTCTGCAGTATGAAATTAATTCCAGAGAGAGTTTTGCTGAACTCCAAGGCCTGACAAACTTTTCATTCTGTAATCATTTTTCAGAGGAATGGAAAACAAAATACATAAAATAGACAAATGGAAATATCACTAATCCCATCATGGCTGCAGAGGAAAGAGTAATAAAGAGAAATATGACGGAGTGGAATTTTTCTGCAATGACTCTGCCCGAGTTCTTTATCTCCTGAGGCGCACAGACCACTGCCTCACCTGGGGAGAGCAAGGCAGCCCTGCCGATGGCAGCAGTCCCTGTTCCTGCGAGCAAAAGCTCTGCTGCTGACTTCCAGGGGCTTTTACTGCCCCTTACATCTTGGATTTAAGAAGCAGAACAACAGAAAGTAGAGAGAAACAGTGGAAGCTGTCAGCGCTACTCTGAATACATGAAGATTTGTGGGTTTAATTATAAGAAGGTTTTTTGTTAATATTAGGAAGATAATTGCCAACTTCGATGGCAATGAAAAGCTTTACCAGCATTAAAAGGCGTTGCACCGAATGTTAGTACTCGCTTAGCAGCACAGATCTTGTGTTAGATGCTTACATGTCATTTAAAGAATGCGTAGTAGTACTGGACTTAAACATATGCTTAACTGTAAGCAACATGCTGAAATGCTTTGATGAATTGAAGCTCTGCAGAAAGAATATCATCTATCCTTTCCTGACGGAGACTCATTAAAACATTATCGATTCAGCTGCAACCACGAACCACCGATAAATCAGCCCCATGATTATGCCGTGTTCCATCTCCACCGCGAGGAGACTGGATTTCCTCGCTGCAGTCTGTGGCTAGCAGACCAACTACACTGCAAGGAAACAGGGGAAGAAAAAAAGATCATAAAGTGAGTTTTATAAGAGATCCAATCCCGTCAGCAAACTTCTGATGGCCACCAATTGCAGCTCTCTGTGTGTGTCGTGCTCTTCTTTCTGCAGCCCCTCCTCGTCCCAGCCCCCAGACATCACCTACCAGATCAACCAGACCTTTATCGACAGGTTTGGGAAGTGCTTGCTATCTTTCTTTGGGGAATGTTTGAAACCTTTGAAAGAAAAGTCTTTCATTTTATTTTCTAGGCCTTTCTCATTTAAGAATATTTGTTCCAGCAGTTAGAAAATGAATGTTTCACCTGTTGCAAGAGGAAAAAAGTAGTAACACTTGCTCTGGAAAGTAGCTAAAAGTCTCCCATGAGCCCAAATGATTTATTCCCTTTGTGGTCCCTCAGACTCCTCTTCTATTAAAAAATGGGTGAAGTTTAGCCCTCCGAAAATAAATTGCTGACAACTTTCTCCTATGATGTATATCTCCAGAGGTTTTGTTGGCAACTGATAGTCGCTGCTCTGCACATCTGTACTAAATACTGTCTGCCGGCCATAAATCCTCCCTGCTCCCTCGAGCCATGTATGCCTCTCGTCCCATATATATTCCGAATGGAAATGAAAGCCAGCTGGAGAGCCGGGGGGGAGAGGGGAATTAAGCAGGCAGACATCCATTTCACAGCCAGCAACAGAAACCCAGCACTCCACTAAACCTGCAGCTAATGAGGGATGCTAAGCAGAGAGACTGCACGAGCTTATTGATGATTTGGGATGACCATCAGAAAGCCCAGACATTAAAATCACTTTAATTACAGCTTCACACGTGCAGGTTAAACCTCCTCTAGATTTCACCATCATCTCACTTCGTCCCCTCTGCCCTCACCCTTCATGACTGCAGGTAAAAGAAAAGTTATTTTCGATGCAAAAGGAAGAAAAATCAGCAACACCGCCAAGCAAAACCTCTAAATTCCAAGCTCAGAAAGCTCAAAACTCCTTTTGTTCTTTTGAGGAGGGCAGGAAAAGAAGCAATGCATGAAAAATGGAACAAGGAATGGGTATTTATATCCGCAAGGCCAAGGCAAAGGAACAACTCCTTGATAACAGCTGCCCTGCCACCAGCCTGGGAGATCTCAAAGAGAAAGATGAAAGTAGGGCATGATCTAACCAGCTCCATTCATGCAGAGTAGGAATCTTGCTCCTCTCATCCGAGATGCAGTATTTGGCAAGCACAATCCTTGTTAGCTTGATGGGAATCTCATGAGCTTGAAAGAAACCTGGGGTCTAAGGGTCTTTGGCATCTGGAAGTGGGAAGAGCATCCATCACATCTATAGATTTTTAGCTAACCCGCAACCATCATTTCAATTTTCTTTCTTGTTAGCAGTCAGTACTTCTGAAGATAAAAGAGAAACCAGCAAGGCGCACATCGGAATGCCTGACACTTCTTCTGATTGCTGTTTTTGACACGAGCAGCCCGAGTTACCAGTTCTGATCATCTTGTCCCACCTCTGGGAGGGCTGGCAGCTTTGCTGCAGTCACCCCCTTCAGAAGGGAAGCATCGTTCTCACTTAACTGCTGAAAAGTCAGCAGTAACTCACTCATCCACCGTGCTATAATTCCTTCCCAATGGTTTAGACTCCCAAACTCAACGCAACTGTGAGCCATGGCTCAGGGAGGCATCACCCGTCCTGCAGATGCAAACCACGAATAAAAAGTTTCCACCTCTGAGTTTATTTCAAGGAAAATATTTTGCTCTCACGTAGAGTCATTCTTCCAGAAAGCAGACACAATGAGGACATGAAACAGCAGGGAAGGGGAGTTATTTAGAGTATAGCAGGAATAATAACATTAAAACAAATAATGGAAAACGTAAACAGACTATTAGGGAGGGTGTCTACCACGGAACCTGTGCTGAGCTCAGCCACTCTCGGATCTGGAAAACACTCCCCAACGTGGCAGCTTGTCCTGCCCTAAAAAATGTCAAGACTGCCCTGGTTCCTATACACGCAGAGTTAATCTCCCCATTATTTGTTTTTAAGTGAATGGTTCCTTGCTTTCTTACCTGCAAGCTCTGAAACAATTTCCAGAAATAGTTGCCCCAGGAATATAAAACAAAGACATTTGTGCAGAAAGAATGACAAGGATTAAGTTTTGTTTTTATGTTTCCTTCCTCTCAGGTAATTTTTATGCCAAGAAAAGATGCAGATACATAAGGAGAAGAATACGACTCCACAATAAAACAATAGATAGAATCAAGCCATTTAAGAAGCAATAGCAATTTTAGGAAGAAAAAAACAACTTAAAACATAAATAGTTATAGCATGAGAACATACCAAGGAAGCATATGGTACAGTCTATTTTACTAATTAGCTTCCAGACCCAGTTGTGGAAATTTGAGGTGATAAACAGCATTTTCCTTGTAGGATCTAAAGTGTTTGAAAAACTGTAAGAGAAGTGAGTAATTGCAGAAGAATATTCTTAAGGAGACCTGAAGTTACTGACTATATTTCAGTACAGTGTAATTTTTATTTCTTTAAGTACTGAGAAGTAATGGCCTATATTACTTCACATATGAAGGGTTAGAATTTATCTCCTTCTAATTTGAACTAGCAGTTTTAGTGTGTGTTTTTTTTGTTTTTAATTCTCTTTTGCCCATACATTGCCTGGTGACGTTCCCAAATACGTGCTCTCCTGTTGGACAGGCATGAATTTGGGAGGTCCACAGGCATCCTGTCATCCACAGACAGGCGCCTGCTTTCTAACCATCTATATCTGGATGCACCCAGCACATTTCATAAGCTCTCTGATCAGCTTGCAAGTATTAATCAATCTTCACCTCCTGTTTTGCAGAACAGATAAAACAAAACGCTGCTAGGCCCATTTATATCTGGAATCACAGATGGTATGTGACTTAGCAGGAGAGCTAGCAACCGAACCGAGTCTCCCAAACATCCATTATGTAAAGAGGGTAAAGGATACGCAGTGTCAAAGTGCTCGCTCCCAAATTCATTGCTGTGCCTGGCACATAAACTTTGCGGAGGCAAGAGGGAGCAGAATTGTTCACAACTGTTCATTTCCAGCACAGAGGCACAGAGATCTCCACGGTTTTAGTGCTTACCTACAGAACTTCCTGCAATTTATCACAAAAAAATCAAAACAGCACTTTCAGGGCAAAATGGCAGTTCTGCATTATAAAGAATTTATTTCTTTTTCTATCGGAATACGCAGGATAAAAGGAACTGTTTTGACATTGGCACAGACAGGCGTTTTGAATAACTTGGAAACAAATAACCGGTTTCTTTCCTGTACATCGTGAAACACTGGGGGGAGAACAGAAATGCCAGGAGAAGAAAAGCCAAATCTCAGGACTCTTTGTAGAAATGGCACTTCTGTCCTCTGTGCAGCTCTAGCATTAAGCTATCTCCAGCTCCTCTTGGCTGGGAAGTGCTCAGCAATGCTCACAGCACATCGCAGCAGCCTCAGTGCTCAGAGCACGAGAGGGGAATGGCCTTGGATCCCTGTGAAACCAGGTGCTTCAGGCAATTTATTGCATTTCAAGGAGATGAAACTAACAACAACAACAAAAAAAATCAATGAGTTTAATTTGAAAAATGGTCACAAGTCATAAATCCCAGCTTGCGTCACAGAAGTTGGGCTCAAAGTCTCCGCTCTCTCTCCAGATGCCCGGGTGTTGGGCTCCTCCAATTTCAAACGTATTTTAAAAGAAAACCAGAGCAAAAAAAAGGCTGGTGTCTGTATGCAGCACCCTGCTTTTGCTGTGCTTAAGACGAGGAGAAGCAGATGGGGCAGGAATACCATCTCCCCTCCCTCTAGAGCCCATCCTGCAGCAGCACGTCCCCCGCAGGGGATGCTGCTTTGCCCAGCTGAGTCGCTACCAGAGACATTGCTAACAGACCTTCTCTCCGCTGCAGCTCTCAGCCCATACTGCTCTGCATTACCTTGCTCAAAGACATTCATTCCCTGCAGCAATATCCCCCAGACCAAGAGGAACATCTGCCAAAATATTTCAGCAGCCCTTCCAACAAGCATTCATGAGCCATTCTGGTACAAATGCACGCACCTGGAACCATTCCTGTTTTACCTTTTTTTTTTCCCAACCAGATACAAAATACTGAACAGCTGTATTTTATGGGGTTTAAGCTCTATCAGTAGTGCTGAATTTATTTGTTTGCACTGCAGCAGGAGCTCGGTTATGTTTCTCAATCCACTTTAGAAAGAGAGTAGAAAACTGCCCGGGTGCCACTGGGCAAATTCCCCGGTCTGCAGGCAGAACACCCGACTTTATTAACTACCTGCAATAAGTACAAGGTTAAATCCTGCTGCTTCTCTCGCTGCATCTCCCCCGAGTGCTCCTGCAGTGCAGATCAAGGAGGGAGGCACAGCTTGTTTACGGCCACCCAGCCAGGGCGCTGCGCTCACACCATCAGGGGACCCAAGAGGACCACAGAGGGTCAACAGGGAGAAAATCACCTCTCAAGTTTAACCAAAAAAAATATTTACACAAATTTACACATTGCAACTACGGAGCAAGAGGAATAAAGCAGCAGATGGAAGCAAGGGATCAAAGGGGCTGTGCTGCAGATGCTGGTTCCAGCAAGCGCAATGGCAGGAGGGGTCACTCAGCACCTTTAGGCTGGGTAAGGAGGGACCTGAAACTTGTGAAAGCACAGCAGCCATCCTAATACGGAACAAATGCCTGTTCAGCATTTGGATGAGATATCTCAAAAGCCCCCACTTTGAAGATACCTAGGGAAAGGAAACAGCAATGTGGTTCTTGGAGCGGCTCAGCTTTATTCTTTCTGATGTTGTTGCAGCAGCAGCAATTGCAAGATCTGTTCAAGAGCCACATTTAATCATGCAGAAAATGCAAAAAACCTTCAGAACTACTGATGGATCTGTATGCAATATCTGGTCCCAAATAAACGCCTTCTCCAGCACTAAAGCAATGTCTCTTGCACCAGAGCACTGCCAGTGAACTGACCAGGAGCAGATCCCACCACCAAGGTGGCTGCCTTGCTTCTGGCATCCCCCGAGCCTCCCATCTCAGTTCCTAGATGCCTTTGTTGTACTCCATCATGTTCAGGATGTGTCCACTCCAGCAAGGCTGCGGACCACTTTCCTTCTTCTCAGACGTGTTGCTAAATTCTCAACAATTTCCTTATTAAAAGCTGCCTGGAGGTTACTCACAAGGCAATGCAGCTCCCTCGGGCACGGAAAGGAAAAGCACCGCTGTGCAAGTCGTGGGTGCTCAGCACCAACTTCCACTGCAGACGTGCTGAGTTTGAAGCTTCTTGGTTTAGGCTGAGCTCGGCTCGCAGGTCATTCACCTTGGGGCTCTCTGAACAGGAGCAAATAGTGCCCAACAGGCACAGACTAACAGCCCCTCTCACCCCTCCAGGAGCCCAGTCCAGCCTCTTACCCCCAGCCACGAGGACAGTGGGTCTGTTTATAGCTCTGATAGGTCTTACAGGGCTGATTGCTTCTGTCTTCGCGCCCCCCTTTCCCCATTACATCACGTCTAGGGCTTGATTTCAATCACAGACCTATTTTCATACAGCCCTGGCTATTTTTAGGGCTAAGTAAGTAACCGGCTCATAAATAGCTTCTGGATTCCTAACGGCTCCTATTGCTATTATTTGCCCTACTTCTCTCCTCTGAAACTTCTCCACGTCCCTGGTGTCAACGTGGCACGCTGCCGTCTGCCCCGAAGGGTTCTGCAGCAACACGAGCCTCGTTCAAGGGAAAGGGACGGAGAAGAAGCAGGTTGCTGCAAATTGCCTCTGCAAACAATCCAACGGTACTTAGGCATGCATATTAGGGGTGCTGCGCGACAACTTAATTTCACACTGGTCATGATTAGGCCTGGTAGGAAAATTGATTTCTCTCACTCCACTGCCCACATTCCAGTTCAGAACAAAACACCAAAACTTTTCACAAAAGCCAATTTTAAAGAGAGATTAATTTCAATTGATAGTGTTTTCTTTTTCTTGCCTTTTTTTTTTTTTTTTTTAAGCTAATCAAAAACTTCCTCCTAATTAAAACTGTATGCAAACAGAAGAGTGGAGAAATCTAACTGCTGTCCTCTCTTTATGCTTCCCACTCGGATGGATTTACAACATCGCTCAGCTCAGGAGAGGCTGCAGAGGATGTGCTGCTCAATAAAGGGGTGTAGAATAATCTCCTGCAGGGTTATGAACTGCGAGCAGCACGAAGCAGGGGTGGGAGAAGGAGGGAGCTGTGTAATTACTGTTGGGCAGCCCTCACAAGTATTAATCAAAGGCACAAGATGGTGTTAGGGTTGGCTGAGAGCCAGCGCCTTTGACTCAGGCTGACGCTGCACAGGTTCGTTTTGAAGCAGCTCAGGGCAGCCACATTTCACCTGCTGGGCTCCAGTTTCCCACCTGGAAAACAGGGACAGCAACCTCTCCGTACCAACACAGGGAGGAAAACTGCCCCGGCTGATGCATGGCACCCAGGGGAAGCTTTCTCAGTCTAGGCTGGACCACGTTTAGCCCACAGCCCACTCAAATCCAGCGCCAAGCTGAGCATCTCCCAGAATAATCCCCTCAAACACCCCATGGTCCTGCTGCAGCACCATTTATAGCCCTGGTACCAAGCTCAGTGATCACACCGCTTATTTGGAAGTCAACCCTGCTTAAAGAAATCCAGCTCAAACCCAGCTTGACCCCCAAAGAGGGTGAGAAGAGATCTGGCTTCCTCAACCCCGAGGCCTTCGGGGCACTTTGAAAGCTTTAAACATTGCAAAATAGAACAAGCAGCAGCCAGGCCAGGAGGAAAACTTTGTTAATAACGGTGACAGTAATAAAAGTGGGGAATGAATTTGCTGCTTTGCACTACATGCTTGATTTGAGTTAATCTTATTTGCTTTCTGAGTGTGTTTCAGGTATTCAATAACGTGGAAGCAGCGACAGGTTCGTGGGGGCCCCGCGGGGAAATCCTGGGCTGCCAACGAAGCACTCCAGCAGCCCCGCTGCAACAACAGCTTGTGCAGGCTGCATTGGGCTCCTTCCAACCCTTTAGGGGGCTTTTTGTGCTGGGGCTGGCAGGGGGGTGCTCCTAGGGGTGCAGCCCCCCAGCTGGGGAGGATTTGGGGTGGGCTGCAGCTTTCCCCCGCTGCAATGCTGCACCAGGAACCCGCAGCAGAGCACAGACAGCGCTGGGCCTTGGGACCCCCCAGCTGCCTCAGTCAGACTGACACCATTTCACAAACCGTACCTAACGGGTGGCCGTGCAGAGCAGAGGAAAAAGTCAGGGCCGTGACATCTACAGCAACACTTTCAGGGCTGTGTGAAGTATGCACAATTGCTATTATGTCTAATCTAAGCTCCCTGTCCCAGAAAAAAGGTTATCAACAGCTTCCCAGGTGACCTTATTTGTATATTTATTCTTAAATATGCAGCACTCTCCTTGAGAGGTGGCAAGAGACATTTTATTTGGCATTCTCCTTCAGCTGAGAAGGATTGCTCTATGGTTTGCAACTTACTGTAGATGTTTGCTTGTCAGCAAAGGCTACAAACCTATTTTAATTAAAGCAGAGCTGGGGACTGACAGCTGAACTGTGCTGCTTTAAAAAGAAGTGCTGAAAAGAGCCTGGAATAGGTTTTAAGTTTCTACAATAGCCCCATGTTTTATATCAAAGGGAAATAGGAACATCCTTCAATTGCATTTTGCACAGTTACCAAAGGACAATGGACTAAAAGGCAGAAGGTTTAGGATAACTCCACTTCGTATTAGCTCTCTTGCAGCGTTTGTTTTATCAGCAAGATGCCGAAGGCTCCTTACACTCGTGTCACGTCTTCCAGAAGCACTCCCTCCTCCCCATCTTTCAGAACCAAAGTGCAAGGGGGTGGAAAAAGAAAACTGTTTCAATTCGATATGCCTGAATTAAATTTGGGCATTTTGACTTGGACACTCTCTGCTGCAAGACCCACCGCCCAGGAGCACAGTCAGCATCCCAGCAGCAGAAACCAGACCACAGACTAAAGCTGGCTCCACGTGTGTTAGTTTAGCCACAGCTGCTTCTACAAAAGCAGCCTGCAACAGCTCTCCAAGTACAATGTAATTGAAACATAAAAACACCCTTCAGATTTTTTTTATAGCATATACAAATATTGTTTCTCCTTCTGGAACATTTGAACATTCAGAACGAGAGCGTGGATCAATAATTCTTCTATTAGATAATTGAAACCTGCTCCTTGATTTACACTAATGCACTTGTTAAGCAATAAGTAACCGGGCTGTGGGCAGGGCTGCACGGCCGAAGCAGGGGGTTGATGAATGGGCCAGGGGAAGGTGAGGGCCCAGCTCCAGTCCTGCTACGCTCCATCAGATGGCTTCACTCACCGACCCCTGCCTGTGGCTTACCATCAGCAAGAGCCTCGCTGTCAATAAGGCATTGAACATGCCCTGGCATCACTCCTGGTTTTAAAGGATCAATCTCTCTGCTCGGATTAAACGCAGCTCTTTAGGCTCCTGCCAGTGACAGCAGTGGCTCAGAGCAGGGCCCTTCAGGCAGCCCAGCCCTGGGCACATCGGCTGCTGTGTGGATTCCCCTCTCGCTGTCACTGCTGCTGTGCAATCCCGTACAATGGGCAGGCTCCTTGTCCAGCAGTGACACCTTGGTACCGTGGTCATGCAGCTCGAGGTCCCCCAAAACCCAGGGCAGAAGCACGGCCCCGTGCCATGATGGTGTAAAGGGGAGCCTGGGGGAGACGTCGCACCGACACGCCACAAACTGCGCACGCTGCCAAGTCCCAGCACTAAGCCAAACAACTTGGCTCAAAGATAAACACTTCAACATCGACTTGATGTAAATTAACCTGTGAATGCCAGGTTCACTGAGTCTCATGCTGCTGCTGCCCTGCCATCGACGGAGTCACTGCAGCGCTGGCTGTGCGGGTGTCGCTGCTCAGCCCTCGCTCAGCCTCTGCTCAAGGGGGAGAGCTTGGTGGAGTTTCCCCTGACCAATAAATCATTCTTGGCTCAAAGCGTATTGAGAAGTTCAGCTCAATTATACTTTCTTGAGATTTAAGCCCTCGTCAATGGTGTGAGAAGCCAGCCAGCCTTCAGCCTGCTTCTGTTCCAGCACAGGCACAATTAATTCCCATCAGATGGGAAGCAGCAGGATCCATCCTGTACCCATTGCTGTGCTAGGCGGGCAAGGAGCAAACACCTCAAGTGCCATTTTCGGTTGGAACTGCCTGGTAAATCATACACAGGTCCTCAGGAGAAGTCACAAACACAGGACTTTTGCTCACTAGAAGAGGTGGCTGGAAACCTGGTGCTCCCAGGTTTGCCTCATTTGGCCACAACAGGAAAGGAAACCTGGCAGCCCAGCTCACCGCAGCAGAGCGGGCTGAATGATTCACTGGCAGCGAGCAAAAGACCTTCAAAGGATGAGCCCGAGAGGCTCTGGCAAGTGCATCTGCATAAACAAGGTTGCTAAGATCAGCTCCAAAGAGCCACTTGAGCCGTGCGGTTTCACCCAGGCCTTCCCTTTTCCTTGTTTACCCAGCAGTTCGCCTGCAATCAAATTGGATAATGGAGTAAATCCCTTCAATTACATTTGTTAGAGCAGAGGACCGGTGACCTGCAGAGCACAGCTCACCCCTCTGCCCGAGAGCACAGCCTCCCTCTCCTCCCAAGGAAGGCACGCCAATCACCCCCAGCGCAGCAACATAATAAGCACGGGCCAGCAGCTGGGGGAGAGAGGGAGGACAGCGACATTATTTTACTGCCCTCTGACTAATGATGTGCTAACATGCTCAAGCACTAAGGTGAAGCTGCCAAGCAGTCATGGGAAGCGTAATTAATCCCTTGCTTATTAAAGTCGGTGGCATGTTACGGCGATGCTAGCAGCGCTCCGTGAGCAGCGCCGGCGTGCGTCACGCTCCCACCACAGCCCCTCGCTGCAGCGCACCCCGCAGAGAAGGCACTGAAGACTTTAACTCCCAAGCTGTGGTCTTTTATAAAAAAGAAGATGGGTTTGAGACGTGGCAGTGATGTCCAGGATGATCAGCTGAGGGCACATCCATTCCACCCTCCAGAAGAGCTGCACAGCACAAGCAGACCCCATACTCACGCCCACCCCAGCACCCACAACGGGGTCCCCTGCTTCCTAAAGCACGCAGCAAACAGCCCCCAGCCTCCCATACAGGCCTTTTATTGTGTTTCAGCAAATTCACCAAGCATCTTTCCTTACCCTGCTCACCTCACAGCACCTCACCTCCAGCCTGCCCAGCCCCACAGCAATGCCCTACACACCCCATGGGGCCCCAGCCCCAGCTGCCTTGGGGGCTGAAAAGAGGGCAGACTTCCCCAGCACGAGGGAACTGAGCAATTGCACCAGCTTAGATTGCTTTCAGCTAATGCCAAAGCCCAGCTGGACACATTTATTTCAGTCTAGTTCAACTGATTTGGCATATTCTTAAATTTTTTTTTGCACAATTAGGCTTAAAAGAAATTTTGCTTGTGCTTCAGTGACCAGCTACTGTGAGTACACAGGGCCAGGGGAGCTCTCTATATGATTTGCTTCACACCAACTGCAAGTAAACACATCACCATTTTCCCCAGTTTGGATCAGAAGTCAGGATGAGTCCCCACATCCACAGAAACCGGTGGGAAGCCCCCAGCTGGCAGCACAGGCATCACATCTCCGCAAGGCAAAGAGCGAGGTTACCAGGAAAATTAAAAAATGAGAGAGCAGGAAGAGCTGTGGTTTACTTCATGAAGGCACAGATCCTCGAGCATAACGCATGCATTTTAATGAAGGAATCTGCAAGCATGAATAAGCTGCTCTGGGCAGTAACTGAGTGGCTGGCGACAGGAACCATCCCACCAAGGTGCAGTGACGGCATCACGCGGCCAGCCCCAGCCTGCCTGTGGGCATCCCTGCACCCGGGTGTGTGCTCTGTGAGCAGGAAGGGGTGGCTGCAGGAGGGGTGGAAGGCAGCAGAGACATTCCTTTTTGATGAGGATGCATCAGTATTAATTGCTCTCAATATTAACCGGGGCCTGAGCTGGAACGTGTTGATGTGCTGCTCTGAAATGAGCTGGCACAGAAGCAACACGGACACGGGGCCCTGTGCACGGGGCCCCCAGGGCGCAGCCACCTGCTCTGCCCTGCTCCCTTCTCCTCCCCAGAGCACAATCTGCTTCCCAAAGCATGGTGGTGGGAGCAGGGAGCACAGGCATTGTTCCTACAGCTGCAGGTCCTGGGCATTAAAAGGCCTCTCCCGTAAACCCCACAGGGATCAGCACCTCCCTGCTGCCCTTGGCTGGAACAGCAGCCCCACCTTGGCCAGTGGTCTTACCCTGGGGGTCTTTAAACATGTCCAGCTCTTCCTGTTCAGCCCTGTGATGGCTCAGGTGATGGCTTCTTGCCATCCACGTGGATTCAAAGCCTCTGAACCCCAGGGCCAGTTTCTCAGAGCCTGAGATGAGGCAGATTGCACATCAGCTGCTCTAAGCTCGCTGAAGGCTAAATGAACTCCAGTTACATCTCACCTTAACAGCTCCTGCAGAGCTTTGCAACGATGCAGAACAGCTGGGAATGGAAAACATCCTGCTGCTGCCCTTATTCCACATCTCTGTGCTTTACAGAGCTACTGGAGAAGCCAAAATGCAGCTTTGTGCCAGGCACAGCTCTGCTGCCTGCTCTACTTTCCCTTTGCACCAGCCCAATTGGATGAGTTTCCACAAATTCCCCCAGGCACCCAACGTGCAGACAGAATTTGGTTGGTCTCCCTTTTCTTCAGACATCCCCTGTGTGTCCTTCCACTTTGCTGGATTAGCTCCTGAAGTGTTACTTACTGGAGTTACTCATAAAATGGACAAGGGGTATAAGAGTGTAACATGAAATTGCTCTTATCTACTGCACGCAACGATAAATCAGGTGGCGGTGCTGCTGACTCTGGGAAAATCCACCTCCAGAAAGTCCTCACTAAGCGTCCTGATGCAGTCAGGGAAAGCTGCTGGGGATGGAGGGAAAGGAGACGGGGGACAGGAAGGGCTGCCTGATTTCAGACATCTTCCAGAGTACCTGTTCTCAGCTTGTTTGCTAATCTCATGACCGATCGTTGAACCTAACCTTGCTTCCTGGACACAGAAGCAAGACATGGAGAAAAGAAAAAACAGAAGAGGGCAACACATCAACAATAAATAGGACATCAATTAAACAAGAGAGCTCTCACCTGCACAAGCAGCCAAAGGAAAAGCCATCAATTCTTCCATCTGACAGCACGGCCTCTGTTAGCACACGCCTGGCTTACTGTGATCCCCCGGGAGATAAAGTGTCTGAAACCCTCAGCAGGAAAAGGACAGATTTCCTGATGTGGTCACAGTGCGTTTCCTTTTAATTATTATTATTATTATTATTATTTTTAATTTGGAGAAAGAGAAAACTGTGACCACAGCTTGAAAATGTGTTTGATGAGAAAAATCTAAGGGATGATGGCAGCAGTTAGCAGGCCAGGTCTCAAGTCTCTAACCCTGCCTCATCTTGTCTGGCTGAGAGAAGCTCGCAGAGATCATTTGGGAAGTTAGCAACTTTCCAGGATTTCAAAGCACTCGGCACTTGCAGTGTTTTTGCCCTTTTTTTTTTTTTTTTTTTAATTAAAAGAGAGAAACCGTGACTTTCTTAAAAGGAGGTGAATCACCAGTGACCTTGTGGATCTGTCCCCTTAGCCTTAGCCCTTTACAGTTCCGCACACGCAGTGCTCTAGCAGGCTGCAGCTGAGCAGCCCTTGCAAGACCCCCGGGTGTGTATCACCAAAAGATGGGTGCTCCACGTGCCAGGCAGTAACAGCTCCCTGCCCCGGAGCTCCCTCCCCTACCTGCTCCAGCTGAGCCCAAATTCATTCATCTTTGAGCAGGGGCTTGCAGAGCTTCTGCAGCAGGGACTGACAGAGCGCAAATGAAGAATAAGTGCCTGGCTGCAGACAGACCTTTGCTGGAAGATGTTGCAGTGGCTGTTGCCAGACTCCAATCTTAGCTATTGTGTGACCTTCATTCTGGACCATAAAGCACTTAGGGGCAAGACTGTCTCTCTGTACATGTCTACAGCAACTGCCACAGCATGTGTCATCTCGTTCCCAGCACGCCGCTGTATTAAAAGTGAATTGACAGATAGACGCATAGTTAGTATGCACGGATTTAAATGGTATTCCTGGGCTAGGTCCAAAACACAGGTGGTGATTTCTGGACACTGGATACATTATCCACAGCAGAGCAAAAATTATAGTGATCAAGAAGAAAGGAGCATTATCATCCTTCCATCATTTCCCTTCTGAAAAAAACGCAACAGGTCAGCTGCTTCTAAGCCCGCCCTGATCAATCATTGCAAATGCTAAAAGCATTTAGAAGACATTCTCCTTTGAGCCATTTGTCAAGTGGAATTTGGCACTTTTTAGTCCTTTTATTAGTTCTGCTTGTGAGAGAAATTCACTTGAAACCAATGCTTAATGCAGTGGGAGCGCAGTACATATTTCTGTAGCAAAGATACCCATTATTCAGCTGTGTGCGGAGATGTGAAGGGGATTTAACAAAGCCCTGGGCTGGAAGGGAGAGGATGCCCTGTGCCTCGACATGCTGTCCTGTGTGCACATCCCTTTAAATCTGCGCTTCAGCCTCAGCCCATTGCAACTCCTGTAAAATGCACTGGAAGCGAAAAACAAAAGTGTGGTTGTGAGGTGAAAGCAGACTCGGGGAGCCCAGCGTGCCTGCCTGCAATGGACCTGCTGCTTCATCAAGCAGGCAGGAGTAAACCTGGACGCAGGGAGACGACGCAGGGGCACTGCCTAATGATCAGCCCCATGCGGTGGGGCAGCGCCAGCAGAGATGGAGTCTTGTTATGCTGAATGCTGCACATGAGGATGGAAGAGTCTCGGGCACCTCGCTGGCTTTTCAGCTGGGTACTGCTGCAGGCAGGCTGCCCGCCTCCACCATGGCTGCTCTCACACAGCAGCGTGCACATCCCCAGCCCCAGCCCCTCACGTGGGATCAGCTGTACCTAAAGCGCCTCTAATATGCTTTAAGCCTGGGGAACTAAGGCACAAAGGGATTAAGAGAGCTGCCCAGAAATCACACGGAGGAGGATGTGTTAAAGATAGGAACTGAACTTTTATCCCCTAAAAACCTGCCTGGATCAGTGCTCAGTGGCTCGTGTCAAGCCTTTGCTGGTTGCACAGCCGCTGCTTTAGGGGCTGATACTTTCCACTCCCCCGCACTTACAGTGCCTGGCACAGAGGAGTACTGGTGCTGCCGCAAAGCTGGCACTTCATATAACCCCCAAAATCAGTATCATTGGACAAAAAAGTGGGAGAGGAGGAATACCAGTTGGACATGACCTGCCTGGGACTCCTCTGCTCCCGTCCTCTCATTATTTTCCAGCAAGGCCACTTGTTCCCTCTCTCACTTGTCAGGATCAGATGACATTTGAGTTGTGCAGACGAGACCTGCCAGGGCAAGACACGTCTGCGGTCGCTTTGGGCAACCAACTGCCAAGGCCTTTAACTGCTCCCTTTTGATGTCCCTACAAAGTCAACCTCTCTGCCTCCCTGGCGATTTGTCTTGCTATACCCACAGCGCTTCGCCTCCCAGAGATTTGTGCATGGGCTGCTCTCACCTTAGCCAGGCTCTCCTCCCTCAAGGAAAGGGCCAGCTAAATATCTTGCCCAAAATATCTATTTCTGATGTAACAGAAGAGAGAAGGTTGACCCCACACACACAGGCTGCAGCTCCTGGAGCTGCTCTCACACCAGCAGCACCTCCTCAGGTGACAGACTGCCCGCATCCCGTGGGGCTCCATCCACGTGAACCACACTGCAAAAATCAGCTCCCTGGCTCAGGTCCAGAACAGCACTTGAACAGGATTTAACATCAAACACATCCTGGCTGCCATCAATCATAGAATTCACAGTTCATAAGTGAGCCACTTGCCCCCGTGTCCTGAAGCACCAGACCAGAGCTCTTGCCCCTGCAGGACTGAGGTGTCTGTAACACAAGAATTCACAGCCACGGACACTTCGGGCCTGGTTTTAACCTGCTCTGCACATTGCACAAGAATTTATATCAGTACATAAATCAGAAAAAACTCTCAAAAAGAAATTCTCATTTAATTTTCATGGAAGTGTTTCATATTCATTTTGCAGCAGTATAAAAGACAATGCAAGACGCAAGAGGGAGGAACTTTTGTGCGTGTCCTTAGGGGACAGATCCCAGATCATTTAACCAAATGGATCTTGGCACATTATCTTGGCTGGGAGTGAGACCAGGTGACACCTGTGTTAAAAAAAAAGTCACGTCCCTCATGACCCAAGAGAGAGGTGAACGTTCAAATGAAAGAGACAAACCTCTAAGGTTTGGGAACAGTAAGCAGGCAGGTCTGGCCAGGAGGCACGCACACAACACACAGGGCAGGCAGCACCATGTGGTGATGGAGGAGTTGTCAGCATTCAGACCATTTTGAAAGCAAAGCCCTTCTAAACAGCACCTGGGATGCAGCGGGATCCCAGCTCAGCTGTTCTCCCCTCCCAGAGACCCTCTAAAACCCAGAGCTGTGACCACCTCAGCTCAGCTCACCTCCTGCCCCGGGCTGAGATCACAGCACAGTTAACCCCTCGCTGCGACCAGTGAAACATTTTCCTTCTGAGCAGTTATGTGTTCCCAGAAAATGCAAAGAAATAAGGTAAAATAAAACCCACTCTTGGACAGCACCATATTAACGTGCCACAGATTGAGACCAGCTTGTTTTTCCTAGGATAACACACTTGTGAACGATTTCTGAACTGTAGTAGTTCTAATTAGTAAGGAACATTTAAGTCAATTGTAACAGTGTACTGGTTATTCCAATTCTTATTATTAATTGTATTTGATTACACATTTGCAACCATTAAATACGGTATCTCTAGAGTACCTGTAAAGACCTTTAACTCAGCAGAAAACCATGAGAAGTATTTAACTCAGAGAAATGGCCAGATAATGCAAGGCTGAAATTCATGCTAGACCCATCCATCATTTATCTACTCTCTTTGTGTGCCTGACTGATCAGTGAATATGAGACACAAAGGACTTGTTTTCCTTCATCCTCTGGACCAAAGTCCTCTTTCCTCAATTGTCCTGTGTGTATCGTGGCTGCTCAGCTTACCCCGTTCAGCGTTAGCATGGGCACGTGGTCGTCATCTCAGGAGGGCAGGACAGGTGAAGATCAGAGCTGTCTAGCGAAGGAAAATGCTGCTCTGTGGAGGGTTCTGGCACTCTGCAATGTGGTTCCATCCTAATTAGGAATGAAAACTGAAGTTATCAAAACTGTCTGAGAAAAATAAAACCCAGGGATTCCCCATCTGGGGAAGGCTCTGGTGCTATATTTCCCATGGCTCCACAGGCTCTTGTATTCACTCCTGTGGAGGCAGAACGTTACACTACTGTAAAAAATCCACTTTGAAGAGGTGTTTCTGTGTCCTACAATGTTAAATTGCTAATGGGAAAGGAAATGTATTCATGATTCAATGTATAAAAGTAGTCTTAGAGGAATGCAGATTGTATTTTCCCTCTGCAAACATTTGATCATCCCAATAAAACAGCAGCCCCACCTTTTCCACCAGCTCAATAAATCACAGAGTATGGAAATAACAGGTTTATTGTTGTCATGATGATCGTTACTGAGGGATTTTATGGTGTACTGGAGAGATGGGGGTGCTTGTTTATAGGCATGTGGTGCCTCCTGAAGGACTGTGGAACTCTGTAAAACTCAACTTACTGCTAAGTTTCTGGTTTAAAAAGAAAACTATTCGCCTGAATCAGACCCCATCTCAGTCGTGATTGCATTCAGTGATGCTCCAGCTGAGAGGCTGAGCCAACAGTTCTCCAAATGAACAGCTTCTGTAAGTCATGACAATGAAATTGTACTGCGAGGTCTTGTATCCAAGCACCCACAAACCCGAATAACGTAACCATAATGCTCTGACCTCTGCTTCTGCATTTGTTACTGCTAATTACTACTATTGATAGGATTTGAGCTTACGACAACAATCAGGGCCATGTTATGCAAGTCCTGGGTCATATTCAGAGTAGGAGGCAGTTTTTTGCCCAGAAGAGCTTTTATCTGCCATGTGCCATTTCTGGCAGAGCTGGGCAGTTATTTACCATTTTCTGTACATTCTTGCTACCACCTGAGACACAACTAACCCCCTGGAAGAAGACAGCCTCTCACCACACTGGTACCAAGGGAACTGGCAGCAACCCCCCCCCTCACTTTACCTTACACACGCCACAACATCACCTACCTATGGCTTGTCGGGACCACTCTGGGCCTAGGCTTCTTAACAGCTGTTTTTCAGCTTCAAATCCTCTAAGGAGATGCCATCTGATGCCCTGTATCAAAAATAAAGCCAGGAACTGTCAGGCCAGAATGCATGGCAGCAATTTTAACTGATGACTTTAAGGTCTACATGCTCCTTCCAGAGCTTGCTGTTTCCCAGACACGAGTCACCAGACAGCGTGTTTATGGGGCTGCTGTCAGCGAGAGCAGAGCTGGGGCAGTAACGAAGACAAGTTTCATGGGTGTTTCTCTTGGGCTAATGCTATTCCCTCCACCATCTCTTATCTCCATCTTTCTGGATGCAGGAGCCCTGTAATGCTCTGCATAACATCTCTTTTCCCCTCCCTGTAGGACCGATGACAAATTAGCATTTCACCCTCTGGAATGACTCTGTACAGTGAAGTGCCTGTATCTTAACACTTAGACAAGACTTTCATTTTATTGGAAATCTCCTGTATTGTTTTATGGCCAGCTCTGCAGACTGACAATAAAGCAGGAGGAGGAGGCGTGCTTTGAGAGGTGCTCAGCTGCTCTGACTTCTGCCAACTCAGCGCTTCACAAGAAAGCACTCAGCATCTGGCAGGATTAATCTCTCACTTTTTTTTTTTTTTTTTTTTTTTTTTTTTTTTTTACCTCTCCCACCTCCTTTTTACAGTATAAATTAAGTTTAATGCCACAGCAAATGTGCAAAGTTATTCAGGGCAGAGCAAGCTAATGAACTGAGCATTGTACTGCAAGAGCAACCTCCCTGCCCATCCCGCCTCTCTTTTCTTTTTTGCATTTTAATGCTTTATCTTTTCCCAAAATAGCCACAATTCTTAGACCTATTAATATGTCCTTCATTAGAAAAAAAAAAAGTTCTAAAAGAAAAGATCTTTGAAAGATGTGCTTTGGATTTAATAAGCTGGACAAAATAGTTATCCCAGCAACTGGGCTGAAGAGCACAGTGGGAATGGAAACACACAGCTCCTGGTGCAGGACCGATCTCGTAGCACTGGACTGAATACAAACATGTTTTGACTGCCTAGAGGATAATACAAGCATGACTACTTCAGTAAAATAAAGAAGATAATAAATCAGGTGCCTATTTAGCACCTATTTCACAGTTGCTGCTCTCCATCTTCCACCAGAAAGGAAAGAAATAGGGAAGGAAAACAAATGAGAGATCAAAGCTGAACTGAGATACAGGAACAGTGAAAAATCATCTCAGATCAAGACTTATGGGGAGCTCTCTGGCTGTTTTCCCCCAGGTTCATTAATAACAGCTTTGCATCAAAAAGGTGTTGCTGCAAACAAAATTTGGATTCAAACACTGCTTCTTGCAGGTTTTGCCCCCGGTAGAAAGATGCAGGCAGTTTGGTTCTCTGACCAGTTCTGCACTGGTGTGATGTCCCAGGTTCGTTCGTGACCTGCCTCAGTAAGCATGGAGAATCAGATTAGCGTTGGAAGCAACAGCCAGGGCTGTGGGCTACCTCTGAGCTCTGTGTAACAATGCTACACCTATTTGCAGCATCCCTGCACTATTACAAGACACAATTCAACTAGGTTGATTAAATATTCAAACAAACTGGAAGCAGTAGCCTCTTCATCACTTGGAGCCTCCCAGCCTAGACCCGTACTTCTCTGAAAGATATGCTTTAGACACGCAAGTTACTAGCACCAGTAGCAGGGTAAGCAAAACAAATTCCATCAGTTAGAATATATGAGCTAATGGTCCCTTCTGGTCTTAAAAACTACAAGTCTGATGTTTCTGATTTTCATCCTGCTTACCTCTGCTGATGCCAAAGACTGCCATGGCAAGGTGGTACCTTCACAAACAGTTGTGGCAAATGTTACTTCCTCCAGCTGCTTTCTCTTTAGGAGAAAACAATGCTTACAGAGTCACCTGGGAAAGAAATCAGATAAAGAATTTCCAGTCCACTCTCAACAGCAGCAAGGATTACCTGAACCTACACGTTAGGGTGCTTTGGACCCACCTGGAGCTCATGCCTTCTCTGTTTGCAGAGCTGGGGGATATTCATCGCAGCTGGGGAGCACACATGAACAACGTGCAGGCTGGGATGAGGGGGCACCACCTCCTGATGGTGCTGCCCTCTTGAGGAGAGCTAACAGAAACAAGGACCTCCAGCAGCCACCCCACTCAGCACACAAGTGATTATTACTTTCCTGCATTGTTCAAGCAGTTCCATTAATGATGCTCACACTTGGTTTGATATCGCTCAGGAATGGAGGCAGCCTTAGAACAGATTATTGCTTTCCACATCAAATTAGCAACTAGATTTTGGATGTTCACTGGCAGGAATATCTTTGCATCTTTTATATACTCCTGGGTGGCTTCCCCCTGAATCCAGATATCACATCATTTGTTTAACTTACTGAATAAAGTAATTAATACTAGGGAGTTCTGACTGCTTGGCAGAATATGCTGTTACAGCTAACAAATTTTATGTCTTTAGGCTTCACAGCGGAATTTGATTTAATTTGTCCCAAGGTTAAGAAAGACAGGGAGGAAATTTGATAGCTCCAGATCACACATTCAGAGCAATTTATCATCTTTGCCATGTGGCATGGCCAGACATGACTTCCAAGTTAAGACAGTGGTAGAAGTTTACCATTTCATCTTTGCTTTAAACTTGCATTCATCCATCATCAGACACCATATGTCCAAAACACACTGCGTCTCCAGCCACTGGTAAGGAGAGCAGACACCGCATGAAGTTATCCCCAGTATCGTGGTGTGACTTTAGTGCCTTTTGGATGATGACCCCAAAATTTTGGAATTAGTTAACTAGGTGATTAAAACCTCCATAATCCCAAGGAAAGGCAGGGAAGCATCTTCAGGACTTAAACTGGCCACTTCCCTCTGCTCAGCAGTGGATTTGGGAGCAGTGAGACTTCCAGAGCTATAAAAACTCACACAGCAGTGGCCTGACCAAGATCTCATGCAGTGAAGTGCAGAGAGTTTTCTACTCTGTGAGTCATATACCCAACCAACAGGTCACACTCAATTTCCAAAACAGGGACTACAGCATTGTAATGACAGCTTCCGAGAGGATGCGTATGAGGCTATAGCTTGTGAACAGCATTATGCAGCAATTATGTACCAAAAGAGCTCCCAGATGTGCATTGAATGTGGTAACAAAATGTCCCAGTTTATGGCATTTTCTCCCTCTCTCCCTCTCTTTTGTCATTGTCCTTTAGGAAGTGAAAGTGAAGAATAAAGCTCTATTTTTAGAAACAAGTCCAGGTTCCAAAAAGAGAGCAAATTAAGTGCAGAGATTTTCTAGGCAAAGGCGAATGGCACACTGCAGGCCACCTCAAACATCCCTGTGGGGACAGACTCACATCCCCAGTCTCGGTGGACCTGGGACTGTCCCCACCAGAGCAGCACCCAGCTGCAACACAGGAAAATCAAAGACGGGAAGGAAGACCAGAACCAGCTCTCGCAGAAGTGACACCCTGGAGAGACCTGAGCAGGTTTACCTGCCCTTTCCCCTGCACATGTCTAATTGGGAACTGTATTTGACTCTAACTTACCTTTGCGACAAATGCTTAAATTAGCCCAGTCATGTTGCCAATGATTCACAGAATACCTCGAAGGGTACAAGCCACTTACTTGTAAGATCTTCCTAAAGGTTAATTCGATTTTGAGGGCTGATTTCGGCATTAGGTTTCCACTGCGGTTTCCCTGAATGGCTTCATCTGCGAACCTCTGGATGAGACAGAGCCGTCTGTCATTGTTCCAAGTTAACAAGAAGCTGGGTGGAAAACAAAAGGAAAGCATTGTAACATACATGACAGGAAGTTAAATTAAGTCATCTACGATTAAAGAACTTGGATTACAGAGATCACAGATTCTGCTTCAAGATCTGAACTGATATCGCTCATCTTTAAATCCCTAAGACACGGGGCTTGACTCTCTGCTCCCTCTCATGGCCGAGTTGTATGGGACTTGCTCTGATCTTGCCCCAGTGCCCTCAGCAAGGAACCAAAGCATCACCATCAGCCCACCATTAGTGGTCTCCCAGTCAGGCCACTCCAGATTTTGCCACAGCAGTACGTCTGCCTCATCAGGAGTAGTAGCTCTGTAATTCACGCTTGTGCCAGAGCCAGCCAGGGCATGTGTCCAGGATCCTGACTCTAATTACTTATGCTGCCCTGCTCAGGCAGTTCCTAACATGATTTATTTTAAGGACGACAAAAAATGATTATTGCTGATCACTTAAAATAACTATCTTTCTAAGCACCTGGCAGTTTAAGTCTAAAAGTGTGTAACAGAGGGTCCGGATCCTCATAAGAGACACAAGCCCTTCAATTCAGTGGGCAGTTTGGGACACAGCGGCACATTTACTGCAGTCTCCTTATTAATGCCTCTCAGTAAGGCTCTTCTGCAGGAATCTCTGTGCCTCCAAGGCTGCAAACCTCACCTGAACACTTCCCCATCACATGGACCATGTGTGCTGTTCCATGTTACATACAACGTGCTGCTTCTTAGTCTTTTTATCCCATTCAGTTTTTTCTCTAATCATCTTTAGGGGCTCTTTGGGAGACAAAGAGTTGTGATTTGTATGTACAACCACCTAGAACAAGGAGGGCCTGGATTCTCAGTCCAAACCATAAATAATATTTAATATAGTCCAGGCATGACTAGCCAGTTTCTACCTAAAAATGTCAATAAAGCAGGGCCGTATTGATGCAGAGAGACATAAAATGTGAACTCCTTCAATACATGCACTTATTTGTCTCAGTTTGTAAGGCTAGGAAGGAAAGAGCTGTTAGCAGTGAATAGTATTTTATTAGCATCATAAACCCCAAGAGCAAAGTTTGTGTCACAGGGAACTGCACATGCATTTGAAGACTTAATTTATGTTTTTGACTCCTCTTTTTTTTTTCTTCTCTTTTTTTTTTTTTCAAGTAAGGATACAACATTATTTAAGATAAAGACTAAAAGACTCTGGATACACCTGTGGATGAGAGGAATCTTCATGTAGAAGGTAAACCCACATCCTACTGACATCCTGTCAATTAGCAAGAGTTCAGTAGCATTTGGACATTAACTACTGGTATATATTTACACTGCAAAGGTGCTCAAGAGCTTCAGAAAAAAATACTATTTCACATGCAGCAGGTTCTGAGCAAACAGTATCCTGAAATGCCAGCAAGCTCAAAAGGAGAAGGAGAAGGAGAAGGAAGAGACTTATGGGGGTGACTTGCTGAGAACTCCAACAAGTTACCAGTGGAAAATGAGTGAAAATAGAAAAGAAAGCATGGCTTTTGTTGGCTTTCCATGAATCGGACTCTCAGTGATAAAGAAGCAGATGTGCAGTGGGTGCAAAGCTGCACTGACAGGAGATGTACACTGACCTGCAGCACCTGAGGGCCCAGTCCTGCCACAGCTGGCTTCAGCCACCACCGAGACCCATCTCCACTGCAAACACTTCAAAACGAGGGGGCAAAACTCCTCCAGCTCTTGGTCATTCTCCTGCACCTCTACCAGTGCTTTCATTTTTCAAGATGGGTCAGGTTTTGATAATGATAGGAAATAGTTATTGCAGTACAATTGCAATCAACCATTGTTAATCAGCAAATTACAGCTTTCCATGCATTACAAAGCATTTAAGTACCAGCTGCTTATTCTGGTATATTTATGAGGTAACAATTCTGCAGAGCAAGTTCTCCGTCTATTACAGTGCAGTTAAGTCTCTGTAAATATGGCTTTAATGACCAAGGAGCATTTATTTAAGATTCTGTAGCCTGCCTGTTACAGTGAAGCGAAATTAGACGTGTAGGTGAGTGCTGTAGGCACAGCACTAGAAGTTTTATGACAAAAGAAATAGGCTGCACAAGTAGCTGTGGAAAAGCTGTTCTGCAGGGCTGAGGATAAAACTGAGCAGCATGGTGCAGGTTTTTCAGCAGACTGCGCCTTGCTGCCTATCGAGCAGTAAAAGTGTTTGTGGCTCTGAGCAGCAAGGTGAGACAAATCTCGTGTGTCACAGCACAAACACAAAGGCTCGGCAAGTTCAGGAAGGAATGGTTTTCGTGGGGGAAAATGTTCCCCTGCTCTTCACTAGAGTAAGGCCAAACACGACTTCAGCTCCGCAGAGCTGTAGCAAGGGTGTGAGATCCAGGGAGCAGACCCAGCACAGCTCTGCTGTCTTTGTCTTTAGGGTTTTGTAAGCACAGCCAAATGATCGCTGTCTACAGAGTCAAAACTACCCCGAAGAACAGTCTGAAGCCCCAGTTAAGGCTTTATGATATTCCTAATTACGTGCCTTGCGTTGGTGCCTAGGGAATCCTCTGCCCTTTCTATCATGCTCTTGAATCCCGCACTGTGCTGTGTGCTGTACAGGCACCAGACAAAAAGCAGTCCTGCCACGGGGATGTTGCTTTTCAGAGCAAAGTAAAGAATGTTTTAAGACGTGATGTGTGTAACATTGCAGTCAGCTTCACAAGTGTTAATGGCATAAATCTTCAAGGCATGGTGAGTCAGCCACGTGCATGGCCATCAACCCATGCTAAAACAAAACCAGGGGGTTCACCAGTTCCCGTCTCTCTTTCTGAAGGAGAAAACAGCAATTTACTTGTCCCCACTCCTGGAAGGGGTGCAGGGAAAGGAGTGAAAAAAGGATTGGATTCTACTTTCCTTCCACTTTGGAACTGCAGGCATTGCTCCTTTTAAATGCCTCATTGAAGAAAAGTATTGTTTCTTTCCATTCCCCCATCTTTGCAATTTCAACTTATTTTCTGTTTTGTTTTCTTTTCTCTCTCATTTCACAACGTTTAACCTTGCCTAGCTGTCCATCTCAAATGATAATGAACTCTTTCTTCAGCCAGGGAAGTGTTTTAAAGCTCTAGCAGTTTTATTTTCTAAATGACACCACCGGAGAAGATGGGAGGGAAAAATTAAATCAGAAAGGCCGTCAAGAGTTGCCCCTCTACAAAAACCATTAGCTGCCTCTTCCTGGTGAAAGGCAAATTCTGCTGCCAGATCTCTAGACTGATCCTACAGTAACTGGTAGTGTTTACGAAATAATTAAGTGCAAGTGAGGAGAAAGAAGAAAACAAAAAGTATGCAAGGCTGTTAGGCTGCCTTCTCCAAGAATGCTCGGTCCCAACAGACCCATGTTTCAAGTCGTGAAAACATGTAGTGCTTCAGCATGTGGCTGAACACAACAGCGACCGCCACTGGGTGACCCAGAAAAAGAGACGAGTAATGAAGTCGTCTTCCTTGTGCTCCGGGGCTGAACGCAACACAGACTGCTTTGCAGCCTCAAAAGCAGGACACAAGCAGAAAAACCCAAGAGCAACATATAAAACCGATAAGTGAGAGAGTACTTATTTTAATTATAAACCGGACCAAATAAATTAGAAATTCAATTACAATGCCATTCACTGACAAGAAGTTCAAAACACTCAGGCTATTAGTGGCACAAATTAACTGTAGGAGATAACAGGATTTGTGGGGAGCAATCCTGTACCCTAGTTTTAATGAAAACATTAAGGTTGAAGTGAGGCCAAGTATGCATTTTGGAAGGACCGACCCACCCACATTTGTATAATCCCCCTGTTGAGGCACATGCCTCCACCTCAGGATCTTAAATATAGCAGGTGTTGAGGAAACGGGATTACAGCTACCGCCTGCTGATGCCCATGCCCACAGCAGGGTCCATGGGCAGAAGGCAGGGAGAGTTTTCTCCCTGAGGAGAAACAGGGAAGTAATTAAATTTTTTCTTTTTTTCAGAATGTTTTTCCTGAGCTCATTAAAAATGCCTGGATTTTGGAAAAGACAGAGCTGCTCTACTGTACAGGCATTTGCGTGGTTGAGAATACTCATCAGCATTGACAGAAAACAATACAGCCTCGCCTTAAACACAGCAGCAGGATTGAACCTTGTTGTAGGCATTTGCCTCCCCAGGGAGGCCAGATGCTGCCCAGCTCCTTGGATGTAAATCCCTTGGCTATTAAAAGATGTTTTAGGTTTGGCATGACAGAAACCGAGAGCAAGATCTGAAGTCCTGAGTTCCCCCTGGTTTGTAGCTCGCTGCCTCGAGGAGATGACCCCACAAGCTACAGATTATTAAATCACATTCCTTTGTGCTCCTCCTAAAGGGTCGATATCCCGAGCCTCTCTCATCCTCCCAAGCTAACCTTGAATGAATAATGCACAGCTACCTGTGGGTCACTGCTTATTGGACTGTGGCCAAAGAGCTCTCTCAGCAGATCAGGAGCCAATCAAGTTCATTTCAATATTTAGTTTTAATCCTCCATTCTGAAATTATAAATGTTTAATGCTATGCTCTGACTGCGAAAGCAAAGTAAAGGCGGAGGAGAGACTGGACCAGACCAACCAACAATTTCACACTAATTGGCACCCAAGTACTTGCTGCTCCTCATGCCTCTTAATATTCCTCAGTGAACACAACTTACATACTCGAGGCCTCCAAGAGCCTGCGAGGACAGAGGTCAGAGCTGAGGAGCACAAAGCAGGCTCCGTTCCTGAAGGCTGTGAGCTGAGGTTATGTTTTCTGGCTCATACAAGCTCTCGGCAGAACCATCACAGCTCCGACCATGCCCACACTGCTGCGGTGCCACGGAGGCAGCAATCCAATCCTGCCGACCTGGGAAGAAGAGAGGAGGACAGCAAGGAATAACAGATGTAAGTGAACTGAAGATGGAGGAGAGCAGAGTGAAAAGTAATTTACAGCTTGCCCAGAATCCACCTGTAGGCTTCCCTAATCATGATTTAAAGACAGGCACCCAACTCCTACCAAACACCACGAGTAACAAAGGCTTCTTGATGGGGATTCTGTTTTCCAGGGAGAACCATTTAATAAGTTTCACTCAGGAAGTCTCTGTTCCCAATAAAGACTTAACAAAGTTAATTAGACTAAACAGTAATTATCGTGTCTCTTCATTGTTCAATTATCTTGCTGAACTGGTGTTTCCTGATTAATTTTCTGATTAAAATGTATTAAATTGAAAAGTGCTTGCAAACATGAGATGACAGGTTCTCTCCCGCGCAGCAGGATTTCCGGAGGTCAGGAGGCAGGGGGAGGCTGACACCCGCCTCACAAATCGTGCCAGCTCCGCACAAAACACAGCCAGAGGGCAGGACGAAGACAAAAAGCTTCACGGAAGCACAGAGACAAGGACGCAGGGCCCTGTTTCGACGTGTTCTGCACTAACACCCTTGCTGTGCACTCCTCCAGCTTACAGCCCCTACACACGGCAGTGGTGCACGTCTCCTTTGCCTGTCTCCTGTTCATCCACGCCAGGCTGTCACGTCCCTCTGCCATTTTACCTTTCTCAGGTCTCTCGGGCACTACCAAGTCTGTGCATGACTGAGGTACGGAGCAGCCCGCAGCTCTGCAGTGGAGCTCCGTGCAGCTCCTTGCCTGCAAAATGTCACAGAGATGCAGGCTGTGCTCTCCTGCTCGCCCCTCATCAGGGCAGCCAGCACAGAGGAGCGAGATCCGTGGCTGAGCTTGGAGCACGGTGTCCAGCAAGCCAAGGTAACGTGGCTTTGGGCCTCACCCCTCTCTTACCCACTGCGTAGCATCCCAGCCATCCTCACCAAGGCCTCATCCTGCATCCCTCAGAGCAGTTCTCCTGATGATCCCAATATACTTTCATGGATGACCTTAAACAAAATTCAGACCCACAGAATTTTGCGATCTATCGGTAGAAGGCGTCTTCACAAATGGCACTTAGGAGCCAGAACAATGCTGCTTTCCAGATGCACTGCTTTAGTATTCACTCTTTGCAATCAGGTAATCACTGGCATTTTGATCATACCTCCTGATACCATTTGCATATCTTTTATAAGACAAATCAGAAAACTGGATTAATTTTTCTTTCTTTGCTTTAATATCACCTATGGCTGGGAGGAAACAAACAAACTCATTCTCTTCTTCCCCAAATCCTTGTGATTAGGTTATGAGAGCCCAAGACTTATTATAAATTATTGAAAGGACACAGCTGAGCCCAATTCCCACAATGGGCTTGTTTTGCCTTCCATAATGCTAGTAATTCTTGATTAAGCCCCATCTAGCACGAGGCAGGAAGGATGAGACACATCATGGAAGCTCCAGCGTGACTGACACCAGAAGAGCTCAGCTCTGAACGAACGTGCAGTTGTGCATGGGAATCAGTGGGCTCCCAGCAGACAATTTAGGAGGCACAAAGGAGGTTTCTTCTCTTTCTGCTTGCACTTTTGGAAATTCGAGGCACAGCTCGTAGCTGTTGGTGAGGCCAAGCCAGCCTTCTGCACAGCACTGCCGAGTTCAAAAGGCTGCTGCTGACCGAGGCTGCGCAGGGGTCCGGGTCTCCTTGCTGTAAGGCAGAGGATGGGCTTTCATTTTTTTGATGTTTGTTCTTGCTCTTAAGAAAGGCCTATATACGGACGTGGACTAACAACGCTAATGTTTTGGGTTTCCTGCTGCATGATATACATTTTCTTGGTCTATTTCAAGTCACACTGATAAAGACTAAAGCTGAGATTCAGATAGGGAGTTAACTTTGTTTATGATGTACTAAGCCTCTGAAAAGAGCTGCAGCTCAGCTAAGAATAAGCATCTATCTGAGAGCCAACAGCTTAGACCTCTGGATAAAACACAGACAGAAGAAGCATTTACAATAGCTTCATCAAACACAGTTATACTGAAACTGTTTTTACAAACATCTGACATTTGCCACTGGTGTAGAGTCATTCCAAAGGCCAAGACGAAAAATAGAAGTCTAACGGCCCAAGTAGGTTTTGTGGCTTTTTTAATAATCATCTAATCATAAGTAATGAATCAAAGTGCTCCCTGGCTCCTAAGCTATGATTTGGCAAACAACTACAATTATAAAGCCCAAACCTAATGACTACATTTTAACACAGCCCTGTGCTTAGCAGCTTACAGTAACATTTATCCTGCATCAGGCTGAAAGGAGATGTCCGTGGGGAGTTAGCTGTGAAATGTTTGATTTCAAAAGCCTGCGGCAAGTCGATTCATGTCTATTTAATTTTTCCAGGCAGTTTCACTGGAATGTTGTACATAAATCAAATACATGGCTAGCAGCGGAGACGTAGCAAGTTGTGGAAATACTGTATGATTTTAATTAAACTACACGCACAAATCAGGCAGTAACGAAGGTGGAAGGGGAGGGAAGGAGAATTGTTTCACCCTGGACAAGCCAATATTTTTATGCAGAAAAACAAATAACCATTTATTGTGAAAAATCTGCTTCCAAAAGCAGTGTTTTGTCATTGTGCTGATACTTGTAATCAATTTAAACCTGGCTGAAACTGTGTTTGAGCATAGAACACAACACAGCCTGCAATGGAAGTTAATTAGACCATACCAGTTCAGCCGTGTCCATCCTCTAGTTGCTGCCCAACTTCAGGGGCTGTGTGAAGCAGTTTGCTCCCTGACAGCCACGCTGTAAAGGCAGAATTGGTAACCAGTGTTCTACCAGTGGTTATGGGGCCATCTTCTATATCACCCTGGCACAGCAGCAATGCAGAGCCAGCAGCCATCACCAGAAGGGGAAACTAAAAACCCCTTTTCAGCTGCCCCTTGCCACCTTCTGTGTCTGCTGGGAATTATGCTGAAATTGGCAGCATTCAGCAACAAGGCTGGACAGAGGCATGAAGCAGGCAGGCTAGTAAATGGGAAAATAAGATGGAAGCAGCCATCCAGCAGCCTCTCAGTTAAAGGTCAGGACTTCTGGAACGGGGCCCTGGTAAAACTATTTTTATTCTTTGCTGCCATGGAACTTGCTTTTGAAGATTCAGGAGCAGACTGAAGCTTCAGTGTTTTCTGTACAGAAGAGGGAGGGTTCTAGAAAATCCCGAAGTATCAGGGTGGAGTTCCTTGTCTACCTTAGCTGAATAAGCCATTAAGCAGTGTACATTTACTTTCCCCTCTCCCCATTCCCTGTAAAGCAGAAAAAACAACCATGCCTAATAACTAATAGGCATTGCAAGGATAAACACATCAGATAGCAGACACTAAGATAATGTGGTCTATAAATACCTTGGGCAGATAGAAATCTGCTTCACTACCTAAGGACTAGGGAGATATGAAAGTTGTCTGCTTGCAAAACAAAGCAATATACCTAATAGCATTCAACAATTAAATCATTGCCTTGAATGGAGAAGTTGTGCTTGTGCTCACAATACATCTGCACTACAATAGGCTGAAATGCAAAGGAATTTCAGTAACAGAAGCACTGCAGGAACCAGCTGACATGAGAAATGAAACGTGGCACGCATTGCACGAGGCTACACCGAGGGAGGCCTCAGCAGAGAAGGCAGAGCACGTGTGAAGAGATCCCGAGGCCAAGAGGATCAGAGCAGCAGTGGGGCACTGCTGTGGCTCACCCAGGGCACCTCCTGCTGCTCTCCTCACAGCCCTGCACCAGGCGGGTTGGATTCTGATCAGTGCACACTCCAGGCAGGGATCCGCAGCCGCTCAGCCCATCGACTCAGAGACATCTCTTATGCAGCAGGGACCCATTAGCTCCGATTAAAGCCACAATATCCCAAATCCCGTGAGGTTCTGTGGTGCCGAAGCTGTAATGAATTTTGCAGGGTTTTTCTCCTCCTTTTCCCCACCTCAATCATTCTCAACTACTGGGCATGAATAATACAATAAGGTGTTGCCTGGTGATTGCTGTTGTGTTTTCCTTTACAAAAGCATTCAGGGAAGGAAGCAGACTAGAAACTGCCTGAAGGAATCAGTTGTTTAAAGAAGGCTACCAAGGGGCTGGGGTTCTGCAAATGCAAGATGCTCCAGAGACTGATCACAGGTCCCAGCAATGTTTGTTAGAGGCACTCAGAGCCCGCTGCCCTGTCTCCCAGCAGAGTGTCTTTGCAGATCCAGTGTTTGTCTCCTCACACACTGCGGCACTGGAAAGGAACAGGGGTCTTGGTGCAATCCAGTGCGTGTAACTAACGCTGCTGGGTAAGGTGCTTCACCGCCTTTTACTACAAAAACAAATAGGGCTGTAAAAAAGGAAGAGTCTCATAAACAAAAAACCAACAACAACACACTATTTGGAGCTGAGAAGGGTTTTTCCTTACTCTAAGTCAAGCAAGCCCAGCCCCCAGAACGCTTCTAGACAGTGATATGGAGTGGAGCCAGGTCACATCTTCCAGGATAGGTTTGCTGCCATCTGAAAGAAAAGCTTTCAGCTTTTACCTCTCTACAGCAAGAAAGCTAGAGGCAGGTGTTTTTAAAAGAAAGCAAAAGAAGCCCCCTTCTCCCCTTTGAAAACCACATCTAGCCCTCTCCTGTCAATGCATGCAGGCCCAGAAAGAGTATGTTAAAGAATTCAAAGACACACTCCATTCAGAAGCCAATGCAGCGTGGGTTTCTGAAGTGGCTGATCACCATTCTTGAATTGTCTTCTTGGGCCAATTATATGCTGGTTGGAAAGCAGCAACTCCAGCGCAGCTACTTGAGACTCAACAGTAGAGGCAATAAGCAAAAAATTGGATGCTGGTTCTGTTCCTTGCACTTTCTAAAATGAATCATGCTGTGAACCATCTTGAACGAAAGGGGCTCAGTTTCTGACCTGTGGATGGGCTGTACCCTGACACTTGTCTAATTGCCTACTTAGATTGCAAACTGCACTTTGGGAGGCTTTGCACAATGCAAAGAACAGTCTCAGCTGTAGCCTTTAGATAACACAGCAATACAGACAAATAGCAGAACTAAATGCTCTCGGAAGGTATTTACCCCTCTAATCTAATGATATTGCTTTGTACAGGCGTGATGTACTTAAATACAGATAGTGAAGCACTGTATTGTAGTGTAGTGCTTCAGCAAGGAAAGGAAAAGCAGGAGAAGTTGCAATATTCCAGGTCCAACCTGATCCCATCCAAGGGAGCCATTAAGAACAGGAATGCTTCAATAAGGAACAAAACCTCAAGGAATAAATGCTCCTGGTATATTTAACGATGCACCAGCCTCCAGTGTACGCAAAGAGCAAGGCAATTAATAAAGTATATTTAGCACACTAAGCTGAGGTGTGCAGCTCCCACAGTAGCTGAGATACAGCAATTTAAATAACGTTTATCTTAAAGATCAGCCTGGCTGTGACTACAGCTGGCGAGTTCTGTCTTCTGCTCTGCAGATGCGTTGCTTTTCTCACCGGGGGGGCACTCACTGCTGCATCTGTCCCCAGAGAGCTACAGCTCTGGGCTGCAATGGCGGGTGCAGCACGGAGCAGAGGGCTGGGATGCTGCTGAAGCAGTCCAGGTGCCTTGGGTGAGGAAACCACCAAGAGCTTGCGGGCTGTTCCCTGGTCTGTGCAGCCTGGAGCCACGAAGGGAGCAGGTGGTGCTTTTCTTCCACTGCTCAGTCCTCATCCAGATTTGAAACCAAGAAGAAAATATGCCTTTTCCCTCAAAAAAAAAAAAAATATATATATATATATATACTGAGGTTCTCCAAGCCATAGGATGCTATGGATGCAAAGTTTTCACGGTGTCATAAAACAAGTTGATGAAATTTGTGGAACACAAAGCCACTAAGAACACACACACTTCTAAAGCTGTATCTTAACTCAGGTGTTCAGTAGGTATCTGGATAAAAATAAAAAACCCAAAGCCCTTTAAATGGGTGTGAAACTCTTGGCCCAAATCCTTGTATTGTCACACTAACTGTGTCATGGCAGCCCAAAAGAAACCAGTCACCCCATGCAGCAGCCTGCTCTGCAATGCGAAGCCCTGCCTTCCAGTATGGAGTGTGACCTTTCCAAGCACAATTAGATTAAAATGGTTTAAAATATACGTAGGGAGAACAAGAATAGACAGTTATTTCTAGTGAAAATGGAAATTTGGGAAATTATAATAAGCCTCATATTTCAGTGCTGGAAAGACTCTAATTATGAAGGTTAAGAGCAAGACCTGCTTGAGTGGGTTATTCGCTATTATTGGTCCCATACCCCCTGCAAGTAGCTGAGGCTGGGTCAGAGGGAATACAAACAGATGAGCACATTTCTCCCTGAGAAGTCCCACTTCTTACCTCTGCAGCAATGATACCAGTTGTCCCACAGAGACAGAAAACACCACCATCACTGCTCTGATCCAGTACAGGAAATACCACAGCCAGGGAGTTTTCCAGCAAGTACTGCTAGGGAGGGGGCACAGAGTTTGCCTCCTCAGCAAGCTGAGCCTAAAGCCTTCAAATGCTTTATACAAATGCTGTTATACAAGAGTTATTTTTTAATTTTTTACTATTAAATATCATTAGTCTTTATGACAGCCACTAAAAAACTGTCAGTAGTTGGGACTAGAGCTGTCTTTGAGCAGATGAAATGTTTTCACTCCCTTTGAACTTACTCACTGACTATTCCCAGCCTGTGGCCACCCAGTTTGCCACTAGGTGCCTGGCATTCAAGTCTCAAGGATAAAAGAAGCTGGTTTAAAACAAAATTAATATCCTGTATAGAAGGCTGTACTGCAAACTCTGAATCAAAGGAGAAAATAAAGACCTGAGCTAAGCAAATCTGTATGCAAATGATTAGTTAAACTTCCAAGATTTGACATAAAGGTTTTGAAAGAAAAACATTTGGAAATCATGTAGAGAGCCTGACTCTGAAAACAGATGAGCCTTTGGAGTATGCACCTTGTGTGTTGTTACCTGCTGTTCTCTTACTTTTTTAAAGCATCAGCTTACCGCAGGACCTCAGGTGTAACCGAGGGGTGACCTGTCCTTGAGTTTCTAAGCCCCAAAGACAAAAAGATGGGGACCTGCTCCTGGAGGAGGAGGTGAAAATCCCCCATGGCACTCCCACAGCACAGTGCCTGCAGTGACAGGGAGCAGATTCAACAAGGTTGGCACCCACTGATGCTCCCAAACAGCCCCCAGCGACCCCACAGCCCCACCATCCCTGCTCTGGGTGCATCTCTTTCTAAGAAGCCTCTGGAAACAAACACCTGCTCTTCTCAGGCTTCACAAGAAGTTGTTAAAAGAGAGCTACAGGCCCAGCCACATCCATATGTGGCTTTTATAGCAAGCCAATACTCACAATTTTTTTTTCTCCCCTGAAATATTTTCTCCAGCTCTTCCCAACACTAACAAACAGCCATCTTTCTCATGTTAAAATCGGTCCTGCAGCACTGGCTATTGCAGCTTGCTGCCGACCTTAGCCCCCTGTTCCCCCAGATCTAACAAAACTATTAGAGTTCCTTAGAAATTGTAACAAAACATCTGTTTCCTTTATAGCAGCTGCCACCTGGAGAATACAGCCAAAGCCAAAGCTCTCCTGACCTGAATGCTACCTGTCTGTGGAAACCGCGCTGTTTCTAATAGCAGCCATAAGGATACTTGGCAATTCTGCAGCTTTTAAAGTGCTCTGCAAACAGCACAGAGGCCCCACAGCCCCAGCACGTAAAGATGTTCCTTTTAGAGAAAGGCAGGCGTCTGTTTTCCACACGGTCTGCAGGCAGGAGCGGAGGAGGAGGCCTGGGAAGCGCTGCAGGTGCTCAGTGCCCCACGCTGCAGCCAGCCTCTGCCTCACGGGCAGGCCAGGCAGGGATGCAGGAGGTGCTTTAAGGGCTGGACACAGCACCTTGAGGCCCTGCCACCCACCAGCACTTAATCTGGCACCCAACTTGCCTCACAGCTCGGCCCAGGGGTGCCCTACCGTGGCACAACGCTGCCTTTTTCCCCTGGTGGCACTGAGGCTTGGACCCACGGCCCTGCCTGAGGCACCTCAGGGTGCTCAGACACCCTCACCAGGGCTGTCATCGATGGGGACAGACAGAGAGGTGGTGACTGGGAGCTGAATCACACCTGGGAGCCCTCTGTTCACTGACTCAGGCCGGCAGCTTCCTACGTGAAAGGAAGAAGAGCCGGGATGAGCCCAGGACGCCTCCCTGACAGGCGCTGCACCAGCTCTGCCGGCTGCTGCAGTCACCGGCGCGGCCGCTGCAGGCCATTTATTGCTGCCCTTCCTTCGGAGATGATTTAATCTCCAGGGGATAACTGATCAGCAGCAACGAGAGAAGAAAAGAGCCCATTCAGATTATAAGAATTAAAGCTTCAGAAATGGGCAAGATAAGAAAAGGGAAAAGCGTAGAAAAAATATCGACCATTCTGAAGCAAACAAAAGCCTCTATAATAGATTAAACAAACAGACAATGCATCCCCAAACTATTCTTTACAGTGGTCTGACAGATAGACAGCAGACTGAAATAATTAATGGTGTCCTAGTATAGCCGAATGAGCGACCATATGCGAGCGTTGACAAAACAATCTTTTTTTTTTCTTGTGGCAAGTTGCAAACTGTGCAAGGCATCAACTCTGTGTCTACAGATGAAAACTGACACCTTCTACAGGCTTCTCCTGCTCTTGGGATAGGAAAGACAGATCTGCAAGGTATGGGGTTATGGGGAGGGAGGGAACAGACCGACTGACAGCCTGAGTTTGCAGCCATTGAAAAATGGCTTTTTGCAGGACTTGGGGTTTGATGCAAGCGAGAATTCAGATGACCGAAGAAGTATTTGAGAGGAAGCTGTTGTGGGAAGCCCATGAGATGTGGCCACCTCCCTCTTACTCATTTAGCATGGGGCTGTAGCAAAGGCTGTCACATTCAGCCATGAAAGAAAAACAGAAGAGGTTTGCTGGCCAAATGGCCACAGGCTGGAAGAACTATAGCACAGCAACCTTGGGACCAGACTTGGTTAGTGGCCTGGCAGGGATGGCACAAACCTGGCAGAGGAGGAATTGCGGCAAGGAGAGAGAGACATCAGCACAGATGCATAGGGGCAAGAATGCTTAGCCCTTCGTCCCATTGGTGCTCTGATTTTTCACAAGCATTGAATTTACTCGTTGTATTTTCCATATTGATATCCATTAACAAGTGCACTTGAAATGGCTGAAAAAAATGTTACGTAGCAAGCCAAGGAAGTCTCTTGGAGATGCTCCAGACTGGCAGAGCTGAGTTAGAATGTAAATCCAGATTGACTCTTCGTGGGCTAGGCCAGACATAAATCCACAGCAGCTCTATTAAGGGCACTCCCAGTTCACTGACTTGGAGATTTGCTTCAGTTCTGGGGCTATTCTTGAATTCACTGAAACTGAATAGAAAACAGGTTCCGTCCCCTTGAGCTCAAAGTCTTCTGGACTTGTGCATGCTTTCTTTCTATATCATCATGTGCACAGCTCTCCCCTCCTTTGTGTTTTTATTTCAAATGCAAAAAACCCACCTATGTCAGTTTGACAGCCAAAGGCATTAAACCCACCTGCCACTCGATCACAAAAAACAGCCTGAATGCCAGACAAGACCACACAAACACCTTTAACTGAAATTAGAGGGATGGCAGGAGAAATGCTGGAGCTGTAAATATTCATCTTGCCTCCAGAGCCTCCTTTGCTAAAGGTCATTTGAGATTAGACAAACAGGCTGTAACTGACACTGAATGATCCCGTCTGCATTTTGAGGGTGTTGTAAGACACGGGTTTAATGGACCCAGACGATACAGGTGATTCACAAGTGCAGTCACTCTCTCCGTAATGAATTCCTTTCTAACTCCCAGCCTCTTCCCTCCAGGAATCCCCCTAACACCTTTAATTTAAAAGTACCGTAATCTATTCCCCTTCTGCTGTCTCTTAAAGTTGATTTCCTCCTTGGCGCTTTGCAGCCATGACATTTTCACTGCTCTAGTTACTTCTTTTGTTTGTCTTGCTTTTGGATGAGGAGCCGCAGGCTCCTGTTCTTCCCTTCTCTCAAGGTACTCACCAGGATTGCTTCTGAATTTCCTTTCTTTTCCCAACTCACAGAGATACAAACTGCTGCTAGAGACTGGCATATTCCCATCTATCCCAAGCATCGCTGGTGTTTATGGTCTCACCGTGCAACAGGAAAGAAAGTAATAATAATAAAAAACATGCACCAAAAATATTCAGCTATAATGAAAATCAATCCCGCTCTACTGGATATTTTAGTGCCTAATTACGGTATCCAGATTTCACAGCATTGGCTTCAATGACTGGCAAGTGGTCTCTAAATGAGCCAGCAAAGACTTGCTTTTACAGGCACCAGGTCCATGAATCTTGGTCTTGTCACTGACTTCCAAGCCAGTTTCCACATCACGCTCAGCAGCCCTTCCTTCTGTGCAAAGGTGTTTCCCATCCCACAGGAACTTTCAAGATGAGGAAAATGAAATGTTTTCTTTGGTCTTTCTTTTTGACAGGGTCAGGAAGATGATGACAGAGGACAGAGTCATGAATCTAGTGCGAGTGATCCCTGTTGAAATGTTTAAAGACGACTGAGGAAGAGAAATGGATGGTCTTCAGGTCAGGGAGGACTCAGGACTAACACTGAATTTTCGCCCCTGCATTGTTAGTCTTTTCATTTAGGTCAGTCACTGCTGAGTCAAATCACAGCTCTTTTTTGGCACGGTCCACTTTTCCTTCCTCACATCTTTAATGACAGCGTACGCACAGGGCTCTTGTAAAACATGAACTTTGGCTTTCCAGCCTTCCTTTCCAACACACAAGCAACACACCACAACTACAGCTCTCCATCCGTGTCCCAGCAGGGGCCCTGAGCTCTTGTTTTGCCCAGATAATCCAAGATGCCTACTTCAACTCTATACCTAATGTGGCATGTGTCTTTAGGAGATTATTTGAAGTGGTTATTTTTATGCCTAGAACCTTCAAAGGCAGAGTTATTAAGTGTATTTAAAAGGAAGAACTGGTCCAGATAAAGCTGGGATGTAATTAGTTACAAGCTACTGTACTTTGATGACAAAGCAGCATTTAGCATGTGGACTGTTCAGCAGCAGGCTCTGTAGGGTGTGCTAATTACTGATAGCAGTCACAGCGAGGGGAAGCCTGACACTTCTCTGATAAAGCAGAGCCGTCTAAAATTCAACGGCTTGGGTTTAAATCTTGGTGTCTAACTCTCTGCCAAAGTCTGGACTTGTAGCACGCAGCATTTTACAACTAACTGTGCATTTGAAAGCAGAGGAAAAAAAAAAAAAAACAAACACAAAACAAACACAAAACTTTTCAAGCAGGCAAAGGGAACCCAGTTTACACCTGGGATTGTGGCTGGTAGCAGCAGCACGGTGGGGGAAAGAAATGGATTCTGTTTGCCCAAGGAACCTGCTCTCTGTCTCCCTGGAGTTCTTTCATAGTATTCACCAAACTATGCACTGCAGGGGCTAGAGAGATTCACCACTAACCTGAGACATCACAGGTGATTTGACTCGGCCTCTGACATCAGGAGGTGACTTTCAGAGACTTGAAGTGGGTTTGGCTCTGGCCTTAAGTAAGACTTTGTTCCTCGACTCAAGAGAAAATAACAAATTGGAGAAAAGCAGGAGGGAAGAAAGAGCTGGGTCTGCGAGGCATAACAGGGGCTGCTGGCAGGAGGCACCAGCACACTGAGCAACACATCTCAGAGCAAAGGATGTTTTTGCGGTGGGGAAAGGATTCAAAAGCAAGTAACTGGGGTCAGCTGTAAAAGTGGTTTGATAAAGACTGCAAAAGTGATGAACAGCTGTGGGAAACAGAGCTGTCTGGAGAGGGATGAACCTGAGAGCCACAAAGCCAAAGCTGGTAACGATGCTCAAGTGTCTCAGCGCTGCTCCTCGACCTCTCACACACTGCAAAGAGCGTGGCAACCACAAAAGAAGAGTGTCTGTCACCATGTCAGCTGCCAGCTGGCCCCAACAGATGGGAAACTCAGCAGAAACAAGCCCTCACCATCCCCTGTGCCCCTGTAGCACCATGCCCACATCACACAGCCACCACCAGCACCCTCCCTGCTGCAGGCTCTGCCCTCACCACCACATGCGGGGCAGCCAAGCCAGAGCCCCCAGGGGAGGTGTGAGGTGGCTGGAGAGGGGAGAACCTCCAAAGCCCTGCCATTTACAAAAAGACCGTGCAAACATGATGGAACAGACCCACCACTTACCTTAATAAACACAGGCTTGTATTAAATGGGAGGACAGCTATGCCAGGTAGAAACAGGGGTGTTTTAATGAACCAAGAAATAAAAATCACCTCAACTCCACTACAAGCAAAAAATTAAACCACCTCTGTCAGGATTGATGGGATTGCAGTGAGTTCCCAGAGAGGGCAAATGGCATCCCGAGCTCAGATCTCTGCTCTCCAGGCTAATGATCACGGGGCAATAAAATGAAATGGTATTTCTATTCTGATGCTGGGGAGATTTTTTTCCATTTATCAAAGTGATGCGCTTTCATTACATCTTTGATAGTTTTGAGTTTGTTTGCTCCCCCTGGGAGGACCTGAGGGTCTAAGACATATCTTATTACTCATAAGCTTTATATCTTGGGAGTGCACCTTCCTCCTGTATTTCTCAGTTGCTTTCCCTTTTAAATCCAACCTCCAACACCAGCAGGCAGTGTCTGGACAGAATGGTTTGCTAACATTGACAACCAAACCTTTAATCCAAGAGACATTTACGTTCCAAACCATAAGAGGAAAGAAGGCAAAATAGATCCAAGGAGACCAGTGCCACTGTGCTGGTTCAGACTAAGCCAGGAGCCGTCTCTCTAGGGGTTAGATGAACACTTTCTGTGCCCTTTCTATGTTACATCCAGTTCAGATCACACCTTTGCAACACAGAGGGTAACACCATTCGCATATACTCGCTTTAACTTGGGGCAGAAGAGCGGTGAGCAGAGTGCATTTGGGCTAAAACAAACACTTTCTTCCTGGACAACAGAGTAAGGAATTTCACCTGAGGCTCACCTCTGGTATAAGCACTTGTGTGCACCAAAGCCCGATACGTTTATGTGTTGCTCACTCCATTGCACATTTCTAGGAAAGTAAGTTGTCCATAATGTCTTTTTGAATTCCTTAAATCTAATTGCCTTCTTCCAGACTCTGTTCCCAAAGAATGTGTATTGTTGCTATCACTGATGAATGTACAATTAACTCACTGACCTGAGGCTGTGACAATAGATCTTTCTTGACACCAGGAGCCCATCAGACACAGCAGCCAGTCATTTCTCTTGCCGTACCAGTGACATGCTACCAGAACAACCAGTCTCAGCAGCGCAGGCTAAGAGGAAAGGAAAATGGAAACCATTTCCATATTTATTGACAAATTGAATTTACAATCTGAGTTTCTACTTTGGAGAGAATATATATTTTCTCTTTAAATGTATCAGTCTTTAGCAGTCAGCCCAGTAATAATGATTTCTATGCCTGCAGACACTTTTACACTGGGGACAGTGAATTTAAATGTAACACTTTTGAAAGAAAAAGGTATTAAAATTCACCATTTAGGGGTAAGCTGTAAATTAACTGTAACTGAGCAGACAGGGGGCAAAAGCAAGCTTTCTGTGTGGGTGTATGGCTTTTTCTTTCAGTGTTTGGCTAAATACCTGCTCAGCTGAGTCCTGTATCCTCTCTTAAAGTCTAACAAGCCTTTGACTCGCTCACTCTTGGGTTGAATTAGGTAAAAAATAGAGAAGAATATTTTGGCAGGTTTCACCTGAAAATATTAAAAGCACTTAGCAAATAACAATTAATTCCAAGCCAGAAACCCCTAGTGAAAGTGGGGAGAATGAATTCCTTCTGCCTCACAGCTGGCCCAGGGTTGGAGCCCAGGGGTAATTACCAGTGATGGAAGGTACTGCGGGAACAAAAACCTTAGAGCAAGAAGCAGCCTCTGAAAATACAATCCCTCCAGACAAATCCTTCTGAAATTTTAGGGAGTCAGAACCCCAAACCTTTATCTGCTTTCTTCATCAAAGCACGCTTGTGCTTTTCATACACGATCTCCACTTTAGAGCATCTCTCCAGCACAAAAAGCCCCACGTGTGACTCTGAACAAATGAGTCAAAGCCCGGTGTGCTTCTCATCGGAGCGTTCCGGTGGAAATACCAGCACCAAAAGCTCCACATCCCGTTGAGATACGCACACAGCTTCACAGCATAACATCACATCCTCACCAAGCACCCTGGCCAACCCTCGCATCGCTCCTGCGTGCCCGGTCACAACAGCGAGCGGACTGTCATTTCCAATAAGCAGCTTCACATGATGCGTAGCCAGGGCTTCTCTTAACACTGCAAGTCAGAAATTCTCGTGAATGACCTTGTGAACACAACACCGTGCGCTGTAAGCGACTCCACGACAACAAAACTACAGGAATGCAAGTCTGTGATTAGGATGTGGCAGGCTGGGGAGAACCAAGAAGCTTCTAGAAAAGTTCTGATTCTGCTTTCCCTATAAAACCAGTGCTGTGAATCTCGTGATATGATGCTTTTTCAGAGAGCCTTTCCTCTCCACCTCCTTTTGGACTCCTGCAGGAGAAAGGCTCTCTCACCCCTGCATTTACAAAGGAAATATGGAAACAGAACCCTCAGGGCTGGGGGAGGCAAAAAGGATCGCTTTTGTTCATTTTAAATGTCTTGATGGATGCCGGGTTCATAATTGCAGGACTAGTCTGTTTTGTTTTTGTTTTGTTAATAGTTGGATTTGTGATGATAACAAGGACACAGAATAAATGAGATTTGTTTTTTTTTCTAATATCATAGATGGATCTTCAGCTGTATAAACTGGCACAATTCCTCTGAAGTCATCAGAGCCAAATTACGCTTACTCAGGGTCTGGCTCTATGACAAAAATATCTTTTTAATTTCCAACTTAGTTCAGGAAGAGCCTTAAAAATGCCCCCTTTCTAACCATATGCTGCAGTCCCAGCAGAACATTTACAGCTTTGCTTGCAGCCCTGGCTAATAGCCACCGCATTTCTAGAAGATGAGTAGCGTGCTTCTGGATGAAACAATAACTGGAAGAGCTGGGGCTAACAGGGCAACCCAGAGCAGGTCTGTTTTCTAGAAGCATCGCCCACTGCAGCCTTTTTGACGTGTAAGAGGACTGTGGAGGACTGTAACTTTGCTAAGCTGGCACCGAAGACACTCGGGACAAGCACTCGTTAACGGAGCAGCAGTTTTCCTTGCTGGCAACGCGAGTCCCGCGGCGGTTCAGCCTGGCAGAGCCCTGCTTGCTGCTGGTGCCAGGTAGCTTGCTTCAACCCTCCATTACCTCTGCTTCCGACTCAGCTGTCACTGCCAGGAGGTCGGGCAGGGGGCCAGCAACCCCCCAGGTTTAAAACAGGGAGCAAGTTTTCCTGCCTTTCCCATCAAACTGGTCGGGATGTGCTCGCCTCCAGGCTTTGCGCTCTGATGCAGCTGGGGGACCTGCCCCCACGGCCAGCCTGTTATTTCCTTTAACTGAGAGAAAAATGCATCATGTGTATTTTAGCAAGAAAACAATTATCAGGTAACCCTAGAACCCACTATTTGTTTTGTATCAGTATTCATTTACTTGTCTCTGATGACTAGCCAGGCAGCAAATATAAGAGGGAAACCTTAAACCTACCAGGAGATTAATGACAGACTGCTGGAACAGATGTATATGAATAGCAAATGAGGCCACTGAAAGCCTCCTATAAAAGTAATGACGAGAGGCTTTGCTGCAGCAGAGCATACCAGCAGAGACAGCAGGGCTGCGAGCTACATGGCTGAGCCCTTCTCCATGTGGTGGGCACTGCTCTGCTGTACCTGGGGCAACGAGGTTTAACGACGTGATCGGTTCCAAAATCTGGTGAAATGGCCACAGCAAACTGTTGTCTGGGGAGTGGGAGAGGAGAATGCACAGAATGGGAAGCCACTTGGTGCTCTTACCCTCATCAACAACCTGCTCTCCTTCGGAGCAGAGCTCGCAAGGAGCAGCCCACACATCCCAGCTGGGTTCATCCTCGCCCTCTCCTTAGCTGAGAAACGTTGGCTCTCCGCTGCACTGATGTCTTTCAGTGGAGAAAGTGTTTTTCTCTACAGTTGATACATCCTGATAAAAATTCATTTTTGATCTTTTTCTCTTATGTGAAAAATCCCCAAGTGAAGCACACTGACACACGTCTCTCTGTAAATGAGACATTTCTTCTCTCCTCACCCATCTCAGCCCCCTTAAAATTATTTGGTAATTTTATCTCTCCTCAGAGGCTCTAGCACCGGGAGCAAACTGTGCTCTAGTAAGAGGAAGGAGACCACACCACACTCTTCGCTTCACGTGAGATGGACGGGGACAAATCCCATAAATAAACAGGAGAAGGAGAGAGCACACGAGGTGGGCAGAGGCGCAAGCAGCTTCCAAAATGGGCTCAGGCTACAACATCTAGAGATCAGCCATCCGGCGTGTAAAAAGGCGACTTTAAGTGTATTTCAGTGCACTCGTGGGAAACGCGCTGTGGGTAATCACACTGTCTAGAGGAGATGAAATTGGTAGGAGCAGGCATTTCCAAATCTGTGCCTCTTTGGCTCATTGCTAAAGGCATTGACTGCACAAAACCCACTGGATGAATTTTAACAGCCTCCCCACATCCACACGCACGCTATGTCCATCTCTGAGCACTGCCTATGGAAAGTACAAACCCTCCTGGGTGATGGACTAGCCACTACACTGTACCTTGGTCTAGACAAGTTAATTTTTCCCCTCAGAGAACAGAGTTTAGCGAGATGTGAACCAAAATGGCCGGAAGGACTCAGCAAAGCTGTTGCCGCCTGGTAGACTATCACACCTAAATGACTTGATCTCTACAAAAGCAGCAAATCAAAGCACAAAATACCAGAAATAGCTTTCTGAGAGCCCTCTCTCAAGTCATCTTCTGCTGCAAAAATGTCTCCAAAGGGAGGATGAGTTCCCTTTTCTTCTGCAGTGTTGCCTATAAGGTAGGTAGTCTCCTTTCCTACCACCCCAATTTCCTCTGCTCAGACATTCACAACCACGTGCAAAGCCTCAAAAAGCCCTTGCACAGCCTCTGAGCATGGCTTTATACTCAAACTCAGAGCCCCTACACATGCATTTATACCTGCACAGGCTGAACGAGAGGCTCAGAGGCACAGACACACACTCACCCTGTACCTCCATGGTGGCAGTGTGAACTGATGGCACACGCCAGGCGTCCCCCGGTGGCACTGCCACCTCCAAGCAGCAGCACCAAGGGCGCCGGGCAGCCTGCTGTACCAGCAGGGGTTTATTTTCTTCACCCTCTCAAACGGAGCCTTCAGAAACTGTGAGTGTTGACAGCCTGGAAAGCTGGTGAACATGGGAAGAAAAGAAAGCGCGTGAGTAGTCGCTTCATCCTGCAACATGACATGAGAGGCTTTATTTGCAGGCACAGTGATTTCAGCCCCATGTGTCCCACACACTCAAAATGCTACAGCATCAATATGCTGTCTCACAGCCTGAGCATCTCCACGGCAAAGGCAGAGGAACAGGACAGATGTTTGTATGGCTTTCCTTTCCCACTGTGCTTAATTCACACATTAAGGGAGCGGATGAAGGAGGCTTACGTCTCCCTTCGTGTGCTGGAAATGAAAGAAAGAAAGAGACTTGTCAGTCTGGCAACGGAGCTCTTAGAGAGATGAGCTGTCAAGGCAGGGAAAATGTCACCAGGTGCCAGGCTGCCTTTACTGAGCTGTGGCATGGGGACAAGAGGAGGCTGCTCCCCGATCCGCTGCTGTGAGTCTGGAGCGACTCTTGTGAAAGAGCAGCAGCACGGGGCACGGCCAGTGCACATCCCCATGACCCACAGAGCAGTTAAGAGAAGTTTTCACCCTTAACCCCCAGATTAGGAACTGAGGAAAGCCTATGGGCACCTCTCCTTTTGCTACAAAAGCAACCTTCTCAGTCCCAGCAGATGAAAACAAGGGCTTACAGCCATCTCCCTCCTCCACCGCTCATCTCAGTTACCCACAACCCACAAAAATCAGCAGTCTTTGCTGCAAATCTAACAAGAAGTGTTAAAGCCAGCCTGGCATCACCTCGGTTCAACCTCGCGCGTCTCCACTAGCCCCCCGAAGCGGCGAGCACCCAGCGGGGGCTGACAGCGTTGTGCTGGAGGAGCTGAAAGCAGAGCTGGGACGAGAGGAGCCGCAGGGGAAGGCAGAGCGGGCAGCACCGTGCCTTCAACCAGCTCCAGGTGAGCACGCCTGCAGCTGCCCCATCACCTCCTGCGCCCACTCCCCACATCCTTGCTCCAGCTCCAGCCCACAGCCCCCCGAGGTGCACACACCTGAGTTTTGCTGGGCCTGCTCCGCCAGGCGTATGTTCTCGAGCACCATCTGCTGGATTTTTTTTCCCCTATTAACAAGCAGATGAAAGATGTAAGCCAGCCTCGCACCAGGCAGCCCACTCTGAGGAGGGAGGAACGCGAACGAGTGCCCACCTGCGCCACAAGCACGCAGGTATTTTCCCGTGAAAAACAAGGGGTTTTGTTAAATGAGATGTTTTGCATGGGCAAATGGCACTGCTCGTCTGTGTTTTTTAGTGGGGGATACTCCAAAGTGAAAAGAAAATGTTAATTCTGTATTATACTTTACTTTGCTGCAGCTTGGGAAGTATAAAATGAAATATTTTGATTATCTGGAAAAGCAATAAAGGCAGAGGATTTGTTTTGGTGGTGTTTTTTTTTGTTTTGTTTTGTTTTGTTTTGTTTGGCAGAAATGGTTTGCTGAATCTGACCCAAATTCACAAACATCTCTGCCTCCTCCCGCTCAGAACCAGCATCTCTCTGCGAGTAAACTCTTTGTTACACCAATTGCCCAGGTCTGCTGTGACGCTGCACAAACACATGTTCCAAGCGAGAGTTCAGCCTGCCGGCTCTTGCTAGGCAAAACAAAGGTTTTCATCTGGGATTAATTCTCTTGGAGCTTTAGAGAGGAGAAAGGAAACGTTTTTAGTCATTGCTTGTTAGGCATCGGAGGGCTGGTTTCAGCTGAGCGTGTAAGGTTTGCACTTGTTCTCCTTCCCTGAGGATTACTGACAGTGGCTTAGCCAATGCTTCATACAAAAACCCATCCTTTCTCCTCAGTCCTTCTTAGCGGATGAATCGAAACAGAAATCCAGAATACAGATGTTGAATCTGAAGGGAAAGCTCAATTTACATTTCAGCACATCTCCTGAGTGCCGCCCAAGGTGAGGGTGTGCAGTACCACGAGTTCCAGCTGGGAGACTTGCAGTGAGACTGGGGGTAAAGCTGCAGCTCTCCGGATATTTTGGCACCGAAACAAATCACCGAGGCACAACCTGGGCGTTCAGAACCATGCAGGAACAAAGTCCCCACGCTTCTCACTTGGGCAATATGAATCCTTTTTTCTTCAAGCGTCCCCGTATTTTAGTTAGCTTTTGTTTTCTTCACCTCCGCATAGGGAGGTCCTGAATTTTCCACAACAGGTTTTTAAGAACGGGTTAGACAAGGAAGGATCCAAAGTGACCCGTGAGCTCTCTGCCGATTTCCATTAACTCCAGTTCCAATTCTGAAGCTCCACTACTCCACACACTGCTCTTTCTACCTAGTCAGAGGAACTAGAATAGCAACGCTTTCACGTGCTCAGATGTCAGTGACCACAGGAGATACTGTCGAGTACAAAATCAGGTCAGGTGCCGGGACTGTGGATAAAAAGAAGGTCTCTCTGCAGGAGGAAGCTTCCAAAGAAAACCTAATGTGCAGTCACTACGGGGACCAGTTATTCTGTACATGGTACCCATTCCTTCTTCCCTTGCCTTTAATCTGAGGTGTAACTGAGACCTTCACATACCGCAGGAGACTTCACCTACAATAGGGATGAATAAGGTGGAAGAAAAATGGTGGACGGACCTAGACAGATGGATTCTACATTGGCATTAAAGGCCACTCCTCATTTGTCATCCAACCCTACCTATAAAGTACTTCTGACAAAATTCATTAAATGCGAGTTGTTCCTGTGTTACCCCACGACAGTAAATTTTCCTTTGCAACAAGCCTGCAGATAGCGATCAGTAACCTCTCTGCTAAATTTCTCCTTCACAGGGCTCCTTTCTAGAATGAATAAAGAAGAGCTAGCAGGAACAGGAGAAAAATGGGTTGATATATTTTGCCATTAAACTAGAGCTAGGCTTCAGGTTATCATAAAAGATGCTACCCTGTGAAAAGTACATCTCACTGCCACGCATTTATGGCCCTGCTGATGATGTGTATCAAATCCACCAGGTTTAAAAGTCAAAACAAGATTACCCCATCCTAATAAATATTGATCACTTTACAAGCCCCAGTTGTAAGGTCCTTAATTAAACACAATGCCCAACTTTGTCTGCTTCCGAGTAGATGAGAATCGATACTTTATCATTAATGCTGTCCAGCAAAAAAAGAGAAGAGCCCCATCCCCAGCTGCTGTAAATTGACCACATGGGGCTGTCACACTTCTCTACATTACAGAGGATCTAACCAGCCCAGGCGAGGTCAGGACCTCTCTGTTCTGGGCACGGAGCTGATGCACGGTGCCACAAAGCTCAGCCTGCTCCCCCCAGAGGTGGAGGAAAACACCAAGGGCTGTTCAAGAAGCCCGTGGCAGAGCCAGGCCTTCCGAGGCCAGCACAGGGTGTCCACCAGCATGCAGAGCAGTCCTCCTGGTTCGTCCACGAGAGCTGGTTTGGTCAGCTTCAAGGAGAGAGGGAGAAAGGAGGGCAGGGGAAGACTTCCAAAACTGCATCCCTGCCCTTGCAAGGACAGGCTGGTGAAGCTACGTCCTCCCCTGTCATCCCTCCTCAGCCTTCTGGCTGCACCGAGGGAACCTCAGCGCCTCAGCACTATTTGACAGCAGATATTACAGGTGTTGTCATGGCAATGATTTATGCAAGAATTAGTCACTGCAGCACTTCCACAATAGACTGGAGAACAATAGGAAAAAATGCACATTTCAAAGTTCCTGTGATACAGAGGTTGAGGGTTGGGGAGAACAGATTAGATTCCTTTCACCCCTCTGATTCCAGCAGTGACATTTAAACAGCTGAGGGAGAAGTCAGTGCCTAATCAGAAGACGTTAATAGCAATGTGACAATAAACCAGACTTCACATTAAACTGTGCTAGCAGTTGCATATTTACTACTGGCCCATTTCTGAATTAATTGGAGACTGAGTAACAACTGGAGCAGAGAGGAAATTACTACATTTGCATTGTTATATAACAAGGGGAGAATCAGTTTATTTACAACAGGGTGTTTTATCCCATGTTCCCCACTGCTGTCAAAAGTTGTGGGGATTGTTATGAGCCGTGGATGTGAGCTAGGTTAAGCTTTAGCAAAAGAAAAAAGAACATTTTCGCCCCAAACTCTAAGAACTAAAAGGTTCGAGAAAAATGAGCACTTACTTTAAAAACTCCCAGTGCTCAAACTGAACCATGAGAATTTTCTCACTTTATTACTTACAGAATATGACTGTTAATTGCAGGATCACATATTTTCTTCAGATATATAAGCTCTGGCAGAGGTATGAGGAAATTCAAACAGGGCTGTCACTCAGCTTAATAACAAATAGAGCTTCTGCTGCTCAGTGTAATAAAGGGAGTCGTTCCTCTCTCACATGTGTTGATACCTCTCCATCCCCACCAAGGCTCTCTGAATTACAGGGCAATTATCCTCAATGTTCTTGTCTCTTCTGAATCAGCTCCAAGATTTACAACTGTCAGGGTCAGACTAGAAGCAAGCTTGAGGAAAAAATGAAAATGTTGTTTAGAAGCATGCTTGAAAATCTGCATCTCGGAGTCTTTCCATCCTGTTCTTGAGGAGTTAAGGTTGTCTCATCCTCTTAATACTCTCACGCTCACTTAATATTAAAAAACCACTTTAGCCACAAGGAAGAAGAAAGCCCCGAGGTCCAGCTCTGCCATTTTCCAGCCCAAGTCACAAATGTTTCTACAAATCACAGTCACTTCACAAGGCCACACAGTACAATTACTTCCGAGCTTTTCCTTCTTCATTTCATGTGCTGGCTGGCAGTAAATCTTTACTAACTTCTTAATAGTTTTTAACATATGCATTGTCACATGGATTTACCATCAAACTCAGCAGTTAAGCCCAGTGAAGGCATCAGAGGCACAGAATGTATCTGTTCAAATTATATTAGTTTGTGTGGACGTCTTTTGAGGATAACAGATCCATACTGCCTGCTAGCGCTTCCGTAAAAGGTATTTCTCTCTTGTTGCTTTTAACTCATTTCCCTCGGATCTCTCTGAAATGAGAGAGGAATGGTTGGTATGAGGAAGCAGGTGGGGAGTGACCAGGCTTTGCCAATTTAAGCCTTGGAGCATGGGAAAATGCTGTTCTTATTCTCCTTTATTCTTCAAGCCTCCTGTACCATTTCACATTTACTAGAGTGCTTCTTGGCCTCCCACTTTAACTCCTGACAAGAGAGAAAACACAAAGATAGCAGTGCAGCTGCTAGGACTTAAGGGATCTTAATGTTCCACTGTAAATATGACAAGCATTGAAGCTGGGAGGGAATGGCTCTTCTTTGGAAAGTCCCCAGCTCCAGCCATTTCACAATCACAAGATCACAAGAAGGGAAAAAAAAAAAAAAAAAAAAAAGGGGGGATTTGGAAGAAATATTTTGATACGTGGCACAAGGAGATGTAAGCTTGGCAGAATTCAAACCAGCACTGAACATCCTGGGATTCTCACAGGCTTCTCAGATCTGGTCACTTAATTCACCATTCCCACCTAACACATTTCTTCCAGTAGCACACAAACATTTGAGCTGTGCTGAGCACTGCGGTGCTGGAGCTGTACAATAATCAAAAGTCAGAACCATATACAGCACAAAGGCATTCACATCAGAGCTGGATGGAGAATGACTATTGCATTTCGCAGAGAAAATGTTTTTGCTGCCGTGTGAAATGGAGCAGGCGCTCCCGTCCCGAGGAGCACCATATGGGACACGGGAGCAGGGAGCCAGAACTCCTGCGCTTCCAGGCTTTTAGCAAGTTGAGCTGCTGGGCAAGCGCTCCAGCTCTACAGCAGACCTAGGTAGGCTAAAAGTGCCAAGCAGGCTGCATTCAGTGGCTGCCTTGATTCCTCCAGAATCAAAATCAAACTGTTTCTGCAAACAAATTTGACAAATTGGCAGATTCTGAGGGAAAACAGAACAGCATCACTTTGTAGGAAAGTTTCTGCTGAGCTCTATTCACAGCCTAGAATCCAGCTCCCATAATGAAATGAACACATCAGCACCACTTAAACTCCAAAGTTAAATTAGCAATCAAAACCACTGCAAAAATAGCAGGCCAGATTTTATCCAGAGGAAGGTATAATTCTACTGATGTCGAAAACGCTATGACAGTTTGTGCCAGCTGAGATCTCGCTCCCCTCATTTTGCATTTTTTATGCGTGTTGTTTATTTTCCCTCTGTCCCCAGCTCTCCTGCCAGCACCTGATGGTGAGCAGCGAGGATGGGGTAGGCTGAACCACCAGGGTGACCCACGGCAAACCCTCCTGGAGCACAAGCCCTGCAGCTAAATGCTAAGACTGGATGCTCCCAGGTTTTCCCTCTACCTATTTGACATCTTCTATTTGCTCTGGCTGGATTTTAATTTGTGAAGGAGTTACTTATAAAATGCTTTGCTTACCCGTGGCTGTCGTGCCTGCAGTCACCCACAGCGCAGCCACAGTTGGCATGATCCAGACACGTCAAAACCTCCTCAGCATGCCTCATTTCCAGTGAGATAGTTAATGCACGACAAACTCATGCTTGCACTCTAATTTATTAGGGTTCATTAAGAAATAAATTATTGCGGTTTAACTAGTTACCACCCATGAGGTGAGCCAGAATAACTGTCCATACAAGCACTTTACCTATATGCAAGATAAATTGAAGCATTTTAAGCCTTACTTAAAATGCTGAAATGGCCATCATCAGCACTGCAAAGAGCATGTCCACAGCCAGCAGCAGGAATTTAACTTCTGGCATTGGTTTAACTAGTCTAACTTTGTTTAAAATACACTTTTAAGCCTCAGGAAGACGTTGGGTAAAATCTTATGCTGATGATTCATGAGACCCAGAGTCATAGAATCATAAAATCATTAAGGTTAGAAAGGACCTCTAAGATCATCTGGTCCAACCGTCCCCTTGTAATCTGCTCCAAAGTATTTCTCGTTATGCTCGATTAATGGCTTTGCTCTTCCTCCTTTCTCCTGCTTGGTTACTCAACAAAACCACAGGAAACGTTTAATTTACCAAGGTGGATGTTTACAGACTGGATGCTCAAAGACCTGCGTCAAGGTAGTCATAGCTTTTGGACTGCTACACAGCTCTGCTCATAGAAATACCTTGGCAGGGAGAACGAAGGATGAGCATCCAAGAAGAAAAGAGTTCCTCAAATATTTGCCGAGCTCTGAGGAACATAAGTACTCCAGAATTAAAACATAGGCTGGAGTTGTGGATATTTGACTGCTTTTCTATTAACCCTGCTTTGAATTATCTCAACACCCCCTCCCACTTTCTCTGTCCATGGAAAGCATTCTCCTCTTAAACCTACACCCTGAAAAACACCCTCCCATTGCCCTCCACACACACTGACACAAACAACGATCAGTTGGTCAGATCAAACCCTGCAGACCAAACCCTGACCTTCACAAAGCTAGACCAGGCTGAGGTGCTGGCTCTGCCATCCCAAGCACACCAACTGCTGCAAGGCAGGGGCACAAACGCCATCTGACACACACAGCTGCGTTCAGCTGCAGAAGGGAAGAACTTCAGCCCCAGCCTCTTCTGTAGCTGTTTCTTTCCTAGCGATGACCACTGCAACCAGCTGTGTAGACATTTGTTCTTCTACGCAAACGACAAGCAGCCAAGCAGTAGGGGTGCAGCCATTGGAAAGAAGAAGAAAGGCAGGCTTGGCCGAAAAGTCAGCTGGCTGGCAGGGTTTTATCTTGTGCCTGGAAACCTGCAGTCCTGGACATGCCTGAGCACACAAATGAAGCCACAGCTGCAAGCAGCACAGTTGGGAGGGAAGATCTGACATGCACAAATAGGGATTTTTTTTTTTTTCCTGGGCAGTTTTGAGAGAAGGCTTATGGCAACATCTCAATGTGATAATTGTGATGAGAGAGGCAAAAAGAAAGTAGTGAGGAAATGTGATAAACTTCAATCCCTTATGGATAGACCATGCTGCTTCTGTCCCCCTCATTCTCTCACTCCAACACACTCATGTCAGCATTAAGGAACAAAACAACAGCGTCCAGAAGTGGCAGGCAGAAGAGGGCCCTTACAAGCAGCAATTTCCTGAAGAAAACATCGTGTCTCTGCACCATTGATTAATCAGAGAGCCAAAGGCAGAACAGACAAATGTCAAAGGCCAAAGATGGCAAAAGTTTCTCTCCGGAGCTCACAGAGCTGCAGCTGTGGGTCGAGATGTCAGGCAGCAGTACCAGCATGCTCATGTACCCTGCTCACAGCCGGGTTTATTCAGCACAACCCCACACTAACACAGCTACATGGCAGCTGCCTTTGAGCAGGTTGATAGCATCCAGCTCAGCACACAGGAGGGTTCGTGTCAGCGTGACACCGAGGGGTCGCTCTCCTCCCTTTTCTCCTCCGGGGGAAAATATTTACCTTTCCTCCTCCAAGAAATCTGTCTGATGGAATGCACATAGGGGATTCAGAATTACACAAGCAATAAAGAGATAATTATAATCGTACTAATATCTTCAACTGGTCTGGAGCATTTTGGCAACACATGCTGGCGTAAACCCAGAAAGCTATAGCAGCCAGGTGATTAGGGACAGGTAACAGCTAAAAATAGTGAGATTAATTAATAATTGATGGTGTAGGCAGAGCACTGCAGAAAATATAATTAATGCTGAACAAACTTGACGTAACTCTGTCTTGTTAAAGGCTAATAAAATATTTCAGTGCTCTTCAGGAGCTGTGCTTTAAAAACCTCACGGGACTGGACCATCCACTAAGGTAAATCTGCACAGCTCCAGCAGCGTCAGCAGGGAGATGCTGATGTGCCACTGCAGGGAGCCTTGCTGTTATATCCCTTGACCACAGCCCACGTGTAAGCCTGCACCACTCATTGTACGTGTATTTTGTTCTCAAAGTGTGGTTTCATCCAGCTAGCTCGTAATGTTTGCAAAAGATGGTAACACACTGCTGAAATGCACGCAGAGTTATGAAACTTCTTATCAACTGGAGTTGCAGGCAAATGAGTCAAGCTGCCCCAAAACAGCCATCATAACAAGCTGTACAATCGGGAGCCCTGAATCCCAGATGAGTAAGTAGCAACTCGCTGACTAATTGCTGGATACTGAATAGGCAGAACCAGCTCTCACAGCTGCCTGTGGCATAATTTCCAAAGCTCACAAGAACTGACGGGCAGAAAAATACTCCATTTGTCCCTGAACTTTTCAAATGCCAGGGATCTTCTTTCCCCCATAATACTCACAGGGTTAGTAATGCTAATATCCCCAGCTGCAACAAATAACATCAGAACAGCAGTAAAATCTGAGTCCCACAGATCAGTATCATCCCATTTAGATCTAAGAGGCTGGGATGTTCTCCCCAGATCACAGGACAGAACAGAAAGCACCGTCTATGGCCAGCACCCAATATGAAGCATTTATTAAGATACTAGACTAGCATAAACATCCAGGAGGTGCCATGGTCAGGAACCTATCTGTGAAGGGTTCACGTTTACATCTCCTACGTAGGTGCGATCAATCGAGCTAATTAATCTCCCGAGCTGTCTCAGCGATTCCTATCAGCCCCTCAGGCTAGCACCACAGTCCAGCAGGCCACCAGCAAAGCTGCGATCTGATTTATGTTCTGACAGAAAAATTAGAGAGGGTGCTTGTGAAGCAACGCTTTCAAAGCAGAATGATGCATCTGCCATCGGCTTGTGCAAAATAAATCCCCCAGGGCCCACAGGAATGTCTCCAGAGGAGGTGTCACCTCTAGAAGAGGTGTCCCTTACAGGAGCTGCAGTGGAAGGCAGGCCGCCAGCAGCACCACGAGCTCCTCTCGGTGTGAACCTCAAGGAGACAGATAACGCTTTTAACAGCCATCAGAAAACAGAACTAAGCAAGCCCAACACAAGTCCAGCCTAGCTGTGAAGTCTGTCCCCACAGACCCCTCCAGGAGCCCAAGGCCACCGGTGGCCAGCAGCCTCGCCACGTGGCCTGCTGCCGCTGGAGCACGCCCCAGCCCCGCTCAGCGCGGTGGCTCGCAGGGCTCTGCCAGCAACTTTGCTCTGCCCTTGAAGGGGACTAATAAATACCTCAAGGCCACTGCGAGGATTAATTAGGTAGTATTTGCAAAGTGCTTTGAACATGAAAAACTTGAGCACTCTATGCCTCTGTTTACACATCTGTTAAGTAAGTATCATAATACCTACCCCAGAGGGTTGATAGTAAGCTTAATTATTTCTTGTTTGCGAAGCACTCAGATCCTAGATGAACAATACTACGGAAACATCAAGTGTTATTGTTATTGGACTGGCAGGCATTAAAAAGTTCCTGGCCAGCTCAGGATTCCAGGAATTAAGTGGGAAAAAAATGAGGACTAGGTCTCTGTCCCAGGCCAGTTTCTTTGGGCTCTCAGGTTTTAAATCAGGAAATCGGTGAAGGAACAAATGAAAAAGGTTTCTTTTAATGAGGGTGGGAAGAAGGGCTCCAGCCAGCCAGGACTGGTGTGATGGGTTCCTTGCACTGCTGCAGCACCAAGAGACCAATTAAACCAGGGCCCCATGCATGTTGTGGAGGGCTCCTAGGAAAACACCGGACTTCCATGGAACAGCAAAGAAAGCATTTCCAAACATTTGCAGTTGCTTCCTGGTAACAGTGCAGCCTATGAGCCACAGGGCTTGATTTTAATCACCATAAACTAATGGATGCCCAAAGGTGTTTGCTTTTATCAAGGGGCACTGCCATGCGCCTTCGAGCTCCCAAGGCAATCGGTGATAAAGCTAACCACAGGAGGGCAACGGCTGCCTCTAGTTCTTTCTCAGAACTGAAATGCATCTTCTTTCTGGAGACATCTCAGCCCACCAAATTCTCCTCTGCTCGGCATAATGAGGGCATCACTCTTTGCAGGTAGCTTCTGAAGTAGCTAATTATGCTGTGCTGTGGGAAGCTGCCACACATTCCTCATGTTCTGGGAGATCCAAGAGAGTTTAACTAGGAATAATGGGACAAAATTGTGTACAGAATATATTAAGCTGAGCACCAGGCCAAACCTCCTAGCAGGGATACACACACATTATGTGGCGCCTGACGAGAGCCAGGAAAAGGATCACTTTAAACTGGGCAGGACAACAGCAGCAAGTGAACAATCCCCCACGGGTGCAGTAGCTCTTAATCATCTCCTACAGGACCTCATATAGGAATGCATCTTTCACTGAAAAGAAAGAAGGCAAGGAAATAAGGAGACCTGGTTTATATCGACTAAAAACATGTGTGCAGTGTACCTAGTTGCTAGGAGGAAGAGGCAAACATATCATAGAACGACAACCAGGACTGGAAGAGCTTTAACCAGGCTTGAAAATGGAACACAAAAAACATGCCACGTGGTAACTGATCTGCAGTAGAGGACCAAGAACTAGCCTTTGCCTCATCTTACTCCAAAAGCCCTAGATGCGGAGAACAACAGGGGACACAGAAACACGTACCCAAAATCTCCAGCTCTACAGGGAGGAACCTCCATGCAAGGTCAAAAGAGGACTCCTTTTTGCAGTATTGCAAAAAGTCCGGTCACCCAGGGCTTGGAAAAGGCACCGGGAGCTCTTCAGTTAGCTAAAACACATTCAAGTTACAGCACAAGTTCATAGCAAAGTAAGCAAGAGTTGAGGTCAAGTTTTATGTTGCACCATCTTCCCCATGGGAACACATGCAGAACAAGGCCAGTGAGAAAGGAAGAACCATCCAGATGGCGCCATTCTTTCCACATTCTCCAGATTACACAAGGAAGGAAGAAATCCACTTAGAAATCTCCTTTTTCACGAACTCCATTTTTTCCTTCAGGTCATACCACTACTTTTTATTCCTGGCCAAACAAGTGTCAGGAGCGCATCAGTGTTTTAACTGCTAATAAGCACACAGCAAAACCATACGCTAGCACATGTACTGTTTTGTATAAAGCCTATTAATGGAGGGAAGAAAACCTCTTTTACAACCTTTTAGCACTCAGAGCAAATTCGTGCCTCAGAGACAGTTGACCTGTGCTTGTTTTTTTGCAGGTCATTCTGATCTGTACTTTAATGCAAATATTTTTCAAGTCAGCCTTTCAAGTCTCAAAATAATCTAGTTCTCAGGGGGAGCCTACCAGATGCACTGAGATGGATTTGAGGATGAGATTCCAGCAGGGCTGGGGCTAATCAACAAATCAGGATTTTTCTTCCTAAGGCTTTTTGATTGTCTGTTTGTTTTACATGAAAGACAGAGCAGCCAATCTGAATAAAGCAGGATTAGCAAAGACAAACCTGACCAGAACCCCTTAATCTCAGTGCCACAGACATGGACCAAGAACTGCAGTGAAATCCAGGCGAGCACAGCATCATCAGAGCCTGGGCACCCCTGCTCCTACGCTGAGGGGGCACCAGGACGACGTAACTCACCTCCCTGAATCTGAGAGGCCCAACCTGAAATAGGGAACCCTGGGCTAAATGCTGCACACAGCTGGAAAAAAAAAAGCTGCATCCCAAACAAGTGCCATCATTCAGAGTCTACCTCTTCTGAACAAGCTGCCCAACAGTGTACTCCCTTGGATTTTTAAGGCCCAGTCTCTTCATCACATGTGATGCTTCACAAGTGCAAGGGACACACATGTAGTGCGGGATGACATGAGCTTTGCTTCCTTTCGAGGACGAGCTAAAAAAGTAATGCATGAACAAATGGAAGCACACTTTGTGCATTAGGCCACCCTCCTGAACTTAGGCTTACAGGATTCCCTAACGAGCAGGAATAAAAAAAAAAAAGCCCCCCATATTGAGTCCAGTACATTTCAGCACAGGACCACCTCTCCCTGCTGGGAGGAAGAAGGGTGTGATGCAGTGAGCGAGCAGAATGGGTTATTTTCATGTTGTATGCGTTTCAGGCTTTGCCTGAGGCATTCAAAGACAGTCTGCAAAGCTGTCTGGAATCCCTTGGTGTTTGTTAGCAGCTGTCGGTCCCAGCAAGTGGCAGTGATAATGAAGAGTCTAAATGGAAGAGTGAATTCAAAAAACCACCAAACACCAGGCAGTAAGGTTCCCAGCAACAGAGCCAGCTCCACAGAACTTCAGGCAGCACCGGAGATCATCTTCCAGAGCTGTGGTCCAAGCAAAGGTAAGAGCTACATCCTGTCCCTTGCCTCTAACATCCCTCAGCTTTGCAAGGAGGCAGAAGTGGAAGTTTTTGGCACAGGAAGGATGAAGCATGAGCACAGGCAGGTGCCTGCCCTCAACCCAACTGCCTGCAGGCTCTCGCCCCAGCTGGGCTCAGCAGGGAGAGGTCCCCTCCCGGCTAAAGAACTGCTGCAAGAGCAACATTGCTCTTAGCTCTGTAGAGAAAGATCTGTGTTTTAAAAAGGGTAAAAATCAAAGACAGCATTGTTCTTTCCCTGATGAATCTGAGCATCCTACATTCTGCACGGTATTTAACAACACCCTTAAAGGAAGAAGACATTGATAGGAAAACTGACACAGAAAAATTCACATCAACATGATATTCATGAACCCTAAATTCTATCCACACGTTCATGCTGTGTTTTCTGTTAGCTGACTTGAGTTCTCACAAGTCCCTTTCCCATAGGAAACAAAGAAATTAGAACGTGAGCCTCGGGATTTGTCCCTCTGTGTGAGCAGGGCATGGCATGCTAACCATCCCCACAAGACTAAATGCATTTTCAAGACACCACTTTGGATAGACCTCATTGGACAGGATCATAAATTCTGTTTAAATAAGAATTAATGATACTAATAAAGAAGAGAACCCACAAATCTTCAGTGTAGTTTGGGATACAGACGACTATTGCTGAGGCTATGGGAGAAGCCCTGAGCCATATGAAGAGCAAATACAAAGCAATGGTGCTCCCTGCAGCTACAGGAACAGTGCCAGTTTGCTTTCCCAGAAGACCTAGCCCCTTTCGAGTTTTTCAGAAAAACCTTTGGTGGCTGTACACAGTCTTTGCTTGTCCTCAAGACATTATAAATGGCGACAAGTAATTATCACTATCACAGACAGGGTACCAGGGCAGAGGAAGGTTAGATGGTTTGCTTTATGTTGCACAATCAAAAGGAGGAGATCAAAAAAGAGAATCCAAATGTACCTTGCCGGTCGGTTGCCCTAACCTACACCCTCCAGTCTTCCTTGTGTAGGGACCAGGACTGTCAGAGAGCATCAGCTTCCCTTCCAGCAACACAGAGCCCAGCTGCAGCTGCGTCTCCATCACAGGACACGCTGCAGCTCCAACAGCTTCCTCAGAGGTGGGGGGAAGGCAGAGGAAAGTAGAAAGCAGGAGAAATCACCATCCTTTTCTCCTCATTGCCCTTTCTCTGAACAAACTCACTAGAGTGAAGCATGAGATGCAAAAGCAATTTCTACTATTACAAATGAAATCCTCCCCAATGTCCCAGTAACTTAATACACCAGAGAGACCTCACCTGCTCGTTTGAAATTTTCCACACAAGTGGTGCTCTGGACCCAGCCTTCCAGCTCTGTTCCCTTGTGTACAGAATTATGCAAAACTGGCTCTTCAAAATACAGATATCTGCCACTTTTGGCTACTCTGTGAAGTGAATCCCTCGATTGTGGAATAATTGACTGGCAGGCTGAGAGACAGGTGATTGGCAGAGTAATTGAAGCAATGTCCCTTCGGTGATAAAGGGATCATGTAGCATCTGTATTAACCTGAAGGTCTCTGCTATTCAATCTTCTTTTTTTGCTGTCTGGATATAGCTCTTCAGTGCCCAAACCATCCAAATATGAAGATGAGTGAAGAACAAAATGCTAAAGCCTCATTTCATGGCAGGAGCACAAGTTGCTTTCCCATGGCAGACCTGGGCAGCAATACACAGGGCTATAAATACACATTATGTTCAGCTGATATATATCATAAACACGACCTATTGAGGACATGGTCATACCTTTAACTAAAGTTAAAGTTACTTTAGCTAAGTAACAGATGAAATATATATGTTTGTGCATATACAAACACACAGCACACATGGTTTTGCCGAGGTCATCACCACCATGAAACAGGGCCGTGTGTTTCTATGACACACGGATGGTTTTGAAGCCAGTGCAGGATCTCATTCCTCCCTCTCCAGTTTTGAGAACCCCCCAAAAGCTTTCTCACCCCAGATCATACACTCTGCAAGAGCTCCCAGGCTCACGCTGTGTTTCCTGGTGGATTCGGAGGCCCCCAGAGGCTTTGGAGTGCTGCCACCTGCCAAGTCAGCAGCAGAAGACAAAGGCCACCTCCTCTCTCTGGCCGAGGTTTCGCAGTCTTCTTCCATCTACCTGTGCTGGAGGGCCTGCTGCAGAATTGAGGGTGTTTCTGTTACACTATTAAAAATATAAATGAAAAGAGTCCCTGAGCTCATCCATTTTCAGACTAGCTAATTTGTCCCCAGGGATTGGCTGGAGGGGCTTGGGGGGAGGGAACCAGCACACTCTCTTCTGTTATAAAAATAACAAAAAGTGATGAATGACCCTCACTGCTCAGGATGGGAAGCAGCGGCTTTTTTCAGCCCGAGATAAATTACTCCTGTCACAGCAGGTAGCATAGCGATTTACCCACAATATACCCAGGCCAGCTCCTGGGCGACCTGGCTTTACCAGCCTCGCTTATCTCATCTCCAAAGATTTTGTCTTGTTTAAAATCAAAATGAGACCAATTGGGGAACAAGAGGCGAGGCTGCGTCTGCTCGCAGGAGGCAGGGCCTCGAGGAGACACATTTCCATCACTGCTGCTCGGAGCAGACATAAGGAGCCCCTAACGGAGCCTGTTTGCAGTGCACAGAGACAACAGGGCTCCATCACTCCCACCAAACCTATAAGCACCCCCATATATACCTAAGTGCCACCTATTGGAATTTTTTCCTATCAGCATTCTGCTAACCTGTACACAGACAAGAAGCATTCTCTTTATGGGCAGTAACTAGCAAATTGCAACTCGGATGGAAGAATAACAGCACACAAGAGACACACAAGCCTAGCACTCAGTGCTGGGTTTGAAAAGGGCTGGATGTTGGTTTTTTTTGGTTTGCTTTTTCCCCTCCTGATTGTACGTGGAACACCCACCACCTGCCAGGCATCTAACTACACACACGAGCTACTGGATTCATTTATTCAGGACAGGGAATTGATAGATTTGATTTTCTCTTCATAAGCTTTCCTCCCTGAGCTACATTTCTCTTTTCATTAATGTGCTGATGGAGGAATAAACTTTTAACTCCGAGGATCAGACCTGTCAAACAGAAGCTCCTCTGCTACCCAGGAAAAGGAGGCAGCCGGGGCAGAGGGGAGCTCCCCTGAGCCAGCCCCCAACTCACACCTTGCAATTCTGCTTGCAGGGCTTAGGCGAGCTTTCCTGGGGGGCTTAGGTACATCAGCAACAAAAAACACAAACTATATCCTTCCATTTTGCATAGAAAGCTTTAAAAATTTTCCAATACCTCTTTGTGCACACAGCCTCTCTGCTCACTCATCCAGCTTGTTTTCTTCTATTCCATACAAGCTTGTGTCGCACACACACGTACACCTGCGCATACACAAAACACGTACTTCATGCCTTTAAATCTTCCTTACCCCACAAATTCGCTTCCCAGATACGATGAGACACATCTAAGGGAGATCTATTCCTGCACATGAAGTCATTCTTATCCCCCTCTATCCATCTTCCACCGTGACTCATCATGGAGGTGAAAGATCCCTAGCAGAAAAAACTCTGCTCGCCCTTACAAAACCAGCTTTTTTCCCCTGTTCCACTTCTTTGTTCCAGTTTTAACAACTTTAGGGCCAGATGATGAACACAGTGCAAGCAAAGGCCAGCCAAGCTCTGATCAATAGTATTTGACAATAAAGTAACCAGCCCTTTTTCACTTTTCAATTTAAATTTGGGCCTTCCCATCACTGTGCTACGAAGGGAAAGCATTTGCTCTCCGGAAGGGTACAGACTGGATAGCATCTGGCATTGTCGTCTTGAAAATGAGAGCAGCACTGAGTTTATCCACACCAGAAAGAAAAATCCCTCAGAGTTTGGAGTTCAGTTCTGAGTCATAGCCATAGACCTAAGGCAACCAATGCAAGGCTGAATCAAAATGGGAAAATTTCGGCTGGAGACTATTTCTGCACTGGGGTGGTGAGACCCACGGAGAGGGGAGAACCCCACACATACATCAAGGTGCTACTGGAAGGATGAGTGCATGATTTTAAACCAATTTTATAGTTGAGACAAATTCTTCTTACCTGAGTGGAATACAATGTCCCAAGCAAAAAAGGGAAAGTGAGTAGACAGAAATCCCTTTTCTGGTTACCTGCGGCCCCACAGTTTGTGGGGAAAATTTTTATGAATAAATATATATATACTAACCTAGATAATCCAACCTAACAAACTTTAAAGGAGAGATTGAGGCACAAGGAAATGCAGTTTTATCAGTACCATGCAATGCCTTTTGCCACAACCTCCTCCCATAGGGGCAGGCGAGGAGGGCTCTTCAGAGCACACAGCCTCGTGACCTCCAGAGGCTGTGTGCTCTGAAGAATAAAGCTACTCGGCAGTAGCTTTATTCTGCTCCCAGGGAGAGGTGACTGGGAAGGAGCCATAGGAGCTGGTTTTACCCTGCCCTAAATAAGAATAGGCTGGAACTGAGTCCTTTGGGGTACACCGCCACATCGATCCCTTCTCTGCCATCAGATTGAGAATGATGCTGGTGGGGCTTTGCTCAGCAGCTGGTGCAACTCGGCAATTCCTGTGTGAGCAGGGTGTGAAACGGCACAACATTAGATGGGGTTTCTATTCACTTTGCCAATTACGCTTTCTGCTGGTTTGCACTTTATGTCATATTTCACATTGGCACAACCTGCATCAGTAGGATGGAGCTTGGCCTCAGAAAGCACCACAGAATTTGCTTTGACTTGAGTGGAAAGTTTGCCAGAGGCTGTATTGTCAGAAGGGGAAGAAAATATTGCATATGATACACCATCACTGCTATAATTAGCTATTTTTCATAGCCATAAGTCCAAATCTCACACAGTGCTTATAGAGATGGACAAATAGCATAAAGTGAAGAACAGGTTTGTTGCAACAACCAGCCATCAGGTAACCCTCCACGGATGGATTACAGTGAAACTTCACTGACAAAACCTGGCAGTATTTCCCCCACACTATTACACTTTTTTTTTTTTTATTTGACTTTTTAGCTGGCCCTATTCTATGAGCACACCACCATACCTGCTTCATCTTGGGGTTAGCCTGCATGCAGGGGTGCATTCCTGGGTGGCCCCAGCAGCCCCAGCTAATTGTCCAAATGCCCATTAACTTCTCCTATCTTGTGTCTTCTGGTTCCTGTGATTGCTGTAGCTGTGGTTGTGCTCAGAGGGGAAAGGTAGCACGGCAATCACAGGAACCAGAAGAGACAAGGTAACTCCTCAGCCACCACAATGAGCCCTGTCTGGTGCTTTCAAAGCAGAGTTGTGCTTCTGACTTTCACAGTTAATAAACCCCTTGGTTTATTAACCCTTTCCAGGGTAAATAGGCACACTTAGCACAATACCCTGCCTGTTGCAGACCAGAGACCTTCCTCGTAGTAAAGCCTGATGGAACAAGAGCAGTCTCTTAGACAATTACCTGATCTTGATAGGAAGTTGGCATGCACACAGATTCCATTGTAGTCCTTGGTCAGTTATTCCAGGAGGTAATTATCATCAGAAGTTAAAATATGTACCTTGGTTTGAATTTCTCTCAGCTGAGCTCCTTACCCCTGGACTTGCTCTCCTTTTATCCCAGGAAAGTAGAAGGAAAATTAGCTTTATTGACTTACAGCAAGTTACTCCTCATTTATTCCAGATATACAAGGAGAGAATCAGCCCCACTGGAGTTACTGCTGATTTACAATAGGTAAGTAGGTACACAATTACTTCTGGTGATTTACAACAGAGTTACCTGTTATTTATTCTAGGTATTTAAGAGTATATCCACAGGGGGGCCCTAAGGAAAATTAAACCAAATTAATTTTAAAGTGGATTAGTTAAACTGTGTTCGACCATGACACAAACCCTCCTCTTCAGAATTAAAGAGGCCTTAATTCATTTTAGTTCACCCTAACTCCTTCCCCAGTGAAGAGCCTCAGCCCAAGTGGAGGTACTGGAATTACAATGGCCAAGCAGGAGGAAAATTGGCCCTGCTCATTTCAGAAGCTGTCATTGCTGTTTTTCACCAAGAAGAGAGCAAGGAGAGCAAGTCACACCGACCTCAGTGGTATAAAACCTCCAACTTGCACCTGAGAGCCTTTACAGCCTTAATCCAAGACAGATTGCCCTGCTCAAGGCAGGTTAAGAGCGCAGAAAGCAATCACAATCTTTTATTAATTCCTAGCAGCTCATTCCCAGCGCCCCTGGCCAGCCCTTCAGCTCCCCGAGCCTGCTCCTAAACAGCCATTCTGCAGTGGGGTAGCCGGGGCCATCACACCTTGCTTAATGTTCCTGTGTAAAGAGCCCTGGCTTAGCTGCTCGATCCCTCTTCCCAGTCCTTCAGGTCTTATCTGAAGGAGTGGAAGGCTGAGAAATGCCATGGTCCTGCAGAGCAGCCCTGCAATAGCCTCTGTGTGGCTTCCTTCGGGACACCCACTCCCCAGATCCAGGCTGATCTCCGCTCCCCATACAGGAGAGGGAGCACAACCCTCTAAATGCTCTGAAATGACAGCTGAGATCCCAGAGGGAGAGCCTTCCCTTCTAGCTAAGAGGCAGAAGCAGCACAGAGCTGACCATGGAAAGCCTCCATGCTCTCCCCTCATTCACATCCCCTGCCTTCCTCTCTCTTCCCTGCTCACCCTCATGCACGCAGCACTTCTGTCTCAAACCATCTCTTTTACCATCTCAGCTCATGCGTTTTTCCTTACAGAAGAGCAAAATCTTTTTTCTCCTTCATTTCCCCTGCTCTTCTCTCACATCCCACCTTTTCTCCGTGACCTTTTCCTCTTCTTGGTGCTGTCGAGCACGCCCCAGAGACCAGCTGGCAGCGTGACAAAGATGTGGGAAGTACCCAACAACAGCTTCAGCAAAAATACCCAGGCCAGGTCCTAGCCATAGGATCTGCTCGGCTGGGTAAAAGATGAAGGAAGACACAACGCACACAAAGACATCCCTAATAAAACCAGTTACTGCTAAACAGGGAAGTAACCTTTTTCCCAAAGAGAAAGAGCAAAGCATTCAGCTGCCATTTAGCGACGTGCATTTACAGCGTTTATGAACTGCTCTATCAATCACCGGGCTGGAATGTGAATTTTCGAAGGAACTGGCTATTTACAGATGACAAGAAGCTTTTTCATGGCCTTTTCTCCACTTTAACAAACAGCCAGCTCACAGCTGAAGGGGCGAGGTTTCCTAAGGCAATCCTGTTTGCAAGCACGGCGCCGTGCCCGAGGAGGCTGCAGTGGGGCCGGCGCTGCCGACCCTCTGGTGTGCTACAGGAAAAGACCTCAGAGCTCCTCGTCTGAGCTGATCTTTAATGACTTTATGGCAGCCTCATTAACGGCTCGTGGGTTTCACAGACACTGTAATTGTTCTATCGTTTCAAAGTTATGAATTCCAAATGATCAGATATTAATTAAAGTTTTCCCTTTTGATTTCAGGGCAAGAATCCACCCGGGAGCTCGGCAGGGCTGTGATGGGGGACTGACACGCCAAAGCAAGGCCAGGCTCCCTGTGGCTGTACAAATGTCCAGTGTCCAGGGACATTTAAGGGAGCTGTTAGCATCAGCCTTGGGTTTGGTACATACCTGGATTGCCCATCTGGGCAAAACACTTCTTGCTCATTAAAAAAGAGACTTGCAGAATGCTTTTCTTGTACATTAGACAAAGTCAGGTAGTGCAAAGCTCTCAGATATGGGTGTGATTCTAAGGACAGAGCAGTGCGATCACTGCTATAGATAAGAATCAAACATTTTCCTAATCTAACAGACTGTGCCAGGCATGATGATACACTTTTTTTTTTTTTATTCCTTCTAGTTCTTGGCATTACCTTACTTTATGAGAAACTCAGCCTTCAAAAGAACAGAGCAAAAATTCAGCTTCCTGTCCTTGGGCTTTTGTGTAAGTCTTGTAGAAGTGACTAGTGTAAGTGTTCTAAATTCAGCAGTTAAAAGGGGAGAGGGCACTGTTGGAGGCAGGATGACCTGCATTGTGAAGCAAGGGCACTGTCTGGCTGGGACAAACTTTAAATTTAGGGACCAATCTAGTCATACTGTGTATAAAGGCCTGAATTTAAATTCATCTGAGCTCTTAGGGTTCAAGGAACTTGCCAGCTCCATGTCAAGTCTGGATGCTAGTTTAGGACGTTCAGACACAGAGGGTAACCACGCAGTACGGGCATGCCCTCCAGCTACACCAGCATCCAGGCCTTCGAGATGCTTCCAGCAGTACAAATAATGTGACTCCACTGCCTTCAGGCACAGTGGGTCTAGATGACCTGCAACCCTTAAAGCCCAAATCTGGTGGTTTTGAGGAGCTCACCCTGAGACAACTGGAGACCAAAGGGAATGCAGGAGAGTGCCAGTGCTGCAAAGACCAGGAAAAAAAAAATAGGGGAAAAAAATTAACAATAACGTAGGTCTTACTCTGGACTGCTGAACAGGGGTGAATTTCACCTTCAGTGAATTACAGAGCAGCTAACTATGCTTTTTTTATTTTTTTTTTATTTAAATATACAACCTAATTGCAATCTAAATGCAGTAGAGCCCAGCAGAAACAGAGCAGCCTGGCACTATCTCTTTGCATTAGCTGCTGGGTTATGAGCATGGGAGACATTTATCGCCCCATACATTCCCAGTATAATCACTTAACTGACTCCATCCATGCACCATACTTCCCAGGTAATGGGCTAAAGCATCACTTATTAGCCCGGCTGTACCTTGTGAGCAGCTCAGAAACCACAGAGACGAGTAGTACACAGAGTCCGAGGTGCTGCAGCCTGCTCAGCACAGGCCATCCAGAAGAAGAGGAGGTAAAAACTCCTTCTAATTGAATAATTCAGCCTTATACTTTAAGACAAATGAGATTTTGATACCCAATTCTAACATTTTAATGAGATTTAATACTTAAGCTGCTCAGGAAACCCCTATACAGACAATAAGAAGCACTGTGGGTTTCATATGTACCCAGTGGCATTGACGTTTGGAAACTAGAAAAAGCAGCATGGGTGAATAAATACTCTTTTCCCTCCCAGGTCACCACAGCCTGCACGCATCCAGCGATTGTGCTGACTTGTTAAATGCAACAGAAAGATCCTGAGTCCCCACTGAAGCTCTTGGATTTACCTTCTGTTTGGTCACCGCTCACCAGAGAACCAGGCGAACTATTTCACTGCTCTAACCCAGTTTTCCCATGAGGATAACAGTCCAGGCTCTGGCAGCACAATTCCACAGCACAGTAGCCTCTAATATTGGCAGGTTCAAAACCTTGTGTAAGTAGCTGATAACCTACAGAATATCATTTTCTATAGTAATTTAATATCCATAGTTTCTATAGGAAGAAAACAGGGGCCTAACCCTTAGCTGAATTAGTACAGCTTGATTGAAATAATGCCTTAGCTAGGTCCTGGAGAGCACCATAGGAGTGACCAGCAAGCAGAATGAAGATGTTCAACACGGGACAGAACAACAAGTGTCAGCCAGGGATCAATGCCTGCACCACAGTTGGAAATGCCAGCCACAGGGCATGTGGTGTTAGGCACTAGGGCACAGCAACAGCCAGCCCTTGCTTGGAGGACATCAGTGTGTAGAAAAGAAAGGCAAAAGGAAGAAAAAAACAATTCACCTGACATCATGCAAGAGCCAGACAGAAACATCTTCCCTGCTAGAACACGCTCCTTTGATCCCAGTGAAAACAGCGTGTTCGATATATGGTATGCACCAAAACACAGGATCACATCACGTGTAGTAACTGCTGCTTGGAGGATTATATTCTTCCCCTTATCCTCAAAGGATTTGGCTTCCTCCCCCAGGAGACTCCCCCCTAGCATCTTCCACACCCTAAAGCCAGCTGTCCCACTGCCCTGTGCTGCACTCATCATGCCCTGGGTGAAGGTCTCTCCTGTCCCAGCTTGGTGGCTTCCCCAGGGTAAGCAGGATGCTCTTTGTCTGGCGTTAGGAGGAATTGTTCAGCCACTCAGACATAATTAATCCAGATGAATATCAAGAGAAAAGGCAGACATAATTATACAGCTGTGCTTGAGAGTTAACCCTGTGTTAATTGACTACACAAAGCTTTGTCTGTGACGAGCCTGGTCACAGACTCAGATGCCACCTCCACCTTTTTATAGGGCTGTCTCAGTTCCTTTCACCTGGAGGGGGGATTATGACAAGGCTCGTCTTTTGAACAAGTCTTGTTAAGAAATATGAAATAAACCTGTGAAGATTAATCTCAAAAGTCTAATGAATATTATCAGGATGATTCCCTAGTGAGACTCAACACAAAAGCTGGACACTTTTACTGCTGTCACTATTAGAAAGGCAACAGCATCCAGAGACCCCAGATCTCTCTGTGGGGCACTCGACAGTGCCTCAAGTCCCAACCCCAGCTCCCAGCAGGCTGCAGGGAGAGCCACGTACCGGTGCTAGGTCAGCCTCCTGAGCCAGGAGCACGCAGGTGGAGCTGGCAAGCACAAGACCAGAGACCACAGGTTGCTGGATCCAGCACGGGGATAGCTCAGGGCACAAGGCTGGACTTGGTGTTGCACTGGAGCTGGAACAAATCACAGCTGCTTATGAGAAAACCTAAGTTTCTAAGGCTTTCAAAATGTGACTTATTGGGTATGTGTGTGATAGACAGATGCCACTTGGATTTGTGCCCCCAGTTATCCTCAGGTAGTGTGAGGTCACTGGTACATGATGCAGAGGCTCATATGAGATGGGTTTGGTCTGGTCTGCACAGGAGAAAGGACAGTTCAAGCAGAAGACAGCTGTGCACCCAGGGGTCAGGGGCTTGAGCAAGCCTCACGTTATGCCAGCCCTCTGAATGAGGCTTATAATTACAGAGCAGCTAGTTTTTTTTTGTTTTGTTTTCAGTTTAGGAGTGGGAGGGCAGCCATGACAGAGGAAAACAAGCATATCACTTCTCTCCTGAGCCTGCTGCAGTAACAAGCACTCCAGGAGAGGCACTGTTTGCTGCTATTTCACCTGGCAGCTCTCCTTGCTGCCTCTACTTGCCCCCTGGGGCTATCTCCCAGGCCCATTACTGTCCTGGCAAATCTGATGGCTCTTCAATGAGGAAAGCTCTCTTCTGCCAACAGAATTGTTTATTTTCTCCAGAAGCTGTGTGATAAATCAACCTGACATGTCCTAGCCTCCATGAAGCTGCCTCAGCGGTAAGAATAGCATCGTGCGAGGTTTTGTCTGCACTGCTTGGTACATTCTCAACATTTAACTTCCATTTGCAATAGTGACTTGAGCGAGCCGAGATGGATGAGGGTGACAAGCTAACATCCTCTGCCTTCTCCCCATTCACTTAAAGCTGGGAAATCCATCCCATCTGCTATTACAGCCCGGTGCAGCACTTCCAGGATCACACCAGAAACACACCCAATGGGAGATGCGAGCTTTATGCCCAAAATGCTCCTCACAATTCCATCCCCTTGCCTCCAGGGAGCTCAGGGCTACGTTCCCAGCTGACATGGCACAGTGCAAGGCTGCACAGAAACTGCTCCAGCTCGCACCTGAGAGAAAGCCAGACCACCCAAGGCCTGCTTCTTACTAACAGACACTTGAGCTAAGCTTTTAAAACTGGGATGGGCACACGGTGGAAGCATGCCCTGGTATAGGTGCTAGTTAGTGCTAGTTATAAGTGCTCTAAGTTTGCTCAGTCCCTTAATCCCTGGGCAGAAGATCCCCATCATCTGTCCAGTACAAGGCACATTAGTAATGGATTACAGTTGCAGCAGGTAAAGGTCATTTTTAATGCTTTTAATGAATGGAAAAAAAAAGGGGGTTCCTTTCAGATTTATAATTTTCAAGAAGCTTGCCTGTGCAAACCCTACCAGGTAAGTAATATGCATTGTGAGGCAGAGGTACAACCTGTTCAGTTCTTCAAAGCAGACCTCAGAAGGGATGAATTGTAATGTCTAGTGGCCCAGTGCAGAATCAGAAACCAGTCTGAGAAGAAAATACAGGCCAGATTTTCAATTTTTTAACTTTGAAGTTTCTTTCTTTTTTTTTTTTCTTTTTTTTTTTTTCTTTTTTTTTTTTTTTTTTAAATACGTCAAGAGCAAGTTTATACAGACTTGCTGTCCTCTGAGGGCATAGCTACTGCTTTCAGCTGGTCAAATACCACCATTGGCTACACAAACATCACAGGGTATCACTTATTCAGCCTTTTCTGCATGAATTTTGCTGGATGGTAAGCCTTCATCTTCCTGCTCAGCCTTGTGATCTGATTATGACCTGTTTGTTAATGCTGTGGACAGGGAAATGCTTCTTAAACCTCCCTACAAATAGACATCCTCTGAGCCACATGCAAAGTTTACTGATATTGCCTCTTTTCAAGCATGGCTTTATTTTGCCAACAGAAGAACTTACACTGACCACAGCTGTCTGGGAATTCCTCCCTACCCTCACCTTTGCTTGCTCCTCTATCTCAGGTCTGCCGCACAGCGCAGCCTTCTGCTGACAACCCTACTGCAAGGCCCAGAACCACTGCAAGGCAGAAAAAAAAGAAAGGAACCAATTAGGGATGAAAAATATCTGCTTGTCACTGCTGTTTCTGATCTCATCACCTTGAAAGGTGACACCCTGCAGGCCTGGCACAATCAATGAAAGAAGGCTGGAAGATGGGAGCCCATGAGGGGGGCTCAGACCACTCCTGGTGGCTGAACAGCGCTGCCAGACCCCACGTCCCTCTGCTCTTTAGTTCTGAAGGATGGCCCAGGGCTGATTTTGGAGGAGCCAGCAGGCTGTGCTGACCGCAGAGGAGCCCAGTCTGTCCGTTTGTCCATCCACCCGTCCTGGGACTGCACCCAGCAGGCGGCTGCTCTGGCTTCCCTCAGGAGCAGAGGTGACAAGGGCAGCTCTTCATCACCAGTCACCGAGATGAAATGACTCATTATCGACTGTGATTCCTTTCAGGTTCTCACACGAGCTGTTAAATTGGAAGCACTGAAGCACTTTGCTTTGTACAGTATTTGATTTGTTTTCTTTCTTTAGTATTATTTAAACTTTGAGCCCAGCTACAAGGTAGTTCTAAATAAATAAAGGTAGGAGAGAGACAACTGCAGCTTTATTATCAGGCACCACACAGCTCCCCCAAATTGCATTCATTCTTTCATGTGTTCCCAGTCTTTCTTCTGTATTGTATAGCATCTCTGCCTCTCCAGAAATGATAATAGGAACTGCATCTTTGATAAGGCATCCTTCTGCTCCTCATTAGTGCTGAGAAACAAGTCAGAGAGGCGTTAGATGTACAGCCAGAGCGACCAGCTTCCAGTGACAAGGAATGACCACGTGCTTCTTCAGACTTGCAGCTCTTTCAGCTCTGCATCTCAGTGCGCCTCCTATAACACCCACACAGCAAACAGACTTCAGCAAGGACTGCTGAGATCTAGTATTTCCCTCTCCCAAAGAGGCCAAGGTCCCCAGAGAGGCAACACAACCAGTCATGGTGTGTACACCTCCAAACCTTGTGAGTGAAGTCACATTTTGTCCTGAGACCTCAGCTACCACAAACACTTGTCATGTTAGCAAGCTACACAAATGCAACATGCTTCCTGCAGAAAAAAAATAATAATTCATAGAAGTAACTTGTCTCCATGAAATATGAAATAAAGTGTCAGTTCCTCAGTAGGACGTTTCCTTCTCACACTGAAGCCTTCTAACACAAGCAGTACTGACTGTCCCAAGGTAGCTATGGTATGGATTCGCAGCACTTCCATTCTCACCACAGATTTGCCTTCTTGTTAGAGTACAGCAGCCACAGTCACACGCTGTCTTCCCACTCAATGAAGAAAACAGCAGGTTGGAGCAGTCCCTAGCTATTCTGCAAGGTCTCGTCTGTCCTAGAGAATCAACTTGTCATATACCAAAGGCAAAACTCTTTGGCTAGAAGCCAGCCTCCAAAGCAAAGCCAAAATAATCCATTCGAAGGAGTAGAAATATGCTGGAGGAGCTGACATCAGCATCTGGCCCGGGCCACTCAGCAGTTACTTGGCACATGGTGGTTTTATGAATGTTGCATTTTATCTCGGCAATCACATTAGCCCTGCGCTCAGACATTTCAGCTGCAAGCCTCAGCTTCCAGAAGCACGGCATCTCAGAATATGTTACAGGGTTGGTAGGAGAGCAGTTGGAGGATTTTCACTCCAAAATAAATGCAAGCTGTTTAGGGCTCCTTAGCAGATGATGCTTGAAGTTGTCTGTGTTGCCTAGCATCTTTCTTTGCAAATCACCTATTGCAAGGACATGCGTGTGCAAACATACACGTACACATCGCACACAAACATTTGCCCACAGATCACAAAGTGGATGCTCTAGGAGCTTGTCAAGATCTGAGAATTTCTGTAACCACATAGGTGTAGCAGTGGAAGGAGCTGGCACATGACAGCTGTCATTGCAAGCGACACCAAGAAGGGGAGACAGACCTTCCAGCCAGAGGCACGAGGCTGCGCTGAGCAGGCACAGCCACGTGCATAAATCGGATTCAGAGATCAAGCCAGAAGGTTGCTGAGGCGAGCTACGCAGTACTGAAGTGTGCACTGCATTGGCATGGGATTTTATTTATTTTTTTTAAACAGTTTCTACACTGAGGTTTGCACTAGCACAGTGAGAATATGAAGTTGAACTTGGGGTATGGTCTGAAGCCCCCAGCAGGTGAACGCAGCACTGTCACCCACTACAAACCTGGCCCCAGGTTTTCTGACTTTGCATCACAGCTTGTTGTAAGTCTCTGATGCTGACCTTAACACGAGTTTACATCAAGAGGGCAATGCAGTTCCTGATTTGTCCAGTCTCTTTTGGCTTAAACAGGTATTATGATCAGTGACTGTATTTTCTGTGTTTCTGTGGGCATGGATGAGTCAGAGGGAAGGCTGTCTCTGCTACAAACAGTCCAAGGAAGAGCTGCTGAAGTGTAAAGCAGGTACCAAAGGCTAAATCCTCACCTGGAATGAGCTACCGTGCCCCAACAAACCAGCAGCCTGGCTCTAATCCTCATTCGTGGGATGAGTGCAGTCCTAGAGATCAGAGTTTTGCAGAACTCAGGACAGAGGGTGTCCTGAGTTCAGGACTCAGCTCAGCCTCCATTTTGCCCAAACTCACCAAAATATACTCAGGTCATTAGAGAAAAATGCCTTTGCTAGATCATAAGATTTTCCTTGTCCCCAGGAAAAGAAGCTTCCTGACTCGTGGTCTTTAAAGAAAAGGGCAAATAACCCTGGAGTGGCAGGGGAGGAATTAGAAGACCAGCATCCACAGGCTGAGCTCAGGATCATTAGTCATTGTTTTTCCCTCTGATTTTCCCCAAGCTATTTTGTTTGTATATATAAAAACATGACTGATTACACTCTAGAAAAGCGAAGATTCTGTTCAACTTTCCCAACATAAATTACAATTAACAGCCAGAGTTTCACTTCAGGGCAGTTTTTTTCTAAAGATTCTCCCAACCATTACTTGAGAGGCCCACAATAAATGAGCATCTGGCCCTGCAGGGACATTGCCCTTGGCTCCTGCAGATGCCAGGCAGGAATACAAGGTACTCAGCACCTCACAGGATAAGCCAAGAAGAGCATCAGTTGATTTGGTCAGGCACTGTGGTAACTTCCCTTATGCAGTCTGAGCGATTTCTTTTGTTCCAGGCCTGCAGCACACTTGCTGCTGCTCTCAGGTGCCTTCTCAGGGTTTTGTTAGGGCATTCTGCACTGGCACAGTTCCTAATGCTCATGCTTTTCAGTCCTTCCCTCTCTTCACATCAGCACAGCATGGACAATTCAGCCCACGAGCAGATCCATAACATCCAAGTGTGTGCTTAACACAATCACTGCATCACAGTCTGTTTCGTCATTAATTCAAAGCGTTTCATAATAGCTTTGATATGTGCTTTGGGATACCTGGACTTCAAAACATCCTGGAGACAAAGTGACATCACTTACCGCTTTCTGTTGTTCATTACAAAGTCATCTAGTACCAGATGTAGCTGTAGGCCTTTTAAATGGGAAGTGTTTTAAAGCAAGTAAACCTTTCTATTTGTCATTTCTCAAACAGTACATTAAAATATCATCCTGCATCGAGCCTGCCCAACTGCTCTATGGACTATTATGTACTTTAAGCTACCCTTGAAATGAGACAGTTTAAGCAAAAGGAGCTTTTAAAAATAAAATTTTGCACTTGATTGCATCTTCTTGCTCTCTCCCTGTGCTTCATAAATGGAAATAACTTCCTCTAATATTCCTTTTGATCACAAAGTACAACAATAGTCTTTAACGACCACCAGACACCAAAGTGCCGGGACTACGTGACCAGTGCAGCACAATCGCTCAGGGCAAGATTCTTTCAAGCTCTCCACTCCCAGCTAGAGCCATCCAGCTGCCACAGGCAGCCACAAACAGACCCAGACTGGCTCTAAACAACCTGCTTGGGGTGATGGAAGCTCTTTTGCCATGTCAGTGAGATTCTGCCCAAATGCACACCTCAAACAATTCAGCCTCAGAGCTAGGCTAGTACCCTCACAGCACGACAAATTGCACAGTACAAATGTGCCCTTGTAGCAAATACTCACATTTCCAGGTGACCCAGGAGCAATGCTGGGTATTTGGCAGCCTCACCATGAACCCTTCTTTAAGGACTCGTGTGCAGGTGAATATCCAAAAACCTGGACAAGGCTCTCCAGCAAATCTGGTCCCAGCATGGGCTGAACAGGAGCTCCCTATGTCCACGTATCTGCCTAGAAATTCAGCCACAGGATGCAGAAGAAAAAAGAGCCACTACTAATCCTGGTCAGAATCTTTATGCATTGCTAATGAACGTGTCAGGGTGGCAAATTTCTCAGATAGACCCCAAGGGATACCTGTGAATAACAGGGAGGTTTCTGTCTGTCCCAGCCAGGTAGCTCGGGGCACTGTGGATAGCAATCATTAAGCAGTTTGCTGTAGTAAATTAAGTTATTATGGTAAACACGAGCAATGTTAAGGGCAAATAACTGGCTCTGGCCCAGAACTGCAGATTTTGGCCTCCAGTATATTTACCATGTCAACTATGTCCCGAACTAAGTGAATGCCACGCATTTCTGTAGGCACCTTCTCTGTCCTGAATCCATTACTCCAGTCAGACGGCAGAAGTCAAACATCATCACATTTCCTGGCAACTGAGAAGTTACATAACAAATTTGTTTATCCCAACTCCTATATTTGGCAAATTACCATTGCTTTGCAGATGCTGGGCCATAAGGTTACAGGGTAAAGAGAAAGGCAGCCAGCATTCCTGTGCAGTAATTGACAGTCAGCATCACCGCAGCACCAAGACAGGAGTTGATTTTGCCTCTGATTAGACTCGTCCCTGCTTTAAAGTATGTGCAGTGACATATCTCTTTGCCTTGAAGCTGTAAGATAGGGTTATTCTGGGTGTCACTTTGCCAGGCAGGGGTGAGGATCCGAATGTGAAAAGTCAAAAAAAAAATCTGAATAAGATGGCAACAGTGAATGCTACTGGGACCACTGTTAGGTTGAGTAAAGTGGAATATTTAACACTACATAAAACTATTGGCTATTTCTTTCCACGGATGCTTATAGTAGGCCTTGTGTAAGGGGTTAATAACAAAGCTCTTAATCTTTATATGGTCACCCTGCTGTAAAGGGACACCTCTTCCCTCTCACACTGAGAAGAGCCTGAAAACAAAAAGCTGGCTGCAAGGAAAGGACGTGGGTCTGGCTTCTCGGCAAGGCTGCCATGAGTGATATGCTGCACACTGCATTCAAAGACCCAGGAGACAACATGTTTCATCTTCAAACTCTGAGGATTTTCAGCTGGCTGGCCACAGCTGTGAACTTGCTGCCTGTTTTCTCCCAACCTGACGACTCCTTTCTTTTTTGCCCCCCACTCTCTCTAGACTGCTGTTGCTGCAAAGGATAAAAGGAAGATATCAAAGCCTTCAGGTTTGGTTTCTTGGCAATCCCTCCTGACCCTGTCATAGGAACAGACATCTCCAGCGGACTTATTACACGCCAGAATCTTCTTTGTAAGAAAGGAGATCTCTCAGCTCCAGTTGTGACTACCTGAGCCATTTTTACAGCCCTTTTCACCAAGCCTTACTTCTACCCACAGGAGAGAAACTCAGACCTGGCTAAAGAAGGCTTGCTGGTAAGACATAATTAAGCATCCTCATGTTGGTCTGAACAGAAACGGCCTGGGAGAGGTAAGAATGGGACAGGTGGTCACCTTCGCTGGTCAGCAAAAGACTTCGTGATACACTGAGATAAAGGGGAAAACAGAAAGAGACTGGACAATACCATCCTTGGCAACCCAAAGTGCTCCCTGCAGTCCTTCCCTCATCACACCCATGCCATGCGAAGAGAAATAATAAAGCAGGATGCCTCGCCATTGATCCGGGGGAGGCAGACACAGGCACAGTACAAAGAGGCTTCTCAAAATGATCCTCTCTGTTTGGAGAGCAGCCTTAAAGAGATTTTTATGACCCAGGGATAGTGAACAAATCTATATTTGTATGCTGCAGAGCCAAAGAACCAACCCTAGACTCTATTTATAATAAGCGCTGCCAAACAACATTCAAAGCCGACCAGTTCCTGCAGCCAAAATGTGCTGGCTGCGTCCACCATGTCATAACCAGGTCCATCTGAATTGGCCTGAAAAGCTCTTCTGCCAGGCGAGAGCAGGAGAGGGAGAAGGAGAAACTGCCCCATAGTTTGGCCCAAAACAGCAACCCCAGCGCATCTATAGCCTTATTATGCAAAATGCAAGCAGAGGAAAAATTAAGTCAAAGGGGAAAGAAAATTATTTTCATTTGTGCCAGCATCATTCAATAGAAGCTGCTTTTTCTCTCCCTGCAGCAATCATTTTGTTGTTGAGCTGGGCTTTTTTTTTTTTTTTTCCCCTCCCCCATTCCCAACACTTCTGCATTTTGTTTTGGATAAACCCTTAGAAGAAAGTTCAGCCAGCGGCCCCCAGCAGAGTCCATCATCTCAGTGCCCCTTGCTCACTGGGGCAGTTCATGGACCTAAAGGGAACAGAGCCTTGCTCTCCTGTGCACTGGACAAAAGTGGTCTTCCTCAGGATTTTCTTCCTGGTTTTCAGGGGTAGACACCCTGTGGGACTGGGGAGCTTGCAGTGCTGTTGATGTTTAAAAGGCAATGAGCACAGGAAACTGAAGGGGGAATACTGCTCGCTGCTGAATAATATTTCACTGCTCAACTAACCGAGCATGTTGTATTTTTAAAGCTGGATATGATGTGCTCAGGGCATTCTTTCACAGGTTCAGAAAGGAAGAAAAAAATCTCTTTTCCTCACCAGCAACTCTCCCCAGTTACTGAAACATTCACCTGAATTGCTTGTTCGTTTGCATCTCCAAACCACCCCCATGATCGGGAAGCTCAGCAGCAGGTTTTCCTGTCACCAAGCCACATTCCTGCTACCTGAACAGAACATCAGGCTGCACGAGAAGCCCTCCAGAGTATTTTAGGTGAGTGAAGGCAAGAGCTAACTGAAATTTAGAGATCTGTGTTTAGACTAGATGTACATACAGACTAGGTCCATCATCAGTTCAGGTCTATTGAATATTTCCCACCCGTGAAACTATCTCTGTACTCTCACTGGGAGAATTTCTGGTCCCGCATTACATTTTGGCTAGCGTTTTCCTGCCTAGACAAATGCTGTTAAGGACTAGGCACTAAAAGGACTGTAGACATGGACCACCATCAATATTAAGTTGAGAATTGAAGTATTTTTCTCTACACATCAGATTTTGTTGAAATCTTTCTTCCAAAAACTCTGAAGTTGCTCTTCTCATTTATCACTTGAACTTTACAGACCTTTCAGCCCTGCTTCCACTATATTGTACTTTGCAATAAACAATACTGAGCAATAACACAACATCTCAGACTTGATGTTTTATGATTGACTGCCACACAGCAGGTGTATGTTCAGGGGCAGTGTGAGATATTCATACAATACAATCACTCTGCTGACAGATACGTATTTTAAATTGCTTTTATGGCTAGGCAGATGCAAGTCAGACAGAAGTCAGTTCTCTATCTTATGCTGGTGAAACTGAAAGATGCTTCACCTATAAATACAAAACAACCTACTATGAATTCTTCCTTTCTATAAAAAGATATGCTAGCTATTTGTCTGTGTAGTCTTCCTTTTATTTTCTCAGCTGGTACTAAAATGGACAGAATGCAGAATTACTCCATTGCTACTTTGCTTGACACAAAAGGACTTGAAACGGAGATTTTTTTAGAGGACGTTCTTCTAATAAGCATTGCTTCCTGTGGCTTCAGCTCACTTGCTGTTTCACTAGTTACATCAACTTGGTCCCCCAGTAAAGAAAACAACATCTAGCCTATACAGCATTTGTACTTCTCCTGACCCAATGCTAGCAGTTACCAGTTTCAGGGATTTATCAACAACCCTGTATTGACTTCTCACTCCTCTGCTGCTTGCTGATCTCTTTATGCCCATCTTCATGCTGTTTCTGTGATGCTGACTGTGATCTTCTCCCCAGATAAAAAACTTTGGAAAATGAACCTGGCAGTCCCTAAAACTGTGTTGCAGTTCCCCATTAGACATCTTTGACCATGGCTTCCTTCTTCACACACTAAATACTCACAATACATAAAACTTAATGACTTGCTGCAGTTGCGTTAACATACATCCTTGGCTGGTGTGTGTCAAGTTCAGAATAAAGCATGGGATTGGCAGAGGAGGTATAATCCTAGCACAGCGTGTGATTAACAACTGTTATCGCTGCTATGAAAACAGGAACTTTGGTGAGTAATTATCGAGCTAATAGAGACACTGGGTGCCTCAGCAGGAGAAGATAAAGTGCTACACTGGCTCTTTGAAAGTAGAAGCCTATAGTAAGCACGTGGCTAGAGCCCAACAGCTAGAGGGAAGCATGCAGAGGCAGGGCTGACAGGTGGCTTGCTCAGATCCCCAGCAGGTACCGTGGACCCCACTTGCACTGACTGACCCCCTAACGCCTGTATGTAGAGTTAGCAAAATCTTATCTGATTATGGTTAATGTTGTACCCACTGCTAGCTCAGCAACATCAGAGGAATGCAGTTCTCAGCCCTTTGCAGCCTAAGCCTTTGTTTTCTCCACCTCCAAGAGTCATTTGAGCTCATCACCTTCTGCTCAGAGCTGGTATTCCAAAGCCTTCTGGATCAGTTTAAATCATTAAATCTTCACTGCAATCATCAGTTAAAAGTCCAGCCACAAGACTCGGACCACCACTGACCACGAATTTCTTCCTGGGATCAGCCGTGCCCACACCTGCAGACACTTCACTGATGTGCCTGAGCCGTGCTCCCCAGGGGTGTAGGAAACTGCATCCCTGGGCACTACAGGCTCTCATTTACAGGGCTGCACCATGCACCTTCAGCCATTATATGATTAGTGATTTAAATCACCTAAAAATGACAATGGGTTGAAGCCCAAGGAAAAGGGAAAAGCAGAATATAATATGTACAAACACAGACATACGAAGGAAGAGAGCACCTCTGGGTTAGAAAAAAAATCAATAATTGCCTTGTCAGTATGACACTTTCTCTAAGAATGAATGTTCAGTGACCTTAATGTCCTTAAAAATGTGCATGTACTGTCACTGAATCAATGTTCAAAAGCTTAAAATCTTGTTTTCCCTTTGTGTTAAAGTCCTAAGAGAGGAAGGACAGATTGAGCTAATCCTTACCCTATGGTATATGCTTCAGTCAAAAATGACTCCTTTTTCCTTGCAACTGCTTTGAAGGTGCTCTATAGCACATCACAACAAACACATACAAAGAGACCATTTTTAAAAACAACATTGAAGACATACATACCAAGATGCAAAATCATAAAACCAAAATTAAACTGATATTATTTCATCCTACCAGTCAGCATTGGCAGTGGTGGGTAGGTGCCATTTCTTTGTGGCTTATTTATTTATTCAGGGTCAGTGATACTTTTCATATGATTTGGCTTAGTTACTACTTTGGTAAGGTTGATTTTTTTTTTTTTTTTTATTCTTTCTTGTACGTCAATCTCTAAAAGTTACTTTGATTGTATTGGAGGGGAGGGGTAAGGCTGGATGATTGCATTTGCATTTCTTGTAGTGCAAGGAAGTCTCTCATTGTGAAGAAAAACCTCAGAGTCTGCATCCTGAATTCACACCAGCATAACAAAGATCACATCCTACCCAGATTTTTCGAAGGTGATAAGAAAGCCTGCCAAACATCTTGAGATCAGACCGTGCTATTCCCTGTAACACCATCAGCTAAAAATAATCTAGCAGCAAAATTCTAGTTTTTAACTGAAAAATAAGCCAAAGGAAAAAATAGTCAACCTCCTCTGGTGCTTTTTTGAAATTAAAAGTGTCAAGAGGAAGATCTGCCAGAATTGAGGCATGTCCCATTTTAAATTTTCAGATACTACTTCGGTGGCTCCTTGCCTCTGCCTTCCGTGGCTATTTGCTGCGGGGTGCAATGTGGCGGGGCTCTCAGGAACTCAACAGTTGTCTTCCTTCTCCAGGAGACTATTTTAAGCATATTCATTCCAAGTGAAACACTGAATCCTCTTTTGTTAAAAATCAAGACACTAGCAAGATCAAGAAAAACAGAACTAAGGAAGATAAATACCGTAAATATTTTAAACCAGCTACCTAAAGCAGATTAAGGTTACATGATGTTCTTAGAGGTGCAGATCATGCCGATAAAAATAATTTACTAAGCTACCAACAGCACTGCAATAGGCAACAAGCATTTCTTCAGCCTGTTTTATGCCCTCCCAGGTGAAAGCACTGAGGGTCTTCAGCAGTGTCACATCAGCTTAATTACGGAGTGGGAGACCAGAGACCAACATTCCCAGTAGGTTACTGGAGTCTGCTGTGAAGTGCAGGCTGTGCAAACTACAAGGCCATCTTCCATCACAGGGAGCCTGATACAGGGCACAGACCCCATGGAAAGCGTTCACTGAAAAGTAGACAACCCTCCCCCCCCTTTTTTTTTTGGTGTGTCATATCCACAGCCTTAAGATGGCTTTTATTGCCACACCAGGAAAATTCAGTTATTTCCATTATGGGTTTTCACAGGAAGTGAAAAATAAAATAAACAGAAAAGCAACCAAAACAAAACATGAAAATAACAAGTAACATAACTTTGAACTAAAGAGCACCTTAAAAATTGCCTTTCTCTCCAGAATCCTGCAAGGGGATGTGGCATGGCAGTGCCAGGACAGACTGCCTGGGTGGGGGACAGGCTTCTGAACTCTGCCACACTCACTGATGGCTCTAGGCGAGTTTCAGTTAATTCCTTCACTTTATTTTCTGCATCTTTGCAAGGGGTTAATGCAGCATTTTTATTTTTTATTTTTAAGCATTTGAAATCTTTATAGATTGCCATCTAGATGAGAAGAGTCATGTTACAGTACCGTATTATGATGGGTCAATTTTTCATCCCTCAGACTATTATCAGCGCAAGTAGAGAGCGTGGCATGATGTGTTGGTTATCCCTTTCGAGCCACTTCTGAAGAATTGTTTCCAAAGCTGCTGTAGCTTGAGGTGTCTCTTTTCACCATTTCAGGCTTTTTAATGCTTGACCCAACCACCTTTCTTCTTTCTACCATTGCGATTATACTAATGGAGGACCACAAGGTTTATGCAATTAAGCTGCTTCTCCCCTTCTCTCTCAAAGCACAGCAGAGCAAGGCAAAGCTGCTCTCCTTGCCTGCCTGATTTCCTGCCTCGGTTCCCACTGGAGAAGCAGGCCTGGGCTCCCCCCTTCTCAAACCCACATCTCAACCTGTTTTGGACTTCAGGAAAGGCAAAGTCAGCTGCACTCTTAACCAAGTCAGGCCTTACTCTGCAATTCCTCTCCAGGTGAAATAAATATAAAACCATCACACCATCGTGTCATGCTGAAGTTATAAAAATAAACCTTCCCCCTACCTCCAGGGTGACTGAAGGCAGCAGTGGCACCTAACTGTCAATTTCTGAAAAGCAGGGGTAGCTTAGCATATATTAGCAAGTATTAAAACAAAAACATACATCTAATTTGAGCAAGGAGAGAACATGCTTTATTTTCCTTGTCACGAAGAATGGTGAAGATGCTTTTTCCCTCCTCCTCGGTAATTTCTACCCATTCCCCTTGGCTTGCTGTCCCTTCCCTTTAGTCACTCAAAACATTTGCATGGTCTATTTTTCCCTCGAGCATAAATGCTCTTTTACTTTAGATGTCCTAAGTGTTGCACGTGAACCACTTTGCATCCACAGATACAGACCAAGTCTCTGCTCCAAAGGCAACAGCCTGCACAGAGCCTGCAGGGCAGAAGATCTGTTCTCAGTCCTCTGCACCAGCACCATAAATGAGACTTACCTCAAGGACTTGAACAAGTTGCTGCTCAGCCAGAAGTGCCATCAGACAAATCCTCTCTTCTCTCCTTGCCGAAGGTTCTCCCACACGTGCTCCTGCCGAGGCCAGGACCCGACACAACTGTGAGCAGGTTTCATTCTGCAAGGGGAGAGAGAGGAGCTGGAAGCACTGCACAGCTGTGCAGAACAGCAGGTGGGGGAAGAAAGCATCTTCCACCCAAGCTGCACTGCATTGCAGGCCAAGGGTGTGTTCATGAAGGCTCTGAATCCAAGCTTCGTGCTCTCGTTGCTGCCTCAAACTACAGCCATAGCACAAATCTCACAGCTTTGAGAACAAAGTCAGTCATGATGTTTTGCCAGATTACAACCTATCAACCCATATCAGAAAATGTTCCTCATCACCTAGACATGTTCTAAGGAGTGTCCAAAGTCTGGCGTGCATTGATATATTTATTTACTGCACAAATACAGTTCAATCTGCTTATTATAACTTTAAAAAAAAAAACAACAAACACAACACATAGGTTCCAGCTGGTCATCAAAGTCTCTTTTGCCAAGACAGTAACATGCTGGCCTCCTGTGTTCCCCAATAAGAATAGCTGTGCCTCCCCAATTAACCTCATTATTTTGCTCAGGGGGAATTTCATCTGCATCCTTCCCTTAAGGGGCAATGATGTGGCGTATTGTGTTCCTTATTCCCAATTCAGTTGCTGAAAATTAACTTTCTACTTTCTAGTAAAGTCTCTCAATTTATTTTCTATTTTAATTACCTGCTTTAATATTAGATTCCTCCCGCAGTTCAGTATGCCATCCACCATCCTGTCTGCACTCCCACTACCTGACACGCTGGGCTTCACAGATTTTTCCCTTATACTTAAGTCAAACGGCAGAAGCAGTTTGAACAGGGAATGCCAGAAAAGCACGTCCTGTGCTCAGGAATCAGTCCAAGGGGCATAGAAGAGAACTAGATGTGTAGGTGGGAGCCTGCAGTTTGGGGATGAAGCTGCTCAAGGTTAGAAGACTAACTTGGGGGTCACAAGTATGTGGTGGCAGTGATGTGCACGCTGTGGTTGTGCCTCCAGATGCCCCTCACACCAAGCCTGCTCACGGCAGAGGGAACTTAAACCAAACCAAAGCGACTTCTGTCAACAAACCTACCCCATTACTGAAATTGGTATTTTTCTTCCCTTGTGTTTTCCTGAGCCATTCATCACAGTGCCTTTATACTGCAGCTGGTATATTACAAATTGTCCTCAGCTGCCAATCAAGCTTCAAGAAACTTCATTATAAATGAAACAGAGCTTCTAAAACAAGATAGAACACAAATACAAAAAAGCAAGGTGGGAGGAAAGCAGATTGTAAAAATCACCAATTTTTTCCATCTAATACTTTCATGTATTTATTTCCTTTGGAGGACGTTTTCTGCCAGAGTGATAATGAAAACAAATATGTATTCCAAACAGCCTAGATACATCAGTTCTATTTCTCCAGGAGACTTCTTGTGTAGAGCTCACAACTAGCTGCATATACATTGTTCTGATATAATGATTCTGCAGAGCAGAACTTTTCTTTGAATTCACTGGATTTTCTTATCCTTTGATATTCTGCAGTCCAATCAAGTACTCAAAGCTAATGGTGTAATGTCTGCTACTTCAACGCTCTTAGCTACCTCCTCTCCCTGCAGTGCCAGAATAATTTCAGAAACAAAACCGCACTGATCTGGATACTTGCAGGACCCGTGAGTTTTATTAGTGCTGCCATTCGGGAGCAGGACAGAATTATCTTCATTATACAGATGGAAAATGGAAGCAAAGGGATACTTGCCACAGCCATATTGCAAGTATTTACAATTTAACCTGCTTCTGAGCTAGAGCACAGGCATGTCAGCTAGGTACATTTTGTGCAGGACATGGGGAGGAAGATGGAGGCAGACCTCTCTGAACATCTCAGTTTCAAGCTGGGCATCTGTCTTTACAAGAGATTCCCATGGATGCTTTGACTTACCTCAGAGTAGGTCAGCAGGCATGGAAAGGCAGCAAACCCACCAGACCAAGACAGAGCCAAGGAATTGTGAACATTCAGGGAAGGGGGACAGGCTGTGTCCCCACCCCTTTTAGGCTCAGTCCTTCTGCACTGTGAACTCCTGCAGCCTGGACATGGGACAGTGACATCGAGGAGCCCACGGGGCCAGCCAAGGAGCTGCTCCAGCCCTTGGAGCTCCCTGCTCAGCCTGGCAAGTGTAAGGGCATAGCCCTGCTGCGTGTGCTTCTCTGGAACCACCACTCACCTCTGCTCCCAAACGCCGTGCCGACCTCTGGGGTGAGGGGAACAGACTTCTGCTGTAAGCCTGCACATCTCTAGAAAAGGAAAGACAAAGGACTGTGGGCCAGATGCAACATCTTAAAGAGAAAATAACTACAGTTGTGGGGAATAGGATGGCAGTTTGAGAGACATCTGGTTTTTGGATATAAAAAAGGATCTTTATTTCTGCTTTAAAGCACCCATAAAACCTTAAGGATCTGTGAGAGGCTAGAATAAATGCAATAGACCTTTCTATAGTGTGTGCAGAAGGATTTAAGTGCATTTTTAATTATTAAAACCATGAAAATAGCATATTTATCACTGCTGCAGAATCCTCCTACCACAGGGATGTTTCTGGAGATGCAGCAAAGGGTCCTCTTTGATGGAAGGGGGTCCTTCAATGAAAGGAAAGGAAATTCCACCACCAAATCAGATCATTATTTTTTGCAATTTAGAAAGGTTTCCTAAAGGGGTGGGTCAGGTCACTAAAGGAGCTGTGCTAGCAACAACAAAAATTTGAGGTCTTTCCAGAAAGCAAAAGCAGTCTTAAACTAACATAGATGGAAATTACTGTCATCACCTTGAGCCCCTAAAAAGGATTTCTGTGAAGATAAAGCATCACAGAGGACAGACAAGTGTTAACTACATTAGTCAACTGCACATCTGTGGCTGGCAGGAGACTTCAACTCAAAGCAAGCTGTTCCCATAAAGAGAAGAAAAACCACAAATCTTCATCTTTGCCTTTGGATAATTTCATATTCTTTTGTAGGTGGGCCCTTAAACCTCTTGGTTCCTATAACTGCAAAAATAAAGATAACAAGAGTCTTCATCTACAGGACAGACATACCGTGAGCATGATTTAATTGAACTCTAAAAGATTCACATCTGCTGATAATGAAATCCTGCTGAGTTCCAATAAGCAGCTAAATCTGTCCAAGGAAACCCAGGGAATCCATGGCAAAAGAAGCAGGAAATTCAAAGCTCATTCCCCAGGTCAAGACTGGAATACTTTTGCTCTGTTAAAAAAAGAAATAATTTACTTACTAGTGCAGAAGAACACATGTAGAAGGAAAAATATAAAATGAATTAGCCTTCCCAAACAAAATAAAAAAATTAACACCATTATCCAAAAAGCAAATTATTCCTGGGTAGATAAAGTAAGTGTGTGTGTGTGTATTCAAACCCCAGAGCACTGAAGACAGTAAGGCACTTTTCTGCTCAGAAGTAAAATGCCTTTTGAAAAGGTTTTGAACTCATTTGCGGATAATAAGTTACAGCTTCCAAATGAGTGTAGCATAAATATTTTACATGACATACAATAAGCTTTGTGTCGAGAGCCTGGAAAATGTGGGGGTTTTATTTGCCATCACAGTGGAAGAATCAATTTCAATTGATCAGCTTCCACAGCAGAAGCAGGTGCTGTTTGCGTGCGTCTGTTGATGTAGTTGCTGCTGTTGGTTTCAGTTGAGCTCTTTAACTGTGGAAACATCTTTTTTGTTGCAGAAGTAGCAAACAGCAGTCACTTCATACAATCTAGGGGAATATGTGTACAATTCCACAGAAGCTTAGTGCTGGAGAAGCTTTTGAAGTGATTAGGACTTGATTTGAAACACTGCTGGGAAAGCTCACGACTGTAAAGAATGAGGCCATGTGCTTATTTATTTCATAGGACATTACTTATCTAATAGGCTCTTAAAGGCTAACCCAAGACCTGACTTTCACCTCTACAGACTAGTATTCTCTCTCAGATGGCTCAAGTTCCCTCCATATTACAGTAATGAGGAGAATGCAGCTGAGATCAGGTCCTGCTGGGCTTCAAGCAACAGAAAATCCCTGCCCTTGGGACATTATAGTCTGCGTAAGACAGTGTACAACAGGATGAAAAAAAAATTCAAGTTCTCCAATTTCAGCAGCTAGAGAACTGCACCAACTACAACCTGCTACTTGTCTCATCCTAGCACAACTATATGAAGCCCAACAAAATTAAGAGTTGCCTCTGCAACTTACATTTCACTTAAATTTGCCATTTCAATACTAACAGTTCAGCTCTGATGTCCCTACATTGGGAAAGTCACTAAAAAGAGAGCAAGTGACCTCTAGGGTCCTCACTGGCACCAGTGGCTAGAACAGCTCATGCACACTGTGTAAGCACAGACCTGCACTGCAGACCAGGGGCATTTTTTGTTCTACCATCAAATCAAAGCTAAGTGCCAAACCAGTAGCAAAGCCAGGACAAAAGTCACAAGAGTCCTTCAGTTCTCACCCTTTGCATTTCCTAGAGCACATTTCCCTCTGAGCCTTATTAAATATAATTGCTTAAACAAGGACAGCTATTTTTACATTTCAATTTATCTTGGCAAGTGTCTAAGCAAAGAAACACGAACAAAAGGAACATGTCTTCAGCTGATCATAATGCCATCAAATTAAGAGTGTATATTCTTTAAACATGGCAATGCCTGTCTCTGCCTGATCAGACCAAAAACGTGTTTCGACAATGGAAAACACAAAGTGCATTAGCAGGAGTGGAGGTGGAAGTGAGGTGCATCAAGAGGAGTGAAACAAGCAGAAAGCTAATGAGTATGAAGACTTTGACAAATCACATCCCACTCAGCCAAGTCGCACTCAAATACATTGTTTTCATGTGGGAACAACAGAATCTTTCAAGGATTTTTTAATATTACTAAAGCAGGACAAAAATTGAGATTCACCACAGACTATCATCCTGAACCAGGAGCTGTACCTAAACTCATCATATGGCTATTGCCTTAACTGACAGTTTCCTCTGGATGTCTTGTCACTTTTCTGTCTATCCATTACACAGCAAAAAGGCCTACATTCTGTCTCAGCAGATAACTGCACCCCAAAGACTTGGGAAAAGCTGCAGGAAACAAGTCAGCTAGGAACATGGTTGACTAGTCTTCATGTGGAGTCTCTGTGTCACTGTGTGCATCTGTAAGACATTTCCTGGACGGGGCACGACTCACCACCCTGATGCAGCAATTGCTGAATGCTGCATTATGCTGGCTGTCAGATGAGATGATCTTGCAGTTGATTCTGGCCTTAAAGCTCAGACTCCCACAGACTCTGTGGCATCATTTCCCAAGATGCGTGTGCTAAAATTAGCAGAAGGAGGTGTTCTGACATGAGCTCTCCCTCATGGCAGGCTAATTTCAGAAACTGTAGCTACTTACCATGAAAACATTGCGGTCAGAAGTTTTACAGGATTCCAGATTTCTTATACATTTTGTTGCTGTATGGACAAAAAAAGATACCGAGTTGCCCCTTCAATTTCACCAGCTGTAGTTAGAAATGATAGAGAACAGTAGGAGCAAGGAAGCAGTTCCAACTCCACAGCAATTTTGGAAGTATTGGAGCTCCCGTCCAGCCTCATTTAGAGATTGAAGTTTACTCATATTCCAGCTAAACCATCTTTACCAAGGTACACTTGTGTGAAGGGAATATACTTGGGTGAAGACATTGAGCCAGGAGCTCCACCTTGCTAGTTCCAGCTGTAGTATCTCACACATAAGCTACGTTATGTAATATACATAGAGGCACATAAGATACACAAATATTTTAAGGTCCTTAGTTCAACCCTGAGTGTATTTGCTGAAGTTATAGCTGACACATTATCTTATTCAGACAGCGCCATTCCCTGTGCGGGATTCAGAAAGACACGGTGTGGGATTCATTTCCACCGTTCATTGGAATCATCTCCCCTAATAGCAGCAAAACAAGAGAAGAAATAAATAAAGCCAAGACAGACACAAAATAGAAATTACCTCAGTGATAAGCATCCTTCCCTGGAAACAACCTCATTTGCTTCTCTCCTCATTTATTAAACACTTTTATTGCAGTACCGCATTTAGAAGGGGAAAAAAAGGCTTTTTATATTGCTGCTGAGCTCTAGTTCTACTGCTGCCACAGGGTCACCGTCTGCACTCCCATTTCACTGACTGCCTGCACCTATAGATATTGTAATTAATGACACCGAGGACTCCTTCAGCATGCACCTAGTCACACTCGTTTTTGCATTATTTCTCTGGGCTCCTGCAGCCCTCACCACGCTGCTGGATGTGCCTCACCATGCTGAGGCACAGCAGGAACATCAGGATTATACCAACAAACCACAAGCCAGGCTGGAGCTCTTCATTGCAGTGATGCAAAGCCATGCCATCCAGCACCACCACCCAGCGAGTATTTGCTGCAGGACATGCATCACCTCCTAGAGGCTTTGGGTTTCCCAGGGCATCTTCCTCAGGCTCTTCTCAAAGGCATCCCAATTGTCTTCTTTCCTGCTAGATACTTCAGCAGCATTGCAGCCAACCTCTCTACAGGAGCAGAGGCTACCACTCCTTCACCTTGTTTCAGGTTTCCTTATCCAGCTGCAGATCACAACCAACTCAAGGAAGTTCCCAAACATTTGGCAAAGGGTTTTGGAATGACAGATACCAAAGACACAGAGTCAGAAAACAAAAGGATAAAATAGAAGAAGAAATGGATGAAACCACATAGTCCAGAAGTCAAATCAGGAAAAAAAAAAAAAAAAAAGAGAACAGTCATCAATTATTTTTTTCCTTTAAGTCTCAAACTCAAAACAAAAAATGAGAACTCTGGGCAAAGAAGCCTGATACCAACGCAGAAGCAGAGTTGCAAACCCCTGCTAAGTAAAACAGCTGAAAGTCTGCTTAGTGTTGGCATGCAGCAAAAGGAGCACAGCTAGTTTCTAGCATGCCGGTTTGGACTTGGCTGGTCTCTCAGTTAAACCAATTTGGTTTCTGCCTGTAAAGTGAATAACTTTACTAAGGAAGAAATCAAAGGAGAATTAACGTGGAGCATCCAGAAGAAATTTCCATCCATAACATACCTCTCATTCATTCTCTGTGTCTGCCTCATTAAGGAGGCTTCAATGAAATCTTTTCAAAAAACACACAGCACAAAAACAATGAAGTGATTGCGGTTTGCAAGGAAGTGGGATGCAATTAGCATATGAACATCAAAATGTTTCTGCAATTTCCATTTGCTGTGTGTTGTCTACATCTTTTCACATTCCTACTGCTTTTTTCCTCCCCAATTCTGTTCCAATTCCGACCCCTTAGCCAAAATCCAAGGTTAAAATAAACAAAGAAATTGTTCCAGTGAGTAGTCCTACCCAGCACCAACTCACACTGAATTGCACATGAGAGTTACCTGCTACCACCACGGCATCAGCCAGTGATGGATGTACTTTTGTTGGGGCCACATTCAAAGTGATCTTCGTTTATGTGCATTGCAATAGATAACCGAGTAAATTAATGTTCCTTTTGGTCTGTGCTTTGCTCGATCTTAAAGCATTTGAGTGTAACAATTTGGTTAATCTCTCAAATTTCCTGCACTTATCCTTTGTGTTCGGGCTGCACAACAGAAAATAGGGTTACCATTAATAAATTGGCTTCAGGGGAGGGAAGGAGAGAAGACAACAAGAGAGGGAAAGGAAGTTGGGCGGTTTTTGCCTTGTCCTTTTATCAGTGCAGACTTCTGGTTAGCAGCATTACAGACCACAAGAGGTAGAGCAAGATTTCTTAGAAAACTAAGCAATTGTGTCTCCTCAGTTAGGAAAAAGTATTCTCATGCACAGAAAACAAAATTGGTGGAAGGAAAGGATGTGAGATCAGCTGTTTCTTTATAGATTTAAAAATATATTCGACCTAGGAGATGCACAGTTAAAATTATTTTTCTATTTCAGAATTTGCATAAAGGCTAGGTTTTTGTCCAAAAAAATATTCTTTAGCCCTGATGTTTGAATATCCAATAAAGGTCTTTCACCTTTTTTCCCCCCCCTCAAACTATTACAATGCTTCACTTTTCTGAGCAGGTCTCTATCTATAGCATCCTGAAGTGACAGAGGCATACGAGAGAAGGCATCCCTGTTCACACCGTGCCCAAAGAGCCCAGACAGGTGAGCCAAAATTTTCAGTGAAGTAAAACAAAAAAGCATTTGGTCTTCTCTGTGCAAAGGACTGCAATCCTCTGCATTTTGTAATAACACAATAAATCAGGATCAACTGCTGCTTGTATTCTGCAGGGCTACAGGGGAGCTGTTTGAGGAGACAAAGAATTGGGGCCCATGATTTAGCACCATTGAAACTGGTGCTCAGAAACCCTGGAGCACAGAGTACTGTTCAGGTAATGTTAGAGCAGAGAGAGGTGAATAAATGTCACTATAGAGCCCTAGAAATACTGTCAGAAGAAACAGACCCATAGTTGAACATAGTGATAAAGAAATAGGGAAATAGCTATTTATACTGCAATCTGCTAGAGAACAGCCCAACAGGGCTTTGATTTGCCCCAGGACAGGTCACCTTCTGATGCAGTGTGACTGACACAAAGGTGCTCTGCTGGGAACAGAGGTTGGGTGACTGGGGATTGTATACAACCTGCTCACAAAGCTCTCAGCTCTAGGCCTGCGTCTGCTTTGAGAAAGAATCCTCTGCTCAGGCCAAAACAGCTCAGATGTGCAGTTATTCTGTAGCCTGGCATTTATCAGCTCATTAAATAATCAATAGTTACCTTATGAGACTGCTTCCTGTTTCCTCCATCTAATTCGGCATGATCTTTGCTTCCCTAATCATGGGAGGATGCTTCTTTTAGACTGAATTAGCAAATGCCAGTGTGCCCTTCCAGGCCCTGATGTTTCAACTTGGCGCACACCAGATGGAAGGATGCTGACTGCTATGTTGAGCAGTTAATAAACATTTCTCTCCAGACACCTGGGCTACTTTCTGTTTCCTCTACGCATTAAGAGCGTTTCTTTTACCCCATCCTCCACCTCCCCTGCTCAATCCACTGACTCACTTGCATCCTCTAGGTCAGGTTTAAGTACAGCTCCCTCATGCAGCTCGATTGCCTTTATACTGGCTGCACACCTCGGTGCCACCAGCAGCCAGGACACTGCTTCCCCTGCATGTGCTTTATGCAGCATCTGCACCATCCCTGTCCTGATAATCCATGCAACACCAGTTGTTAGAGGCACTGAAACACCTGCCAACCTTTCATTTTACTGTCAAAAACTGCCTACTTCAGGCAAAAGAAACAATCCCCTTGTAGCCATGCAGGACATTTAAAACAGGCTTTTTGTGTTAGAACTGTATAGCTGGAACTTAGGAAACAACTCCATTAGTTAGTGCCAACGAATGCAGTCCTTACAAAGGTGAAGAGAAGAGTTTCTCTTGCTCTCGGAGGCTTGTAAAGAATCTACCTTAATGAAGAGGCACTGGAAAGCAATTCAAAGCCCACGCAGCCCTGAAGTGGCAGAGTGCTGCATGTGAATTCCAGCCTGGGTGTGCTGCCATCTGAGCTCAGGACTGTTCCTGCTCTCCAGCAGTCCCTTGTCTCCCATTTTCTGATCCCTGAAGGTTCTTCTGGGTCCCTTTTGCTCCGCAGTACATTACATGTTGCTAAGCGGTAGATCCTGTGCCCGTACAGCTGTTCCATGGAGGGGGTCCCCTCTTCCCCAGTCAGAGCCGCAGGGAAGATCATTCCTGCCTTGGTTGCAATACATGCCAGAGAAGGTTAATAAATATTTATATGCCTAAATGCTCAGAGGTGCAAACAATCAAGTCTTTTGCAAATGTCACAGAACATGGTATAGTCTAGGCAGATCCCCAAGTGCCAAACTATGTAGTCAGATCCTGCTTTTGCTAATGCAAACAAAGAACATTAACTGCAACTTCCCAGAGCATGCGAAAGTCAGTGCATTAACCAAGCTCCCACTCCAAACAAAGCAACAGTCCCTTCCAGGCCTTTTGGCCACTCCAGCTACTGCTGTTACTTAAAGGAGAGCAACAACAAAAAAGCACAAGCACTTCCAGAACCCGCTGTGCACTGGATGCCCCTAGCAGACAAGTCTCTGCCTTAATTGGCTTGCAGACTAAGTACAAACAGCAGTGTTGCTCCATTTGAGTCACAGAATGGCTTTGGTTGGAAGGGACCTTAAAGATCATCTCAGATGGAGCATTCACAACTTCTCTGGCCAACATTTTCCAGAGCCTCACCACCCTCTGAGCGCAGAATTTCCTAACATCTCTTCTAAGTCTCCCCTCTTTTAATTTCAAACCATTCCCCCTTGCCCTATCATTACCCGCCCAAGTAAAAAAGTTGCTCTCCATCTTTTATAAGCTCCCTTTAAGTACTGAAAAGCTGCAATGTCTCCCCAGAGCCTTCTCTTCAGGCTGCACATCCCTGCTGTCAGCCTTTCTTCAGAGAGGTGCTCCAGCCTCTGATCATCCTCGTGGCCGCCTCTGGACCTGCTCTAACATTTGCTAAGAAGGCAAAGAGACTTGCCCAGAATCAGAGCCTCAACCACTTAAAGACCTGTCTTGCCTCAGTCACAGCATTTCATATACACACACACTTAGATTTGATAACACATCAGCTACCAAATCTTCTGCTGACGTTTTGGCTACTGAAATATTGTTCTCTCTCTCTTGTTACACAGTATGGTGTGCAATTCATGCATGCTCAAAAGCACTGTCTACCTCTGCAGAGGGAGTACTGTGGAGTCAAGAGTATTGGTCTTTCCATCTATCACAGGATTGAAACAGCACATCCTCAAAATTGCATGAAAATGCAGGGTGTGATGTTTGCTTTATTCGAACTTGTCATTTGCGAAATAGAGGTCTCAATTCTAATATGGAAAATCATAGACACGGTAAAGGACAATGGTGATTGTACAAACGTAAGAGACAGAAATTGCAGTTATTCACCGAACAAGCAAAAAAAAGCCAACCATCTGTGACCCAGCAAGTGACCTCTTTCACGCTATTGTATTCTCCGAGAGCTTTGAGTGTTTGTGCTACAGCCTAAAGTTACTAGATTCAGGAGCCACTTTGCACTGAGAAATACAATAATTTCTTGTTTTGTGTATTAATGGAATGGGGAGAAATCAATCCCATCATCTTTGGGAAGGATTTTTTAATGTAACAAACAAATGTTCTCTCACCATGTGAAGATAAGCCATAAATAACAGGGGAAAAATAAGCAAAATCCTTTCCCTGCTTGCTTGCATCTTAGACCACGTGCAGAACCACCGATGACACCAACAGATTCATTGTTTCAAACTCCATGTCCTGGGGCTTTTGAAATGAAAGACTTCTAAATTGCTGCCAATTAATTGCACTACATGTATTTGTATTCTTGGTAGAGCAAAAGTGAGAATTAGTTACCGAGTTTTTAAATGAAGAGAACAAGCGTTGCAGCCTTTTTTGGTTTTGTTCCCCTTCCTCCAAACTTTTGCATGCCATTTCTGTTAACGATTTAAACACATTTGACACTCATGCTAAACATACATCATCAATACGTGACACAAGTTCTCAGAAACTGCTTTTGGTGTTGGCCTCCCCTGGATATACGTGTAGCTCCCCTGTGTAGCTCCTCTGGCTTCTGCGAACACCCGCAGCCTGGCCCCACCACCTTGGCTGCCCCCATCCCAGAGGGCAGACCCCACATCACAGACCAGCAGCAGCAAATGCAAGTTGTACCCACCTCTTGTAAACATTCTCAAGGGGAACGAGTGGTAACAGATGCAGGGATGAATTTTCTTCTTGGTCTGTGGTCTGCAGGTTGGTGGAGTCCAGCAAAGACCTCAATTCCAGAATTACCACAGAAGTTTTAGGAGAGCACACAAGGACTAAGCTCCCCACCTTTGGTACAGTATTACAACCACTGGAAGGCCAGGAGTCCTTGCTGGTGTATTAGAGTGGTGTTGCTGTTTTTGTGCATTTTGTTGTTCTTTCTAAGCTCGTTTCTTGGAAAAAAGCCAGCACTATTTGCTTCTTGGGCAGAGAATATGGAATTACTGTAAATTATATTGAAAAAATCAGATTCATTCACTGCTGTGATAATTGATCTCCCAATCTGTCTCAGAGAGTTAGCAGCTGGTAAGAAAATAAAATGTAATTTAGAATTTTATTATTTTAAAAGAAACTAACCTAAGCATGGCCACAAACAAGAGGAGAAAGGGAAAGCAAGTTTCTTATTTGCCAGTCTTAATACTAAATATTGATAAGAAAGCAAAACAAGAGATGGTTGTCCAGGTATTTGAGAAATTCACAGTACATTAGCAGCAGGCATCTTACACACCACAGGTGGATCTTCCCTTGCAAATACTTCTGTGCAGCCGTACCTCAGCCCTACGAAAAAGGATTATGGACAGTGACTTCCATGGAGCAGAGGCTCTCTATTGGGCTGACACCATTAGTAGAGTTGGTATTGATGCTGTCAAACTGATACACCCCAAGTAACTCTAAGACCCAACTCCTCTATAAAAGCCTCTATAACTGGACCCAAATTCACTGGCAAGTTTTGACTGTGTTCAGTTCAGGCCCCCAAAGAGAAAGGAATCAGACCCCAAAACTGCCGTTCATGGCTGTTCTCATCAAGCCTCTTATGTCAGCCCATGCTTAGATAATACCACACACGCAGATGGAGACAGGATTTGATTTTTGTATTGAGATTAGCTGCAAGGAAATGCATTTTTATCTGCTGGGAGTAGAATGAAAGAACTCCATAATTCACAATAACCCAATAACTTACGAAGTGATCAGCCAAACAGTGTTTTCAGGTAGCTGAAAAATACCGTGCTGTCACCAGTAATAAAACAAGAATGATAACACTCTTCCCTGGCCAAAGTGGACCAACTCAAGCAAAGGAATGGACATGATGTCATTAGAAACCTGAGCTAATGGTGTAAGGCTGATGGCAAGATCCTGACTGGAGCCAGCTCAGTCTGGCAGCCCCATTTGAAAGCAACAGATAAACACATTAAGCTCTTAATTGTCATCATGCCTTAACCATTCAATATGGAGCATCTTTTACCTTATTTCCCTCTGTCCTTCACGGGATGAACGGCAGGTGGGGTTGGCAGAGCCTGATGCTTACAGGATGTCTCAGCAAGGCAGCTCTCCACGCAGCACATCAGAGGCTGAGATGGAAGGCCTCACTCCTGACATGGAGTTCAGCAGGTTGGACTGAAACGATATCACCAATAACTCATGACTACCGCAGATAATTCATCCTGTTGTACTAGAGGCTTTGATATATCATGAAACAAGTTATTAGCTGGAGTAGTCTTCTTTTCCAATTACTTTTGTAATAGAACTAAAGAGCTGCGAGAGCCCTGACGTCCCAGTCATCTCATTGAATTGGAGCCTTTCTGACAGCACGGGGTTAGCCAGTCTCACACTCACTCGTGTGCTCCCACACCTGCTGCAGCAAGAGGCAGCTGTGCACAGCATCCCTGGGGCAGAGCAACAAGAGTTGTGCCCACAACTCAGGACACACGTGTGATCACGCTGACCTGCTGGGTCTATTTTGCCTGTTCTCCACTAATCCTCACCTCCAGAAGTCAAACTGGCATCGCAGTTGCATGGCCATTCTTTTCCAGCTGCAGTATTGTCACTGGAGGTCAGTAGTTAAGATCATTTTCTTGTTTTGCTGTTTCCGATTTACATGGTAATAGTATCTAGGAGTTCAAATCTCAGCTAGGAACACACGCTGCCAAGACAACTTGTTCTGAGGCTGGAAATGGGTTAATGTACTTAGACTCACAAAGAAGGCTAACTCAACACATGGCAATATACTTTTTTAATTACTCATTTTGCATCATTGAAAGGCTTCATAGTGGTTGGTTAAATCAATTCACATTACTTCACTGGTTCACTGCTTTTCCTCCGCTTTTGTTATAGATTCCGTATTTCAATTGCATGACGGCCCAGAGCCTGATGGTAAGGCCTTTTTTCTTTTATAAATCAAAAATAAATTAAGAAAACCTTGGTCCAGCAACACGTCTCCAGACTTTTCTTCACCATCACAACTGCAGTAAAAACACAGCTTTCATCTCCCTAGCAGGAAGGAAGAGCAGCAGTGAGCAGCCTAAGCAGGGAACTCATTATTTACTGCCCAGACCTCGTACCAGCTCAACTCCTACCATCACAACATCAAACCCTGGGTTCTTACCCTTAACTTTCCAGCTCTGCGTCTTTGGAAAAGTTACATTCTGCCTCTAGCTCCCAGTTTTTCCCTTTTGTCTGCGAGATGCCACAGAATACGGGAGCCTCATATCCAAGGACAACAACAAGCTCCTGAACTACAAATACCAAAGGAAAGGTAAAGGGGAGGTTTTGCCTATGTAAGGACGGAATAAACTGATCACCTTGTTCTGTTACTTAGGAGGTTTTACTGATCGCATCAACAGGTTATTTTGATACGATTTCAGGGCTCATGCTTTGTCTCAGTACAATGACACCACCTCAGCGGCATCTGACAAGCACGAGGTTTTCTTTGCTCCCTTCTGGTGCTCGGGGTGGCTGTGACAACGACCTGAAGGTAATTATCCAGCAAGGTCACTGCACCACGGAGGGCAGGACAAAAGCAGTTGCTTCTCAGTCCTCTATTGCTGGAAGGCCACAAGGTTAAACAACTGAAAAATGCTGTGAGCTGTTTTCCCCTTGCAGGCTTTCATGCAGTTGTGAATTCAGTTTCCTTTCCTGCCTACAAGCTGATTATTAGTATAACGTTTATTATGTCTCAGGGAGGTAATAAATTGGCAGCATAGTACAAGTTGCATCAGCATGAATGCAGCTGTTACATGACAGCTATGAAGAATGGAGGAAAAGTTAAAAAAAGCTCCTGAAAATTTATGTGGAATCGCCAGTAAGCAAAGAAAGCAGGCTTCACACCAAGTCACCTTCAATTTACCCAACCAGCACGGCAGCACCAGGAAGCTCTTGGACTGGAAAGCACCCAAGCACCACCTCAGCCCTGCGTACAACCACTGCTTCCAGAGGCACTGGGCTCAGTCCCTGGGCTGGGAGCTTCTGATTTATTTTCTGATGGGAGAGAGCCCCTCAGCAGGCCTCTCCAAAGTGCTTTAAAAAGACTGATAAGCTGCACACCACAAGCCTGGTGCTCAGCTGACAGCCCAGGCACCGCAGAGCAGCAGCTCCTGCAAATCCCCGGGGTGGGCTCTGGCACCCTGTGAGATGTGAGCAAAGAAAGCGACCCCAGTGTTGGCGTGCTCACCAAGACACATCTGCTGCCTAGCTCTGCAAGGACTCCACGTTATTACACAAAATTTAAGGAGGATTTCTTAATCATTCTTCATCGCTATGGTAACACGAGGCAGCCACAAACAACACCATGCGAGGTCCCACACAGGTGAGGGAGAGAGACCTCCTGTCACAGAGCACCTCTGAGCTTACCCGGGATGTCAGAGTGACAGGGAAGGGGAGCACAGGAAGAAAAACCCAGCCCAAGGTTTCTCCGCTAATTAGTAACTGAAGAATTAACATTGCAGAAGAATCCAGAAGCGCAAGTCACCTCTCAGTGAATGCCTGGGCTGGGTGCTGTACAAAAGAGAGGGGAGGGAAAAGGCTTTGATACAGAATTACGACTGCAAATAAACCACAGCGCACAAAAATTGAAAGCCATTTATTTAAGATATGGGTAAACAGCACAAGCTGCGATAACTTAAGCAAGATGTGCAAGTATGCAGAATATTAGTGGTCCCACAGCAGCCACTCCAAGACCTCATCCTGCAATAAATGAAAGTTTCTCACCCCTGGAACGAAAGGAGGGAGCTTCCCCAAGCCCCACAGCACACCAGCTAACCTCGTGGCTTCCCTGCCCAGATGTTCCCTTGAAGCCTGACCTCGGCTGGGCACTCTCCTGGGGTGCACGCTTGTGTCAGCACAGAAGTGGATCTCCTGCTGTTATTTCAGAGCCCTGCTTGGTTCACACAGGAGCCTCCAGGCAGCACTTGTTGCATTACAGGCTGGGTGTGGGCAGGGGAAGTGAGATTCCTTTTATATCACTGCAAGAAAATGATTAGATAATTACTCAGCAGGTAAAGCAGAACATATAGGAAAGGGCTGTTCTCATCATCACTCCTTGAAGCATCTTGTCTATATTATTAGGAAATGATGTATTTGTGCCAGGCTAATTCATATGGATTGTAATTTCGGGACATAAATTACCCCCTGTCATGTGCGCTCAGTGCAGAGGAACAGCAGCAGAGATGCTAAATGTTTAAACAAATTTTGTTAACAAGCTTTTTTTCTCAGCCTCCTGCCCACTTCCCCCCATCTGCTGGTGGCAGGGTGGGGAGGAGGGAAACCTGCACTGCTGGAAGCACACCCGGGCGGCAGGAGACAGAGGGCTGAGAAGGGAGACAGCCCGGGCATTATTTGCAAAGGAGGTGGGGTAACGCAGGGCTTGGAGGTGGAACACCCCGCTGAGCCCCCGTAGAAATAAATAGGAAGGCTCAGAGACCAGAGTCCCTTTGTCCAGCTTGGTCAGGATGGGTTGGCAGGATTCAAAGCAAGCTGGAGCACTGCAGAGCTGCTCCTACAGGCACTCTGCCTTCGGACAAACCTTCCCTCCCTCCCAGTCGTGAACCTGTCAGCCTCATTCCTCACGTTCCACGCATCACGCTGACCCAAAAACCAGGGCCAAAGGGCTCTGAGCACCACTTGATCTCACCACAAAGGCAGGCTGTGACAAAGGAAGCTTTAGATGTAAGCTCCCCTTAATTACTGCTGTTATTTACAAGGCTATGGTTTTTACTGGGTTGCATACTAAGCAGTTGTCAAGTGCGGCTGTACATATATTTATTGCAGAAATATGTCCTAAAACAGTCTAGGTTACCTCTTGTAACTTATTCATAGGTTTTGTCATAGACAGAATTGTTTAATGGTGCAAGAAATACATATATAAAAAGTAGTATATGTTCTGCTTTCCTGATGATAGGGACATGGTCCATCAAGTGAATAAATTAATTTAGTGTATGTGGAGGAGGAGGAGGACAGGAACGAAGGAGAATTCCCCTTGAGAAGCTCAGTATCCAGCCAACGAGCTCCTCTTTTCTAACCTACTGCTCTGAAGAGTTTCTAAGAGTGTGCAGAACATCCACGGGGCAGTGCTCAGAAGGCTCTTGGATGGGAAAGCACCTTTTCTCCCTCACAAGTCTGAGTGGTCAAATAGTTTTTCTTCCTTCCATACCTGGTACCTGCCCCAACTTGACATAAAGTCTTCTCCACCCCAAAAAGGAGACACTGCATTCTTCCCTGGTGTTTCAGCATCAGGACAAGCTTTCTTCTCATGTTCTAAATGCACAGGAATTTTCTCCACCTGCTTTGGATTTTTACTTTGGAGATGGTTCACTGGGTCACTTCCCCAAACCATTTCTCACCATCACCTTGCAAAGTACATTAGGGTGCCAAGAACCCTTTCCAATGGTGGAGTCAGAAGTGGGGCTTGAGAAGTCCCAAACCAAAGGACACGGCGTACTTCAACCCAAAGCACAAATGACACAAAGAGGTGGGTCTGCATTTTCCCTTGCATCGGGCAACAACTCCTTGGAGCATGCGGGTAAGTTTAAGGCATGTCAGGGTATTCTTGAGGCCAGCATCACCCATGCCTGGATCCGAGGTATAAAAGTTCAGCATAACAATGTCAGAAGTCCTTTGCCATGAGGGCTGGTAATGCCAGTCTCTGCTCAGAGCAGCAGAATGGCCCAGAGAGGGGGGACCACAGCATTTCAATCCACATTTCACCATTGTAAGAGTCATCACCATGGAAATTCTGAGGCACTGCAGAGGACAGCTCTGCTGGCAGCTCTTTTAAGCAGCCTTCTTGGCCTTCCCATAACATCTGTGGAATGAGACATAATTCCTCAGAAGCACAGAAGGTGAGAGCAGCAGCATCTCTCAAACCCAGAGCTGAGAACACGGTGCCTCTGGCATTTCTTGGACCTGTTCTCACCCCGTTCAAACTCCAGGACTTTGAGCAGGGAGTGTAAAATGGGACGACATAATCTGTAGCTTTGCATAACAAAAACACCGTTTACTCGAGCAGTGGGAGAGCAATCTCTTTAGGAAACCAGATAATCCAGAAACTAGTGTTAATAAGTTATTGACTTTCCTACAGTTCTTCCAGTGCCGGTTGATGGCTTCCGGTAATCACTTTGCCTCCATATTCACGGAGTCCAGCTGTGTCTCTTCGAAGAGCTCATTTATGGCAGCTTGCAATAATGTGATATTTCAGCAATGTCAGCTTTTGCGCAAGATATAAAAATCCTCCAATTTATTGCCCCTTGCTCCCAGTGCACACAAAGGAAAAGAAACCCATAAAAGTGTCTCATTCACATTTAGGTGAAAATGAGTCCTCCTTCCTGTCCTCCCCACGTTTGGACTGAATTCCCTGCCAAGCACGAAGGAACCCCGTGCCCTTTCTGCTCCGTTCGAACCATTTAGCATTGGTAACGCGCTGCCAGGAAGCGGAGACGAAGTAGATGCGGCAGACAGGACCTAGCCTGAGAGCTGTGAAATGTTATTTCTGCTCCTGTCTCTGACACTAACCTGCTCTTTGTCCTGGTCAAGGCAGCTAGCTGCATTTGTAATTCCGAGTGCAACTGGTCAGCTCGACACAGCACTACATGGCGTGGCTGCAGCTGGAGTTGACACACCACAGAAGCTTTAAATCAGCTAGCTTGAGCCCGGCTAGCAGCTTACCACTTGGAAGCCCTGCTTGTAAGGCTTACAGGATGATATTCAGAGCAATTAGCCAAGCTGCACTTCATGTTAGCAGAACAACTGTTAGCAGATGAGATTCAAGCAGCAGTCACCTCTAATTACACTGCAGATTGCAAGTTCTTTGGGACCTGAAGTCTCTCTTCTGCTTGTCCACAGAGCAGGAGTACAGGGATCACAGAAGACACCCTGTGCCCCCAAGAGCACTTATGCAGGAGCTGGGTGCTGTTTAACCTACTGGAGGGATAAAAGCTGAAGTGGGAAGAGTTGGAACAGGTAACGAATGACACACACAAACTACGCTGCAGTTTGGGGGAAGCGGGTTCAAAGTACGGTGTACACAAGACAAGCTGGAGGAGGAAGAGCTGATCTACCTAAGACCTCAAATCACTCCATCCCAGTGAGAACAGCAGGGGAGAAATCAATAACCTGAGCAAGCAACTGTAATAACAACTGACATTTATACAGCATCGGATACCCAGGTGTCCCCAAACACTTGACAGATATTACAAACTGAACTGATTTACAAGCAGGGGATCTGGCTCCTTACAGAACATCAATTCCCACACCAAAGCGAAGAAGTCTGTTGGATTTTGTGACAACCTTCTCCCATAACTCCATTTCAGGGCCAAGTGTCCAAACTCTTCAACTTTCCATCCCACCGTTGTGTCTGCCTGCAGCAGGCAGTGACCTGTCTACATCCAGACAACAAGCTAAGTGCTAGAAACCTTGGCTATTTAGAAAGATCCAAAGAACAAGAGAGAACCAGGCTCAATGTGGCAAGGAAAGGGCCGCTGCCACGGGCACACAGCAGGCTTTGTGTCTCACCTGCTCACAGGTTGCTTCAGACCAGAAGGCTGGGACAGGACTTGCACAAGGCAAAGCCACTGGGCCAGGTGTTGGACTTCACACACTGCAAGAGACCCCAAGCACAAAGCCCCAAGCCTCTACAACATTGTACCTCTCCTTCCTCCCCCATGTCCCTACAAGCACTGCTTTGGATTGGGACTTTCATTTAGTATCTAGAATCACACAATGGTCAATCTCACACTGAAAAACTACATTTCTACATCTCCTTCACAGCTCTGAACTGCTTGGTTCTAATAGCAACACAAACATATGGGGATTTTTTTTATTATTAATAAAAATTCCCTGAATTTTTCATGTGATTTTCATCTTACGTTTTCCCTCCTTAAGGCATCCTACCCATACTGCACAACAAGCGTAGGAGGAAGCAAATGAAAGCAGCACGATGAGCTATGCAGGGGACCAGCAGTCACCCACTTGCAAACAGCACAACTACCTCGTGCAGCACAGCACAAGGAAAAACAGTGATATCTGCAACACCTCACCTCTTCTCCTCTCCCTGAACAGAGGCTCTTAATGATAGCCCAAGTTTCTCTTCCTTCCTGGGCCTTGAGACATCCGTGCAGTTGTGGTGTAAGCTAGCACAATGCTACTGATGTCAGCCAGCACCAGCCGTGGAGTCAGCATTCATCTGGCAACTTCTTTCTTTCTGCAAAAGAAACTGCTCCCATAGATCGCTGATTTTCAGATTAAATATGAAAAAAGGTGGGAAGTTGTGTGGAGAGAACGAAAGGAAAGCCATGAGACATCCAAACTTTTTAAAGGGCTTCCTGAATTCCCACCTTGTATTTCTCACCCAAAACATCAACGCTGATGATCATCTCTGCCACTGGGACATGTGACAACTCCCCTGCTATTTCAATAAGCCCTGGGAGAAGCGCGGAGGATGGATTTGCATGCAACTGCTGCAAAGTTTCTTCAGCCCACTCCAGCTTGCAAATAGCAACAAGGAAGCTCAATGAGAGGTTGTTGAGACTCATGCGGCAGAAAACACTCCTTGTTCAGGCACCAGATAGGTTTGAAGGTCTTGGACAGTTTCAGATGACGAAACACCTGTTCTAAAATCTTTAGTAAGATTTCTTTCAGAAACAGTTTTGATCCATTGAAGAAGTAACCAGTTTGAGTTTCCAATTTCAAATGGGTTTTCGAAGTAATTCCCAAAACATTCGGAAAAACCTTGATTTTCAGAACTCATTCAACTTATGATGAGCCAAAGACTCATTCTAATTGTTTTATCAGAGGAAAATGCAACAGCAAGCGAGAACTACAAACAAGCAGAGTCATTAAAACAGTTTTCAGAGGAGTTTACAATCGTGTTGACAAGGTTTGACAAGCACAACAGGATCAAGCTTTTTGATGGAAACACCTTTTCAGGAATTAAAATGAGAGCCAAACTGGAAGCTCCCACCTGTGCAGCCCGACATTCTCAGCTGGATTTAGCATCAGGCCCCAGTGACAGGACTGTCCAACGGGCCTCAGAGCCTGGCTTCAGCTGCTTCACTGCGCCCTGGCAAACAGCCTTGCCAGCGATGGGAAGGGCACAGAAAGGCTTGAAGTAGGAACAGAAGCAGAATTTGTCTTTTTAGGAGAGAACTACATACCTGAAAGGCTTGTTCTCAGTGAAGACAAAGCAAATCTACATCAGAGGTTTGATTACTCCTTTTTAAGGCAGAGGTCATAGCACATTTTGGTGCTGATATCAAAACCAGCACAGGAAACATCAGCTGTGCTACTCCAGAAGTGATCTTGCTGCAGCTGTTGGAGGCCAGTCAAAATCCTACTGCAAAGAATGTCACCTACCAGGGGTTTGCATCTAGCCCTTGCAAAGTCAGAAGGGTATCGGAGAGAAACTTTCCCAGTTAAACCTGCTGCTGCTTTTCTGATTGCTGCTATAGTCTTGCTGTACTTGAGCTACTCGAGTATAAACAAATCTGGATGAAGTTTTCTCGTACCATAAACAAATAATTGTGGGAGGAAATTAAAATCTCACTGGTATTTGTTCAGCATTGTAAAAGTGACTTTGTCAGGCCTAACAAGTCTAATTGGTTTCACTGAGAAGCTTTTCAGTTCTGCACAGGAACACTAGAGCTTGGTTAAACACCTACAGAGACCTCATTTCCCAGCTCAGATTTTTCAACTGCATGGGCTGGGTGCCTCACCAGGCTTTTCACAGCTTGCCACAGTCACACAGTAGCAGCCCCATAACCCTGAAAGGGCACAGAAGCATTTTCGCTGGCTCCCGGTACCTAGAACTGTGTTGGAGTGATAGCGTGTGCCCTCCTCTTATTAAAAACCCTGAGCACAAGAGATGTTGCGACGAAAAAGCAGCGTGGAACCTGATGAAAAGACACAAAGGAGCTCAGGCAGGAAACTTTACCCAAATAGCCTTGTCCCAGGCACACCTTACACAGAGTTGGCTGCAGGAGTCAGGGCTGAGGTGGTGGCGATGATTGCAGGCACTTCCCATCCAGTCCAGGCAGTCAGGGTTTGGGCTTTTGAAGCCTGCTCAGCACTAACACGGTTTTTCCAGTTGCTACACAAGACCAAGGGGGACTCGCTACCACTCTCGCTTCCCAGAGCCTTGGCAGTAAACACCTGCCAATCTGTGAGGATTTACTACAACACGCCAGTCCCCAAATCCCACTTGTTAAAGTTTATTGTTAGAGCAAATCCCTCATGCAAAGACAGGTTGTTGTAGCAACAGTTTGTCAACTTTTAACTTCACTTGTTTTCTATTCTCCCATCCCCAAACCTGTCACCTCCCATAACAGAGCTGCTTAATGGGATGTCAGAGGCAGGGAGCCTGTGCCAAGGTTATCAGAGCTCCAGTAAAACACCAGCCTTGCTCTCCTGTTCACTTTCAGCATCTATCCTGCTTCCCTGCAATGTTACTGATTTGTTACGGGCACTGTTTTGCATTTTATTTTAAAAAGGACCAAAAGCACATTACAAAAAGGAAATTCAGAACCTCATGGACCCTTCCCCACCATTGCATACCTAAGATCACAGCACCCAGATGATGAAGGGCTCTTGTGAAGCCTACTTAGCACCAGGTGCTCATACCGAGAGCACAAAGCTATGCACCCTCCTGTCCATTTCTTCCCCTCCCCATGCAAAAGGCATGAAAAACCTCCTACCTTTGGTGCCCCATGCACTGAGCTTGCAGTATTATAGAGACATTGCACCAAGCATTGATGCACCCACAGCACTCAGATCTTTCCCAGGTTCAAAGCCTTGTTGGGGTTTCAACACAAAGTTTAATAGCCCAGAGTGATGCTTTAAGGCATTCACACTTTTAAGGTGTGAACTGTGGGAACCGCAGCAGTTCTTAAAATACGAAGTGCTCCCAACAACACTGCAGTGCCAGCAGCACCAGTGACCTTGTCACTGTGCGTGCTGTCATCCCGCGCTGATGGGGCCAGCAGAAGACAAAGGAGAGGCAGCACTTGCAGAACACGCGCTCCAACAAGCCTTTTTCCAAAGTGTTTCTGCTTTGGCACACAGGAAGAAACTCATTCACAGAAGCCAAAGTCCTTTTCAGGCAGAAACATTAAAATGATGACCCATTCTGAATATGCCCAAGCAGGACCTAAATTTAGATTAAACCCTGGACTCTCCCACTAACTTCAGGGGCTTTCGTGCCAGCTCTCTGTGGCCCTCTGATTACTTTTACAACTGATGTAGCTCCACCGTAGCATCTCCTGACTCACACACTGTGAAAGGTTCATGTGTAAGGCATTAGCTTTATTACCCCCAGAAACATGTATCACTATATTACCGAGTTAAAAACGTCAAGCATTAAACCTAAAAGCCAAGTTAAAAGTGTGCATATAAGGAAATATTTTTGACACCTGTTACCCAGTTCCTTTACCTTGATGAAAGCCTGAACATGGGATTACCAAGCAGAGCAGAGCATCTATCACAACTCTGATACCAGAACTCTGGTTTCAGCTCCTTTTCCCCAAGCTTTTCTTATGCAAAGGGTAGTTCAGCATCAATCCACAGAGGTAAAACAGATCCCTGAGCCTTATCCCTCAACATAGCTGTCTCTAAGAAGTGCTGCAAGTTGTTAACTTAAAAAGACCAGCAAATTTCCTCATGGAGTCTCTCCATCCTCTTTTCTACATGAGCAACTCCATCCTTCTCAGCCTCAGAGAAGCCTCCTCATCCCTATCAGGAGGAACAGGAGACCCTCAAACTATTTCCCAGCCCTGCTTCTCACATCATCTTATTTCAGCACAAAAGCCTTGAGATAATTGGGAACAGCAGCAAAGGCACACAGGTAATCCAATCTAAGGGTCAAAAAGAAGAGGCTTTATTACTACAGATCCTGTTGATAACAGAGTACCACTTTCCTGCTTTGCTAGCAATTTAGCAAAGTATGAACTCTATGAGGTTTTAAGCCAAGAAAGAACCCAATGCCCAGTTTCCTAATACTGCAAATTGTTTACGAAGTGTAACCATGCTAAGCCTAGAAGCCCAGGAAGCACAAGATTCACTGCAGCCTAACACAACTATTCTTAACACAGGGCATTTTCAATCCAGCTTCTGGTGTTCCAGCTCCCTGCCCTCTCCAGGACAAGGCACAGCCCCACTTTTTTCCCTCCACAGAGGGTAAAGAGCAGCAAGAACACTGAACTAGCACAGGACTGCCCTACGGTCCTTAATGTTTCAGCCTTCATACCATTTTTCTGTGCAGTTGCATTAAGAAAAACCATCCCCGTTCCCCAGTCCTTTGCCATTTACTGTGTGTTCAACTAACTTTTCAGCAGAATATCACACAGCACGCATCCCCACACCCACTGTCAACCAAATTTACAGCCTCAAACAACTCAGCTAGGTCAGTTTGACAAGAACTATTTTCTATGAAGCTACACGGACTGTCATTCACTATACTGAACACATGTGGAGGGCACAAAGATTTGTTCCTGTTTTATAGAGCAGAAAGCTGGGGCACATACAACAAGAGATATGAGCTATTGTTTCTTGAGAAAAGCGGCAGCAGAGCTGGAAACTGATCCTTGGTTCTGTTCAATCCCAGCCCAGTGCTGTAGCATTTCTCTCCTGCTCATCTTTACCTGTATTTTAGAGCAATCATTAAGAATGTGTCTACAGCAAAATAATACTTTTTTTTTTTTTTTTTTTTGCATGTTGCAATAATGCACACACACATGATGCAGTGAAACAGGAGCCCTTCTGTCAGTTGGTCTATCACAACTGTGAGCCAGACAATATTTACCCATTCCTGCCAGACTTTCTTCCACACCAGTGTGCAAGTCAGAATTCCCCAGCACAAAAGCAGACACAGGGTGTTTAATACCAAACACAACAGAAAACTGAAGTGGTTATGTGCAGAACACCTCCCACAAAGTTTGATCCTGCTGGAGTGGCAAAAGGAGCAGCTTACTGTGTAAAGCACCCGCAAATTAAAAACAAACAGAGCTGCCTGCTTACAAAATGTGATTAAACCCCTGAGCCCCTCAAGGTAGGAGACTGTTTGCTATGGAGCTATGTAGCATGTAGAGATGGTGCAGATGTTTATTGTTGCTTAAGTCGTTGACAGAGTCTAACACAGGACTTGAAAGGGTCTCCCAGAGGCTTCTGCTGGGTGGTGTGAGGTGGCAGAAGCTTGCGGTGCAGCTGGTAGTTTGCATCTTACACAGCTTCTACGTGATGAAAACATTAGTGCCTCTCACACAGCTTGTGAACATGCAAGAGCTGGTAGGGCATCGTATGTACACACACATCCAGAGCACAGCACATCCCCTGTACGCCACCACAGGCTGCAGTGTTAGTGCAAGCCTCACAGCTGCTGGGTGCAAGCCCTCGGGAAGAACAAGACATTCTTCTGAGCAGGAGAACCAGCGAGGCCTGGACCCACGTCTCATGTATGATTGTGGGGGCTGACGGCAGCTTCTGCCCACTACAGGCATGCCTGGGGTCTGTCCCCTGCTGCAGACGCCCCCCAGAAGGGCAAGCTCTGTGTCAGGAGATGTGGAGGCCTGCTTTCCTCTGCCACCCCAGCTTTCAAAACCCTGCTAGCAAGATGAGCCTCTCTGGTCTTCATGGGAACTTCACCACAATTACCCAGACAAGCACACAGGCACTTTGTTTCACAAGCATATTTGCACCTCATTCAGTTCTGTCAAGACAGCAAGTGACCCAAGAGACCAGAACTGTAATGCAGGCTCAAACTTAATTTCTTTCCCTTCCTTTTCATTTTTGCTCCTGTCTTTTTTTAACCTCTTCTAGCTCCATTTCTCCTTTCTGCAAGCACTCACTACAGAATGCATCAGGGAAGCCAGCAAAAAGTGCTTTGCTGTCTCGTCAGCAGATCACAGAAAGCCTTCCCATTCACGTTCATCCAGTTGGAAATGCAGGTAATTGATGTGAACTTGAAAATTATGATTTGGAAGAGGGGGGGTGAGGAAAGCTTCTCTCCAGCACTGCTGTTCCACCCAGCCTGTACTCAGTCAATCATAGCGGGCTGGTTAATCGGTAGCTCTATTATCACCTTCCTTTCCTGCATTTACTTTGGGCACAAGAGGCACCAGGAGGGAAGCTGAAACCAGAACAAGGTATAAATATGTACCTGTTGCAGTTTGTTTGTTGCTGGTATCTGAAAATAAAGAAACACAAATGGAAAACAAAATATTCAATTAGAACAGCAAATGGTGACTCTGCCTTCCCCAAAGCAGGTGTCTCCTATTGTCTCAGGGACAAGAATTAGGTGCATGTTCCCAGCCTTCTCTTCGGACAGCCAGAGCTGCATTTAGAAAGCCCAGAGCAGCAGGGAGGATAGACATGTGAGGGGGGCACCTCTGCTTTGGAGCTGTAATTCCCAAGGGGTTCTGAGATCTCTACGTGCTGGTAGTCAGAGCTTGGAGCATGCCAAACAGCTGCATCTTAAACATCTGTCACCTTATAGTCAGGAGCCAGGAACAAGAAGTCACAGCACAGATGCTGGTAGCACATGCATCTTGACACTCCCTCCCAGCCAGAGCAGTAAACCAGAGCCCATTTGCTTAAGACATCCAAGTGTCTGATATGCAGGTGAACATCCTGGCTTCATGCAGTCTTCCAACATCTTACTCGCAGTGGAACTACCCTGCACCACTGCCATTTCTTGTCTTAAGTCAGTCCTTGCAAGAGAAAAACAATCTAAATGCAGCCCTGCTCAATTATGCAGTGTTACAGAAGCACAAAGTAAATCATTCAAAATAAAATTTGAAGCTATTATTATTTATATGGTGGCAGAGACCCCAGGTGAACTCAGAGTCCAAATGTAACAGGTGTTGCACATATTTTATTTCAATTAAATACAGTAATAGGGAGACCAGCCCAAGGCTACAGGGAGCCAAATTAGGAAACTGCACGAGAAATACAAATAAAATGCATCAGATTCATTCAAGTGATGATCACAGGAGCTTGGCTGGCTGCTCCTCTGGGCAGCTCTTTATTATTAAGGTATGAACAAATTTGTCCTCACCAGAGATCCCCCCTCTGAGTGACATCCTCTGCTGATGCTGTGGGCAGCCATGACTTTTGCTAAAGGGGAGGAACAAATCCTGGAGCTCCACCACCATGTCTCAGATGCACTCTCTCTTTCCTAGGCAGAGGAACTGAATCAGACCCCATCGCTGACCCTGCACAGCAACCAGGGAGAGGAACACTCTGAGGCAGGCTGGATGCCAGCTATTTGTGTGATGAACTGAAAGGTTTGTCTGAGTTTGTAGAACAGCTGAGAAGTGAATCCAGGCAACTGCTGTTCAACCAGGAGAACATGCATTTACCCTGAAAAGAACTCCGGCTTGCCTCCCTAATCCAGCATTTTGTCTATTTTCACACACCTGTGCACACAGACGCCTCCTTACGCACTCGCTCCCTCCTGTGCCCTACTCCGAGCTCCCAGCCTCTTGATGATGATGCCGGGGACAGGATGCAGCTGCAAACATCTCCTGCTCATTTTAACAGCTGCAAATGCTCCCAGGTCTGCTGCAGGGCAACAGTAGGAGAGAATCTTGCAGAATCCAATCGACAGCTGTATCAGGCTCAAGCTGACTTGCACATTCATTATTCACATAGGCTTTGATTTGTTCAGTGCCAGAAAACAGCAATGCCTCGGCTTCAAACTGGCCATAATCTCCAAAGCTCGGCAATTGTAGATGTTACGATTACAGAACTGTTCAATTCTTTGTATTTCCTAAAGCAACAACGACGTGCCTACCCACATGAAAGCCTGTGCTCGGAAGCATTGTCACAACCCTTGTTTTTCAGCTTGTTTCTCTCTCCCTCCAAGTCTTCCCTACTCCCTCTCTAATTCATGAGCATGGCACTGATGTATATCCAAGGCCTAATCATGCATGTTCAAGCCAACCCATGCAGGCAATTAATCTAATTAAGAAGTACCTGTATTTATAGCCAAGTGATATGTATAGTTCATACATTACTGACCTTCACCCATTATTTACCCCCTTCAGGCCCCCAAGCTGAGTCAGCTGGAGCACAATTCATATACAGCTGGAGCAGGACCCAAACCAGGCCTTTGGACATGGCTCTAAATCCCTGCATGTAAGGGAAAAAGTCCACAAAATGAACATTCACTTCATTTGTCATAATAGAAACTTGGGCTGCACCAATTTTCTTCCTGACACACTGCCTTCAGCATTTACCAGTGTGGAAAAGTAAAAACACCCAAAGTTCTTCCATAATATACTTGGCCTTGGGGCTGAGCCACTCAGGATGGGAAGCCACATCTACAAAAGCATTACACTGATTTGGGGAGAAATATACCAGGAGCAGTGGAAACATGACACTAAAATGTTCGCCTCTTCTTTTAGATTAAAAGAAATAACCCTTTCCTTATTATTATTTTACTTCCCCTTCCTTTTTTTTTTTTTTTTTGTGGAACACTTTTTGTGCCAAACAAAACCAAAGCCATGCAGGACACCACCTCAGAGCAGATGCTTGCTTAACTTTACAGGTCTGGTGTGGATTAGCACCTCTTACAAAGACTGCCAAAGAGAACAAGTTGTTACTCGTGTAAAGCTCCGGAGGAAGCCTGTCTGGTTGAGATGCAACTTTTTCCCTTTACTTTCCACGGAGTAGTAAGCAAAACAAACCAGCTCCTGTAGACTCCATCCCATTTATCATTACCTCCTCTAGTAACATACCAGGTGCACAGGGGACTGCATAGTTCTGTGAAACAGATACAATTTCCTACTTCTGTTATCGAGACTCAGGCATATGGCACTGCATAGAGTCTAAATGGGACTGTTGGTCTTTCTGGTATTGGCATTTCCATTGGGAAGGCCATCAGTGCTAATGAGAGTTCATAAGGAACACGTTGGTCTTTGAAACAGGCTAACAATTGCAAGGAATGCCAGTCATCTAGAGCACAAATTTAACTCCCTCCCACACAGACCTTTTGCTAGCTTACTGTTTACAGCTTGAAGTTATTGACATCATAAGTGTTGAATCATAAAGCCAGAATTAAGAGAAAGGATCCCCGCTTTGCTTGTGGCTCCTTCCTTTGTTGTACGTCTCTCTCTCCCTGCTTTGGTTCCGCACCTCATTCAGAATATGTGACACATGCAAGTCTCAGAGGGATGAAAGCTATAGCAACAGGAGTTGTACATCTAATCCTTGATGCAGAGTGCTAAAAGTGTACCACGCAGCATCACATTTCCTATTCACAAGGCTGTTCGTGTTTTCATTCATGTTAAACTCAGGAGAGAAACTACACAAGTTCTGTAAAAGGGAAAAAATTGAGGGCAGCAGGTCTGACATGGACTCTTAGCATTTAGTTTATAATGCTGAATTACTCTGTGGCGGTGATGGTGCTGGTGTAAACGGGGCTCACACCTAGAAGTATAACAAGAAACGGGATGGCCAACTGTCTGGGGATTACCAGGGGCTTGCTTATTACAGTTGGGAAATAACACGTAATGCACAGCTTCTCATCTGTGGGCTGCACACTGGCTACTTACGAACGAATATTGTCACAGCCTGAAGCAGGTACAAGTCCTTGCACTCTTAGCTTCCACCTACAGACTGTAGCAGGTATCAGCAGACACTACAACTATCACCTGAACCCAAACAAAACTAATTAATAAAAAAGCACAAAGACTTACCTGATTTTGTGCAAGGAAACGTCTGTTTCTTGGGAGGGGCCTGAAGACCCGTGGCCCCGGCAGACCAGTAAGAAGATGGCGTTCCCACCAGGCACTCAGGGCCTGGCCTTCCTACTGCCCCCCACCTCATTTTTATTTTTTTTTAATTATTATTATTTTTTTGAGGGCAAGAGTGAAGGTTGGTTGCCCTTCAATGAGGCCTATCCCTGCTGCAGCCTACTTGAGGTACATTTGTGGCCATTACTGCTGCTAGCACGTCTCAGGTAGACCACGGTGGGTGCTTGAGGAATTAGAGTTGCTTGAGTAGTTTCAGAAGTTTTAATTTTTTTGAGTAGTCTCAGTAGTTTCTGTTTCAGTAGTTATAAAGAGACAGAAATGAAAGAAAAGGGAAGTTCTGCTTGCCTGTAGTGAGTACTTCAGTGGCTTGGAGGTGCTTCCAGAACATTCCAGGTCCTCAGCAGCCTTGCACCAGGTGCTGAGGGTTGCTGAAGACTTAGCAGGAAACAGCTTATTAGCTCTTTTGAGATGCAAAGGTGTGTTTTGTGCTCTGATTTTCCCTTTTTTTTTTTTTTTTTTTTTTTTTCCCCTCCCCTGGACCCGGTGCTGGTTCCTGTGCCAGCTGTTAGCGCTTCAGGGAGATGCGTCTTCCCAAAACGCCAGGAGCTGGACTTCTTACCTGAGCCTGCTGCAGCCTGTGGTGAGTTTAACAATTACTTATGTAAATAGTGCATTTTTCTTAGGAGAACAGCAATTTAATGACGGAAGTTATCTGTGTCACCTCAAGCATGCTTGTGTTGCAGGAACAACTACCAAGCAACGGGTGATTTGGTGGAGCACAGCGTGCTGCTGGGTGCGCTCAGCAAGTAGCTGTCTGCCAGGCACAGAGCCCTAGGAGGGATCCTGGCTCTGCTGGGAGTTGTTTTTTTTCCCTCTGTGGTTCTTGAAAGTGTCCAGGGATGCCTTACTCAAGTAGATTATAGAGTTGTTAGTATGCATACACCACAGCACCCTCTCCAAACATGTACACCAAGTGTTAATAAGCTAAGTGAATAGCAAAAGTCTCCACACTGAGCTGCTGCAACTCTAAATAACCAAAACCTTTCAGAGTTAACATTTGCCATCAAAGCAATTTGCTGACTACTGCTAGTGTTTGTTTTTTTTATTATTATTTTTTCTCAGTGTACTTGATGAACTGGTGATGTAGTTATTTACTTGAAACTGATATTCCCATGCTGTTTTTTCACTGTATTTAGAATTTATCAAGTCAAAGTATCTTTTTAATTATGTTGTGAGTCTTTTTTTAAAGTCTTTTCTTAACCTACAGGGCAAATGGCAACCTCATGGTGAGGTATGAAGTGGCTGTAGCTCACCAAGAATTAATACTTAAGATCAATAAAATTGTCAAATTTTGGGGAGGGGGAGGGAGAGGCAGCCACAAAGACAGCTTCTAAAAATCCTCTGGATGTGTGATGGAATCGTTCTTGTTTTATTGAGGACATCTTGACTGAGCCCTGAACCGGGAGCACAATCACTCACCATTAAAATTAGTAAGAGGTTTTATTATTGATGTGGTCCATGAATCAATGCTGATCAAACCCAGTATAGAGCAAGTCTCTTAGCTGCGCCTGTGGAGAGAGCTCCCCTGCAGCCCACTGGGCATGAGACAGATGGGGTCATGCAGCTATTGTTTGGTAATAATTTTAAAATTGGGTCTGGATTTGCATCAACAGCTGTACACTGATTGTATCTATAATCGTTCACATTAAGGTGTTGTTTGCCTGAATTCTGGTTCAGATTGGAAAAGAAAGAAAACTGCTACACTTTAAATGGGAAAGGGAGTTAGCAGTGCAGTTCAACTGAACTCTGAGACTTGGGGAGGGAAAGGTTGTAAGCATCTGGAAGAATCCCTCCTGGGTGTTCCAGTTTGCATAGGAATGTGTGAATAAGATATTTTTCGAAGCTCTGCGTAGAAACTTACTTTGCTCAATCTGCATCTTAGTATTTGGTGCTTACTTCTTATGACTAAAATTGTAGGTTACTGGCATAGTATCTTCTGTATGTTTACTAATTCTTGTTGTTCTGTATATAGTGCGTTTAATTAATTTGCTGACAGAAGTCAGACTCAGAAGGAACTTAGGTTCTTATGTCCTTATTGTAGATGCCTCTGTAATGTGAATGATTATTAAGGTGTAATTAGGCACAAGGTTATTGTCCTGAAGTGATCTCTGTTAAAGATGACTTGAGTGTATAAACAAGCAAGCTATTGTTAGGGCTTGCAGAGTAGTCCTTTGCAGGAGTGCTTTGTCCTTGTGTGGCCCCTCATCTCTGGGACAGGAAAACTAAATTCTACTGCTACTGGTAAACTATGAGCCATCTCTGTATTTTACATGCATCAGGATATATATGGATTGGGAAACAATTTTTTTCGGGTATTGCAGAACGAGGTACCATAGAGAGCATGGTTGAAAACAGCTCTGCAGGCTCTCTTTTTGAATAGCAGGAAAATGATTTTGTTAGTTTACCTTTTAGGGAGCCTGAAAATGCACAATGCTGGAGGTTAGCTCGCTCTTAGGGCTGAGAAGTGCCTTTTGTAATCTAGACTGCCCTATGCTTGATGGCTTGCGTGCTTTATGAAGCACCTCTCTTTCCAAATTTTCAGGTGATCCAGCTTGTGTTGAGCAAAATAGGCTGGCTTCCCTCACAGGGCTGTTCCTTCTCTTAGATAAAGGCTGCCCTTCTGACTGAGATGCCTGTAGCTCCACAGACTTGACAGTGCATTTGCAGGAAGCAAAAAATGCTAAATAAATAAACACATCTTTCCTGGTACCTGTTGGTCCTAGGAGAATCCATCCCAGGAACCTTTTTTAATGAAGGAAACCCCCCAAACAATTTGAAGATTGCTTTAATAGTTACAGCTGAATTTAACAAGACCTATTCAACCCAGAAAATATGAACTAAATCCAGGCATGGGAGTTAACTGAGAGTATATGTGAGATAACTTAATTGTTTACTTAAATCTGTTTACCTGGGGGGGGCTCTTGCTGTGTTTCTTCATATGCAAAGAGCAGCTTTGGGTCTGCATAGCATTTACTTTAGATTGAGTGAAACAAGAATAAATATAGCAACAGAAGTAAAATCTTTATTAGAGAGCAGGTGTGCTGATCTCCTCTTCAACGTGCTGCATTAATTAGGCCTGCAGCATTTGCAGCTGCCTTTACTGAAGCGAAGAACCTTGAAAATATAAAGGTGCAAGAGCAAGAAGGCAACCTCTATAGAGGTATTTCCCATTGGTATTTCATAGTGTGCTTTGGTGATTTAGATGCAGCCTTCCTTTTAGAGGGATTGCCAAACAGTTGTACTCAGGCTACTTCAAAGCAATACTCAGAAAATAAAATTTCTTTCTTCTTACGTCCCTGAGGAGGTAGGGGAGAGGCTGTTCAGTCAGTGAACACAGCCTACACAGCTGAATGTCTCCGTGTGTGTCTGCTCTTGCCAGCGCTGCTGTGATGCATGATGATTTCTGCTCCATGTTGGGAGTCTGAGTAAATTAAGCTTAGGAGACCTCAGTCAAAACATCCGCACCTCTATTTTGACTTACTGACTGTCACGAGGACATTGTCCAACACTGCAGTCCTCGTTTCTGACTTTCTGAAAGCGTAAATTGGTAGAAAATTGTTGAAGAGCTTAAGCATTGCTGTTGAGTGAAGCAAGATCAGTTGTTCTTGCAGGGTGGTGTAAGAAGGTGGTGTAAGTGTCTCTTCCCTTCTGGTCCTAACCAAAGCTACAGAGAAACTCTTGTTGGATCCTCACAACCAGCCACTTTTACTGAGATACTTTTATAATAAGGTAAACCTTTTCCTGCTCCAAGCTGCTTTTGCTGAAATTAGACTTTTGCATTGGGAAGAGGTGTGGCTTTTTGGGTCTGCTTTTCCTGACTGTCCACTGTTGTGAGCCATTCTGTGGAAACGTATATCTGTTGTGTTATTCCTTGCATCCAGTTATTTGGGATAGTTTGTTTCCTAAAGAGCATAGCCTTGGATATGCACAGGGGCTTTTGGCTCTTCCGTTAATGCTAATTGTTATGCATAAGTAGTGCAGTAACATAACATGGAAAGCAGTTATTTTGGAAGTGCAAAGTTAGAGTTGACAAGAATGCTCTTGCTTAAGCAGAGAGGATGACTTGTATCAGAAAAGGGCTAAAGTTTGTTTACAGGCTCCTGAGCAAAGGTGATATGAGCAGTGAAAAGTTCAACAATGATAGACTTGTTAAAAGTTGCCCTTGACTGCTTACAGGCATAATTTTAATTTAAATGTAATAAAAACCTAAAAGAGAAAATTAAGCTGTGGAAAGCAGTTAAAAAGTCTGTCTGAAGACATCTGCAAAATGGCTTTATTCCAAGCAAATATAAGAAAACTGTTTGGTTTTTATTGTCAAACAATAATAGTGCCTTCATTTATACAATGCCTTTTACAACAAAATCCTTTCCATAGATTGCTTCCAAAACAACAAAGGTTGATTTATTTTTAAACCCTGTGCTCATAACCCTTTTCTTCCCAGCAACGTAGCATCTCTTCATCACAGCAGTAAGCGATGGAGAACAGAGCAAAAGGTTATGTAGTAAGCAGAGGGGCTGTTTGGCTGGGTCAGGAGGAAGCAGGAACCTCAATTCTTCTGCCCGTCGGCACGTTTCCCTGTGTGCTCCCATTTGTGCAGACCCTGGTGGCATTGCTCTGTCAGGAAACCTCGACTCCGGGGTGCCTGGTGCAATGAGGCTGAAACTAAAGGTGGGGGAGGCTTGTTCTGCTTTAGGTCCCCTTCATTGCAATTAGTGTGTTTTTCCTTTTTCATCAGTCCACTTTCCAGCTTTTCGGAAAACTTTTACTGGTCCATGGTATGTGCAGGTGCTGATAGATGTGCTCTCTCTGTTCCTGCCTCTTTCCATTGCAGTCTTTTTCGAATAGGAAGATCCCACTGAGGACTGTGGATTCTAATTTTGTTTGGTTTCCTTATCAGGCCTCACCATGGAATGTTCTGCTTGCTTCTCTCGCAGTGGGGACAAAAATAGACACCTCTATTTCTCATACATGTACTCTATAAAAATCCCACTGCTTTCTACAGAAGATAAAGAATACTTCTATTGTGACATGGGTCACAGACACCAACCCTGTCATCTGCGGATCTTACAATATTTTCAAAGGTTAGTCAACATAATCCATAAATCATGAAGGGGCTGGGGGACTGAGGAATATCAGCTCTCAGCTGCGCATGCAGAAATGTCTTTGGCTTGTAGCTGGAGCTATGAGGCCCATCACCATAGTCCTGCAGAACATGAAGGATTTCGTGGGGAGCAGTGATGTGGTTATCCCTCTAATGATCTGGATTTGTCTCTTCTGTGACAGACGGTCAGACTACCTCCACTTTCAGTTCAGATTTAGAAATGTGAATGGGTATCCTGGCTCTTGGTATGGAGAGAGAGCACAAGATTCAGGTAGGAGTCAAAGTGGGAAACTTGAGTGTAAATTGTAACAGGGGCATCAGAGAGCCTCATCTTGGCTGGGCCCTCACTGTGCTCTGTTGTGTGGAGTGAGAGTCAGGCTGAACACCTGGAAATGCATCAAAGGGAGTCAAGGAAGTAGATTGGACCAGAGTCCCTCAGGAGGCTTGGTGGTATTCATGTGTTCCAGCTCAGAGCACAGAAAAATCACTTCCCGTTTATGTGATGGCCTTGCAGACGGAGACAAGAAGGATAAGCTGAAGCTTGCCAGCACAATGAGTGGGTGGAAAGAATCGCAGCGTGACATCAGAGCATCCAAAGGAAAGAAAAGTTAGTCCAGAGCCATTTATTTTAGGCATGGCAGGCTCTAGCAGGTACACTGCCAATCGTTCTGAGGTACCTGCTTTAATCCCTTGGGTATCCACTGTATGTCTCAGCTTCCCCAAGGGAGCGACTGGCTAGATGTCCAGTAATTAGAGGTCTGGTGCCAGGAGAGCAAGTCAGTGGCAGAACCCAAACGTAGAAGCCCCAAGAGTTCCCACTTTAAGCTTAGTGCTTGAAAGGCAGGAATTAAATCTTTCCCTGGGTGAGAACTTGATGCCTACAGCCAATTAATAACTGCTATAAAATAGTGCTTTAGTCTAAAAATGCTGACAGAATTTAATGCACTGTATGGAGGTGTGTGTGGGGGTTACAGCTTAATTAATTAAGTTTTGCAAAGTCTGTAATCCTTGGACAAAGGGCTCTGTAAATGTAATATGCAAGAGCTACTATTAATGCGAGTAGTTCCAGTTCCCTACAGACTATGGACAGGCAGTGCTTTAAAAGAGAATCATTGGTGATTCATGCTTAAGAAGCAAAGATTGGGGCCCTTTTGGCTCAAGGTGGGAGACTTGAGGATGTCTTCCTCTTGGGAGTGTTACTGAGACTTGGGCTTCTGAGCCTCTTCCCCTGCTGCTTGGGAATCAGCGTGTGTCTATCGTAATTACAGAAACTGCAGGGAGCAGAGCCCCTCAGCTACCTGTCATTCTGTTGATGTGCATCAATTAATAAAAAGTATTAGCTTAATCCACGAGAGTGCTTTTACCCTGCTGGTGCAACAGGCTAGCAGCATGTACGTGGTTAAACTTGAGCTAATTGTATTTGATTGAGGATTGTTCACTCGCAGCTTTGTCATCCCCTGCCCTGATGACACTGGCAAGGTTTGGTTACAGGAGCCCCTGTGTGGCTGTAAGTGCCCTGCACGGCAGGACCTTGGAGTACCTCAGAACAGCGAGGACATCGCAGAGACTTAACGCTGCACCACTTTGTGTTGCCTTCACCTGAAGGACGTGAGCTGCTACTGACCTGGCTGCCAACCCTCCCTGCACTCGATGGTTTGGATCACAGGCACAGATCTGTCAGTGCTGGTGTAAACACCACAGGGGCATGGGGCTTTTCCAGCAAGAAGCTCTTCTGTAGTGCCATCAGTGCTACCTGAAGAGCTCCTCGCAGCAGCTCAGGCACTGTAAGCTCTAAGGGTTGCTTTTTATCTGCTCTGTCTGCTGGGGGGTGTTAAGCCATGTCACTTCACCCCAGCATGGTGGCTTATTTATCCCAGCTGAGGCTGGCTGTGCTGCTGCCCGTCTTTGAAGGAAGCTGGCTCCAAGGGTTGTGCACTTAACTCTGAGCACATCCTCCACACTGAGCTGGAGGAGAGAGATCACACAGACCTGCAGCTTTCTGTCCCTGCTTCCCACTGCAGGTGACAGTGGGCAGTTATTTTGAAGGCTAGAGAGATGGAAAGATCTGAGGCTGTCTGCTTCCCAAGATCCCTGTCCTCTGAGGGGCCAGTGTTGTGAGCAGGGGGTGTCTTTTAGATCTGCTTGGAGAGCAGGGTGGGAAGCGACAGAACATCCTGGAGCTCCTTGCCTGGGCTAGGCAGGAGCATATGGGCCTCACATGCATGGGTTGTCCGTCTGCTGTTGGAATAATTGCTCATCTGGCTAGGAGCCATTCCAATTCAGATGTTGAAAAGGAGTTGCTGGCAACACTTTGCAGGTTTCAGCCCTCCCTTCCTCCTTGTTGTCCTAATTAAATTTATTGTTAAAGTAGAACATTAAAGACATTATCACAGAGCTTTAATCTGACATGCATAAGGCTCTTTCTAATCTAAGCTTCTAATGCCCTTGCATGAGCAAGGCAAAATAAATAGACACGAGTTTGTGGAGGCTAGAATGCTTGAGGGACCAGCATGTTGAGGATGGGGCTCTCCTTTTTTAAGCTAGCATGTGCTCTGCTGAGAGGGCTTGGCAGTGTTATGTTGTCTAAACCTGGTGTTTTCGCAGCAGTGCGTGTAGTAGTGCCAAATGCAGTGGTTGCACTTGTTTGTGCTCTGGGAGTTTGCAGTGTCCATCCAAGAGCTGGAGTTCCCTGTTCACTCTCCAATGTCATGAGGCTTTCTTAATGCATATTTGAATTTAACTTGTGTGGTTTTTTTTTTCTGAGCCCTTTAACTCTGCATCTCTTGGCTGTAATTGTGAGGATTTAGTCTGTCTTGTTTTGCTTAAGGAAAGCAGTAATCACTTGATTACAAGAACTGAAACTTCGGATTAAAAAAAAAGTAGCAGTCAGCTGTAGAAATAGGTGTCTCTCCTACACACATCCTATGTAGTCACCATGTCAGTCTCTCCCCAGAGCCATTCCAAATAGTACTGAGGCCTATCAGAAATAAAGGATTGCAGAATCTGAGGTCAGAATTGCTCTGTTTTCATCAATGACATAAGAATAAGCTACGTTCTTCAAGGTAGAGATATTCAACAGGGTTCAGGTTATTCAATGAGCTGTCAGGAAAGTGTTTGACTGTATGTTAACTTTGAACCTTTCTGACGTCAATTCTTATTGCAGGGACAAGGCCACCTTTGTGTAAATTCAAAGTTTTGCTGTCTGCTCTTCAAATGCAGGGAAGAAGCGTGAGGAAGTAAGACCCTGCCATGACTCCCTGTAGTCTGGAACAGGGTGGGGGAAAAAGTCCTGCTCTGTATTTTAAGGGAGCATGCAATGTTCTTGCAGTCAGAGTGGTTATAAGGAATAACAAATAATTTTCAGTTTACACAGTAAGATCTTGCTGTATAGGTTGGCCTGTCCTGATGGCTGTTTTGAGACTTGAAGTTCAGAATGAAAGTTCAATTGCAGGTACACCTGGGTTCACTTGATCCTTAAACAAGCTGGGGATTAGAGGGAACATTTGTCTCTGGTTCAAATGAGGCTAAAAGGTTAGGCTTTGAATTTTGATAGGGTTGTCGTTCTATATCAGTATGTTGAATAGAGGCAACTATGTACTTGTATTATGGCAGGCATATGGTGGAACTACTACAGCTGTCACGGGGTATTACTGAAGCATGTCTGAATCTAAAACGATACCCATTTAATATTACTTTTTTAATAATAATAATGAAAAAGGCACTCTCCAGGATTTTTTTTTTCTTAGTTGAAAACCTTAAACAGCAATTTCTACTGAAAGTTAAGAAAAATCCCAGCCTTTTTGGAGGTGAATATTTGCTTTACTTGTTCTGTTGTGATGTCTTAGCCATGCAGTCTACACAGCCTCTCCGTTTTGGGCAAGGAAGAGTTCTTTCATTAGCATTTTTAGAAGGCAAAAACTTGGGCAGTAGTTGTGCATTTGCCTGATGAATCTTCTTCCCAGCATATGTTCAATGCTTGGATGATTGAGTTATTTAAGTGTATTTGAAGGTTATGACAGGCACCTGTAAACAGACAGATATTGATAAAAATGTCATTTGGAACCAGATATCTGCCTTTCTTGCAATCCAATTACTACTGATGGCGAACAGCCCAGAACTAGCAGCAAAGTGCATTAACCCAAACGGTGATGGGCAGGCTGTCCTTAGAGGGAATATGATCAGGGCCTTATTTACCTCTTGCTTTGATGTAACTCCAGGAGTTAATGGAGTTATTTGTAATTTACACCAGAGCAAAACAGGATTGACTCCGGCCGTGTATCTGGAGGCTTGTTGTAGACTTCCTAAAGCACAAAGTATTGACTGAATGGTACCAAGGCCAATAGGTGACAGCTCCAGTCTTACCAGTTCCTACAGTTACCTTTCAAAAGCCTTGCTCTAAACAAGTCATTTTACCATGGAAGATTCCCTGTTTAATCTGTACTATAAATCATTCTGAAAACTGTACTGGGCATAGCAAAATAGGATTTTTTTTTTTTTCTTTTTTCTGGCAGTGGCCTTGAGAGAAATGTGCTGTCTCCGAAATGTGGGAAATCACATGGGAGGTGTGGGGGTGGTAAGTAATTTGGACACTTGAGGTTCCCCTGTTACATCCTAAAAAGGGATTTGATGATTCAACAGAGGGAATATTTTCTGGGCATGCAGGACTATCAATGCATCCAACAACAGGGGCTGTTTAAAAATCATTGATCTATCTCGGGAAGTTTGGGCTGTATATCAGGCAGATCACAAGGTGGGATTCTTAAGCATGCTTGATGTGGATACAGTTTTTTGCTCTGAAATCTGCTGGGTTTCAGATTGCTTGAAGGTCTTCACCTAGTTCATAAATCTATAATGCTTTATTAAGAATTTTAGGAATATTAACAGCTCAGTATTTTGCTGGCTTCATCAAGGGACCAGTATAATATATCTCTTACTCATTGGTAAGTTGGAGATGGCTTCTCTGTCTAGAAGAAACAGCTTATTCTGCTGTTTAAATATATAGGGTGGGTTTATAAAGAGAATTGATTCATACGTGTTGAGTCTAGAAGAGACAATTCAGCTTATTCTTCTGTTTAACTGTATAGGATGGGTTTACACAGAGAGCTGATTCATGCATGTTGAAACTTTGGATCAATCAGACTTTGCATTTTCAGCCCTAAATCAGAATTGCACATATTACAGACCATAAAATGGTAGCAAGGGAATGGTAAAAGCAAGAGCAGGGGCACAAAAGGAATAAAACCAGGTTTTGTAGCTCGGTGGTTAGAACAAAAGAGTGGAAAAGCAGAGCTGCCCAAACTAAAGCCTGCCTTCTGCATCTGGCTTGTTAGAAGAATTTATCCATCTGGTAAAATTCTTTGGCTTTTTCCTGAGGGCATCTTAGAGGTGGGCAGGAAAAGAATTTGATACTGTGTGAATTTATATAGCCAGCTGACCAGCAGAGTCACCTTGACTGGATTGCTTAGGCTTTCCTAGCTCCCCTAATGCTTCTGCCTTATGTGTTTAGATGGCAAGTTCTTTTGGATGGATGCTGAACAATTTACTCCTGCCAGAAGCATCATCATTCTGCAAGATAGCAATAATAACAGCACGGACTCCTTGTCCTGTCAGCAGATAGATTCATATAGTATTAAGTAGTTTCAGTGGTTGGGTTTTTTCTCCTGTCAGGTTGTTAATGTGTCTTACTCATTCTCCATTCTTCCCTTGGCTTTTGCAGAAGAGGCTTTTCCACTTGATGTCAGGGGATGTAGCGTGCTTCACCGCTGCATTTGAAGCAAACTCAATGATATAATAACATTTGAAAAACATCAAAGCGACATAAGAGGATGTTCTCCTAGCCCCATCCATCAAGGGAAAACAACTTGTAGGTAGGATAAAAAACCTATGCTTCAGTGTTCTTCATTGTACATACCTAAGGGAACCATAAGACCACGCTCTCGATTGGGGTACTGCATTCTTTGGGGAAAGCCAGAAACTAACAAATGTGGCTGTTAACAAATGTCAACTTTTGCCCACTTACTCCAGGAAATCCTCAGAGCTTATAAATAGGATTGTTTTCTGCTATGATGTGAACTGCTTGGGGGGGCTGCAGTGTTTGGATACACCAACTAGTAACACTTTTTTTTTTTTTTTTTTTAAATGGACACACAGTACTATCAAATTATTGTTCTTTTAAAGATCTTAGTATTCCTGGATGAAGAAGCTCTCATTCTGGTTACTTCATATCTCCACGTTGGACAGTAATGGCTGTGCTACTGCTGTGAAGTTCTCTAGGTAGGCTGAAGTACAGAGCTGTCCACAATGAGATTATTTGGTGGTAGTCTTAGCTTTCGGAGAAATGGAACCAAAAAGACAAGGTTAATGGAAACTGCATTTCACCTGGATTGCTCTTATTTCCTATTTTATAAGCTTGTGTTCCATGCAGGTGCTTGGCTTATATCTTCATGCTGTCAATAAACCCAACACGCTTGAGGCAGACGGGATTAATGCAAATTTTAAGGGCTATATTTAGAAGTAATTTAGCTATCATCAGTCAGAAGGGTGGGGAGAGATGTGATGGTTATTCATACTGATTGAATATTCTATTGATAGAGATGCTTATTAACCCTAAACATGTCTTTCTATCATGGTTTAGGTCTCAAACAACAAAAATATCATCCCTTGAAATTCAGATAGAGGGAGGCAGAATTCAAGTGGAGAGATGAGCTGGGAGGGAAGTAGCAAGCTGGCTAATAAGGCAGACCACTGAAGCTGGCTGGATGACATGGGAACAAGTGCTACATAATGTGCCAAGCAGGAATGTAGGAGGAGTGAGGGAGGCAGCTGGTTGATGAGGTTTCTTTTCATGGTACAGGTGTTCACTGTGTTTGGAACTTGGGGTGTGTATTTTTTTTTTTTGTTGTTGTTTCCTTCCAAAGAAGGGAGCAAACTCACTCGCTCAAAGCAAACTTTCTGCTTTTTATTTTTTTTTTGCCAGAGATGTGAGGGGAGGGGAATAGTCCTTCAGTGAGTCCTTTGCCCTGTGAGTGAGGAAGATCAAAACGTTCCTGCTCTGATGGTAATTAGGCTAAGGAGCTATGGGGCAGGAGGAGTCCAGCGAAGAACCAAGTGCTCAGCACTCCATACGGTTTCATCTTGGTTTCTAAAGACTGTGCCCTACACTCTCAGCTCCCTCCTTGAATTTTCTGAACAGAGATTTCATTTCAGATAGTGCAGTCGGTGCTTCATACTTTTAGGAGCATTTATAAAATGGAATTACCAGAAATAATCATGGTAATTAACATATAGAGTTATAAGGAGGAAGATTAATTACAAAGCTGTAATTCATCTGCGGAATATAAACCACAAGGAAAGCTTGAATAGGTTATCAGTAATGAGGTATGCTTAGGAGAGCTGCGAACCAAAGGAATTCAGCATGTGCTGCTGCGTAGACTGAGCTTTCGGGCAGAGGCAGAAGAAAAGAAACTGAGGCAAGGAGGGGGAATGTGACTTGTCTGACATTCAGAAAAGCAGACAGATGGGAATGGGACCTGAAAGACCTGATTTTGCTCCTTGCTGTAAATGGGGGACAGAAGTCTTTTTTCATTACACTTCTTCCTGCATTATAATTTTTAAAAGTGGCAGAGGAAATCAGTGGCACTGCTGAGAAATGGTTGACTCCTGACCTGCTGCCTGGTGCCTGATCTGCAGCGTTTTCCAGCCTGGCTTTCAGTTTGCACCAGCTGAGAAGCTGACCAACTTCATGTAGCAGTAACCTGAGCAGCTCTAGGTTATTTTATGAAGGGAGGAGGGTCTGGGAGGCAGTGTTACGCTACAGAATGCTGTTCACTCCAGGGCAGGGGTCTCTGCTTTATTACAATGATTGCAGGGGAGGGCTGATTCCTACAACTGACTGCCTTTCTTTTTTTTTTTTTTTTTCCTGAAGGTACAAGCAGTTGATAATGACAGTAATTAACTCTGTAGAAACAAGGTCAAACCCAAGAACATTACCCACTAGAAGTCACTTTCCTGAAAGTCATGTCAAAATTGTTGCCTCGGAGTAGCTTTTAAAAAAAATAAAATAAAACAGAGGCAACTGATGATGAGCTGTTTGAATTATGTAAATGTTCAGGTATCCGTGGGGTTTGACCTTTTTGCAGATGTAATTTAGCATTCAAGACACTGTCATCTTGCTGCCAAAGTCAAATTAGATGCTTGCTACTGCAATTGATAGCTGATATCCGATCTCCTTCAAGAACAGGCAGTACTAAAAGGCAGGCAATGCTATTTGCTACAGAAATGGGAAGCTGCATTTTAAATATAAAGTGGTTGAAGAGTTTTGGATCCAATTCAGATGAGCAATATGCTTTTATAAAAACATGCACCTGGTTCTTCAGGTCATTATACCTCATTTTATGCATCTGCAGCCCTGCGAGATGGCTCTGGACTCGGTAGCTATCCAGGATCATCTCACCTTGGGCTTGCTTTGTACCAGTAGGATGGCTTTGGGCCAGTCCTGCTCCTCACCACAGGGCTAGGGGACACTGACAGCGTGGCCATGTAGCTCAGAAGCACCGTTTCCAACTAGCAGTCAGAGATGGAAGGAGTCCTAACCCAAATGAGATCTTTTTCTGAGTGCTTCCAGAGACTGCGTGACTTGAAGCACAGGTGTAAAAATGGCTCCAGTGTCTGAAGCACTGGGGAGCAATACAGATGATGTGTGCAGAGCTCTGTGCAATACACTCTTTGAACAGTACTGATGTCCGCAGCATATGGATTATGTACCTGTGTAAACCTTGCTATCTCCATTTGCCAACCTGATCCCATCCGTACTAGCAATAAAAAAAAATCCCCCTTGTGCTCTGCCAAGAGTTTGGCTGCTTGCCGGAGGTTGCTTCTGTTCCCAGTGTGCCAGGTGGCTGAGCCAATTGCCTTCTCTCCAGGTTTGATCCAAATAGCCTCGTCGGCCTCCCTTCACACTGAATCCGTGTCTGTTACAGTAAATAGAAGTGACTGAAGAAACACCTGCTCTTCCTGGCCCTCACTTGACCGCAGCATCTGATAAAGTCTCCGCTTCTCTGGGGTTTGAAGCTGTAGTTCAGCTCTTCTGAAGTGGCCTGTCCCACAACCCCACTGAGGTTCCTCTTGTTGCTACTAGCAAAAAGGCTTCTATATCAGTGTGGTTACACAGGAACACTTCCCAACTAGCACTAAGCTGTCCCAAGATTTTGGGTCTTTTTGGAGCTTTTGTGCAGCAGCTGAGAGTGGCTTGGGTGTAGATGAACGTACAGGCCTCGTACCAGCAAAGTTTTGCTGCTTACACAGGAAATACAGGTGGTAGAAGCTGCCTGTTAGCTGTAGGACTTGGATGCTTGGAAATGTATTTCCTGGTGTTTGTGGTGGCTTACAAAGGAAAATCAAAATGCAAATCTTCAACAGAGCAATGTTAGTGATTCCTGTGAGCCTCTACAAGTTACCAAATGACTACAGAAGAACTGCAATGCAAAATTAGGCTATATGTTTCTCTGACTAGGCTCTGAAGAACACTGGAGGCTGCTGTTAGCGTTTTTCTTCAGCATTAGCCTAGTAATTTCCCTGAAGTTGCTCTGTATTTCCACAGGAACAAATGAACTAAAGCTGGCTCAAAATTCCTGCCTGTAATTGCTCCTCTGTTGCTGCCAAGAGTTAACTTCTAATCTGGTGCAAATTGGTGCTGTTCTAGTGCTTTTTTTCTACTTTGTACCTTCAGTGCAACTCTTCCTACCTGAAACTGGCAGAGAAGTTGCCCCATGTGTTTTATACGCTAAATCCATTTCCTTTTCTGAAGGGTTGTATTTTTGGGGTGGGGTACTTTGGCCCCAGCTTCTGAATCAGGCTCTTATGTACTCTGAATCTGGGTAAGAGCACTTGAACTGGATCCAGCTGTGTTGCCTTTACTGCTTAATGGTTCAGTTCAAATGCAGGTTTTGTATTTCACGCTTCATTATTTTTTTTCCCCATTGTGTGTCCATTTGTAAACTGAAGGTGAATTATAAAATGTATTCCTCCCAGGCACACAAAAAGGGCAAATATTCAGGATAATTTGAAAACTTCTTTCCTGTTGGATACATTTGTGATGTTTGAGTGGCTTTTACAAATCATGTTCTGACACTTGTTGTCAAGCATGTATCGTTGCATTCAGAAGTAGAGTTTGGGGAGCTGTTTCCCTGTTCCCAGACAGGTTAAGTGTTCCCCTGGTAAATCTCTGCCCATGCCTGCTGCTGCAATCAGGAGAGGGAAAGAGCATGTTCTCTGTCCTGAAATTGGAGGTGAATGACCTAACTCATTCATGCCTGAAGTTGGGTCTGAAAGTGTTTCATGTATTGCTTGAGACTATAACGTGTACGGAGTCTAGAACTGCAAAAAGTAAATACTTTTTTTTTTTTTTACATCACGTGAGCAATAGCAGCTGAGGTGCTGTGCACCTCTCTGGTTGACTTTAAGTATGTAGAGTAGTTTAGTCATAATCAATATTTCCTTATTAAAAAAGGGACTTCCACGTTAGATAAGCGTTTCAAATCAGACATGCTTTAAAGTGCAAATTGTCTTTACCTTTCATGCATTCTGAAGAGTGCTTTCCATTCATCACGGATTTTAAAGAGTCATGTTTAAGCCTTTATTTTTTTTCACTGGACATCTATCAAAGGAGAATAAATTGGAAACCAACATTGAGTTGGATTTCAACAAATTCTTTCTACGAAGTTAAGCTGAAATGATGTCTCCACATTTAAAGGCAAAATGTCCTTCTCCATGGATGGAGGGATAGAGTTATTTCTGTATTTGTAAATTAAGAATTTCACTGATGTGCTGAAGAGAATAGGTGGTCCTTGTGTGCATACAATTAAAGATAGAAATGGGCTTTAAAAGGGAGATGATTGCATCCATAACTCCATGTGTGAATTAGTTTGTCCCTTGGCAAGGAAGACTGTCCAAAGTCATGCAGCGCTGCCAAGTCACAGATTGTGGTGAGCATAATGACAGCCAGTGCAGTTTGAGGGTTTCCAGTTCCCAGGGAGGTTTGCTAGAAAGGCCACTAAGTCTTCAGATTGCCAAGAGCTTCCTGCAGCGCTGCCAGAGCTGGGGCAAGTCCCGGGTAACCCGGCTGTAGCCAGCATCTGCCGTTCTGCGTGATAGCAAGAAAAGGGTAAATACCTTCTCTTATTCACTGATCCAGAAGTTTTAAGGCATGCACTCTTCATAGGTTCTTCATAAAGGCTGGGATAACGTGGTGTTCTTGGAACGTATGAACTTGTCCTGACAAAAAGCCATTAACCACCCAGGCAAGGCTGTGTCTTACCCTGTAGCTGCATCTGCGAAGTGAAGGCAGAATGTTTTTGCTCATTAAAAATAAACATTTGAAAGCAGTGCTGCCTCCCCTCTGCTCAGATGGTCTGTCCAGCACCGAGAGAAAGAAAATGCTAACCCACTGGAAAAAACAAATGTGTATTTGTTTTTTCCACTTTTCCTGCCAGAGCAAGCAAATTAAGGACTCTCCTAGCTTGGCATCAACACTATATCATCTATTTGTGTTTCTGGAGGTTTGAAACCTTATTTATGGGTAAAATATCTTGTATATATTAGATTTTGCTGCTGCTGGCTGGCCTAGTCAGATGGGCTTTTTTTTTTTTTTTTGAAAAAGGGTCATCAGAAGAGAAAAAAGCTTTCCTGGTGACTGGCTACCCTACACTCTGCTCTGTGCTACCGGGTAAGTGTGCCAGTAAATTTGTTTAGCAGCTTTACTGCAAAGAGCTTGTATGATTTCCAGTCAACAAAGTAGTCTCTCAATGAGTCAGTTTGTCCCCCCATAGAAACAGGGGAGGAAAATTGTCTCTGTGGTCTGTAAAGGGTAAGCTCTTTGTGATCTCGGTCAGTGCACATCTGTGGGGTGTCCTGTCACTTCAGGCTGTGTTCTAACACACTGAGAAGTGCCAGAAGTTAAGAGGGACTGTTTCTACCTAGAGCTGTCATTCTTCTGCAGTCTCCTTTCAGCTGGTCCTTATGAGTTTGCTTTTTCATGAAAATTCAAGTGGCAGTTTGTTTCTGGAGCAAATAACCAGGAAAGAGCAGATTGAATGCTTAAATAGCCACAGGGAGTGAATAATGAATTTGATCTTGAGAAATCTCAGTTTGTATTGCATTTATTGTGGGAGCCCTCAGTGAGAGTGGGGGACTGAATTGTCCATCAGCCAAACCATTGCAGTGTTTGTGGATGCTGTGAGTAGAGAGTAAAGGCCAAACACATGAAGAATTTCATCTACTTTAAAAAAAAAAAAAAAAAAAAAAAGGCAGTGAACTGAATCTGAGGGGAAATATGCCCTGATTTCCAGCAGTTTATTCACCTACTTCTAATAATTAATAGGTAAGATTTACTCCTCGTATGTAAATATAGCAGGGTAAAGACTTAGTCTTTTTTAAAAATTATTATTATTTTTTTATGCCCAGTAGCTCTTGGTAATGTAGCTTATGCTGCACATCTTACCTATTTTACAGACTTAACACTGTTAGGATTTTCCCTTCGGCCTCTGCCTCACAAGCTTATTTGATCTGGACCCGGGATCTGTGTGTGTGCTTGGCCAGCCGTGCACGGTGACTGTCACCCGCCAGAGTCCATGCAGAATGGTGTCAGCTAAATCACAGCACGTGAGTTATCCCTGCTGCCTGAGATGCCTCTTCTCAGGCTTTCTTGCAGCTCCTGTGCTCTTCCCATCTGTGCTGTGTTGGGCACTACCTGGCACTGCTCAGAATTTGGCCTGTTTCTGCATAGAACTGATAAATGTTTGCTGTGTTTTCTTGCTGTGGCAATTCTATGGTATCAGGAAAGACAATTTTTTCTTCAAACTGGCTTTTTTACCACTAAGCCAGTTCTCCCTGGTGCAGTCAGTTGCTCACTACACTGTAAGAAACCGTTTTCTTTTCTACAGATATTCAGCTGAATTACTTGCAGAACAAAATGACACAAATGTGGTTTGTATTCCTTTATCCAGTGCTGTTTCTTCCCACCTTTCTCCATAGACACGCCCCTTGTTTCTGTAATTTAAGAGTACTGAATAAATGTACTGAAAACATGACTGCTTCTACTAATAGCCAGCACCCAGTGGTTGGGTGGAGAAAGTATGAAATCAGGCACACAGAGCACAGGAGTCCCTGAGTGACAGTGTTAGTGGAGGGATGCTCCCAGGCAGGTTAAATGTTCTCTGGTAAGTGAATCTGTGCCCCTGCTGCTGTGGTCAGGGGAGGGAAAGATCACATTAGCTGTCCTGAAGTCCTGACTGCCCTAATTTCATCCCTGAAGTTGGGTCTGAAAATGTTTCATGCATGACTTGAGAGCGTAGGATGTACAGAGTCTAAAACTGCCACTGTGGGCTGACTTATACCATACCTACATTATTCCATATGTTTTGCTCAGATGTGAAGCAAGGAGGGTATTGGGCTCCCCGAGCAGTGATCTGAATGATAAATCTCTTGGAAGTGATTTCTCCTCTTTTCACAAGATGCTATCTCAGTGAGTGATTTGACTTCAGCTTGCAAAATATGGAGGGGGAAATGCTGAAGTCTAACTCCTTATTTGCACGCACTTTAGTCCTGGTTTGATAACTGATGCATTTTTGAGAGTAAGGCAAAGAATGGCAGTAACAGAGAAGTCGTAAAACTTGCAAAGATGAAACTACTTCCAGGGCTCCGTGGCTGTGGTTAAGTCACTCGTGAAATCACACAATAAAATGTAACTGTCTGCTGTGTCAGAATGACATTAAAGCGTACAAGTAACATACAGCAGGTTGAGATTACACCTTGGGACTTTACAATATTTAGAATTAGGCTTTGTTTTCTTTTAAACAAGAGTTAAAATACAAGCTGGGGCAAGGGAAAGATTGAAGCAATATTTCTTGAGCAGGTGAAATCAAATTAAGAGCTGCATGTCTCTTCAACTTCTTCCTTACAGCAGACAGATCTACTCAATTGCCCTGATTTCTTTTTTACTATTGAAAATTGTTTCCACTAGGCTAATGGAGATACTAATAAGCTGCTTCAGCGAGCCTGTAAAGTACGGACCAAAACTAGCTGAAACATGAAGGTCATTTTTTAACACTTCGTGACAACTGCCACTGTCGGTAGGATACACGTAGGCTTTCATGTTCCTCTTGTAGCACTTCTGTCCTTCGTTTTGAGGAACGGCCTAAATGCATCTCACATTCACTGTGAATTGGGGGGGCTTTAGTGACTGTACAGGAAGCTAATATCATCAGTTGGCCCTAAACTGGCAGCGTACCCAGAAACGTTCAGCTTAATGAATGGGCACTGACACAGGGACCTGGGGAGGTCCTGTATGCAAAAAGCTGAATATGTGCCCAGGATGCTGCTAGCAGTGCCTGAGTAGAAAATATTTCTCTCAGACCTTCCCGCATTCACATGCGCTGTGTCGTGGCCAAACACCACTTTGAGTAAATTAACACTTTAATCAGAAGCTAAAACTGAACCGAGTAAACTTAATTGTCTGTCTTAGTAGCAGTGATTCAGTCCACTGGTAGCACTGATTATGACAAAAGCTTCTTGCTCAGCGGGCTGGATGACTTTCACTTCTTTGGCTTTGGTGTTCCTGGTTCTCTCAGCCCACTCTGCAAAACACTTCTACATTTGCACTTTTTAAAGGGTATTAGTTTGTTCTTGCCATAATGTGTTTATTTTCTCTTCCTTCTAACAGATGTTAGGCAATTAGGACATGGCAGAGCAACATATTTATACAAATGAAAGGAAGTAAGGAATAAATGCTCTGAATATTATACTTCCTAATAAGATTAATTCAGTAGCATACAAATGGTGAAGCACAGGCAGAGCAGCAAGTAGGCATTTATCAGCGACTTGTGTTATATGCAAGATAGCTTATTAAGGTAGGGTAGTAATCGTACGCATGCCATGGATCACGATTTTAAGATACTGCAAATTAGAGTATAAAAAGCTTCTTGAAAAAGAACAAGTGGGTAACAATATTTTTTAAATCTTTTTTAAGATACAGTTGATCAGGTTTTGAGCTCATTATTTCATTGTCTACAGCATTGTGTCACGCTGTCTACAGTGATGTGAAGTTTTTACTCCTTGAACCTCATGCCAGTTGTGGTATGCATTGCTGTAGAATTAATATTGTATTGTTGCATACATATTCTAAAAAATATTAGTCTGAGGCAGTCATTTTAAAACAAGTATAGCTACATGGTTTTTTTTTTTTTTTTTTCAAGTTTTTGATTGCAGGCTGTGCTTGGTAGGCTGAGCTCGGGTCGTTGCGTGGATCCTGTACTGACCATGGTGGGGAGAGAATGCGACACAGACCTTCAGCCTCCCACTGCTATGTAAGGTGCGATGCAGTCTGTTGCAGTCTGTTTGCAGCATGTTAGAACTCACAGGTGTTACTGCGAGCCCCAGGAGTAAACCTGCATACCAGCAATTTTAGCAAGGAAAGAAATCATTCAGAGCTCCAGGGAGAAACCTTCTGTGCACAGAGGTCAAAAGAGTCTCTGCAGCTTGATGAGGTTTGTGTCACTTCACCAAGTTGTTTGAGTTAACATGCTGTGCACTAGCTGGAGTCCTGGAAAAGACTTTGTGACAAAAGCATTTTCCTGGCATGGGAAGAGTCCTACAGCGGCCTCTGACAGAATGACAACTGAAAAGTTGCACTGTATCTCCCTGTCCCTAGGCTGTGCCAATATATGAAGGAAGATGTTCAGAAAACTGGAACACTTAAATTGCCAGGATCAAAAATACACCTTCTCCTTTTTTTTTTTTTTTTTTTTTTTTTTTTTTTTTTTTTTTGAAGCCATGTCAGTTTCTTCATAACCAGTGACAACCAACTTTAACAATTTTCTCACTAATGGAAGAAGCTGTAATCAAAATCTTTATGGTTCAACAGTTTGGAAGCCAGGCTGAGAGTAAGTAAGCTTTCCACTTCTTTCCTATGCTTCAGTTTGAATAGTTGAACCAGAAAAAATACAGGCAGTATATTACAGTTACATCTACAGCACCTAATTCTACATGAAAAGCAGGTCATGGATTGAAAAAAAAATTGTTATTTCTACTAGAAAAGATCCTATAGGAAGTTAGTGGACAACTGCTGAACTATTAATCCCTAACTGAATTGTCTTTAAGAAAATTACCCAGTCTTGATTTAATTTAAAAATAAAAAACACAGTGCTCATCATTCAGTTTCATCCTTTGGTACAGTACATGTGGCGGAACGTGTGGCTAGCCAGTAACTGTTCCACAAATGGGCAGGTTACGGGAACTGTGTGGGAAATTGCACAGATAAGGCAGAAGTTGGTTTTATTAATCTGTGTGTATAGGGACAAGGTGAGTTGGCAATGAGTGTTTGGAACAGTTGATCTTTTTAAGAGGAGATATGTTCATAGCTTTTAACTTCGGTACAGGAAACCATCTAGTCTCTTTGCTGAAGGCAGGCTCAGGTCTACCTGTGTGAACTGTGTACACCTTATCTGGACAGATGTTTCATAGGATGTTGATCCTGCCTTAGGGTAGGAGGTAGATTGGGTGACCTTTTAACTTTCCTTCTAGCTTTATTTTCCATGTGCATGTCTGAGAGCTGAAGCCAAGTGCTCCATAAATTTTGCCAAGAGGAACAGGAAAGCAGTGTGAAACATCCAAATGTATACCTTGCTGCCTGCTGTTCCCTTCCTCAGCTGGATGCTTCCCTCATCCCAGGAGACTAAATCTGTTCTCAGAGGTGAGAAGGGAGTATGTGTTCACTAAGATGCGTCATTCCTGAGCCCTGCTTTTGCAGAAGCTCCTGTGAAACATTAACAGGGGCTTGTTCCTGAGAGGTGAATATGAAAATGAGCTTGAGTTCTCCTGCCATTCCTGGGTCTCTTTCTCCTGACCTTGGGCTATCCCTAACCGTCATGTTCTGTTGATGAATTTACCTGTCCCTGTGCTTTATGCAATTGCAGTTACTGATAAATATACACTTCAGCCTACTCCCTAAGAGGGTGTAACACTACAATATACTTAGACATGTCTGTCTTTGCAAGATAGTGCTTGGAGGTTAGTGTGAAAAGCATGATTAAGAGACTAATACAAGTGAGCCACCTCAAACTTGTAAGATTTATGGCTGTAATATTTTTATGTCAGAATTTTTAAGAGAGTGGGGTTCAAAATTTAGCTCATTATGCCAGCACATCTTGAATCACAGCACAAAATTCCTTGGTAGTGTTCCTGTGAGTCCTGTTTGCAGAGGAAAGGAATTCAGTTCATCAACATCATCTGGGCATTTTCCTTGGAAGCTTGCCACCCAGGTAATATGACTCAGTTTGCAGTTTCCAAGTGGTGTTTGGATGGGTGTGCTCATACTGAATCACAGGAAAATGCTGGAGACAAAAGGAAGGAGGATGGGGGGAGAAAAGCAAAAATGAGGTAGTGTCAGATTTTGATGGGCTTGGGGCTGTATGGAGGGGTGCTTCTAAAGTCCTTAATTAAAAGGTAAACCAGTCAAAGTAGTAGCTAAGAGAAAGACTGTTCCTGCTTACAAAGAACCTTGGGAATAGTAGGCAGAGATGGTCTTCATGGAAGCAGTTCTACGGCTGGGCTGGATCTCAGTGAAGAGCAAAGGTTTCTGGCCAAGTTCTCTCACTTTTAGCTCCTTCTGCCAAACTGGCAGCTGTGACTCCCTGCTGCAATCTGTAGGCAGACACCTCGTGGTGTTCCTTTGGGTGCTGTGGTGCTGGTCCAGCCCGTGAGGCTGATGGCAGAGAGCTGTGCTAACAGGGTGTGCTAGTCAGGGATCTGTGTCCCTCAATGGAGAGGGGGCTGCTTGGATGAGATGTTTTGTGCTTGTTATTCTTTCTTCTACTAATGCATTTATGCTTCAGAATGATCTTCCTTCTCTCCACCGGGCTCTGAACTGCAGTAATCTCACACATTAGGGAAAGAATAAACTTTTTGCTTAGAATAATTGCATTCTGCATCAGAATCTATTTTTTTTCTTTTAAGTTGTAATTTTGTATCATAGAAAACTTTAATTCTCCTCTGCAAGCTATATATAAAATATAACAGATAGGCAAAAATGTATTATTAAAGCTATCTATTTTTCCTTGGCATTCCTGTAATTTAATAAACTGCTTGAGCTCCATTACTGTGGTTTATGACATCACAAGAATAAAACCTATCCTTTGATTAATAGCTACCCAATCAATCCCCCTCTCCACACACGTTAAGTATAATGGACTTAGAAAATGAGCTTGCTTGGTTCCCAAAAAATTTGGTTTGGATAGCTGAACTAAATGACTTTGGGAAAAAATCTGCAGTGGTAGCAGCACGAGCAGTGTGAGACTCTTAGAGGGGAGGGAGAGAAGCACTGCTCTGTGCTCACAGATGGAGGTGGTGCTGTCTCCAAAGTAATGCAAGCCCAGGTGACTGCAACTCTGAGAAGGCTGTTGCATCCTCCAGTTTATCCTTTCTTTACTGGAGCAGCAAGGGTAGGATTTTCACCATGCTGGGGGAAAGGGGGTTGTCTTTAGAAAGATTTATGATTATTTGGTGCCCAGTTCTGTAGATCTGATTAGCAGGACAATATCAAGGAATATTTGAAAGGGGAAAGACTGTGCCTGAAGCCAGTAACTGCAATGGCTTTTGGTCCCTTCTAGCAGATAACAAACACAGAAGTTCTAGATAATTTGATAATCTGAGTAGTTTCGTATGCTAAAAATTGGCAGTTCTTACATGTAAACAAATACTGCCATTGTACAGAGCTTCTGTAAGGTAATATCAGTTGCAAGAAAACAAATTTCTTCTTCCCTTACAGTGAAGGAAGATGACCTAGGATAAGAGGTAAATTGCGTTAGTAAAGAAAGATGACCTAGGATAAGAAGTGAATTGTGTTTTGAGATGTACGATAGTAGGAGACAGGCAAGAAGTTTTTACAGTCCCTGGTACAAAGTTTCTGTTTTTACTGTGATTCATCTGTAAGGAATTGGGATCAATAGAACTTGAACCTTGATTTTTTGAAGGAAGTCAGGTAACCTTAGACTACTTGAAAACACTTCTGAGGAGAAACAGGTTGAAGAAAGGGGAAAGAAAGGGAAATGTTAGCATGCTCAGCTGGTTCTTGGGTTTCTGACTCATATAGGCTTTATCAGTCTCGAAACCTACATATATATATATTTAAATGGTAATATTGATCTATGTACAGGGATTCTCTAAAAGCCTGTGTGATGCTAGGCAGGAACCTGGAACCGTGGTGGCATATGTGTGCTCAGTGTGCTTTCAGATTTTGTAACGCTCTGTGAAGTTCTAACTGAATCAGGGATGCAGTTGGGTTGATTCCACCATTGGTGTGCTAGCCCTGGTGATTCCACCCTGGTTGTCTCACGGTGTGAGATTCTCAGAAACGGAACAACAGAAAGGAGTAGCTTCAGCATCTGTAACTGGTTTTGGTATTGCCTGAGAAGGGTCTTGTGTGCAGTCAGGCATCGGCCACAAGAGGCCTGCTACATCCCTTCTCTTCAGACCTTTAAAAGTACTGAACAAATCTGAAACTTCTGTAGGTAGGTAGAATAGGGCCACTGAGAATGTGACTTGCAGTAAATCCTTAAACGGTGAGGAGTCAACAAGATTAAAATGAAGTTGACCCTTTTTAAGAAGGGTTGCTCTTCTGAGACTATTGTGTTAAATACATGCACGAAGGGCACGGGAGGTTCGTAGCAATACCATGTCGAGGGTGACCTTTATCCCCAGCGAGCTGTCTCTGTGGCACTGACTGTTACCTGTAGTACTTTCACTGTAAGCGGCATGTCGTGGCCCTCCGAGGATCTTTGAACAAATCCCTGGAGCCAAAGCAGTGCGGTTTGCACAGATGTGGGTTATTCAGTGAGCTGAATGCATAAGGAGAGGTAAGTGTTGTCAGGCGCTGATACGGCTTGCTAGAGCAAACGACTTGTACGCAACCTTGTGCTCATGAGACCTAGATTCACTGATGAGAGCACAAACTCTGCAAGTCAAACACCTTTATGTTTGAGATTCCCCCCAGGGGAGGTTGGGAGCAGTGATACCTCTCCACCAGGGCATGGTGCAGCAGCCTTGGCCTTGAACACAGAAGCTGGGGGCCAGGAAATGCGATATCCCTACTCCCCTCACAGTCAGAACCATTTTATATGGTGGAGGGGGGTAGGAAATTTGGTATTTCATGGTATTTCCAGCTGTTGAAGCGTCTCTGTTGTGCCCTTTCCTGGTGAGAAAAGAGCCATTACTACCCCTGTAGAGAGGGGGAAATCAAGGTGCTGGGGACAAAGTCCTACCGTGGTCGTGCTGTGACTGTGCAGAAGACAAGAGTCTTGAAACCGACTTGGCATGCTAACATCTGAACTGTTCCGTTCTTCCCTTTTTCTGTCTCCCTCCTTGCTCATATTGACCACTTGTGAGCTATGGAGCTCTCTAGAAAATAACCAGCTGTTTCGTTAAGTGAATTTGGTCTATCCTTCAAGTTGACAGATGATTTTTATTATGTACTATTACTTAATGAACTCTTTTGTGGCAAATGTAATTCAATACAGATTCTAATTCCCAGTTTGTCATCAGTCCTTTTGTAAAGGAGGAAAAATGGGAAAGGACTTGATTCCTTTATCTTGTTATGCTAATTGCATTAGGAATATTGGAGAAAACAGCCAGTGGATTTAACAGCAGAAAAATCCAAGCTTGTATTCTGCTGAAAGAAAATGGGAATTTACTGGGGCAGAACACAGCAGACTTCAGCCAAAGCAAATTCCGATCCAAGTTTTAGATTTTGAAAAACAGAAGTAAAAAAAATCATACTCTGTAAAACTCTTTTTGGAAAGGAAGCCTGTGGCAGACAAAATAGATGATGCATGGAGAGAGTTGTGAGAGCAACTTGGAAAAAATTCGTTTCTTGCTAACTACAGAGGTAAGAATTTGGAGCTGCGTGCAACATCAAGTAAGAGTGGGATGCACTGGAAGGAAATGGCAATAAAGGTCAAGCTAGCGGAAAAGTGTACGTGAATTTTGTGCCCTCTAGAGACTGACTTGTGCTCTTGAGAATATTTGACTTTCCCTGCTGTTAGTGCCCTATAACTGGATGAAACGTTGGATCCCTCATTTCTCAGATTTCAGCTTTTTAAATTGTAAAATGGAGATAACTTCCCTGTTCCCGCCTCTGAGAGATTTGGGACAAGTGTGTTGTGAAACGGAACTGTGGAACCGAGCATGAGCAAAAAGCTCCTGAGAACTGGAATACTCATGTAGCTATAAATGGGGCTCGCAGCCACGTATTGAATAATGGCTAAGAAAGGAAATATTGACAAGCGTCTTCATTAGGTACCTTTGATCCTGTGCTAAAAACAGGACAAGTCTTGTGTGTAGAAAAAAACATGCAGTCTTGCCTTAGTGCACTGGTCGTATTGACTGTGGTTATAGCTGTGGTTTGGGTCACTTGTGTTTAATGAGCCTATGGCCTCATTTGTTGCAGGACCCTGGAGGTAGCTCATTTTGTGCATCTTGGCTAATTTTCAGTCTGCCGAAGGATCACACAGGTTTTTCTGTACCAAACTGTGGTACAACAAATAATATATTTGGTTGAGGACTTGTCATTAACAAATTTTGTGTTAATCTCACTTTGAATAGATGACAAAAATTGCCATCTCTGAGACTTGTGGGCTTCTTTTGTCGACCATCTTTATTGTACCAACATTGAAATTTAAGCAGCTCAGACATCTGTCATAACTCAAACATTTTTATTATGTCTTCATCTTCCAAAAGGAAAAAAGTCCCTTTTTCTGTCATCCTAAAGAAAATTATTTCTGATGCGTTGTCACATAGCTGTTTCTTACCACAAAAGCCACATGAGATTATTCTAGATAGAAATCTTCACTTTGGGGAAACCTGAAGTCCTTACAGGATCCTTGGACTTCTAATAGATACTAATTTTTTACATGTAAATATCAGGATAGGAGAAGTGGGTTCACTTAAAAGTTTATACAGTTCCCACTGGAAGAGTAGTTGGGGTTGGTCCTCATGACTCCGCTGGCTGTAGAACTAAACCTAAAACAAAAAATAAAATGTGGTATAGTATCAGGAGATTACATCTAACCTCCACATTATTTTCTTTATTTAATGGAGCTTTCAGAAGCATTTATCTGCCTTTTTTTTTTTTTTTTTTTTTTTTTTTTTTTTTTTTTTTTTTTTCAGACTTGTAACACAGTTTCTGGAAAGATGATATAGGGAAAGTATATGCTATTGTTGTCTATCCTATAGGTAATGAAAGATGATACACAGAACTTACCCAGAGCAATTGTGACCAGACCCTTGGAATAAGCTGATTTTTATCTACAGCTGTTACAGAATCATATTAAGATGAATCCTTTCATGACATTCTGACAGTGTCAAAATGCTTTGTTTCAATCATGCTGAAACATTTGCCTTTTGCTAGGTTAAGAAATATTTGTTCTTTAGCCATGATGTTTATTAGAAGCTCTAGGAGTGAACTTACAGTGTAGTGTTTGGCTTCATTCACCTAAAATCAATTACTTTGTTCTTGTATCAAAATTTTCTTGGAATTTCTTGCCCTGTAGTAACTTCTGTCTTTTGTTCTGACGTGGAATTTGGTGAGAATGGAACCGGGAAACCCAGTTGCTGATTACATTGTGGGCTCTAAATATTGCAGCAACTGACAAAAGGATGCAAAACTAGAATGCAAATTTGCATGGCCATTACCCGTAGGAAGGAGAAAATGGGTACGGGGTCCCATCTCCTGCTGTTGGCGGATCCTGGATGTTGGTGGGTAGTTTAGGCAGGGTCCTTTGCTGGTATGGAAAATCCGGCTGAACAACAGGGATGTAGTTCAACAGAGGTGGGTAAGGTGACCGGAAAATGTGCTGTGGGTTATATGGAGCTACCTGGGGAGGAGAAAGAAACAGTGCACAAGAATAAATGGGACAATAATGATGACAAGCAGTGACCCTCAAAATATAAACTGGAGTTGACCGAAGTATTATTGTTGTTTTTAAGATTTTTTCCCCCACTTCTGGTATCTCCTTTAACCTGCTGTTCTTTTCAGTGCAGAGACTTCTGTTGCCATTCAATTTGGGCTCTGATTGCTTCTCTTTAGGAGGCATCTTTCAGATAAGTCTCTGGAGCAAAAGCTGGGGTGGCTATGCAATAGGTACAGCCATGGGAATTTGTAAGTTCTTCCAGCCTTTTTGATACTAGGAAAAGGTTGCGTTCATTTTTATACAAATACAGACTTTAATGAACAAATAAATGCAGTATAAATAGAGGAGACAGATAATTTCGTATAAAACTGGAGTATATGCAGTAGATGGTTTTTAGAGGTTTAGGACCATCTCTTGAGCTATTTGGAGCAAATACTGCTCCAAACAAACCTACCCCCATCTTGGCATCTTTTTCCCCAAATATATTCTTGTGATGGCACCAGTGTCAATCTTGGCACATGACAAACACTTCTGACTAATCTATTGTGCTTAGCATCTGTATTCAGTGAATTAAAGTGTATTTGTAACCAGGTCAACACACCTGTCTCGAATAACATCCAAAGGAAGGGTGCAGAGCTTGCTGATAAGGGAACCGTGCTCGCTGATATGGACCCTGTTAAGCATATGTAAGACAGGATTTTTAAAAACAGTCTGAGTTGATTCATTAATTATTAAGTATTTTCATGTAAGATTATAGGGGAACGTTATGTTCAAAGAAACCAGGTTGAAGTAAATGCATTTTTAAACTTTAGCAAGTCTTCTCTTTGTCTTCCCAAGTCTGAGACCTCCAGAATAGGTGTCAGCCTTCTGCCCTGTACCTTCTGTTCTGCCTGGGGAAGAGCTCGCTTCCCTCTTGACTGCTGGGAGGTGGAAGGACAATGTGCTTGTCCTATGCTAAGTAATCATTGACTTAATGAAACATGAAAATTCTTGGACTGTAAACCTGCAAGGGAGCTTGGTGTGGCACAGGAGGTTTGTCCATAGTGGTCTCCTGCTCTCTCTCCTTTCTAACAGGCTGTTGGGAACTTTTGGCAACATCTAGGATGAGCTGAGTTCTGTTAGAGAATGTAGCTTTTTTTTTTTTTTTTTTCTCCCCAGTGAAATCAAAGGGTGAGAATAGCTCATAGAAAGGCATGGATGCATGGAATTCTCTGTATTCTTTTATTTCTTTTGACTTAAGCATTTGCCGCTTTAATAACCTTAGTTGGCTTTTTTACTTGGATATGAGGTCCTGTTTCACTAGGCTCAGAAGCCAGTATCCAAGTCTGTAAACAGAATAACCACACAAAATATCCCCAATGAATTGTTAGGTCAAAATATTTGTAATTACATTATAACTATTTGTAAATGCAAGCTAAAAATAGAAAGTAATGAATGCTAAAAGGCCAACATTCAGTATATGTGTCAATAAAACATCATCCATCGATCACAAATTTCCCAGAGGACTGTAGTACATACGCTGATAATGCTTTGTTTGTGACCTAATGCCACTTCTGTGTAATTATTCATTTTTGGAATAGCAGTCTGGTTTCTTTTAGGCTCTGCCCTACAAATCAGAAAGCACTTTTAAGAGCAATGGTAGCTTGTGCCCTGAGCTTGTCAGTATGGACCTGGGGACGTAATCTCAGAGTCTAGATTTAGTTTATTTTACCTGAAACTGAGGAAAGTTCGAGGGGTTTGGAAAGACGGGGAGTGGAGGGAAGCTCAGACTTGGCCACACCAGCTGATTTAATGCCGTGGTGGTTGTAGTAGTCGAAAAGCGTGGAGTAAAAGTATTGGCACTATATTTAACAATTTTTTTATCCGGTGTTGCGGTAGTTACTGTAAAACAAAACAAGGGTAAAGATAAGTCAGCATTCTCTCATGTGTGGAACACTTGCTATTAAAGGGACGTGCTTTACCTGTAAGCAAAATGCCAAGGTACCAGTTGCTTTTGCAGGCTATATTTCTGGAGCACAGAGACCCAAACTTAGCAGTTAGCAGTTCAAATTCACTTGTGGGGCTGTTCAACTGACCCACAGGACCCAGAGTAAATTTAATTGCCTGAGCTGTAAGCACGAATGAAATGGGGCAAAAGGTTCTTACTCTATTCCTACAGCGTTCAAAACTCTCAGACTAGGAAATTACCCCAGAAGAAGCTGATTGTTTGAGGCCTCCAGACTGTGGTCCATCTAGGCCAGAAATGTAAACAGCAGATTTGGACATGCAGCATTATTTTGGTTTGTTCTTAAGTTACTTTGGATCTCTTAAATATCTCTTTGGGAACCCAACAAATCATGACAGTTAAAAACAAACAAATAACAACAACAAAAACCAACAACAAAATACCCAACAGCACTCCCTCCCCCCCCATCTGGGGAAAAAAAAAAAGTTTATAGAAAAGATTGACCAAATATATAAATCGCTGTGGTCACAACCTTCCTGTATTTCTCGTTCATTGATGTGAGAAAGACATTGGATAGATGCTGGTAAGGTGGGAGAGCAATACGAGCATCTAGTAGGAAATGAGACTTTGTGAATGCAAAGGCCATCTGCTTTCCAACAGCTTCTAGTCCGTTTTAATTTTCCTAAGGCTCCCAGATGCTGTTCAAGCACCATGGCCAGATCCATACCTGGGTTCTGCAGTGCCTTTGTGACTGCATTGGAATCGGTTTTGGAGCAGGTCTTGGCAAATGCTGGGAGCTGCTGCTTCTGTGCTGCAGCTTGACTTTCTGCTGCTGTCGGTGGAGCTGATGCAGGTGTGCTGTTCTTCACAGAGCTGAACGTGCTGTTCTGCATGAAATCTGTCACTGCCTTGGGTTCTTCAGCCATTGCCTGATTGTCTGGGCCCTTGGCAGTGTCTGTGTGCTTCTGCAGACCTGGTATCTCTGCCTTGCTGCCCCCCGTGCTGCAAGCGCCTGGCATGCTGCCGTCCTCCAGCCCCTTGGAGTTCTTGTGCGTCTTTGCTGAACACAGGAGGTTGGTGATGGTGGATTTAGCAGAAAGCTGAGCGTCACAGAGAGCTCGTAACTTCATCTCCCTTTCTCTGTTTCCAATCACTGCTCTGTATATACTTTCAAGTCCCTCTGTTTCATCTAGCAACCCATCTCTGTAAGAAAGTAGAATATGGCTTCTGTTCAGTTTGACTTAAAATTGAGCTAATCTTGACTCTTAAACTCTGTGATGATTTTTATTTCATCAGTCAAAGAATGTTAGTTTAAGTCCGTGATTCTGGACACAAGAAAGGATTTGGGGATTGCATGCCTTTTCCCGGTGTCCCTAATAGGAGAAACCTTGTTTGCTCTCAGTAGTCCAGCCTTGCATGGTTTCAACCTTCAAGGCTCAGTGGATCTTCAAATCTTTGCAGGATGAGGGCCTAAATTTCCTGGGACTTATCTGTCATTTACAATTTTGTTATCATTTGTAAGGATTTAACGGAGCTGGGTATAGTAGTATTTGTAGCTTGTTAACCATCTTTCATATAGGAACCCACTGAAGTCCTCAGGGACCTGACAATGGGACTGCTGCCAGGGCTGAACAATTTTGTGTTCCTTTGAGGCACACCTAAGTGCCTGTAATGGTTACCTGCTCAAAATACTGTTTTAAATTCCGGTTTGCTCTTTCATAGCCAAGTATGTTCAATAACTTAATGTATTATCAATTTACTCTTCTCAGCTTCAGGGAAAGACTGATGCTCTGTGCATGCACTATGCAGGTACATATATGGTATATAAATATCACAAAAACTAGGAAACTAAATAGTAAGCGTATCTAATTATCTCTAATCATATGATCACTATAATTAGTAGGATGCTTCTTTTTCCTCTATTTAAAAAAATGAAAAGAAATATCTCTTATCAAAAACCTCAACAAGCTTATCCTCTGGATAGCAAATTGATAGGTTATTTCCATTTTTATAAAGTAAAGCCTATTTCATATAACTTTTTTCACCCCATCTTTTATTGGAACTGCTCATGTGTGCATGGCTCTGCACCCCATAGCCCGTGTGTCCCCAGATGTGTGGTTCTCTCGTTTATATGGTGGTGCAGTATGAGAGGTGGGAAAACTTCAGCTGTTCCTTCATTGGGGATGCAGAGACAAGCTTACATCTTGGCTCCATATGGAGTTTTTTTTCCATAATCTGTTTTTTTTTTTTTTTTTTTCTCTCAACTCGAGGGGAAAAAATCAGCAACATCTTTATATGATTTAAGAATGATTTTGGTTTGCTAGTGAAATGCTTACATATCTGAGGAGGCTTGGAGATGAGTGGGAATTTAGCCCTTCAGTTGAAATAAAGAATCACAGTGATAAGTTTCTGATGTTTCCTTGGAAAAGCCAAGGGAAGAGAAGCGAATTTGGTGGTGCTGGGTTAGGTGTGCTCCCTGGATTTGAAATATGGGTGGCTCAAACTTCTGTGGGGTCAGAATGAGCTCATGGCAAAGGCCTGGTGTGCTATAGCAGCCTCACGTTGTGCAGCGAGGTCACGGATTGGCTTCACTGCGGGAACACTGAAGGTTGATTTAGTGTTTAGGAAGGTGAAACTTGTTGTTTGTTTAAAAGATTCCAGATACTTTTAAAAATGAGCATACCAGCAATTTGCATAAGTCAATATTTTAAAATAATTAAAGATTGCTAAATCGAGCAAGGTCATACGGCGTAATCTTTGGCCGCTGATGTTGTTGCAGCTGATGAATTGGGGAACACCTTTATTGACAGCTGGCATACAGAAAGATTAAGAAAAATCTTACAATAAGGCTTTCAGGAGTAGTAGAGGTGCCTAGGGTATGCAAGGTAGGGTATCACGGAACCACAGCATGGCTGAGGTTGGAAGGGACCCCCTGAGATCCTCTGACCCAGCACCCCTGCTAAGCAGGGTCACCCAGGATGGCATCCAGGCGGGTCTTGACTTACTTGGTTTCAACCTTCAAGCATTTATTTTAGTTTCTTTAGGAATTTGTTAAGAATATGGAAGAGAAGAAAGGAGCCAGGATTCAAAGGTTGGGTTCCTAGGTTTCTCTCTGACATAGTGTAGGCACTGCCCCTGCTGTGCCTCCATGTCTTCATCTGAAATCATCTGCTCCCTCGATTTGTAAAGTTAGCTTTTAAAAGCTGCAATAAGTGTTTCCACTGCATCAGGTAGGATGGGCCAGGTTTGTATTACGTTTTGTTTAGGTTTTAAGGACACGTGGACATGTGCTAGTACTTGCTGGTTGATAGCTGGATTTGTAAAATTTACTTTTTTCTGCTTCAGGAGCATACAGTAAATATTATCCTATTAATCTGAAGAGCATATTTCCCTCCCTTATCATCATTTGTCCTGTGGAACATGATTTGGCATAATTTTTTCTGTGCTAAATTCAGCTTTTCTTTGTAAAGATCAGCTGTTTACAGTAGCTTCCTTATAACACTTTAATTTTCGATTTTGCTCTTTTGAATGCTGCTTTCACTTTCTGTAAATATTTTGATGTGTGTGTAGTTGTTTTTCTTTAAATGTTGTGGGGAAGCGAATGCAGCAGCTGCTTATGGTGCTTCAGATTCTGAAGTAGTTAGATTTCATGGGGCACACTTTTCCAAAGAAAATGGGTTATAGTGGAAAAAGTGGGAATGCTTCGCCGAACTGGGAAGCTGTCAGAAAGCAACGCAGGCACCCTGTGTCCCAACTCTGCACTTCCACAGGTTAATAAAGCCCCGTTGAGGAAAGCCTAGCAGCCCTGGGGTCACTCACTCGTGCTGGGAGTTGCCGTTGTCTCTTTGAAGGGTCTCCGACGGCTCCGAGCAGAGCGTGGGCTGCAGCTCTTCCGAGAGGCCTTGGACGCGTTTCCAGATCTTGTGGCAGGCCTTATCCAGGCTGTCCTGGGGGGTGTTGTCGTGGATCCAGATGTGCCTGGGGAAAGGGCCCAGTGGGAACGGCCCCTCCGATTTGACTGGTGGAGCTGGAAACCCACCGGTGAGCATCTTTCAGCCTCTCTGCATTCAGATGGGCTTTGTACAGGGGATGTGTGTGCAGGTAGCAAACGGAACGAGGAGCCGTGGCAACCACGGAACTGCAGGGCAGGGAGGGTAACTGGAGGCATCCCCGGGGCTTCCAGCAGTGGGGATGGAAAGGGCATTGGTACCCTTCACACAGATTAGAGCTCCCTGGCATAAACCTGTATACTTAGACTCCAGTCTTCCTGGGTTTGGTATTTAACTGTCCTTCCCTCTTCTCCCAAAGCTCTGCTTTGATCTTCCCAAGGAGAGCACTGAGCACCGTCTCTGGTCCTGTTCTGTTCTCTTGCCATCAGTCCCCTCCTTGTCTGTCCCTGTTTGAGGCCCATCTAGGAACACATTTAATTCCTGCTCAAGTACTTTGTCCCCTGAAATTCTCTGCAGCACACTGTAGATTCCCCCATCCACAAGAAGTCACGTGCAAGTCTACTCTTACAAGGGAAGAGAAGGAAGGACTAATTCTGGCTCATCTCTTTCAATAGCTGAATGTTTTTTGTACAAATAAATAAATAAATAAGGGGAATATCTCTAGATGCCTTGTGAAACCTTCCACTGCTGTGCAAAAAGGACTCCTCCTCAGTTTTGGAGCCTGCATATTCTTAAGCAATTAGGGCTACAGAATCTTGAGTTCCTTTTCTTTTCAATATCCTCTGTGGCATTTTGTGTGCTGGCTAGGAGCTGGGCTATAAAATTGATCTAGGTATGAAAATAAAAGGCAAAGTATTTTTAAATCTGAAAAACATGCCTTCAGATACAACTGCATGGTGAGTTCTGTGTTACCAAAGTCATTACATTGTACACCAAGGTCTTGGCTCTGTAATTATCTCTATTGAGGTAATCCTGAACTGGACTTGTCAAGTAATTTAAGTAGTGACTGCAACTTCTTGCTAATAGAGATATTCACAGCTGTCAGCTCATGGTTATGCCCACATGGATGCTGCTTTCCTCCCAGTAGTGGTAATGCAGCTAAGAGTGAGTAAATGTGTGGTGTTCAGTGAGATGCTTGTATTCCCATATGAAATTATTAATAGTGGTGTTTTTAATTTGAGTGCACACGATCATGCTCCTAGTGTGAATGCCTTCTGTGGTTCCTCATTTCACCACCACAGTGGTGGCATTTGTGAGCCAGCTCTGTGTCTGTGTCCACTGGAGCTTGATGCTCATAGGAGAGAGAAGAAGGGAGAAGGAGGAGCCCTAGGGATGTGACTTGGTGTTAAAAGTAGTGGGAGAAGTTGGCTTTGACACTCGTTCTGTTTAGTAAGTCCTTGCCCTTAGCAAGGTCTCAGCTTCTCCTCTAAGAAGCTGCTGTGAGGACATGGCTCATAGCTGTGAATTGCTCTCAGCTCCGTGGATTAACCAGGAATCAGGGTGTTGCAATCGCTCTTATTTGATTCAGAGGAATCACAAAACCGTTCATACTGTTTTGGCAGGGAGGGTGAGGCACACTGGGCTAAGTAAAATTGGAAAAAGTTGGCTAAATATTTGCAAAGACCGAAAGGCAGCGAAGTCTGAAGGCAGGAGACTTATTTGAGCCCTGGCTCTGACTGTGGGTGGCAGTGCAGAGCAGAATTTCCCAGCTTCTGGTGGGTGCCTCCACCGAAGGCAGGATTCCTCTTTTAGTAGAGAGGTAATTTTGCAAGGTGGGAAGTGCAGCGAGTGGTGCAGGTTATAGTGGGGCTGTTAACCAGGACCTGCAAACATCTCCTTGTCAAAACTGGGTTGTGATCGAAGGTGGTGGCTGCAGTGACGGTTTCTGCCGTATTCATCAGTGTTGCCCATTTAACAAATAAATGCTATTTTTTTTTCTTTTTCTTTTTTTTTTTTTTTTTTCTCTTTGAGAGATTAAGAGCCTAAACCTCGTGGTTTTGAGCAGAAAGCTTCCTTGGGAGGAAATCCTTAATTTGAAATAGGTATGGTTTTATTTACCAGGAAGAAAGTGGCATTGTATCTCCTCAATGACTTTATTATGCCTGTGGATTGTTCTTGATGCAGGGCTAGCTGACTTTGGCTCAGCTGATGCTCTGCTGGTGTGCAGCAACCAAGTCACATCTTCGGCTGAATGCAGTTTCGGGATGGGGAACTCTTTGAGGTGAATGGCTGTATAAGGGAAAAGCAATGTATAGAGCTGTCAAGTGTGGTACCCTGTTTCTCTGCTCCTTTTATATTTGGATCTATGCCTTTGAACAATAAGGTCTATTTGAATAGGACGCTGCAGTTTAAACAGACATAAAGCAACTCTTTCATGTAACAGCCCTGGTTGCCTTGGCTCTTGGCATTGGCTCACAGTGTAGGCAGTGGAAGGATTCAAATGCAGAGGGGACACAGGGGAAAGTGAGTGAGAAAGAGGATTGATTTGAGGGCGGAGGGACAGATTTTCAAGCCCTCGATATAATTTGTTTTTAGCTGTCAAATAAGCTCATTCAAGGCAACCGGAACAAGGCTGGAGAAGGGGGGTTTGCAGCAAGAAACTGCAGCAAATGCAAAGCGCCAAGGCAGGGGGATGGGTGGCGGGGCCGGGGCCCCCCCAGGAGCCAGGGGATGGGGTTGGGGGGGCTTTGGGGTGGCAGGGGAAGGGCTGCGGGGGCCGGGGGGCGGCAGGCAGCGGGATGGGTGCTGCCCCCCACCCGGAGGTGAACGCCGAAGTATGTTTTTGCTGGGGAGGGGAGGGGATTTTCCAGGGTTCTGCTGTTTTTAAAGCTTGAGCATCACGCGTGAGCCGGAGTTATTTCCCTTCTCCGTGGCTCTGAGCATCGCCGTCAAGATAATTAAGTTCCTGGATGTGTCTTTAAGGGGCTGCATTTTTTCCCTATCTTGCGTGCAGCCATAGGGACAAATGTACTAACAGACATTTTTAAAAAAAAAAAAAAAAAAAAAAAAAAAAAAAAAAAAAGGAAAAAAAGAGGGGGGTTAGAGGAGAAATACCACTTGGAGCAGCCCTGCAGAGGGGCCGCAGCACCACAGCCAGGGTGCCTGGTGGCCCAAGAGAGGGGGCACCCCCAGGATACCGCTGGCCCCAAAGGGTCCCCCTGGGACTGGGGCTCACCCCATGCTGCTAGGGCAGGTTGCAGACGGGGGGTGTCTCTTCCGTGACTCATGTTTGTAAGGCAATTTGCTTCATCCCCCAAATTGTGTCAATATCATCAAGTTGTTTACAGAGGCTCGGGTGGGGGGGCCCCAGGAGGAGGCTGCATTGCTCTGGCAGATGTCTTAATAGCAGAGCTGCTGCCTGCGCGTCCATGCGCGTGCTGTGCTCCCCGGCAAACGGGGGGCCCTGGGACTCGCCGCAATGAAAGAAACCTGTGGTGTGCATTTAAAAACAATAAATGCAACGCTAAAACATAATTTGTGGTTTGGTGGTTCTGGTGGGGCGGGGGCTGGTGGGAGGTGTGTGCTGGGTCCAGGAAGCGAAGGCGAGCCAGAGCCAGGCTGTGGCTGCACGGCAGCCCCTCGGCGCAACGCCCGCGCCCCCTCCCCAGGATTTAGGGAAAGAGGAGAACAAAGATGTGGGAGCGATTAATCAACTGGCTAATAAAAAAGTATAAATCCCTGGGGACTGTGTGCTGCTAATGCCGGGGAGCTGGCTCAGAGACAGCCACCGGGAGGGACGAGCCAGCCCTCCTCTCCTCGCCTCTCCTCTCCCCGAGCCGCTGCCACACTTGGTTCATTCCAGCTGCAGAAGCTCAGAGCCTTCCATGCGGTGGGATTTTTTTTCTGGGCTGAAAAAATTAGAATAAAAAAAAATCACAAGCCTGACCTGCTTTTTTTTCCCCCCTCTTTCCTTTCTCCTCTTCTTCTAGCCGAGCTGAGGACTATCCCAATCGCAAAGGGGGAGAAAAAAGGGGGAAAACCCAACAACAACAAGCAACCCCCAGCACACCCCATTCCTGCCACCCTTTGACATGCAACCTGCCTTGGGATGGGACAAGCTGGGATGCAGCTGCAGCCTTGGAAGGAATTGGGGGAAATTGGGGATCTTTGCTCTCATGACGGTGGAAGTGAGCTCCTGGAGCCGGGTGCTGCTGCTCTCCGTGGGGCTGCTGGCTGTCTCAGCGACCGGTAAGTGTCATGGAGAAAGCTGGCAACTTTAGGAGTATTTGTCTTCCTGCTGCTTAGATCCAGGGACCACTGTTAATCCGCTTTCCTGGGGACTCTGGGGTGTGTGTGTGTGTACTTGTATGTCAGCACATGCTTCCCTGTAGTGTTCAATAAGGAGTGGATTTTCCTCAGACCTTTCTGCGAGATAGTTTGCCTCAGTCCTTTGGGAGCAACAATTTTAAATGATACGGTTATAATAGGTGGCTCTATTTGTTTTTATTTCTCCTTCTGGTGGCTCAAATAATGTGTGCTCACTTGTCAGACAATATGCAAGATGACTGAAAAATGCTATCACGGTTCCCCTTCTGTCTTTCCCTTGCATCTTAATTCATTATTTCACTACCCCGGTATTTGGCTGTGGCTGATATAATAGGTTTAGGACTCCTTGCACGAAGATGGAAGCACTCTCCTCTTATTCTTCCTGCATTTCAAGTTGATATGCTCTTATAGATGAGCTCCTCAGTCTCAGCATCTTGATTTTTGTGAAAAATGTTTATTGACTTGGAAGATAGAAAGACACTTGAATTTGGAGGGGGGTGGGGGGGTGGAATTTGCTTACGTCTCCTCCCTGGTTTCTGCAATTGACCTTGTAGCAAAAGCATATCTAAGGACTGAAGTTTATTTCTGGTGTAAACAGCAAATATTTAGGGACTGTCCTTATATGAGCGAGTGTGGGAGGGGGAAGAGTGGGAGAGCTGAGCGTTTGGCAGTGTCTTCTTTCAACGCTGCTGTGCCCCGATTTCCAAGAGTTTGAGTAACGTCTGTCTTATCTGCTGCATCCTAGGCTAGAGGAATGTATGCTTGTGTGTGTTCGTGTGTAGGAAAGCTGCTAGTTTTTTTTTTTTTGGAAAATCTTGTGTTACCTCAACACTGATTTTTATTATGTAAGGCAGACTTTCTCCGAAGAGATCCAGAATATTTAACTGCTCCTCCCAAGTATGCTTGCAGTAGACCCAAAGACTTTTGCTACCTGGAATCATCTATGAGGGAAGGAGGTAGAACCACCCAACAACCCACAAGTTGTAATTATGGATGAGTACTTATTTTTGGTGATTATTTTTCCTTTCTTCAGCAGGAGCATTTAGCCTATGCACAAGAGAACCATTCCAGCAGTTTCCGTTGTGCTTTTCTGATAGAAGTAGAATGATGCAGAGGTCCCTAAATGTGATTTATTATGTAAGGGTTTTACAGCTCTTTTTTTCTTCTTTCAGGTTATCTGTAGCTTGTTCATGCTTAAATTTTCCAGGTTTCTTCCTGTAACTGCTTGTTCAGTATTTCAGCCTTTCTTCTCAGGCCCGTAGCTCTTCTCTCTCTGTATTTGGAGTGCTGTTCTGGTTCCTTCACCCAGGGGTTGGTGCTCTGTTGTGTTTTCATCTCCGCAACTAAATCTGCAGAAGTTTTTTTAGATGTAAGGTGTACCTATTTATATCTGAATAGTGGTATTTGTCAAGGAGTACTTTCCCAGGTACTCCTTTTCAGCAAATTCAGAAATCCAGGTAATGATCTTTTTGCTAAGGCAAGGGATCAATTTTGAAACCAGTGGCTTACTCCAGGATACCCAGAACACAGCGAACATATTTACCAAGTGAACGCAGCCACCTTTCTCCAGAATCCATTGCAGTTTTAGGGTTTAATCCCAGAAATCAAGTTTAGTCTAGCAGGGACTTCTGGTACCTTCGCCAAGCAAATCATTATCCTCAGTGGAACAAAGTTCCTGAGAAGCTTCACTCCTGATCTCGCCTTTTCGTAGGGTTTGTGAAGGTAGCAATAACCCCGAGCACCCATAGTGTGGCAGTAGAGCTGTGTATATATAAACATATATATGCCTAAAACTATCAGCTTGTAGTTCTGGACGTCTGAAAAATAAAGAAATCCCTACTCATCTTGTATCAGATGTGTGTCAGCAGTCCAGTTGCCCAGTGATGGCCTTTCAAAAACCGGCTGGTTACTGCATGTGCTTTCTTCTGATGCCACGGCATCCGAAGGCAAGATAAGGTAGCTTCTGTTTGGGCAAAGTGACCCAGCTGTAGGGAAGGGGTTTTGTGATGTGCTGCAGTTTGCGGTATATCTGGGGGCTGAGGGAGGAGGAAGGGTTCACAGCCTCCCTTTTTTTCAGTGGTGCAGTGATTTGACAGCACTTTCAGATTCGAGGAGGGCACTGAATTTGGCTGTAAGTTGACTGTGATTCATGTGTGGCCTCTCAAACACATGTTTAATGATTCTGATATTTTATTTCTTTCTTGTCAAAACAGGTGCTCTTAATAGCAATAAGAGTAATGTTTTTCTGTTCCTTTCTGGGTAATTAGCTATGCACTGGCACTGGGACATGCACTTGGTATGTCTGTTGGCTGGGTATATGTGCAATTTCTTTTGAAGGCCTATTATAAAGGAGGTCTTGATGCTATTATTCACACTGCTTTACTAGTCAACGTCTTGTTTGGTACTGGGTAATGGGAAGATGCACTGGCTTGAAAGATGATCTCATCAGTTTAAACCCCTTGTAATTTTCTTTTTTTCTTGATGGAAAATAGTTTTTGCCAGAGTCTTCCATTGAAGAGTGGATGAGTAGGAAGCTGTTTATGAGTTTTGATGTATGTGTACATATCTATATTATAAATCATCTTTCCATTTTGTTCTGTTTTCTTAAATCTCCACAGGACGAAGAGTGAATCGGGTACTTAGGTACTTAGTCTGCCAGGGAAGCAACTTCACTGTGAAGTACTCAGTGATTTGAGTGCATTTTTTAAAGGGGTAAGGGTGTGAGATGCTAACTCTCTGAAGTGGTGGATAGATGTTTTTACGTAGGAGGGTAGGGAATAGTCACCAGCTTGATTATATTTGATTGTGGCACATGATAAAACTACAGTATTTTATGACAATAGCTGAGTATATCATTTTGATCCGAGTCCTACTATCAGTGCTGAAGCAGTGTGGATATCACTGCTAAATGGAATGAATGATTCCCACTTACTCATTCATGTCTTGCTAATGTCTTTTGTTACAGGAAGGGAGGCGTTTATGGCAAACATTTAGAGGGTGCAGCCTTTTTTTGCATGGGATCAGCCTGACTTCATAGTGCTTAGAGAGGATGGCAAAATGCAGAAGGCTTCGTGTAGCTGTGCTCCCTCCTCACCCTGGTGACTGGGGCCTGGCCTGTAGGTTTTTGTGTTCCACAGTGGGGTTATGCAGGTGATCCTCAGCTGGATGGGACTCTGAGACAATCCTTCCCTCTCCATGTGCCTGGACAACTGTGTGGCACTCAGGTTTGACTGCCTGGAGTGTAGTGAACTTACTTTCTTACCTCTTCATACTGGTTTGCACACCATCCAATTTCATCATGGTTTTCTCCATACAGGTGTGTGCCCATATTGATGGGTTGAGAAAGGCAGGGGAAGGAGCCTTTAGTAGGAACACCCTTAGTGCTGGGTGGTAGCCAGGACTCTACTTCAAGATGTTTAGGTCGCAATTCTGTGGCTCTGCCTTGCTGTGTAACCCTTGGGAAGCAGTTTCACTTCTGTCTTCAAAGTCTTTGATGGAGTTCGTCACTTGGGATACAGGAGGCTTTCCTTTGCCATATTCATTCCCCGTTCATTGCCCGTCTCTCTGACTTCTGTTGTAGCTTCTCTGCTGCAGAAGAACATCTCTAAGCTCAAGTTTTCCAGCTTTCCTTTCCAGGGAGCCTTTGTATGTCAGATGCCTCCTAGGGAAATTTTGTATTCAGCTGGTGGATGGACCCCAGCTGAGCCAGCCTGCAGTGGACCAGAGGTGGATGTCTGCTCAGCTGATGCGCAGTGGCTGCCTTCCAATTGTCTAGGAGTGTCTGTCAGAAGAAGGCAACGTCAAAATGGGTACAGGGAATGTGGTCCAGGCAGTCTGCAATAGATCCCAGTGGATATGCTTTTTGCTGAGGTGGCTTAGGGTTCAAGGTGCAGCTGAGCTGTTGATGTCACGTGTAGGATTCCTGCTGTGAATAATACATTTTCTTATACAGGAACGACTGCCTCATTAATCTGGTTTTAGAGACAAGCAAAGAATAATTCTTTCCCCTGACTCTATTTGCTGTTAACTGTTTCTACCTGTGCTCCAGGGATTTGCAACTGCTCAATTACTGTGTACCACTTGCTGCCTTGCTCTGTTTCCTGAGAGGCCATTTTTTTTGTGAAATGCCAAATTTCACAGCTGTGTTTCTATTCCTGCTGCAGGCCCTCCTTCCTCCCCCAGTAATTCCAACTTAAATTTGGCATGGATCTTGACCAGAAGAAACAAAAATGTTAATGGTCGGACAGGTCTGGGGGGGAAATCAGCAGCCTAACCTTTTTAACCTCAGTTGAGTATTATCAGTGCTTCTGGAAAGTTGGCTGAAGGATGTCTCCTCTCTGATCTGCTTCCATCAGGTGTATCAAAGCCCTTAGCTGCTACTTCTCATTGGAGATGGGAAGGATGTACAGTATTCTGGCTAGTCCATTATAGGATTTGGACTTGGGTTTTCTGTTCTGACTGTGCAGGTAACCGTTTGACTGATCATTTTCACTGCATCACATAAGTTGAGGCTTATAGCATAGGTGTGGCTGGTATGAAGGTTTTGAGGAGAAAGCTGCAATAGATGCATCTTTGTTCATCTTATAAGAAAAGCCTTGCTAACTCAAATTTTAACAAAAGTGTCCCAAGACGCAGTGCTGGAGTCATTTTTCATAAGCTTTAGTGAAATTATATCAAATCTGTATTTGGCTGAGTGGGTTTTAAAATGCTTCTGTATAATCTTCTATATTTGGGAGTTTCAGAAACACCATGAGTAGGCCTAGATTTGAAATATATGCAACAGAAAGCACAGCAAATTCAAGTGGAAGGGGAGAGGTGAGACTTTACTTTTAAGGGATATAAAAAGAAATAAGTTGTTGAGTAACAAAGATTCTGTTATGCCTGACTTGGTCTAGCTCTAAGTTGCCTGTCTAACATATCCAGGAACCGAAGGTGTCATAGGAAATGTAATCACATATGTTGACGGCAACACACAAGTGTAGCCTCTGTGGGTACAGATGACTGGGGGCACAGTTAACAACAGCATAAGGCTTTAATGGGTTTTAAAACCAGGTAAGCTTTTTCTTCGCCCAGGAAGACTGACCCTAAGAATGGAGCTCCCTGTGGTGGTGCCCTCACGTGTGCCCACGGGGCAGCCCAGGTCGTCCCTTATCGATGGGACACAAGCTGCTCTCTGTACTGAGAGACTTGCACAAGGTCACTTAGGGAGCTTTTGGTGTGGCTGTAAATATGTCAGGCTCAGCCTTAAACACAAGATTGCTTTCTCTTTTTCATTTCTTAATTCTCTGCAAGGTGAGCAAAGCTCCTCGTTGGGAGGTGCTTCCTGCGCAACTGTGAGGTGTTTCTGAGGCTTCCTGAGGTGAATGCCTACTTGGAAAGCAATGCAAGTGTCCAGTTCTCAAAGAAATCAAGATGGAGATACAATAAAATAAAATAAAATGTGATGGTAGCCCCTATAGTTTGTGTTTACACTGTTTCTGGAGGAGTGAAGTACAGTGCAATTATGGAAATCAATGTACTTTGCTTGCAATAAACATGATGCAGCGCAGTAATCTGCAAAATAAATATGCTTCTGCCATGCTATGCAGTGGCTGACTGATCTGATAGTGGTTAATGTGTAATTGGGAAAATCCCATTGATTAAAGAAATCAAATTAACTCAGTTTCAGTCTCTTTGCTGCCATGGACACAGCCAGAATGGAGCTAGTATGCTGCAGCAAGCTTGTGTGCAATTTTCTTATACCTCCCTTGTGTGAAAGCAGAGCAGAGGATTTTTTGGTTTGTAGTTTTCTTTTGTCACTTCACCGTGGACGTAGTATGGTGGTTTTTCCATCTTCCCAGGCTGAGGTACAGCAGTGCCTTGCAGGAACAGTTGCAGTAATTTTCTGTCTGAGGTGCAGACATCGCTGCCATAATAATAAACTGCTTGTTCGTGTGCTCACACTGTGGTCTGCTGGATGGAGGGAGAACCAGGGACTTGGTCCTGCTGCTAATAATCATTTCTGCGAGGCCCAAATAATCGTGAAGCAGGGAGATCTGGTGATTTGTGACTTTCACACGAAGTGCAGAAAGATTTTTGCAACTGTGAGGCCTGGAGCAGCTCTGGTTGCCAGGGAGATGTGTGATAAGGAAGTAATTAAAAAAAAAAATTCTCCCTGTGTTACTGACTGCAAAAAATCTACTTGAAATTGAACCGATGACTTGGCTCAGGGGGAAGCAGGTATTTAGAGTGAAAGAAGGGGAATGTGACTTGAAGGAACACCCATCCAACATGTTTTGTTAATGTATTTGTAGCATGGTGAACCCAGCAGCTTTTTGGACGAGCAGAGGCCCTTTTGTGTCCAGTGCTGTGTAAACACACAGTTGGAGGCAGCCCCTGCCTGGAAGATTGTACAGTCCAAGCTATCAACACTATCAGCGAGTACTGGATATAATTCCTGAATGTTAGAGGAGTGCAAAAATTGGGGGAGACCACAATACAGGGGGGTTTTCTGCCCACACTGCCAAGTCTGCTTCTTCAGCCAGGTTTGTGTAAAGACAAAGATGAGAAAGGCAACCAGCACCACCAGAAAACAGCTTTATACTCATGTGTACATCAGACTGGGCTTGATAGGAGTGCTGCCAAGCTCTCACAAAGGCCTGGTGTACCTCAGTGTTCTTGCCATTTGTGCTTCCTTCTTAGTAATTCTAGCTGGCCTCAACATGCAAGTCTTTCTCCATCTGTAATTAGAAGGAAATCAGCAGCATCTTATATCCTGCTGACATGTTTTCTTCCCTTCCACCTTCCGTGTAAGAAGACCTTGCTGCTCCTGCTCAATTATCAGCCCTGTGAGAGAAGGCACAGGGCAGAAACCGTCCAAAGACATTTTGCTGTAAATGCAGGGCAGGGGCGAGGTAGGACCAGATACAGAAAGACTTGCCCAAGGTCACACAGCAGGTAACTAGATAGACTCCAGGTCTTCTCAGACGGTACTGATGCTGGACTGCAGCACAGAAGTGCCGTTCTGTTGCTGCTGAGAGAGGAGATGTTTTCTGAGATGTTTTCTCGCTGCAGATGAGGTCTGAGCGGTGTCTGTGCTCGCGGATGTGAAGGTATTTTACAGTAGTTAAACTGAAACAGAACAATTTCTCAATACATTTATCAAAATGTCTGCAGTTCCCATTTCAAGGCAGATAAAACAACAATGAATATCAAATAAAGTTGTCTTTATCCAGAACATTTAAAAACAAAGAAGATTGGTTCTTTTGGCCTCTGGCTTGCACTAGCACTCTGGAATGCTAACTCTGTTCTGTCATGAAGAAATAGCTTTATTTGGGCTTCAACACTTGCCTTAGTGCCACCTACGTATCCCTTAACTTGAGCAGCAGCTACATTTTGTTTTCCTTTAGCGAGATGTAGAGCAACAGGGCACTGCACCAAACCACAGTCACTTAGCTTGATTATCCTGGCCCCATCAGTGTCTCCAGAGCTAGTTGTTTTAGAAGGTGCAAGAGCACTGAAATAGAGAGACAAGGAAGGTGAATTAATCACCGCTGGAGAATTAACCACAAGTGGGGATTTTATGGTTCAGTGCTCTCCTGTTACTTGTGCACTTGCTCTCTCCCTCCCAACCGGACAAGGCATCGAAGCCCAATTCTTGCTGTTTTCCATGGCAGTTGGCTCTCTGGAGTCCTTGAGGGCACGAGCCTTTGTCCTTGCTTCACTTCCCTATCTGTAAAATGGGGATAAGTAGAATCTGTAAAACCCTGAAATGATTTACAGATTTATTCTGCAGAGATCCCAGTATGTTGTGATAAGCTTTCAGCAGATACAAATTGCACTGTGTTGATTAGCCACACAAGTTTTATGCTCTTGGTTCTCTCCCTTGATTGCATGGAGTGAATTCAACCATTTCATGTACAATTTGGGATTAATTGTGACTGACATTCTGAGGTGAAAGTTGTCTGTCTGCTGCTGAACTTCAAGAAATAAAGTACTCATGGCAAAAAGTCAGAAATATAATGAAATGCAGTTTCTGTTCCAACTCAGGTTGCTTAGCTCCGTCTGCAATTAGTGCTGTATCACTTGCACAGTTTCTTTTATGTATAGAGCCACGCTTGTGCCTTGCATTGAAAGATTGCAGCACAGCTTTTAAAAGAAGAGCGTACTCCAGCATAGGTGGGAAGGTGGGAGACGTGCAGGAGACAAAAACGTCAGGAAATTGAATACTGGTCGTAAGCAAAAGCAGGCAGAAGGGGTGGTCTGGACCTTCAGGTTTTAACCTATTGTAGAATCCTTGGCTTTCAAGCATTTGTTTAAACTGTGTGAGCTTCAGCTTCTCGAACAGAGTGGAAAAAATAAATAATAGTACTGCCTAATGTATTAGGAAGATGAGTGTTTCAGGGACTGCAGAGATGAAACACAAGTTTTTTTCCTAGTTATTGTGACTCCCTCCTATTGGTAATTCAGCAAATCTTTTTAGTTAACCTAGTGAAAATAGAACTTGATGGAATTGTTTCAGTGGCATCTGTCATTGCTTTTGGAGCCCGTCAGAGGGCTGGTGGTGGCACTTTGTGCCTGAAAGAGGAGGATGAGTGGATTCCCTTAATGCTCAGGTTGTTTTGGTTTTCCAGAGTTTGCCAGAAAGCTTCACAGCGTGTGATCACTTGCATATTATCACCATGATACCCTCACTCTGCTTTTGTTACCGGTGCATTCCCAAGCTCAGGACCTAAAGGCTTGTACAGGGCAGTCACCGATCCTGTAGCCAAAATGACCATTTTTAGCTGGCATCTTAAACATCTTTCATAGAAGCCAGTCTTGCGGTTTGAGGATGTAAGGATGCACTGGGTCTCATTCTGTTCCCCGGTCACGCCTCCTTCACATTTCTGTAACTCCATTATCTTCAGCAGGATTTTTCCCTCCTCTAGTTGCTGCAGGGCAAAGGAGGATCTGGTTCTTTGTCAGATGGATGCTTGGTCTGAAGTTCGGTGAGCAGTTAATGCCAAGGTGGAGGTACAGAAAATGGAAGCTTATTTCTTCTGTAACAAAGGCACAATTCAATGTTCCTTTCCCATTTGATACACTGAATAATAATATCAAGAAAAATATATTTCCTTCCAGAAAGGAAATCTATTTCCTCAGAAGGATAATGAAGCCTGGAGCTTTTCCAAAGCCAATGCCATTTAAAAAGATGCTACTTGCATCATTCAGCATATTGTTTATATCTCTCTATTGTTTTTTTGTCTCCATTATGGAAAGGTTAGGCGCTGATTGTGGACACTGCGCATCTGTCAGCACCAATCCTGGGACGTTTTCATTAAAGTTAAGCACACTTGGAAAAGGACTCAGTATGCGAATAGTAAAAAATAGTGTCCACTCGCTGAAAAAATGAGCATTTCAAGGGTAGGGAATTTGTCCCTGGTACTATTGGGATTTTATTCCTACTGCTGAGTTTAATGCACAGTCCCCAAAGGACCCAGTCCTGGAATGATGTAGGAGGGGGGACGGTGCTGTTACTCGTGTGCTGGAGCCTCTGCATGGCCATCCCTGTCCTGAGGGCTCCGTTTGTGGAGGCTGTTCTGTGACAATGGTCAAATGCTGCTGCTCTTCAGCAGCTGATAAAGCAGCAGTGGTGGAGCTTCTCTACTTCAGTAGGATGTTTTAATGAAAATACACTTAATAAACTGTCGGTGCTCATATGCTGAGGGAACAGTGTGTGAAACGGTCCCCACGCTGTAGATATTACTTTGCTTAAAGCCTTGAGCAAAACCTGGTGAAACCACTATTATTATTATCATTTTTTTATTATTATTATTTTTTGAATGAAGTTCTTGGGCCTCGATCGTGAAGGCAGATCATCCAGTACCTCAACCCAGGAGCCTCAGACAGAGGTATCTTCTGTACTAGATACAGTGCTGCTTGCTTCACCTTGGCAAGATTTAGGATACAAGAAACCATCCTGCAAGGCCCACGCTGTCGTTATGTCTTCATAAATAGCTGAATCAGTTCTAACTGAAGGAAATTATCTTAGGAACAGCAAGTTAATTCCACTGATTTTAAAATGCTCCAGAAAATAATGTTTTATGGGAGGGTCTGTCATTTGTTCCTGCTAAGTGTTGTGACAATCTTAAGCTAGAGAACAAATTATAACCTTTTTTTTTTTTTTTTTTTTTTTTTTTTTTGCCTAGGAATCTAACACTGAGGGCTATTCTGTTATGGGGAGGTTTTTTTCCTTTTCCAGGACTGCAGTTAGCAAATGAGACTTCTTACAAAAAAATACCCAATTTGAACCTACAAGTCGATTCAATTCACCCCTTGTTAACTCTTTGATTGAGAGCTATGTAGATTGAAGAAGAAAGGTATTGATCTACTTTTAGGATTGAAAACTAAGATTAAATAGAAAGTCTAAGGGCGAAAATGAGTTTTTAAATGAATGGACAAGCTGAAAGAAAAATAAAATCGTGCGATATACTGGGAATAAGTTCTGAGAATCTGTTAGCTAGGCATACTTGGAGGCCATAGACTACAGAAACTGCATGCTTTACATTTGCATATGAGTAGATTGTGATTCAATTTGTAGGAAAATTGTGTGTGAGTCTCGGCAGATTGGTACCTAGCATGAGAATTTTTCTAAATTAGATCAGAATAAGATAAAAATAAGTTCAGTTTCCTGGTTTCAGAGCGTGCGCTGGTTGATGGCATTATGTTTGGACACTGAAAACTGTTGTTTAGGTGAAATTCACATGTGAAGGGACTGAAACTTTTGATATAATTGAAAGGTTTCAGGTTTTAGTTTTGCCTTTTTTTCTGCATAGAATTCATTATAAACCTTTTGTAGCTATTTGTTGGTTAGGCCATGTCACTGTCTTTTTGTCTTGTTGGGCAAAGTCAATTGTTTGACTTCTCTGTGCAACGGGGACTTCAGGGGACTTTGCTCAAGGTGACAAGCAGGCATTTAGTAATAAAGTGCAGCAATACTTAAAAGAAGTGAATGTGAAAGTGCTGTTAACAGAATCAAATAAAAAATGGATTTATATCCCAACAAAAATTCCCATGAGAAATTGCCTTCTGTTTGCCTCTTTTTGTAATTCAAATATAATAATAGAAGAGCGAGCTGTTGTAATACAAATGCCTGGCAGAGTGTGTTTTGTTGGAAGATCTCAAAGCACTTGCAGTGTACGTTGCATTTCTTTGAGCATGGGGAGATGAGAACTGCCATAGAAGAGTGAAGTTTTTTTTTAATAAGTGGAGTATGTGCTTACTCAGGATGAGGTTTTTTTTTTGTTTTTATCTCCAGGTATAAGATTTTGGTCATTACTGACAGCTACTTTGCTGGTTGTGGAATTATCTGAGTATTTGGAGCCAGTTCTTCTGTATCATTGTGTTCTATAGAAAACTTCTGCCTTTTTTTTTTTTTTTTTTTCTTCACTGTGGTCATTTTACAGATGCAGAGAGAAAGTAAGAATAAAGTTTTAAGACTCTTGTCAAGTTATCGTAAACACTTTCATTGAGTCTTTGACTCCGAGGCAATCTTTCCAAGCATGTTTAGATGCCTAAGTATGCACTTGGCTTGTAAGAGGATACAATAGCTGCAAAACTCAGGTGCATTTGTAAATGCTATACAATGGCTGGCTGCAGTTCTTAGTTTCTAAACATATTTGTAAATCTAGTCCTGAACACTAAATTTCCATTTGAAAGGGGGCTCCTCTTCCTTAGCTGAATTCCTCTTTGGTCTTGTGAAATCTTGCACACAGTAGTCACCTCATCTCATATTGGAGGTTTTTAATTCAAGAGTCATCATCAGAGCTCTTACGCTCCCGTTTAGTGCCTTAACCATCTGTTAAATGTTATCTTCTGAGGCTAACTCTTGGTTTCAGATAAAAGGTGTGTGCAAGCTCATATGGTGGACTGCAAAGCCATTTTCCCATTACCAGAGTGGGACATAGAGCACCTCTGGCCCACATCAGAACATGATGCAGAGCTGACGGTGATGTGCAGTTCAAGGCTGTCTGGTCACTGAAAAACCACTAAGGGCAGTCACAGGAATACCCAGTGAGGCTCTTAGTTGTGGTAGACAGCATGGGAAGAATATGCATTAATTGGTTAATGCTCGTGAAGTGCTTTGAAGATGGAAATGGCTATATAAGTGCTTGGTATTATTATTATGCTGACAATGGCTATGTAGAAGAGTCGTGGCGCTAAGGGAACAGTCAAAATTGATTAAGAGACTATTTTGAAAGAGGAAGTTTTGAAGGGAGGAAATTACATCCCTTGAGAAGAGGCCATTCTGGCTGAATACTGGGCTCACTGTGTTACCTCGCAGAGCTGAGCGAACGATTTCAAGTAATGGATGGTCCACACAAGTCGCCCACTTGCATCAGGAATTGTGCAGCTGTGAACTTCTGCAGATAATTACTGTTATCAGGTTGCTAACAGGTGGCTGCTTGTGAGGGATAGACTTGTTGCAACCATCAGGAAACCCAGTTTGGGCTCATTTTGAATGGGAAGGTCACTCGGTCCCTCAGGCTGAGACCTATCTCTTGAATCGTAGTCCCACTGAGAGCAAACAAAATCCCTGAGTTCCTGGATTATGAAACTAAACAGCTTCGTGAATGAAAAACCCACTGGAGTTGACTTCAGTAGTGATGAGAGTTGATGTGATTTTATAAGACAGAAGTGTGAGTTTAGCATACCGAATGCTGTCAGCTATGGAAATACATGCAGTGACTTCTACATTTAACCCAGAAATTTGTAAGGAGTGAATCGGGGTCCTGTCTGCACGGATGGCAGGCTGTTTTCAGGAGGTTGCATCCACGTAATGACTGGATAGCAGAGCAGGCTTCGGGGTGACTTGTTGCAAGCCAAGTGAATGTGAAACTGCCGATGGGCCACTGCTTTGATTGCTTTTGCACTGCTCTGAGTGGTCCAGGAGCAGAGCAGCTGGGAAAGCTGCTGCACGTCTCTCCAGCTGGGCAGCACAGGGTAGCTGGGACAGAAGGCAGAGCCACTGCGTGTACGTGGTCGCGTCCCTGTGCTGGGTGACAGAAGCATCATCTGCTTCTATCACAAGGCTCTAGCCTTTATTCTGAGGTTAAATACTGCTGTTTATGAAGCATCCCATACCGCTGGTCCTGGAGCTGGCTAGAGTTGAGTCACCTGGATCAGATGCTTGACTCCAGGCAGATGGCTGAGAGCTTTTCTGTTCTGTGTCTAGTGCAAGTGAGAAGAGGCCACACCTGTGTCTAAGGTACATGGAAACATCTGGAGCTGCTGGCTTTGCTTAAAACACTGCTGTTGGGCTCGTCATATCCAAAGCCCTAGAGCCTGGAGGCTCTAGCCAAAATTCAGGTCCAAGTTGTGCGTGTAAAGCTCACTGCTAAGAATAATCCCACCTGCTTGCTTTGGTCTGGGGATGGTGCTTTTCCTCCAGACCAGACCGCTTGGCTTCCTGCAGTGCCCAACATTCAGAAAAAGCATCTGGGTGTTGCTGAATGCTGAAGGCACAAATCCTGCATAGGAAAGGGAGGAAGAGAGGCTTTTTTGCAGCTCCTTGTGAAGCCACACAGACAGCTGAAACTCGTTTCAGCTTGCAGTTGCCAAACTCTGCCAACTAGTTGCTTAGCATTCAAAGAAATTTCTACGAATATTCTATGTAAAATTGAGGCTTTTTTCCCCCCCCACCTCTTTCTCCTTTCTGAAAGGCAGCCTGTAGCAGACCCGTGGTTCAGCTGCTGGATGTGTGCCTCTGCCTAGCAACTGCCTGCCAACGTCACGGCATTGCCGCGAGCCCCGCACCGGGACGGAGCCGCTGGCTGCCGGGAGCTGGGCGGAATGGTAATTTGGGGGGAGAGATGCTGCTGCCGCTCTCCAGGAGGCTTGCAAAGCCTTGCTCTTAATTTCTTGACCTTCAGGCTCCCTTGAATACCTCCAGGCAGCTTCCTGCTGCTGCCCTGTAAAATTCAGACCGGCTGAGAGTTGCCTGGTAGTTAAACCTTTATCTGGTATGTGGGGCTTGCAAAGTTCTTCCATCAGTTGTTCAGCAGAGTCCCATTGCCTGGTGCTCAGGGTGGGATCAGTCTGTGAGCTGTGGGATCTGTGTGAGCTCTCTCTGTAACCACCCTGAACAATGACCCACCAATATGGGATGGGTTGGAAGCTCCCTACACCTTCCTGCCCGTGGCTGGGTGGGCTGCGGGCAGAGGCAGCTTCTGCCTGGCTTCCCTCCTGCTATCAGAGATCACCCCCTTGCAGGCTCGGTGGCTTGGTGGCAGCTCAGGGTTGTGTTTTGTTGTTATACCATCTGTTGGGGGATTGCCTGGCACGTTGGTTGCAGTAGCCCAGCACGAGTTACGGGCTCGGCTCTCCAGTCCACTCCACATCCTCCTGTACTCAACATCAGTGGATGAGTGGAGCTCAGATAAAGCAATTGAACTTCACGTGTTTCACGAGGTATTTGCAGCTCCTCTTCCAAGTGCTTCTCTTTCAGATTTGAGGCAGTGAAAAACATGCGGGTTCTGCATAGGCTTGGCAGTGAGTATCATCCGTTTGCAGAGAAAGCACAGCCTGGAGGTGGGGTGTGTAAGATGTTCCTGGTAGTGTTTCTGTTCCGTACTAACTGCAAATGCTTCATGTCGCTGTAGCTCTGCATTTGGATCCGTGTGATGTTTATTGTTTGGGGTAGAGTCAGAAGAAACACAGAGATGCAGTTTACATGAGGAATTTTACTCATGAGTCCCCTACTCTGGTTTCTAGCCAGTACAAAGAGACACCAGCATGGCACATCTTGTCTAGTACTATGCTGAAGCTGAACCCTGCTTAAAGCGGGGTGAGCTGTAGTATTTTTGGCCTTGCTGGCAAAATTCATACTCCTTGTTCATTGCTAAAAGGTTCAGGGTTTTCTTTCTTTGTGTGTGCGCTCCTTGCATCGACAAACTCTGCTTGCCTGGCTAAACACCACCTCTGTAGGTCAGCAGAGCGTGGAAACAATCTCTTCATTTGTGATAGAGTCAGAAGAGGCAGAGCCCATCTCTTTGTTCAGTGCGTGCTATTTCAGGAGCTCTCCAGGTGAAGCAGCATGCTCTTTGTCACCTCTTTGTCACCATGTTTTCGTGGAAGATGGTGACAACTGAAATTTGGTTAATGGGTGCCAAGGTGTTCTGTGTTGTGGAGTAATTTGTTTAAATTCCTCGTCAGTATTGCCCAAGCAAAATTTTACTCGTTACTCACGTTTGAAATGTTTTCTAACGCTGTGTCCATTGCTATCCACTGGCTACTGGATCGAGTGGAGTGTGAAAGGGCGTTAGTGCCGTGCCTCCTGCTGCTATCTTGAGCTAGCGCAAATAGAATGCAATATTTTTAAGACCGCTGATACAAAATATTAAGCACAAAATATATTCATTTATGTATCTTGATGAACGCAGACTTCTCTAATGATTACTTTGATACTGCTTAGATTATCTAGCATACATTAACAGGGATTTTCTTAGATGCTTGTTGAAGTCAGACACGTTCCTGCTGTGTTTAACAGTGCATGTTTACATCATCTTGTCCATCTACTTACATTGATTCATTGATGTAATAGCTCCTTAAAACAAGATGTAGCTTTGCTGGTTGTGCCATCTCTGGTATTAAAGCTTGCTGTGCATACCAACCACTTGTTCTGTGTAGCCTGTAGTGCCTGCCTGTGTTCACTCCTGACCTTGAAATCCCAAGTCCAAGGTCAAGCACACTTGTTTGCATCCTTGCTCCTCTTCCATCTGCTCCCTTGGTACTTTTCCCATGGAATCCTGTTTTCCTATGCAATCCTACATGCTTGGAAGTCAAGTATCAGGAGCCCTATTTTTCCCTCTTTCCTCATCTCAAACTTTGCCTGCTCCATTTTCTCTAGACGACTCTCTCTGTCATAAGACAATGACAGCCTAAAAAGCTGCCAGCAGACTTGATTTTGGTAAGGATTTGGCAAATAAGAAATACGGGTGGTTTTGATGTAGGTCTTTTCGTGCCACTACCTGTTCAGATTTTCCTGCAAGTTGCATTTGTGTTTAGAGCAAGAGCCTTTGTCTTCTAACCTGGCTGAAATCTGCCTCTGTAAAGGAGCACAGAGCCCATATCTCACAGCTTCTTCCCACTGGGGACGGGGTGTGAGGGCTGTTATTACCTCTGCAGCCCTGTGCAGTGTCCCATCAGTGGGACTAGTGCACCCTGCACTGCTCTTGCTGCAGCCACCAGCACCAAGGATCCATTTACACAGCTCAGGTCAGAGTTCCCCACTGCTCTTCAAATCGTCTCATCTGTATGCTGAAGGGAGCGTTCAAGCCTGGTTGTGTTTTGTCTTCTTTACATACCCTTGCACACACGCTCAGAGGAGGGCGAGGAACGGAGCATTATTCCATCCTTATAAAAGCAGAAAGGATTGGAGGGGGTGGTGACTTTTCCCTGCCTGAGCCCATACAAAGCACTCATTGGGAGTTGTAAAAGGGTCCGGAGAGGGCTGTGCAGTGTGCTTAAAGCTGAAGAAAATCAAGTATAAAATCTTGAAGTTGTTAATCTCTATTGAGAGGCTTACAGCAGAAGGACAATACAAAGTGTGAGAAACTCGGCTCCAGGCGATTGTTCCAGCCCTAAACACAACCAAGTCCCACAAGGGCACAACAAAATACGGTTAGGCCCTTGTCTGCTGAGAGAGGATTTTCTGCCACAGGAGTGCTGTAGCCTGGTGATTGTGCAGGACTTCGGATATTAATCATTTAAAACTGTTCCAGCTAAATGTTTATGCAAAACATTGAAGAGATCTGAGCTCCCTTTTTTGGCTTTTCTCTTCCCTCTCCCTACTTTTGCAGAGGAAGGGATGGGGGAGGGAATAGCAAAGGGGAAAAAAAGTGAAATAAAATCTGTGTTTAAGTTGAAATATTTAACTGAAAATATAGCTTTCTTTAAACTGTTCTGGTGATAACGCTGGAGTAATCTTTATTATTCTCTATTATTAGTGTGAGCTATTCTACTTCGCTTCTACCAACAAAAGCAGAAGGAATTCATCCCACTTCCCTCCTCGCTTCGCAAGTCTTCACTGCTAAATGCCTGTCCTGTTATCTAGCTTGCTTTGCTTCTGTTCAGGCTGTAAGCATTTCAGATGGTAAAGTGGTACATAAATCTGCAGGGGTAAGCACTGTAAAAGTAGCTGAGAAAGGTACAGCGTGCACCTGGGGAAAGTCAGCATGACACCAGGATGTCTTTTCGGTAGCCCCCAGGAGTGTGTGTTGTGATACTGCAGAACAGCTCAAGTCCTTACCAGCTACACCAGGGTAGTGTGAGTTTTGGGTCGCCTTTTGACAGAGATCTATTTTTAAAATAAACAAAATCTGATAAGGGTCTTGAAGACCGAGTTCCTTCTGTTCCCAGGTCATTTTGGTGCAGGGATGAAGCATGCTTGCCGAAGACAGCCCATGTCAGGTCAGCATGCCACGCTGCCCTCTGTCCCTCCACTAAGAGCAGGGAGCTTTTAGCCTCGAGGGGAGATCTGGCAGCTGCAGTTAGTACCAATGTACTCGCTTAAGCGATTTCTGTCGTACCCAAACAAGGCATCACTTTCCAGCAGTTGCAGTCTCTGGCCTCTCAGCATGTCAGGGGGCTGCTGTGCAGCAGTAAGACAGACATATGTGCAGCGTCATGTTCTTGTGCTCTGAGTTCTGCCCTGCAATGGCTTTCGGTGGTACCTAAAACTGGGCATTTTCCTTTTTTCTCTGCAACACGCCAGAACTTCTTTGGCCTTGCTAATGTAAGTGTACGCCCTTTTGAGGTTCACACGTGAAATATAAAAACAAAGTATAATAAAGCAGAAAACACTAAATATGTAGGTGCCTGTTCTGTTTCTAGAGAACTTAAAAGAATAGGCAAATGTTTCTTTTCCTTTCACAGATGCCCACAGGCAAGAGAACTGCAGGTTGTATGTGTCTGTGTCGCTTCCAGGACATGTTAGAAGTGTTGTATCATCACACAGCAGTGTGGCAGTGCACTGCCCCTTGGAGGTTCCAGACTTGCCTTTCCTGTGCTGTGGAAGTGTTTGCAATTTCCACCTGGAAGGTGCCTTGGTTGGAATTTTGCTGAGGAGCTGCAAGGACAGCAATGTGATTAGAAATTCCCCATGGTATAAGGAATTTGTGTAATCTTCTAAGGCAAGAGTTTTGGTTGGGAGAAGGTAAACGAACACATGGGAAAAGCTAAATATGTTACTGCTGCATCGTAACTCCACCATCACCTCTTCTCCCTTTCTTTCTCTGTCTGGGAATCCCTTAAAACAGAATTGCTGTGCTGAGGTTGGAATGACGCCTAAAGGTAACAGATCTCTTCGATAGCTGTCTAGAAACCTGGGCTCTGTTCAAAAGCTAAGGGCACCACTAATGGCACAGAAGGTGATGGCAGAGTTGGAGTGAAGGACTGCTAGGATGGAAGGGAAGCAATGTCTCCGAGGACTGGAGAAGTGACTAAGTTGGTTTCAGGAATGGTGTGTTTGATTTGCAGTACCCCGCAGTGCTGTGCAAGCCTGCTGTAGGCTGAAAGCTCACGTACTGCTCTTGATTTGAGGTGGGTGCTGTAATTCTTCCTGGGCTTGGCAGTCGGGGCATGAGCTGGATTCAGATAAAATGCTTGTTCTTTGCCCTTGTATTCTTCACTCCATGCGTTCGGAGAGGAAAAAGGCCCTGGCTATCTGAGGTGTAAATCATCCCCTTGATGATGTGCTTCAATCCAGTGGCTTTTGATTAAAAGTTATAGTTAATGGAATGTCTCTGCATTATTTATTACCCTGAAGGCTTTGATATAAGACTGTAGGTTAAGTTGAAACTATGAAAAGGTGAATACTTAGGGAAACAAGGCTTAGATTTATGAAGTGTGAAGGTACTTTCACTGTGTGTTCACTTAAATTGTATGAACAGGAGAATCAAAGCTAGACTATGGTAAACTAGTTCTGAATTGTGGGTGAGAAGATCTAGGTCTGCTATGTAAGAAAACATGATTAGTTGCTGATTGCTGATAAATGATTCAAAACAGTAAACACTGGGGCAAAGAGCCTTTTTCTCAATTTAGAGGGCAGATCAAATAATGTTTTTTTTTTTTTTTTTTTTTTTTTTTTTTTTTTTTTAAATGAGTTCTTAATGACTGTTTAATACAGGGGGTGAGTTTTTCATGTGTTCTTTTTGGGGATAAGGTTGTGAAAAGACCTGTGTGAAGGAGCTGACTGCAGACATTTCCTAACCCACTTGTGATTTTGAGTCCCCTTTAGAAAAGGGCTTGCCTGTGCCTTCACGTGGAAGGGGAAGTCCAGTAGGGACCTCAGGTGCTGGTCTTGTGCTGTGGCATGTGAGGAGCTGTACGAGTCTTCTGTAGTTTCACGTGCGCCATCCCACAAAGAAAATCGGGGCGCTGCTGTGCTGAGTTTGGCTGGCTTATGTCTGTCTCCATCCTTGAGCACTACCAGGCTCAGAGCATCCAAACGTGTGCTCAGAGGATGCTGAAAACCTAAACAGCATCTGCATTCTGGTTCTGAGATGGGGTCTAGTGCCTTGGTTTTGAAAATCTTCATGCAGTGAATGTGAATGATTCAAGGCAGTAACGTACACAGAAAAAATTGAGATGTTACTGATGAAGTAGCAGAATCTGGCCCTGGTATTTTGGGTCAGAATAGAATGTGCTTGCATTGTGTCTGCAGGATATGGATTTCAGTTTTACTGGGGAAAGTGTTTTTTATGTTCCTCTATTTCAGTGAATAAGCTAGAACAATACAAAATAGAAACACTTGTACCTAAGTAACAATAAGTAAAGAAAATGACAATACCAAACGCTACTGCATTAAGGAGAAGACAGCCATGTATCACTAACAGACGATACTGCTGAGAGCAAGTCAGTATATATGATTTGATATTTGTTCCTTGTGAATTGTGCAATGACCATACATCAGTGTTCACTAAATTAGTTTTTTCTGCTGAGAAATGAAGGGCACCGTTAGAATTTAGGAAGCACTTCAGAAGTAAATTCTGCTTTCCTCTCTCTAAAGTATTGTGTCCTAGAGATTAATATGGTGTGAATCAGAATACTTAAAATGCTTCCTAGATTTACCATCGTGGATCTGGCCTGGAAAGCTTAAAGAATTGGAAGTAGGTGGAAGATGGTTAACCAATCCTGGATTTTTGTATTTTGGACCTATTTCCTTTACCTTTGTACTAACCAACAACACCTTTGTAATAGCTCCTTCAAAGAGTATTTGTAGTAACAGTATTTGAAAGCACAAGTTTATCTGGGGCTGGGGAGCTGCTGAAATTCTGAGTGAAGAGACTTGAAGGGTGCAGCAGCCAAGGCAGATCACTCCTGTATGCAAGTGTTGTTTATCTGAAGGGAATAACCAAGTTCTGGTACTATGAATGGGCTTTAGTGGTTGAGTCTCTTCTTCCATATATGTCAGCCGATTTTTGGTCAATGTACAGTGGCCATCATGACTGCCAGCCGTGAAATACGGAGGATGTGAGATCCAGGTCTCTGCTGCCCTCACTGAAGTCAAGACTGTTCTGCTCCAGACCTCAAGCTGCAAGCAGGAGTGAATAATCCAAAAATGGTCCCTCGCTCATGTGTCTAAACTTCAGATTTATAGCACAAGTAAACCTCCCACCAGCTTCTGTCTCCAGTAATTTAGTTTCTATTGTCAGAAGAAGCCTCAGTTGTTGAGTACAAGGGCATTCTTCCTGCCCTCTGTGCGGCACGAGGCTGATCGATACCCTGAATTGAGGGGTGTGCAACTTTCCCCCTTCAACAAGCAGGAGACAGAGCTGTATTTGGCTCATATTTAAGTGTCTAGTCCTGTGAAACTGTGGCGTGTGGATTAACTGTGTATTATAAAATGCCACTGACAGCCTGTATTTTTGTTAGAAATGTGGTTCTGTTGTGAGCATACTGCAAAGTAAATATTTCATTTTCCTTGTGCATATGGTCCAGGAGTGAAGCCGGTTCGTCTGTGTACGTTGTTCAGGCGGCGTGTATTGCACAAAACAAGTGGTGTGAGTTGAGACAGGTAAAGCTGACTTTTATGCTCTATCATTGAGGAAATGGCTGCTGTGCCCCTGGATAAAGATGTGTTTTTTCTGCTAAGCACCAAGCCTTCCATTAATGTGTTTGTTGGTTGTGTTTTTTCCTCCCTGCTAGATGTGATCTTGTTGGAGAAAAGCTCTGTCCACTGAACAGTGCCAAGTGTGATAATGCCTTCGTCCTTGTCTGGAAACTAAGTGCTACTGCAATAAAATTACATTGATGCATTCATTAAAAAGATATACTCTCATAATAAACCACTTTCCAGAATTGAAAATGACAGGTTGCATTGGCAGAGTACAAGTTAGAATTAGCTCCATTCTCAGCCTACTCATCTCTGTCACAAAATAGGACACTTGCCCACAAATGCATATCCACTGATGAGTTTCTTGTTGGTCTTACAACTTCAGAAAGTAGAAGTCCATGAATAATAGCATTAAAAGGTGGGATATCTACATAAATATTTATGCTGCCATGCCAGACCTTCTGGCAGATGACATCAGATGTGCTAGCCCTATGTGTTCACCCTTCTCTTTCATTGTTGTGGCTTTTGAATAAGGAGTGGCAAAGCGAGAGGGGTAAACGCGACCCTTCTGGGAGGCTGGTAAATCCTCTGGTGGGCAGGGCTGATGCTGACCTGCAGTGGGTGTAAAAAGGTGGCTCCAGGTTAGAGGTTGTGCTGTCAGCAATGCTTTGTCTTGTGGCCACCTGGCTGCGATGAGCTGAAGGACAAGGTGTGGGTTGTTGCTGTGACCCAGGGAAGAAGCTCCTGCTTTTCCATTACCTGAGGTACGTAGAGGTGCCTCGTGTCAGACTCCTGTGCTGGAGAGAGTGCTCCAGAGACATCGGAAGAATATTGTCCTCTATCAAATACGAATTCATCTAAACTTTATAGCACTGATTGTCATTGTCCTTTATACCTACCTGTCCATGCTTCTGAGCCAAAGGGATAAAGAGAATTGTTTTTGCAAGTCTTCAGAGGAGAAACGTTGTGTTTCTTTGTCATGTGCTTTAAACTCTAGATAAGGTTTTGTCAGTCAAGTCTGAGCTAACTCATACCTGAAAACAAATTATAGACTATGCATACATTCTCTGGGGCTTCCTGGATGTCTTTCCTGTGCCTGCTGACTTTTTCCAGCAGTGTTCAACATAAATGAAGCTCCCTACTATTACAGTTGATGAACAATATATTGCTTTCCAGATTGTCAGCTTTTGAAAAACTAATTTTTGTTTGCAATAAGCAATTTTCTCTTAGCTGTGTTCAAAGCACATCTTGGTCAGAATCATGAACATGCAATTATTTCAGTAGATTGATTTGATATGTCGTAGAACTGTGTCCCATTTTCTATTATGTATTTGTTTTTATTCAGCTAGGTTTACACTTTTCTGGCCTTTATTCTTTGCTTTAGTCACTAATTATGCAAGGACAGCATCACCTTACATTGATTTTAAATCTCGTTTTTCATATGACCTTGGGACTGTTTGAAACACAGCATCTCTGACCTTGAATTTATTTTTTGAACCTCATGCAGCATCAATAGCTTTTATACCATCAGGAAATAGAAGGATAGAGCCTCTTTAATTTCCCAATCTTCCTTAAATTGTTCTGATGACATTTACTTATGATTAAAATAAAAAATGTGCAGCAGAGACAGATTCAATATCCCCACATTGCCTATTGAGTGCCAGTCTGGATGAAGAGAAGAGGATGTGATTGAATTTTAGAGAACTGAAGCTTATGGATCTTTGGCAGTCTTCAAGTTATTAAACCAAACCAGGCCTAATTTTACCCCTCCGTGATAACAGTAATATTCCCAGTCCCGTGCAGCTTGCTGGCACCGAGCTAATGCATCCTTTCTGGGAGCTCTGCAAATGAATGGAACCGAGGCAGAGGAGGGAGGTGGATTCCACTCTCATGTTTATTGTGTATTGACAAAGTGCACGGGGAGAGGCAGATGCCAGGTGCTGCAGAAATGCAAAGTACTCGAGGCTTGTTAACGAGTTCTGTGCCTAGCTCAGCTCTAGTCCCCGGGGATCGCAGGGCTGTCCTACCTCTCGCTGATGTAGTAAACATGATACGAAAAGAGTCTCTGGGTAGTAAATATGATTGACCACTTTGGATTCATGAAGGTATGAGCTTCGTCTTGTGGAGACAAGTTTCACTAAGTGTTTTTGCACCAAAGTAGGTCAATCTAATTATAATTGGCTTTAATGAGCCCTACTCTGCAGTTCTTTACCTGTAGCTGGTTGGCACTCAGAAGTGCAAATACCAGTGCTGCCTTTGAAAAAAGCATTGAGAAATCAAAGAAGTAATTTCTAGTCGGATTCATTTCAACTTGAAAGACTCGGTTATCTGCATAAGCAGGAGTAAACAATCCAGCATCAATAAGAAGAGCCTGAGCAAACGCAAGCAGTAGTGATCAGAAGTCTGCTGGCCGTAGGGTAAAGGTGAAATTCTGCTATGGGTTTTGCAGCAGTTGCCTTGCAAACTGGAATTTCATTTTGGTGTGTGTGGGAGTTATTCCATTAAAGCAGCAAAGAGCTACACAAGTTTGTTTGGGTGAATTTGTCTTCGTGCCTCAAAAGACATTCCAGTAAAGTAGCAGTGAAGAGAGGAAAGCACTAAGGAGGATTTGTCATTTAGGCTGTTCCCAACACATACTTATATACTGGCTTCCCCAGAGAGAAGAAAACCCTTATATATCCAGAAATTGTACATCATGGCAGTTGATCTTTATCTTTGGGATGGAGTGTTCACAGGTAGTGCTTTGGGGAAGGAAAAATTGATTTGAGGGAGGTGTTAGATATTTAGCTGGTGGGTGCAGGACTCGGCTTCTGTCTCAGAAGATGTAGCTACGGAGTCAGGGCAGCTCCCTAGGAATACCGATGGGCAGACGTTTGCTTTGTGTTTAGCCTGTGTGAGGAGCTGAAATGGTTCAGAAATGGGTGAGTAAAAACAGAGCAGGCTGGAAAGGCTGCCTCGAGCCACCAGTTTCTTTCCTTTGTTGCCTCATAAGGTCTAACAGGTATCTGATGTGACTGGTGATGGCAGCTCAGGGCCACAGCCCACTTTGCATTGCAGTGGCCCAGTTGCCAGTTTGGAGCATGCAAACTGGAGACCAAGTGGGAACATACCTTTCCTTTAAGGCAGTCTGTGTGGGGAAAAAAGGTCCTTTGTAATAAACACCGGCTCTTCCCTCTCCTTGGAGATAGTTTCAGGGCTAGCAAGCAACATGTACCTGAAAGAAGGCTGATGGAGAAAAACAAACTGCTGGCTTAGAACTTGCAAATATTTGGGTTTTCTTGTAGGTTCTTTTAATAGTTCCAAGTATCTGTTTGAGAATGATTTGTTTAGCCTTTGAACTGAGTCCTGCTCTTTCTGGATGCAGGACACCTTTAATTTCTGATTTTGGTCATGCAATCTTGTGCAGACTGTTCCTTTGGTGACTCAGTTCCTCTCTATACCTATTTATTACTTCCATTGGCCTTCCAAGGTGGAAGTGGTGCAAGTCTCTGTACGCACCGCTGAGCCCTGGTCTTAGCTCAATCTTCTTTTATTCCAGTGCAATTAAGAGTAAAAGAAATGGTCAGCTTTGTCACTGTCATTCTGCTGCTTTGTGGCCTCTGTACCCTTCATGCTTGAGGCACCAAGCTTGGCTAGATTCTCCTAAAATGGGGCAAATCCAAAAACACATAGTGTACAATGAAGAGTGTATTGGATTTGGTCATGGGCTGTGAAAGGACCTTTGGGAAAGCATCTGTTTTCCAGTTATAGTTGGCAGCTGCTGTAATCCAGCTGTTATTAGCCTGTTATATTTAAAGCTAGAGGGAGCGTTGCACAGGAGATGGGTATCTGGGGTCTGACTTCCTGCAGGGAGCACAAAAATGCATCTGTAGGGACTACCTTTATCTGTTCCCCAGGACCAGGAATTCCTGGGGAAGAACAAATTCATTGAAAAGAATCCTGTGTAATCTGTTCTGATGGAGATGATTGTTAAATTTGTATTCTGCACTGTTTGACTTGTACTTTTGTCTTCTCTTTTGCCAGCCCAGAACTGCAGTCACATTTTGCATGGCCCAAATGGGACAATACAGAGTCCAGGCTTTCCGTATGGATATCCAAATTATGCAAACTGCACGTGGACAATCACTGCCGAGGAGCAGAACCGGATACAGCTTGTTTTCCAGTCTTTTGCATTAGAGGAAGATTTTGATGTATTATCTATCTACGACGGACTGCCTCAGCAGGGGAACCTGAGAACAAGGTATATTGTCTGTAACAGCCAGTGATGTTTATAAACACGTTCCCATTTCTTCCACTCAGAATAAGGCATCTAGGTTGCAGGTTGATGCTGCGATAAACTGGGAGTTCCTCATGAGCAGTTCCTATAGCTGTTTTGCTTTCTTATCTCTGATAAGGTTTGAAATGTTTCTCTGAATACCTGACAGTAATGATTTATCAAAAGTCATTCTAGACATCCAGGGAAGTTAATTAGGAAATGGAGTAAACGGAAAGCAAAGCCAATGTGCAGAGGATCTTCCTTCAATCCAAAAGAGATTCTCTGAGTGGGAGGATGGATAATGGATTTCAGGTTATATTTCTGCCAAATGCTTTGTGGGTCAACTTGGGTAATTCCCTAACTTGTAGTTTTCTCACTAGTTGGGCTAGGATGGTATTTTCTCTTCACCTCTGGCTAAACTATTGGACCTTCAGGGGTAAGGAGTTATCAAGTATGATAGTTTAGTATGAAGACTCTACAAAGAGTCTGATCTTTCAGGTACAATCTTGGTATTAATATAAAGTTAAATGAGAGGCTGATTATGAAAAATAATTTATTGCTGTGATAGCAACTGTTATGCGACATGCCAGATTTCTGCGTTTGAAGGAATAATGGCCCCTAGATCTGAAGCATAGATGAAATCTGCTTGGCGATGTGTGATATGACTGCTGTTTTCTGATGTGGTGTCTAACTGCTGCTGATGTCTGATAGTGATAAAGGCAAAAAGTAAGAAGCAATGGCAGCATCCAGTGTTAAAATCTCCGGTTGGGATGCTGTAATCATGGACAGTTCTGGAAATTAATTTTACTTCAAACCATTTTCGAATGGGTCATTTGACCTCAGTGTCTTGTCGAACACAACTGTAAAATCAAAGTTAAAAACACTGGTGAAAATCAGCTCTTTATGTAGATGATTTCAGTTATGTAAATAAATCATATCTTCATCTTGCAACTGTGCTTGAGAATCATCCTAATTATGGGACCTCATCATTTAATCAGAAGGTAGTGTAGTGCTTTGCTTTGGGTATTATGTAAAGGATGCCTATGTCTTATACAAAATTCTGCTCAGGAGATTTTGTATGGTGAGTAGTCAATGCAGCTTTTGCCCTGAGAAGCCCCCAGCAAATTGCTCTGCTCATCAGCAGTGCCAGACGTTTCCTTTTGCCCTCTAGATGTCAGTGGAAGGTTCTGCTGAAGAAGCAAAATCCATGAATGAGATTAGTTCAGAAGTAGGGTCATGGTGGAGTAAATCGGTAAGACACTGTGGATGAATTGCATCCAGGTATTGCTCTGAGCTACTCATAATCATGATATGATTACAGATAGAAGTACCAGCAAGGGCATCTTAATGCAGTCCATCAGTACAACAAACTTCTGAGATGCAGCTTGGCTACTGTCCTTGTATCTTGCAGTCTTGCAGTTTGGGGGAAGGTCAGAGAGGCAAATATTGTCCTCCCCCTGCATCACTGGTGAATGCGTTGTACGACTTGGGTGTCTAAGTGTATGTGAGTTATAGATAAGGTGCCTGGGTAGGGGTTTACATTTAGTGCAGTGGGGGAAAAGTAAAAGAAATGGAAAGAAAAAGGTATTGGGGAAGCTTTCTGGAGGTCTGAGAGGACTTCCAGAAGTAAATGAGACATGGACTTGTGCGTGATGGGCACTAGCGTTCTTCCCCTGGACTTTTCTAGGTTAGTGATTTAAAAACCTGACGCTTGCTCCTCTGTGCTATTTGCTGTCTAAACGCTTTGTTCGGCTAATATTATTTTTGTACATCAATCTTACCTCATTAAACTCTGTAGCTGTTGCCCAACATTGGCCTTTTTCTTCTTTCTCCATTTCTATTCCTTTGGCTATCAATTTTGTTTTTTCTGACTGCTTTCCAAATGTACTCCATTCATCATCGAAGTGCAGCACTTGAAGATGGATGACCACGCGTCATTCATCATACTACCAGGAGGCGGGCCAAAATAAGCTGTAAGCAAGCGTAAAAGAAGGAAAGAAAACCTGTTTGTGTAGAGAAGGTAACTGTTTTCTTAACTGCTGTTCAAGGCCTATCAGCAAAACAGTTAACGAAGACAGGAACCTCTCTGCTTCTCCCAGACAAGTGTATGTTGTTGGACATCAGGGACTTATTTCAGTAGGTCTTGCCTGCTTGTCTGGAAGAACAGAATGATCTCAGTACAAATGACGGGCTTACCTGTTAATATTTTCTTGCAGAGGGATGGAGACTGGTTAGTTTTCTCAAAACCCTGGTACTCCATGTAAGCCATATATTGCTGAGGGTGCCCCCCAGTCTGTTGTCTCAGTATCATGTCTGTGTTCCTTTCTGGGAAAGGGTTACTAATTATGTTCATCCTGTGCTGGCAAACACCCCGTTGTCTTGCAATTTAATGTGGTGTGAAAGTTCCCTAATAGAATAAGAGCAGACTTAATCCAATGAGACATTTGCTAATAAACTGCTTTACTGTATATTAGGGAATTTGCCTTGTGTTTGTGATGAGTGTGTGAATATTAAATGCGTCTCAGTGTCTTAATTTAGATATCCAGCGATGTTGCAATCTTTCACTGTGACTTTGCCTTGTTTTGATAAAAATCGAAGCTTGTTTCTCATGATAAAAATCAGAGTCCTTGCTTCTTCAGCTTCTCTCAGATCTGCTCTTTCGCCGCACTGTATGCTGGCTTTCAGCCAGTGAAACCACCACGAGCAGGGACCGTTGTAGCAGAATCTTCTTTGGGTCCCGAGAATAATGATGGCTGCAGATCTTTTTTTCTCCTTGACCTGAGTCAGAGAGCTGTGTGTATTCAACAGTTCAGAGACTTGTAACCTTGGTGTCTGCATGTGGCTTTCCTTCTGAGCAGTGTTTGTGCTCATTAAACCAGCCCAAGCTATCCTAAATGCCCATCCTTCAAGTCCCTGAATATTCTGAGCTGCCAGTGGGATCAGAGGGGCGCGTGTGGAGATCTGATCTGAGAACTGCAGTTCCTCAAGAATACTTTTTGCAAATTCCCATTGTGCTTTGCTGATTGTGTCATTGTTAAGAGGATGCTCCAATCAGGTTGGTTTCCTGATTGGTTTCCCACCGTGCTGGGCTTAGCAGCTCAGCAGAGACCTGACTGAAATTTGAATATTTGGAGTTATTTATGGAGCCAAGATTGCTGTGGGATTTGGGAGATGCTTTGCACCTTTTCATATCTGAGTGTTGTTACATGACATAACAAGACAGCAGCTGACAAGAAGAAAAACGTAGCTAAAGAAAGCCACGTGACATCAAGTAGCTTCATCTGATACTGATAATTTGCAGGATGCTTTTAATGTAGGAATCTTAAATTAGTTGCTAATTTACTTTTTTGAAGTTTCAGGCCTGCATTAAGATCCAGAGAAAGTATATTTACAATGTATTTGGAAAGAAGTCATTTTGCATGCATAACCCTGTTCTCCTTAAGGAATCTACTGAATTTACACACAAAATAGGACTGGTCAATTTAGGAAATCAGACATTTTTCTTAAAAAAAACAAACAAACAAACAAACAAAAAACTTTTAAAAATTGCTCTGGAAAGGCAAAAGGATAGAAAGTGCAATCTTTTTGTACCAGAATAGACTGTTCAGTTGCACACATACTGAACCATGCTGGGGTAGCACTGAATGGAGGCTTTTACGACCTAACAACCTGTGGGCTTGGCTTCCCATCTGAAATGTGTAGATGACTGTATTGTCTTCTGGTCTACCAGGGAAAGTTTAAATGACACTGAATTTGGCTAGGGAAGTGCTTGAGCCAATGCATCAAAAAAAAAAAAAAAAAAGTCTTTGCTCCAGCCAGAATCGTGGTGGTGCAGTTGGTGTGTGTCTGCAGACATTACCGGGAGGTACGAGGTACGAGTTTACACAGCAGGAGGAGCTGTCCCGTTCTGATGCCTCTGGAGTGCATAGTGTTAGGGAAAATGAGGTAGGAATTTCCAAACAATAGCTTCCTACATAAACCAAATTGATCTTTACTGCCTTCAGCAAAGTGGAGCTGTAACTTGTGTTCTAGTTCAAGCTTTGTTGTTGGTCAGTGTTTTCTGTTAGTGTTGCTTATTCCAGGGAGATGCTCGTTCTTCTTCCCTGGCAGATAACTGAAGAGTTGAGAGGAGGATTGCTATCAGGCTGCTGTGTATGCAGTTCGAAACCATCTCTTTGGCCATATTTAATTGATTGAAAGATGAAGTATTTTGTTTGATCTTAAAATTACTTGATGCTAGTGACAAGAGGTGAATTATCCACCGGCGTGACCTATTTTACAGATACAACAGGAATACCTGTATCTTGCCTGTTTCTCATTGATAACCTTTTAAATACTCTTTGAAAAATTGAACTGGGTGTCTTGTACTTAATTACAAATCAGGAGAACAAAGCTTTTGATCTTAAAAACGATGAAAAGAGAGGAGGAGAAGAGATAAAGAAGAGATAAACGGAGCAGCACAGGAGAGAATTCCCCCCCCACGTGCTGCGTGCTCCTGCTTGCAGCAGGGTTCTGGGGTTCTGCCTGCAGGTGTTGGACTTGCTGAGTTCAGGACTGTTAAAGAATTTTCTGGAAAATAGCATTTGCTGTCTCGCAGTACACAAACTTGTGTTAGGATTTTGTTGAGTCACCGTTGGTCCTGTGACATAGTCCTTTGTAGTTAGCTCATGTCTCCGAGGGGATCATAGTTCTTTTCATGAAGGGTAAAGATAACGAGAATAAAGAGGGCCAGATAAATCCTTCTGTCATCCTTACTCAACTTCAGAATACTATCTCCATTCTCCCTTTAGCAGAGTCTTTTTGTCACTTCATATTGAGTCCCTGGGGAGAAAAAAAAAAACAACAACCCAGACACTTGAAGTTCTCTGCAGAATAACATGCACACAGTTTTTTCCTGATGCTTGTTTGAACTGCTCCAGCAGCACGAGGGCCTTTTGCTGGCAGCCCCATTGTATTGTTCCGAAGAAGTGCTGAATATTTGAACTTCCAGATTTTGAGATATTTGATGGAACAAAGTCCTGGAAAGCTAATGGAGTGAATGCAATTGTGTTTAGGGCTGTTCAATTCTGAGGCTGCATTCAAATTTTCTGGTTTTGTGAGGACAGTGTTTGTTGTGATGAGTGATGAAAGCTGCTGCTGATATCAGGGTGGGATGTTGTATGTTTTTTTTTTTTTTCTCCTTCCATGATACTGGATCCTTGGTCCTGTTTTAAGGGTTAAAGGATCTACCCTCTCAGATCTTCCTGTTGGGTTATGGCCTGTACCATGTCTGGTAAAAATAGGACCTTGTTAAAATTTTGAGCCTTTTATTCACAGCCACTGAATAAAATACTGACTGGGGAGGTAGTTTCCTAGCTGATGGCTGTTCTGCATTTTGTCTGTGGCACCAGCTATTCCCTGCTGTGTGTTTTGTACAGGGGCTGTCTGTCACTGGGCCTTAAGGCATTATTGTTACTCGAACAATATTTTGTTTTCAGGATTGTTTTTTGTTTTCTGTCTTCTGTTTTCCCCCTAAACTGTTGATTAACCCTGTTAATGGGTAAAATCTACTAGAAAATGTTGATAATGCGTCTTGCTTCATATTAAGGTATGCTGAGTGTAGAAAGATTTTCTATAATTAGGCAACATCTAATAGATGTAATTAAGACTGCACTGGAGCATTCTGCTCCTGATAGAGCTGGGAGTACAGAATGCCATTAGTAATTGAGGTGGGTTTTAAGGCATGCCGAAATGCCAGGGAGGATTGTGGTGTCCTGATAGCTCTCCGTGCCCAAGCTGGGACAAGTTACGAAAGCCTCCTATCCCTTAGATGCTGAGTGATGGGAGGGAAGAAAGGAGGATGCCCACAAAGCGCCCTGCTGACGTGTTTCACCAGTGAAGTCCAACGTGCAGTGCATGGAGAGGGCAGGTCAGGAGGGGTTTCTTTTTCTGGCCTACTGTTAACCTTGTGTTGCATAATGCATCACTCTTCCCTCTTCAAGCTTTCCTTCTGCAGTTTATCCCTGTAGTCTGATGAAACAGGGCTTTGTTGATGGTGAGAAGTAATTGCTGAAGGCCAGGACCAGGTAGTATTCTCTAGATCCCTCTAGCTGATGTTTGGCTTTACTTCAGGCTGCATTTTAGTCCAATGATTACAAGCCGTTTAGACAACAGAAGCAGAGCATCGTGAAGTCTGAATGTGATCTGATTTATGATCACTGTAGACCCTGCAGTGCCCAAATCTAGTGTTCCACATAAAATACATCTGCAAGGTGAGAGCTCTAATAGCTTTCATGGGATTGCTCCTCTTCCTTATCGAAGATGGCTAGCGATAAAGACAATAGCTGCTGCTGTTTTACTACTAAATGTCCTATACAGAGAAAGTTTATCATCTTTGTATGCGTAGCAGGGAAGTCAGACGTATGTCTTAGTCCTGTTCTGAGCCCAGCAGCCACTCTGCTCTGTGACATTAGCCAAATTACTAATCTCCCCTTTCCCATCTGTAAAATGATATAATTTTTTTTTATTTTTGTAAGTTAAAGTTGTAGAATGCTTAAAAGCCCCCGCTTGGAGGGCCTGTTTGCTAGGGTAAGGAAAGAATCAAAGTATGAAATGTAAAATTTACAGCCATTCCTTCTAATGCATTCTTCCTGAAGGGAGGAAAACCACAGGTTTCCGTATTATCTTTTGAATGCAGTGAATCTCAAGGTCATGGAATTCTTTCATCTCACTGTAACGTCTGACCTTGAGAGTTTCTCAAGCAAAGCACCTCTTTAGACAGTGTGTATTTCCCTTTTATCAAAATTAATGAAAGACTACAGGAGATGATACAATCTTACTAGATCATTGAAGATACAATGAAATTGTGGAGTGTTATTACTTGCAGTCTGAAATAGAAAATTGACAAATCTTCAGTGCCCATTGACTCTAATTCATTATGCTCCTGTTGGGCGGCAGAGGGTGGCCTGGTTCCTTTTAGACTACTCAGAATTGGATTTTGGTGTGGTGCAAGAGCAGCTGCTGACATCTGGTCCTTTTTCTTAAAGAATATAATTTTTTTTTTTGTAATACTTAGGGCTACAGCTGATTAGTGCTGCTGTATTGGAATAAAAGGTTTAGGAAAGAGACAAATATTTTCATTTGAATTGTTTAGTAGCTTATGTTGTCACTGATCCATGTGTAAATTGACATGTGAAATGCTGTTGTTCAAGAATTTATGTAGAAGTTTTACTACTGAAATCAGGACCTTTAGCTAACTAGGTGTATAGCAAGACAGCCTCTCCCTGAATTTATTCACAGCTCCTGTATTTGAGGCAGAGGGGAACATGGAAGCAGAAAAAAGGGACTAATGCAAGGTCAAGGAGTAGCTCTGGTGCTGCTGGATTTGTACTCGAGGTTTTTTACCTCTATCACAGTGTGCATTGCTGGGATCTCCTGCTAAACATCCATGGTTACCTGCGTTTCTCATCCCAGCTCTGCTTGATACCACTTGCACAAGGTGCAAGGGAACAGAGAAGTAGGTATGACGTGAATCAATATTACAGTCTTTGGATAAATCTTCATCTGCAGGAGCGATGGTTTTTGTTTCAGGCTATTTTTATCTTATAACACATCCAAAAATCAAATTTCTTATTAACCTGTTTTTTGACTGTATTGGTTATGAAGAACAACTTGTGTTTATTTGTGCCATTTGGATGCTTCTTTTTAACTTCTAGGTTTAGAGAAAATGAATTTCCATTTCCTTCTTGTATATTGCTATTAAATTTTATGTTATTATATACAACTAAAAATTTAAGGAATTAGTATAGGCATGGCTGTGCTCTGGTCAGCAGTGAGAGTGCAGCTGATGTAGAAATCAACTGACAGATCACAGCCAGCTAGCTGAGCTGCCTGTCCCGGGACCACCTAGGCAGAACAGTGCTTGCCTTATGCTGCCACTTAATATTCACTTGGGGGAAGTAAAGATTGTCCCTCGAGACCGATGTCTGAAGTCTAGTTCAAATCCTGATTTTGTATGCATAAAGAGTCAGAGGGATGTGCAGCCTTGGCAGATGAGACCTGGAGTCACTCTGCATGTCAGCTTTGGCTCTTTACAGTCGTGTAGCTTCAGCTTCTTGAGATTCAAATGGAGAAAGCAGGAGGAACAGGGATGCATGTGGAGTAAGTACCTATATTACCAGAGCCATAATTGAAGTTTTTGCTTGATTATGTGTCCATACATTCACCATCTAGGATGCCCACCATATTCTGGGCTTATTCACGTGGCTGAACAATGATTAGCCTTAAGGTATGTTCAACTACTGCTTATAGGAAACTTCAAGTTCTTTCAGAATTTGTTAGCCTTGTTAGCTGTTGGTACCGAGCAGGAAAAACCTGCCTCTGCCTATTGAGGATTTGTGATAAAAAGCCCACAGGCTCCATTAAACTGTGAGGTTAGAAATGATAATTGAGGATTGCTTGGGGAGAAATCCTGCATTTACTGGGGGAAGGGGAATGTAAAGCTCCTTGAGAAGGTGTATGTATTCCTCGGGCATCAGGCAGCGGTGTGCTGCTTCATTATCAGGCTGATATTTGCAGCGTCCTCATCGTGTTCCTCTTTCTTGTATGCAAACACGTTTGCTGGTAGAAGGGAATCCTTTGAAAATGGAGCTACTCCCACACAAGTCAAATATTTGTGGAGAGAGCCTGTAATAGCAGGTGAAATCGTTGTTTGTTGTGCAGATTTGTGCTGCCTCTAAGTATTTGTTACTGGCTTCTGTTTATCGCTGTTATATAGCTGGGGTCTCAATTGTGCCTCTGCGGTTAATGGCCTGTGTGCGTGCTCTCCGCTGAGCTCAGGTACGCAATAAGCATCCACCTCTCCATTTCGCTGCTTATCAGCGGAATGTCTGTCGGATTTACCATGTCTGGAGGAGGAGGAATGTGTTATTTTTTTCTGAAACATAAATCCTGTCCCATTGAACTGTCATTTCGTGGCTGCAATTATTGAGACTTCAGTGAAATTTTGGCGCTTTTCTTCCTTTGCTGGATCACTTTGTGAATGTCCGGTTGGGCAGACAATAGGTCCCCAGATTGCTTCCTGGAGCTTGTGAAAGCTCCGAGAGCATCTGTACCCTCTGTACAAGGCTTTTTTCCCCATTTACTGGATTTCACACCCCCAATGACTTTTTTTTTTTTTTTTTTTTTTTGAAGAAAGTCAGAAATAATCTAAAACTGCCAAGTTTTGAATTGATGCTGCTGAGCCTTACTTGGTTTATATCCAGTCTTGTCTTTGTTTACTCAGAGTATCAGCTCAGATTTGCCAAGAGGTTGCTGAAATTTGGTGAACCACTCTGAGAATTTTTCTTCTGGGTTTGTAATAACAAGACCAGAAATACAGCTGCCAAGGTTTGTCAGAGATCTGCTTGGATTTCACTATTATCTGAGAAAGTACAGTCAAAATAAGCACAGAAGGGATGTGATGAAAATTCCAAGTCTGTGCTTTCCCTCTTCTTGTCCCATTGTTTGGAAAAAATGAAATTTATTGAAATGTGATGCTTAGTTTCTGTTCACAGCTTGAGAGCCATGAAGGCCTCATATATTTGAGATGGCTGTGGAGGCTTTAGGCCCTATAAATAACACTTTTCTAGTGGGAATTGACCCAAAACCCATTTTAAATGAGCAAAGAAATCCATCTAGGCTGGAATTTATGAGCCCTGTGACTGTCCCTAGAGACTGTGTTAGTTAATGAAGCCTTTGTCAGTGTCAGAGAGGTAAGCAAAGGACTCTTGTGGCTTGATGAATTATACTTGGCTTGGAGAAGGGAAGAAAATGCAGTTCATTCTTAAGTCCCACTGGCACGTGGGCTTGGTCAGATGATGTTAGATTGAGCACTGTTAGCAAAAGGTAAATAAACTTTCTGAAAAAGTCTAGGCGCAACATGTGTCGCTGGATGGGTTCAGGGGATGTGCTTGTTACTGGCTTGGTAAGAAAAAACACAGTAATGTATCAGACGGAGTGAGCTGATGATAGTATTTTAAAAGCAACTCAATTATCAACCAGCTGGGCAGAGAGGATGTTTGGAAAATAGCATGGAATAAAATGGGACGTGTCAGTTGGCAGCGAAGTACCTTGGAGTTGCTTTGTGAAATGTGAACAGAGAATTTACGCAGAGTTCCTGGTACTGCTGGTTGCAGCATGCCTCTGGAGATACTTGCTCAGGACCTCTTTGGAGCTTGACTCCAAAAGAAGAGCAGGTTGGTTTTATGCATAAATCATTCCTACAATTTGAATAAGTGCAAGTGTGAACTGAAACTGGTTGCATGTTACTATTGTATCATGTTAAGCCGAGATCTTTGTGGTTTGCTGCATCACTTCAGAGCTGAGAACTGTTCAAGTAATGCCAGTGAGTTCTGCCTTGGAGAAGGGACTTCTGTGTATCTGCAGTATGCAAGAGCTGAAAGTATGCTTGGATTATGCTCTGCTTGTTTTGTTGGTGATTAATTAAAACATTCATGGTACCAGTTATTCTGTCCATACGTTATTTAAAACAATAACATCTTAATGTAATCGCTGCTTTATTTAATAAAGAAATATGAAGAGGAAGGGAGAAAAATTGGCGACAAATACTGAGGAAATTAATTAAGGGATGAAAGGTGGTTTGTAAAAATCAGGTATTAGTAGAAATGGCAAGATGCTGTTTATTCCCCCACTCCACCCCAACTACTTCACCCCCACGGCCACCACAACTGTTTCTAAAGAAAAAAAAATCTACTTACAATGAGGTCTGAGATGGGAAGGGTTGTAGCAGATAAATTCCCTGATCTCTTGCATCTGTTCTTCTGTCTTCTTGACATATAGCCCATGAAGCAGCCTTGGGGAGGGCATCTGTTAATGACCACTGACTGTATGTGGGGCTATGTTTCCAGTTCCTTTAAGATTTTAATTTTTAAGCATACAATTCTGAAGGTGTTCTCGGAGCAACTGGAGTACAATGCTGGCACATTCTTTTCATCAAGATTGAGAAAATTGCAAATATTAATTAAATACTGCTCATCTTATACCCATTTTTTCCGAGGAGAGATTGAACATATGGATAGTCTCTCTCCTATTCCTATGTGCGTGTCAGCCAACTGTCTAGCTGAGTAAGACACAAAATTTGCTTCAAAGTTGATTGTAAGCTTTTGGGCTCTTTCTGTTGGCTCCAGCTGGTAATGGATTGGTCTAACACTTCGTGAACGCACCTTTCAAATGACTGCTCTGGTTTGCTGCCTTGCTAGCAGGGATTATAGTGTGAGAGGACTTGGCTGGTGATTCCAGGCTTTGTTTCCCAAAGAGCAGCTCACGCTCTTAGGTTTGGTATTTCCTTAACACTCTTACACCTGACTTTACTTGCAAATTGTCCTGGGATAGTAAGGGCTGTCAGAGCAGCCCTTACGGAACCAGGTATTTTTGACTGCATGTGGTGAAAAGAGTGGTTTGTTTGGGAAATTTTCGCTGATAGGTGCCTTTAAATTACATGCAGGAAAAAGTCACTGAAGTATGGTGTAGTGTAATTTAATGCTGGGTTAAACGATGCAATCCAATGCGTTTTCATTAGATGTTCTGAGACACTTCTCCAGCATTTATGCTTTAAAGGCTGTTGGATTGCCAGCTGCAATAACTATTTTGATTGCTGTCTGAGCTGATGGTGGGCATCCTACCAGAAAAATAATGTGCTCGGTTTTAATTACGGCACCTGCACTCCGAAATGGGAGCCTGTGTCGCAGTGTATGATAGCTCTGTACCTGACGGAGTGGGACAGCAACGTGCAGCGGGTGGAGGAGAGCAGCTGGAAAGGGGCTGAGGCGGCCTGTCCCGGCTGAGACTTTGGGGCAGAAAGAGCACACGGCCACAGGCCGAACCTGCTGAGATGAGCAGTCAGGGGGCCTGTGTGTGGTGTTCACCTCCTTGGGTGGGCAGATGGGACAAGTTTTCATCAGGAAGGTTCTGGTGACATGGGGCACGATGGTATTGTGCCGTGAGGGAAGCCGCTGGGCTCCTGGCGAGCGGCACTGTGAGGCCTTGGGCCTGACCGCTTGTATCCCAGCTGTTGTGTGAGGCAGCGGTACGAGCAGTACAACCACAGCATCTGGGGTAAACCTGGGGCAAAGTGTGAGGAAGGATGCGCTTGGAGATGGGGGATTTCTGTTTTGATTTGTTTTGGTTTATTGATTTTGCTGTGCTGTGATGCAAGGGCAAGCTTATGAAGTGGTATTTCTGGCACTGGGTTAGTTTGGTTCCTCACAGTAGGAACAGAATTAAGCCAATGAAAAACACATTGAAAATCTCACACAATCAGTGTTGGCCCCAAGCAACTTAAGGGGATAATCACTCAATAATCCATTTGGCCAGAGGTACAGAAGAAATGGAAGATGATTATTCGTGCTGTTATTACTGCCCTCACCTTCTTGTTATGGCCCTTAATAAAAACAAGGAATGGAGTTTGCTGCTTTTCTTTCTCATTAGTGTATACATCTTTTTTTTTATTGCTACACTAAATAACAGTGATATCAGAATTACTGTTTCATATATGAGGCTGTTTGGGAATGATTTCGTATTCTCTCAGCAATCATGTTGATGCCCATGCTTTAAATTTGCCTGGGCTGCAGATTTAGGGAGGAAGGCATTGAGGACAGTTTAGCAGCCAGGTCAAAATGAGGCAGGGTGTCCTGCCACGCTTGGCTGTTCCTGGCTCTTTGGAACGGGCGTGCTGAGGTTTTACAGGCACTGGCCTTGTTAAATTAAATTACAGTTTCCTCAAGAGAATATTGTCTGCTCTCTTGCTTGGAGAAGATGAGGACATCAGAAAGGAGAAACTGCAGTTGTGTGTGTGTTGGTTGAAGGTTTAAGAAGAGGCAAGTCATAACTTGTACTTGGACTGCAGCTGCTGCAGTCTGTAGAAAGACTGAGACCAAACCTCTGCTCTAGTGGAGAACAGGTGGAATTAATTCCGTGACATGCCTAGTGCAGGTCTTCAGTCCATAAGATGGAAATCCATAGCAGAGAAGGTAGGCGTTGCCATATAGATATCTTAATTGCTGAGTATTCCCTGCTTCTTTATGAGTAAGTTTAGTTTTAGCATTTTCATGCATTAATGGGGGCATTTTCATTTATTTTGTGGGCAGGTAGGCTGTTAGATCTGAAGGGCAAGACATGGTGTTTGGTCACCTTCTGTGCCAACAGGCAGCCCATCTCCCACTGGCCATACCAGGGATACTAGATGGATGCAAACAAATATGCGAAGTTAAGTCCTTTGAGAGATGGTTGGGTTTGCTTGTTAATTTTTAGAGTTTCTGGAAGCCCAGAGGTTCCTGTAAAAATTGTCTGTTCAGTCAGTGTGGGATCTGTAGAAAGACTGAGATCAAACTTCTGCTATCATTTCATGCCCTTGTACACAGGCCATGCTTCCCTTTCAAGGCCCTGTAACTAGAAAGTACGAATATATGCTTAAGGGCAATTTTGTTTCAGGTAGCACATAATTCCCATTGACTCCTATGGGACATGTGCACTTGCTTTCAGGTAAGCAGACATGTAAATGTTGCCCTGAATTAAAATCAACATCTGTGAAGTGGGGTCCTACTAGTACATCCTGTGAACAGAATCTCTGATGCAAAAACTTAGTTCACAGAGATCTCCTTTGGAAATAAAAAGCACAGACTTCTGGTAACTAATTCTTGGGTAATGATAAAGGAGTAAAGACATTCTGTTGTCCCTGTATGTTTTTATTAAAATTGGTCCATGTGTTTCCTGGATTTTTATTTATTTATTTATTTATTTTTAACATGTGAGGGTCTCAATAAGCCATTTTAATTAAATTGCAATAAAAATTGCAAACTATGGCACTCTTTCTTGGTTCTGTGCACAGTAAAACTGTGTGAATCCTAGCAAAAAATAATCTTAGAATCTTTTATTTTGAATGAACAGGAGCAATTGTTCTTTCAACTTGTATAGACAATGGCTTTTATGCTGAGAGCTGGTAAGTACTTCTTTGACATTTAAGTCGTGACTGCCATCATTGGCAACTGCATGAATTTTGCTGATAACTGAAAATTTTGCTTTAATAAGGTTCTCAGGCAGAGCATGTCAGCTTTCATGAGTCGGGTAGTTCAATCTATTTGACATAATATTTAAGTTTATGAAATTAGGAATAGAGTAGGAACAGGGAGGGAAGGGAAGTTCACTTACTGTCTCTGGAAGTTGCAGGGGGCTGATGGCAAACTTAAGGATAAAGTACTTGGGCTGGAGCTTACAGTGTGCTGGTCCCTGGGCCTGTGGGCAGAGAGGATGGTGGCCCCAGAAATAAGGAGTTGGTTTTGTTGTCTGAGTGTTTTTTTTTCTTTTTTTCTTTTCATTCCATATAATACAGGAGGTAAGGAGATAACTTCAAATGAAATACACATTTGTAGGTATTTCCTAAGGAGTACTCCATCACTAGGGATCTTTTGCTTTTCTTTAAGAAGATCTAACTGGTGTCTAAGAAGAGTGGGATGAGCAACTGCATATGTGTGTAAGAATCATTAAGCTTTCTCTCTTATAGTAACCATTTTTACTATACTGCTTGTGTTGGTCGTGATCCAACTATCACGTGGCAGTGAGTTCCATCAGTGAACTCCTACATTTTTGTAAAAGTCCTGGTTTCAGTACGGTTATCAGGCATTGGGGATTGGGTGTGAATCTGACCTTGGTAACAGCAGGCAAGAATTTAATGAGACTGCTTTAAAAAAAAAAAAAAAAGCTTCTTATGCAAACCTATTATGTAAATCACCTTAGCCAAGCAGAAGGAGATGGATTATAAGTTATAAAACTGTAATTGTTTGTGAGAAATGTACATCGGCTGTGTCAATATAGTAACAGGGGTTTGGGATCTAATAAAGCTAGTTTACCAAAAAAAAAAAAAAAAGTTTTGTAATGTTTTTAATAAAAATAACAGTTGCCATTTAGCTGTGAGTCTGCAAGGGGTTCGGGGAGAGGCCAAAAAAAGTGGCCTGTGTTTGTGCAGTGCTGTCTGTTCTCTATTAAATAGACTTGTCACCTTTTTTCTACAGTTTTTGTTTGGTCATCTTGTGCAAATAAATTAATCTCTGTAGGCTTTGATTTCCTCAGTGATTAGAGTTGAGGATTATGATCTTTACTGTGGTACCTGTTAGATATCAGGTCACTGGATGAAAAAGTGCCATCTCTGGGATTGTTCTTGTAGTGTCAGGCAGGGAGGGGAGGATTTCCAGAAACATGATTCAAAACATCGCAAAACTACAGAACGTATACTCAATGAAAGCAGCCACCCTGATGGGATTTAATTAATTGGTAATGTCAGTTTTATTGTCTGCTCTCTTCTGCTATTTTAGATTGTTTGCTTTAATGTAGTTTGTGCAATGCTCTTTACTCCTAGGTTCTCAAAATGTGTTATAAACATTATTGAATGATGTCTTGGGCTCACTCGGCAGCCTGAAACATTGCTCCCACTTCATGGATAAGGCCTGTTATTCCAAAGGGCTCAGTGACACCTCTGAGACCAGAGCAGGGGTTTGCAGCTGGGTACTGCCAAGCAGACATTCAGCAAATAAGATATGAAGCAGATAAAACGGCTAAAAATATGGTCGATGAAGAAATGCATGTAGTAGATACTCTGATAAGCCAGAAGGCATTACAAGCCCAGGATGGGTTTGCCCAGCATTTGAAGAACAGCTCTTTAATAGTTGGACTCAATCTTTGCAGGTTCCTTCCAAGTGAACTGTTCGATATTCTATTCTCAGTCTGGTTTCTCGAGCTCTGAAGATCCCCCTAACTCTTTCAGGTTGTGGTGCATTGTCCAAAGTGGCAGCTGCCCCCCACTCGTCGTTTTGCTGGCAGATCAAAGGCAGCAATGGTGAGTGTAACCTTCCTCTTGATTTCTTTCAGGTTAACGGGTTTCCAGCTGCCTGCTCCTATTGTGAGTACAGGGGTTGTGCTGTCCTTATGGCTTGTGAGTGATTATGCGGTCAGTGCTCAAGGCTTCCAGGCAAACTATGAAGGTAAGTCTGCCCAGTTCAGTAACTGTCTTGAATTGTGTTTGCACTCTCTTATGGTAGGATGTGATATATGGAGATACGCAGACATTAATCCAGGACAAAAGTGTCTGGTTCAACTGCAGTTTGATCCTCTTTTTTCAGAATTCAAATTGCTGATCCCTTACAAGGGTGTGAATGTATTTTTCCCTTAGCATCTGTGCTCAAAACGTCTGTAAAAGCTTACTCCAACAGCTAGAGTGACTGAGACAGGAGGGTAGTGTGGAACTTGACAATGGAATCCACAAGGTTACAGCAAACACTGCACCCTGCACAGCCACTGGAATTTACAGCTGAGCTAATGGGGAGTACAGAGCGGTGCCCAGGGAGCTCAGAGATTGCTGCATTTTTCTTTACGTTCTCTTTCCTTGTCATTTTTTCCCTGCACCTTCCTCTCAAAGTATTTAAATTCCCTGCCTGTGTCTCTTGTCATAAATAACATGCAGTGTTTGGTGCTTGTGGAGGTGAAGGCTTGGTAGCTTCAAAAAATCTTGGACTTCTACTACTGGAAATTTTCAAATACACGAAAGAACTGTTTGTACTAGAAGAGAGAACGCGATTGTGATATGAGCTGGTACTACTGGGCAAATGACAGATTAACCATGTTTAAATTTGAGTTACGCTTCCGTTAATTATTGAGCCTTGAATGTTGTCTCTATCCCTGTAAATGTTTTTCTTTGGAGTCCTAAGAAGTTCTTAGCCTTAATGATAGCTTTTGGTAATGAGTCCTACTGGCCAATTACCCAATGCATTAAACCAAGTAGATGCCTTCATTTAGATGATGATGTAGTCTCTCAGTTTTCTGCACTTGACAATTGTTCAGGTTCAGGAGAATTCTGTTTAATCAGAAATTAGAGGGCATTTAAAAGCTCTGCTCTTCCTTGAGGCAGCAGTGGCACCAGGATGTTTTATTTAAGTGATCAGTGTTTATAGCAGGTGTTCGCTATGGCTAGGCAATGGTGCTGAAGTTGTTCATCTCAGTTGGAGACCAAGCTCTGTTTGTTCACAGGGCAAATGTCTGCCGGGGATGCTCTTGGCTGGTGGTGTGTGGCAGCTGTCAGCTTAGGAGAGCACAGCGAGGACAAATGGATCCCATCCCATTTGCAGAACCTCTGCTAGAAATGTCAATCATTATGCCTGATAAACATGACAGTACATGGATCCCAAACTGTGTGATAGAGGACACAGAGCTGTTTTTGTACTTCCTTGACTTTGAGAATTGATTTTTTTGGCATTTAGTTGCACAGGGTTTTTTGCACAGTTCTTTGTATGACTCCCTGCTGTACTAGCCTGGTTTCTCAGATCAATCCCTCATTGCCCAGGCATTTCCAGCCATACTTCTGTGCCAAAGTTTTTACATAAAGTCAGAATTGTGCAAAACTTTTCTATGGAAAACTCTGTTTTTGCCGAATATAAATTCCTTACCTCCCCAACATACTGGCCCTTCTGCGTGTCTCATTATGTTTATTGTTTATAAGTGTAGTTTTAGCAAAAAAAAAAAAAAAAAAAAAAAAAAAAGTGTTGGATGGGTCACTTCACTATGGAGTCGGTAACAAGTATTTTTGCTCTACGGTCACTCTAGAGATTGTGGTAGAGGCATTTGGTGAAAATAAATGTGCTGGGAACGTCAGAAGAATGAGGGTCACATCCCCGTTCCCCTTAAAATGCTTTAATGTTACTGATGGTTTAGAACCGATAGATTGTTCTAAGATTTAGCTGGCCGCGTAAGAGGGATAAATGTGTATGACTTGAATTTTCGTAGAGCTGTGTTCTCCTTTCTTCTTTTGGTATCCTCGTGCTGAGTCCCTGGCTTTCTGCAACACCTTGGTTCAGCAGGTAATCTTGTACACAGGCTTGCTCCAGGGCTTCAGTCACGTGTTTTAAATTATCTGAAGTTTGATGGTAAGGAGGCTTTAAGGCAGATAACCAAGTGCGTTTCTGGTAGAAAAACAAACAAATAAATAAATAAATATTGAACCACTGAGTGACACAGAGCACTGTTGTAAATTAAAGCTTTACTTTCAGAGATGGAGGCTTGCTGAAAGTGCAGCTCTGCACCTTCCTCCAAACAAGGTACTTGCTACGTGAATTTTGTTAACTCGGAGTAAAGGAGGAGATAAGTGTGGTTTTGATCAGAGAGGCACATACTGCTGCTGCAATGCTGTTTCAGTTCATTGGTAATCTCCAACTCAGTGAATAGCTTGTGATTCGATAATTCATGTTTAAAGACGGAACAATGCATCAGAGTCCTTGTGGTAAATGGCTCCTTTATGATCTGCTATCAAAGCAGGTTCATTATTCTCCTCCCTTTAAGCAATCACTGAGAAATGCACCAAAAAGAAGCAGAATTTTAAAATTGGAACAAAAGATCTCCGAAACTTTTTAAAAGGAAGTCAGGAATGAAATATGTACATGGGGACATCAAAGTGATATGAAACCATTGCACTTAAACTGACATCTGCTCCACCATGGTCCTCTGGGCAGCACAGAAATTGAGGTTGGCTTTTTCTAAACTAACATCTTCCTAACTTACCTGGTTACTAAAAGGTGTGCACAATAAATCCACTTACAAGCAATTTCTTGAAAACAATACAGATATCTACTCATATTTATGTATGTTTATTCATTTATGGTTGTTTCTGGATGCACTTAAGGTATACATTTCACTCACTAAAAAGGGATCACTTTCATGCATTTGTGGCAGATTCTTTTAAAAACGTTTCCGCAGTGAGAACATTTAGGGATGCTATAAGAGCACAGGCAAATTGAGTTTCTGGAAGTCTGCAGAGCTTTTTGTAAGCCCCACATAGGTTTGATGCCAAAGGAGCACTAGAATTTGAGAAAAAGCCAGCTCTGGGGCTGCCGTGCTGGGATGCTTCCTTCTTGAGCGTGCAGTTTTCTGACTTTTTTTTTTTTTATATAGGTGTTTTATAAGTGTGTTGCTCCTAGATCTTCCTTAATGGTCTTGTCCTCTCACTTCCTCATCTTTCTTTATTTAGCTTGGTATGTGTTGCCAGCTTGTTTCAGTCCATTTTCATTGTCTGATTCTTCATGTTCTCCAGTCTCTTGCTTTTTTGTGTGATTTTTTTTCTGAAGATGCCAAGTATTGTTTCAAAGCTCAGTAAATATTAGGAGGCTTGTATCCGTATACATTTATTCTGCTGTGGAAGGCAATACTGACAGTGAACAGAAAGGCTGATGGGATCTTTCCCCAGCACAGCCATCTCATGATGAATGGAAACAACCGCTTCAGAAGATGTAATTCTGGGGTGTGTGTGCAGAATCCTTGAGTTAAAGGTACTTGGTCACAGCTTTGGAGACCTAACCTCTCATCCCAGCTCTGACACAGATATTCTGCATGATCTCGTGTTAGTTGTGAGGTCTGGGTTCCCAGTTCTCATGCAAAATAAGGCCAGAATGGCTCCTTGTCATACGCACTGCTATGACTTTGCATTCATGAATGCACAGACAGCATTCAGGAGCTTCTGTGTGGCGTGGTGAATGTGGGAAAAGCTACGGCAGTCGCACATTTAAGGAGAGGAGACATGACTAGGTTGCCAGAAATAGCTGTAGTTCAGTGGATCATCTGGAAAGGAGCGGGGGCAACTACTGTAGGATGACTGGGAGTGAGAAATTGTCAGGTTTTTCTCCCTGAAGTGAAAGCAGAGATTTTTTAAGTTTAAAGAAAACACTTGGGTTGGAAGAATATTTTCAGAGATTCTTTTTACTAAACATAAGCAGTTCTTACGAACCTCTACTTCAGAACATATGTTTTAGAAATATATTTAAATTAAGTGCTTTCATGCCTATAGCAGTCCCAAATTTGTATTTTTTTTCCTGCTAAACTGTCCCTTAAATTCACCACGATTTCACAATTAGCCTTGTTCACCCTCAATCTATGGGATTTTTTCATTTTGTGACTAAATTATTCTCAGAATTCCCAACCAGCTGTTGTGGAGCATTTCATTTCAACTGCAGGAGAATTTTGAAGTAGGCAGCTATAAATAATCTGAGTATGAATTTTACTAGGACGTGAATCTTGACTGTCTTGTCTTGTGAAAAATATTTCTGCAGGCTTGGTGACCAAAAATGACCAATGCTTCCCTTTATTGCTACTCCTGAAAGATGTGCAAAACTAATATGGAGGCACATGTCTAGATTACAGTGTGAAATTAATTACAATCACTGCTGCCACACACCTGATGAATACACAGTGAGTTGACATTTAAAATAAATTGGGCAAGTCTTTTACAATATGAGGAAATTGATGTAAATTCTGCATTGCTTCCTCGATAATACTAATAACAGTTCATGATGAATAAAGGGTGGTTTTTTTTTAGCTCATTAATATAGGTATAAAATAAAATCGTATTATTATTTGTAAGCCATTACCGCTTGGCTGCCTCATTTTAGTACTGAGGGTTTGAAAAATAGCAAGGGATTTAAGGAGAGAGACCCAGACTTGTCTTGAACGTACATGTTGCAGGAGCGATGCTGTAAAACACTGAGATGAGCTTAATGAACCTTTGTACTCTTTGAGGCTCTACAGGTCCTTCTTTAGGTGTTTATTGAACATGAAGGAAGCACTCAATGCCTGGATATCTTGCAGTAAGCTTTTCTGTTTTGACTGATGCTCTGCGTTACAGCTCCTGCAGAGGTTGGAGGCGTTAGACATGGCAGGAGCACAGGTCTCAGTGGGGTGAGTGCTGGATGTCTGGGGTCAGATGCAGGAGAAGAGTGTAGCGACCTCTGAGCAAAGCATCCAAATGTGGTGTCCTAGGGGATGTGAGCAAAAACCAAGCAGACAAGGAGGAAACAAGAGGATAGATGCTGTTTTAAGACCTTTATTTTTTTTTTTTTTCCCAAAAGCAAAGTTCAGTTAGAAATTGAGGTCCAGTTAGAATGAACTAATGTTCATTAAGATCTCCGGACTCCTTGGCTACAAAACCGCACAGTGTAATGCACTGAGATTGAACAGTAGGTGAAAATTTTCCTTCCCAAGACATCGTGTTTGATTACAGCTGCAACAAATTTGATAGCTGCAAACACTAAGTGCCTGATTGAAAAGAAACAATTATGCCTAGAAGAACACTGCTTATTTTAAGAAATTAGAAGCGTTTAAATACAGAGAGAAACAACCCCAAGTAAATGGTACTGTTTTCCTTCATAATAAATACCCTCCTCTTTCTCAAGCACAAATATCTCATTCTTTAGAGGGTTGTTTGTGGAATTATGCATACATATTTAGATAATACAATTAAAAACTGGTTCCTGTCCATCTTTGCCCATTGCTTTTGCTCAACCTGAACATTTCCTGACTGTTGCTCTGTGGATGTATTGTCACAGTGCACAAGTGAAACTGCTTCACGTCTCCATTTTCCTATCTGTAATTTGACTTTACAGTAACAGTTGCCCCGTTAATGGAGGAATATTCAAGATTTTTGCAAATAGAGCTGTCCACATAGCTTCTGAGTATGATTTAGACCAATAGTGCCCTTAATAAATATATAAACACATTTTTTTTCTTAAATTACCTAGGGTCTTGGAGAATGTGCAGTTTTTGGCAGTCCTCTGATAAAATGAGAAATGACGATTTCATTTTTCAAAGACTGAGGTGTAGGCATTTGGATGCCCATATCATTTCTTTAGAAAACAAGACTTTAACACAAAACTCTGGGAAGAGTTTCTGAAAATTTGGCTCTGCTTTCTTTGTGCCTCAAGTAAAACTTGGGCTCAGATGCTTCAGATGAGATTCACCGGCTGCAAGTAAGTTCCTCAATAGCAGGTTGGGTACTTCGATTCTGCTTGCTTGCAGATGGCACTGAAGGGTCAGAGTTACGGGGAACTGAAGAGCCTTTAAGGCTTGGAGGTAGTGAAGGAAGGGGTGGCAAAGCAGCGGGGAGCAGCCCGCAGATGGCGTGGCCACGCTGCCTTTGTGGGCTGGGTGGTGATGGCGGGGTGACTCATGCTTGTCCGGTGCCTGCTCAAAGCATTTTCTCCATCTGGGTAAATAAATTTCCAAACTGCCAGGCTAGTACTGAATAGGCTAAAATTTTTAAAGCTATAACTAAATGTACTTTTTACGCCAATTTGCCTTCTGAGCGAACGCTGTATTGGGTTCATTTAAACCTCCAGCTGGGTCCCAATTCTCTCAGTACCTAAATCATAGTCTGAGACATACGGGGCTTGTGGTAAATTTACCGGATTGATGCTTTTTCTCTTTTTTCAGACTAAGGCAAATGAACATGAATCTTACAGCAAAGTAAAGTACAGGTTAACCCTTGTTCTGGTGACAGTGAGAAGGATGGAAGCTTGGTGTCCTGTTCTGCTGCTCATTTTTTCCTTGAAGCTGGATGTTTCTGTGGTTGAATCTTGGTGAGAGGTGGCTTCATGTGTTCAAAACCCAAACAGGCCTTCAGCTGAGCACATGGATCTTGATGCCAGAGCGTTTTGGCTCTTTAGCAGCATCTTTAACTTCAGTCTGCTTACTATTGGGACTGTTAAGTGTGTGGCATAAAGCTTTCAAGGAATGTCTGATGTTCCTTTTAGGCTTCTTGTTTTAGTAGCTGGAGTTCTTTACTTCCAGCCGTTCCTGTGGTCAGTTCATCCTTATCTGCAATGCTTAACAAACCTCACCTTAGTGGGAATTTTTGCTCTTTGTTTACTGTGCCTCCTAACTTTAGTATCAGCTGTGGCCTGGGAAGGATTTAGCTTTGGCTCTCTCCCTCTGCCCCTCCTTGTGCATCTCCCAAGCTGAGTAGGGTCATGCTGGAGTCCTGCTTGGAAGGGAGCCTCCCTGGGACATCCCGTGATGCTGATGGAGGTCAGTGAATCAGCAGACAGCACCAAGTTCGTAGTGAATCCAGTGGCATTGCATGGCTCCCTTTGAAAAGGATAAGGAAAATTCATACAGGGATGAGGAGTGTGATTGTAACTGCTGCTGGTTTTCTTTGCAGGTGGTTTCTTTAAGCTTGAGGTACAAGCCTGTGACTGTTAAAGGATGTATAAGAAAAAGAGTGCTAAGATGATGCTAAATGCAAACTGAGTGTCATATTTATGCTGTTTTCCTATTGAGACAGATGCATTTTGTTGTTTTCAAATTTCTTCTAAATTTCAGGTGAGCACAGCATTCTGCATTTTTAGATTGGAGCAGTATTAGACTGTAGTGCTTGATGTACTGCTTCAGTGGTGGTTTTAACTGGTGAAACGGTTCCTAAATGTGTACGCAGCCAGGGTTCCATGCTGAATCCACCCTGTTACTTTTCATTATTAAAGAGCTTGTTTTGGAATCAAAGTTTTAATTAAAAAAAAAAAAAAAAAAGTTTGTAGTCCTCATGGCTCATAGAGATAAAGCTGTGGAGAAGAACAGTGTGGGAAGCCATAAAACGGTGTTTCTCTGAAGGTGCCAACACTGAAACAGCGGGTTCAGAATGCCCCTTCGTCTCTGAGAGGTTTTAATGCTATTTCTGAGATGTTCGTTACTGTTCTAAACTAATTGACGGCAGATGATTGCAGCAGACATGCATAGCTGGGTTGTTCCTTCCGGCATCCTTCAGCTGTCTCTAGTTTGCAAACAGGAAAACCAGGCTACACTTTGTGCTCCTGTCCATGAGCAGTTTTTTGAACACCAGCATCTCCTGTGATGCTGGTACCAAATGCTGCTGCCCTTCTGAAAACATGCTGATGGAATTAGTTATAGTGCATTGATGACTAAAAAAGTGAGGATTGCTCTGCTCATTACATCATCCCTTTATATTTAATTTGTTCCAAATGAATTTAAATTTTGGAAAACTTCCCAACTGTTGTATTGTAGGACTGCAGAACCTAAAAACTTCCTGAAGTGTTTAAATCTTGAACGTTAATGTCTTGGAGCTCTGAAAGGAGCAGGTGGAAGGAGCACACTTCAGTAGGGCAGGTATGGCTATGGCTCTGGGACTGACCAGCACTTTCTAAGTGTACTCCAGGAGACCATGGGATTCGTTACTTGAATACTGCTGCAAACCACAGCAGCAGATTTGTAGGAAAGTGTCATGAATGAGAGATGCAGATACAAATTCAGTACTTTTTCCGGTTCTGGGGACCAGATGTCTGTAGCTTGTGGTGATTTTTGCTTTAGGAAGGACCAGCGGGCAGCAGCAGCCCAACAGGGCCCCTGCTCCAGGCTCAGCCCAGGTCGGGGCTGGCAGAGGAAGGCTGTGGGGTTTGGGCAGGGGCTGCAGCATGTGGTGACTGCCATCAGAAGGAAAAGACAGCTCCAGAGCTAATTCTCCTCCAAAGTGAATTAAACTAAATGGAATTAGTGTTTTAATTCAGAATTAAGCACCTATCCCAGGTTTGAATGCAGTTCAGCTAATCCGTTTGAAAAATAATTTGTGTTAATTTTTGTGTGTAGCCCACCATATGGAGAAGCAATGAAATAGCAGAGGACAGTAACAGATGACCCAGGAGTTCTCATCTTACTCTAATTCAAAAATTGTTATATTAGAGTTTATTTTGCTGCAGTAACTTGCTTAGAGCATTCAAGGCAGCCAAGAAATCAGCAGCTGAGATCCTAAATTGGCTGTGCTGGCTCCATGCACTTTTTAGCAATATTTATTTTTAGTGGGTTCATGGATAAGTTGTTTTGGGTCACACTGCTGTTTCCAAATGGCTGTAAAAGAACTGCTTAAAAACAAAGCAAGAATTCCAGAAAACATATTTGGGTGTTGATATTCCTGTCTGAAATGTCCCAATCCACCTCAACAGTTAATAGATAATAATCACTTCAAAAAGTGTGATTGATCATAATGAACACCATGCAGGAGATAAAAGGTAGGAACAAAAAATAGGTGTTATCCCTTTCCTTGGCACTGCTGCTCGTCAAGAAGCAATAAATTGGAAGGAAGCAGAAGGGGCTCGAGCCTTGCTGAAGGAGGCAGTGACGCAGTGGCACTGCTTGGTGCTAAGTGGTTAAAGCGCAGCAAAGCCCTGCAGCAGCTCCGTGCCTGCTCCTCTGCGCCGGAGTGTCTGGCACGGCGTGGCTGGGAAGGAGCCCGGTGGGGAGGTGAGGAGCAGGAGGACACCGCGCTCACCACGCTCCTTGTAGGGCTCCTGACATTGCTTTTAGGATTACATTTGGGGAGCGCTGTCAGAGCTGTGCCGAACCGTGCAGCTATTCAGGCAGCACAGGGCGTTCTGGTTTGCTTCCTGCCTGCAAAGTGTTAGTATCAGGACTACATGATAAAGCGAGACACCCGATGAGCAGTAAGGCAATGCGCTGTTGTCAATAATATTGAGTGACAGCATTGTTTTACACAGCCCAGCGTCTGGAAGAGCAGTACGTGTATAATTAGACTTAAAACACGGCATTGGATTTTTTTTTTTTTGTCTCCAATTAAGTGATTTCTATGTTATGCAAAAAAAATGTGGTTGGTACTAGGTTTCCATATCGTATGGTTTCAGATTTTTTTTTTTTATGGCTGCTCTTTGGAGTTTTTCCAGAATTTCTCGACTCCGTAGCTGTGTCCCTGTTTCTCATCAGCTGTTCACGACGTGCAGCTCCTGTTTCACTTAATGTACCATGTGCATCTTGCAACAATAGGTTTTTGCACAGTCAGCTGTTCTGCGCAGTCACGTGGGTGGATTGGGGAGTGCAAAATTGGAGAGAGAAATAGCAAAACACCCGGCTGGTCAGCAGCAGTCAGCTGGAGCACCCCCAGTGCCTGCCCCTGCCTCTTGCCACCCCTCGCTGCTGGCGTGTGCTAGCTCTGAAGGACGTGGCAGGCATTTGTTCTTTGCAGGTAACACACAAAAACCTTCAGAATTTGGTACCTTAGACGAACTTTGTAAACAACTTCCAAAGGGCAAAAAGCTACCTGAAGTCTCAAGCTGGTTTGTAAACCCTAATTTTCTCTTTATTTCCAGTTACCAGTTTCTATTTACTCCTTTTTGTTACGTTCTCATGGTCAGAAACTTACTCAAGTCATCGGTGGCCTTTCAGCCTTGAAAGGGAGGTGAATGGAGACCTGGCATGACAGTGGTGGCTCTGTTATTTTTCACAGCCATGGCAGGAACCCGTGGAGGTGCTGTTCAGTCTGATGCTTACAGATGATGTCTAATAAATTGAAGTAGAATGAAGCCACTAAACCAGAAGTTTGCCCCTTGCAGTGTTTGGGCATGGCGCTATATCAGGTAGTCAGGCACTCAAATAAAAAAAATATCAATTGGAAAATGAAGAAATAAATGTTAACAGCTGGGATAGCCACCGTTTCCTTGGGAAGCATGACGAGGGGCGCTTCTCTTTAGGTGTGGGCAATGTTCAGGTGCAAATACCTCCAGGTGCAGAGAGCTGCAATCAGCTCTGCTGCCAGCTGAGATGCGGCTCAGCTCTGAGTAATGAGAGCCTCTGGTGATGGCTGCAAGGTCAGGTAAGTGTGTGGCTCGTGCATGTGAGGAAGAGGATGTGTCTTCAGCCTCTGCCATCAGGCCTCCTGCCTGAGCCTCCTCTGGCAGGCTGGGGTGAGCTTGTTCTGGAGCAGTGCTGCACCAGGTCCTCAGCTGCTTAGCTCCGATTTCAGTGGGTCTGCTTGGTGCAGTCCCTCAATTCCAGGCTTGGTGGTAGGTGCTGAGCACCCCTCAGCACAGGGAGGTGAGCCAGGGGCTTGGATGGGGGGCTCGGGGTGTCTGCAGTGGGTAGGCAGGGTCTGAGGCAGCAGGGAGGCTGCAGGCTGGGGTTTTATGGGGCTGCTGAAGCTGCTGCTGCTGCACCTTCTCATGCAGCGCTTGCTCCAGGAAACTTGTTGTGCTCGTAATATGGACATGATGGGATGTTTGGTGCTGTGACTGCTTTGTAAGCATCAACACAAGTGAAGAGCCACTGCAGTGTGGGCTGGGTGTCTGGAATACAGGGCAGAGGGCTGGATGTGGATGTATCTTTCTCAGTTCCTCTTCCTGGGTACGTTAATGCTGTTCAAGGGCAGGATGTGACCCCATTCATTGAGTTTAACTATGTCCGAGCTCAGTAATAAAATTTAGTAATAAGGACTGGGTGTTTTCTGAATATCATTACTGCTGTACCTCTGCAGACAGCAAAAATGGCAGAGCAGATCCCCTTCTCAATAAACATTGCGGCAGATGCATTGCTTTCCATTATGACTTCTGATTAAAACACCTCCCAAGGGAACCGGGGAAGGAAAAACCAACCTTCCTGTTCTTTTCTTTTTAGCTATACAAAAGATTTTTATTACTTAAATGAGCTCCCAGCAAGTCTGCCTTAATTTACTACTAATTGATTTTAAGACTTGAAAGCAGCAAAGCTTATTAGCATTTGCTGACTCAGCGAGAGCCCTCCCCTCCCCTCCCCATGTACTGGAGGATGGAGTGAGATATTGACCCGTGCTGCTGCAGCACTAAATGAAGTTGAGGGAATATTAAGTGTCTCATATTGGCATTTGATTTGCATATGCAAACGAGATCAATCAGTGCAGACGCAGGAGAGCAGAAATAATGCCTTGCAAATAGGATCCAGTATCAAGCATCTAAACAAACATCAAGTGACACTTGCCCAGCTACAATATGGGGACACTTTGCTGTCAAGGAGGTCCTGCTGCTTCTCCCATCGCACCGCAGCTGCTCTGTGGATCAGTCCATTTTAGAGATGGGTGTTTGGAAGAGCAGAAAATAGTAAAGAAATTGCAAGATTTAGTATTGCTTGTGCTTTCCTGGCATTTTGGACTCCAGGGCTGTTTGTGCCTGAGATGCGCTTGCCAGTTCTGTGTTGCTGTACCTGCCTGTGCAGGTGGCAGGTGTTGAGAGTCGGTACCTTGATGTCTCAGCACAGCAGCACGAAGGTACCTTGTGAAGGACTCTGATCTTGTTTCTTTCCTGACAGACCTTCATTTTCCTCCCTTTTTGCTCCTTTTTTCTTTTGCATATAATAGAGCCATTTCTTTTCAATCAAGGAATCTATTTGCAGAACATGTAGTTGTTAGATGCATTTGGTTTTGTTTCAGCATACATTTCCATAAAAAGTCACCACTAATGAGCTGTGTGAAAATTGCAGACTTGCTGCCAAGGCAATTTGGTTAAAAGGCTTGTCCGTCCTTCATTACCATCTCATCCTTACACGCACAATGTGCTCAAGCAGGTACAGCCATGGTGGCTACAGAAAGGCAGGTGAGATGCTGAGGGTGGTGTCTCTGGTCTCTGAACAAATCCTCCTTGCTGCTAATGCAGCTGCTGCTCTGTTTGGTTTACTTCTCTCTGCTGGTTTCCCAGTTCCCTCATCAATGGATCAAGGCTATGAAAATTAGATATTCTCCAAAGCTGTGGATCTTTTTGTCATTGCAAGATATATTGGCCAATTTTAATTATTGCCAGTGTGAGTAGTTTTTTGGTTGTTTTCTTCCAAATTGACCACCATTGAAATTCTGACTTCAGAGGAAACTACGGGGTGGACTGCTGAAAATCCAGCCTAAAACTGTCTATATGCAGCGATTTAGATACAAAAAATTAGCTTTAAGCTCCACTTTCTCCATTAGTAGGAGACTAGTTGACTTTCGATTATGCAGGCAAGGCAATTACTGCAGAAAAAGAGAAGGTGATTGGGCTGGCCAGCGTTGCTTTTAGTGGCTTGCCCTGAACTGAACTTATCGCTCATAGCAGTAATGGTCGGGAAATAGAAAGCAGTTTGCAGAGAGACTGAATGGAAGCCTGCTTGGCTGCGTAACAGAAAACCTATCCCACAAAATCCTCTGACATGTGCTGATTGGATCTAAGCTCCTGTGAGACATCTCCTCTCAATCCGTTCAAATCCACCTAGTCGGTGGATGGTAATTCCTTCCCCTTTTCTTTACCTGGTAGTATTTCTTTCCAGGTTTGAGATTAAAATGTCATCTGTCCAAGTAGAACCTGACTATAAATAAGTAAATAACTTCCAAGCAGCTTGCTGGGACTCATCTTACTGGAAGAGCCCTGCTCTATCTGTAGCTCAAGCCAGGAGTTGCTGTGACTCCTTGTGGGTGGGTTTTTGTTTGCTCCATCAGCTGCACTGAAGAACAGGGCAGGAGTCTCCTATACTTTAGTTGCCTGCTTTACTCCTTTACAGCAGAGAAGTTGAGAACTAAAGCAGGTGATATATTAAATAAATAAATAAATAAAAGACCTGCATGTATGTATTCAGCCAGCCAAAGTATCTTCAGGAAAGCTTAAAGCTGTGACTGTGTGCAGTACACCTTTTGGTTTAGGTTTTGCTCAGCTCAGCCTGAATCCATCTTAATTCAAATTAAATGCGTATGGAATTAACTTATCTCCACTTCCAGAAGTGAACGCACATGCCATGTGGTGATCTGTCTGATTACCATACGTTCTCACCATGAGAAATATTTTGATTCAGAAGGCAGTACTGATTAGCTGTTAGCCATTTGAGATTTAAAAAAGAGCACCTCCTCCTTTTCTTCGCCCAAAACAAATGTAATGGCTTTAAACTAAAAGAGGGGAGGTTTAGATTAGTTATTAGGAAGAAATTCTTTAATCAGAGGGTGGTGAGGCACTGGCACATGCTGCCTGGAGAAGCTGTGGCTGTCCTGTCCGTGGAGGTGCTCAAGGCCAGGCTTGGAGCAAGCTGGGCTGGTGGAGAGGAGTCCCTAAATCATAGTCAAATACAAATCCACAAGTCTAACCCTAGCAAAACTACCTGCATTGAAGGATGTTGGGCAGATATTTTGGATTTTGCCTTGAAATACTGTTCTCAGCGAGTGTAGGACTCACCAGCAGCTGTAGATATTAATGGAGGGTGCTCTTTGCTTGTTTTGTACCCTCTCAGTTCCTTGACTCAAATCAAGGTGTTTTATATCTCCCTGTATAAACTCTTCATGCAGATATAAGCTACTTTGAGAACAGCTCAGCTTCATATAAATAAAAAGAGGGGTAATATATGTATGTACTACAGGATTTCCTTCAGATTTAGTAGTTTCTTCATGTTCTAAGTATCAGTTGCCTTTACAATTCTTGTTATTGATTACTGTATCTGAAATAGCAGGTAGGAGAAAAGGCATTTCCTTAAACATGTTTGCAGCTTGTGTTTGGGAAATGCCACGTACAGCTATTTGGGGCTGAGCAGAAGCAGCAATGCTTCATTCAGAGCATGAGCTGCTGCGGTGTGAGGAGAGTATTAACAGCAATTTTAGGGAGGTGGCAGGAAACAGCGCCTCTAACGCTGTCAACATCTAGATGAAAATGTACTTGTACATGGATATCTGCTTTACCATCCAGATCTGAGATGATTCAGTGGTCGAGGTGCTTGGGGCTGTGTTAAGGGAGTCTCGGAGTGCATCACCAGGACAGAAAGTGCAAATTGCTTCTTTCCCCAAGTATTAGGAATGGCGAGATGAAATGCTGTGGAAGGAAGGGGGAGAATCGGGAGCGGGGGATTGTCGTCAGTCCGAGTTCGTTGTTACCCTGATTATTATGGCAGATGTGTCTGGAGATGAAATGGCTGGAGCATTCTCCCAGTTGCTCCGTGTTTATCAGCTGTCACTTTCTACAACGTCTTCTCAGGTGGGGAAGGTCACTGGTTTTATGCTATTATGCTTCCATATCAACTGCATCCTGTTATTAGAGAGGGAAAACAATGATTAGTCAAGCACCGAAAGGCTCGGCGATATTATTATTATTCGTAAGCATTGGGCCTGTCAATCAGTAATCCTTGAAATGTAGGGCAAAATGAATGCAACCTGGCTTTCTCTCACCTTGTAGAGGTTCTGATGTCGCTCATGTTGCTTTGTGGCAATGCTGTACCAACCCCATCTTTCTCTAGAAGATAGGAAACCTGGTATAGAAAAAAGAACAAACAGTCGAGCAATAAATATAATAAAAAGCTAAGTCAAACATACTGTAGAGATGTAAAAGATTTATGAAAACTTATTCAACCTGTTTCCTTTGGCTAGATAACTCTGGTCAGTGAATAATACTTGTGATGAAGAAGTGAAAAGGTCACCGAAAATATTAAAATTTGATTTCAGCCACCCACCCAGGAACACATTTATGGAAAATTGCAACAAGTTCTGATTCATTCCTGAATACTGGTTTTTCACACGTTCTGTTTTGCCCTGGCAGTATTTAATGCCTAATTATTTTCTAATAATCCTTTGCTTTTAGTGCAAAAACTTAACAGTGTTTAATTATTAGATATGTTGGTCTGATACGAACAGTGCCTGTTTGAATGAAATGGAGTATCTCTTCAACAGGATTAGATCAAGTTCTGATAAAAAAGTATTGTGCATCTTTTGCCTAGACGTAGTAGACGGCCTTACGCAGCCAGCGAGGCAGCAGACACGGCTTTCCCTGAGAACTGTCCAGTACGAACTCACAAGCACATCTCTGTTCATCCCGAACCTTTCAATGTGCAAATCGATGGCAATCCAGTTAGCTCCCAGTGAAGAGGACCCTTTTAGGAAATGTTTTCCTTCTGGGCAATGGACGCAATGATTGCAACCGTAGCTGGAAAAAAATGTGTGATTTCATTTCAAGTTCCTGATTTTCATCATTGCAGGCCCACCCCAGTGCTGTAACATATGCTGTATAAAGTTAATTATCAGAAAAAAATCATTTAGTTTGTATGAGTTAAGTGTGTGACCTTTAATTTATGCAATAGATGAAAAGCAAAGTATGTGTCACTTATGGCACTTATTTCCTTAAGGGTAGATTTTTATTAGCTATGTCTGAATTTCCCTGTCGTCAAATTAATTCCGTTGGTTTTAGATTGGCTTCTCAAAGAAGTAAGCAACATGCAATTATTCCCTGTGTGTGGACCAACAATTTTTGACCCAGTATTTCAACTAAATTGAATATAGATTAAGTAGTGCAAAAGATGATTCACGTCCTGTGATCTTTGTGTTAAAATCACAACATCCAACAAAATCACCCCAGCCATGACTGGTTTGGAAAGATGGAGTTTTTACAGCTAAAACAGTAATAAACCAGGGCTGCCAGCATCGGGAAGCTCAGTTGTGTGATCCTATCCTGAGGCTCAACAAAAGAGATGAGAAGAACACCTCTGCTTAAAAAAAAAAAAAAAAAAAAGTGTGTGTGTGGGAGCAAACACACGAAAACCAAACAAGCCTTGCTGATTGTTTGATCTTGTCCTCATTTGTTCAGCTGCTTCATCCATTCCTCAGCACACAGACTTGTCTGGTGTTTTGCCTTGAGGAATGGCAAATGCATTCTGCTTGTACTTCTGTGCCAGCAAAGCCTGAGTGAAAATAAACAAAACCTGGCTCCGCGTGCCTGTGACCCCTTGGATGCCGACCGATAACTGCGCTGGGTGCTCCTGGAAGGCTGCTGTGCTCAGTCAGTTACAAGCAGCCTCAGAGGTAACTTTTTTATTATTTTTAGGTCACACCAAAGCAAAGGAGTTGCGAAAGGACAGATACCATCTTGAACGTGCTGTCTGTGAGGTCATCTGCTTGCTTTGATCAGCCCGTTGATGTTATTTTCTTCAGGCTGACACAGCTGTGATAGTCATTTGATTATTCTTGTTATTTGCATGAAAATTATAACTAGTTACTTGATAAAGTCACGGTGACTGCCTTCTGCCCCCAGGGAAGCGCTGTGCTATGCTTTATCTTGGAAATTTCACAGTGAGAGATCTCTTCTGTAAGGATGTAACTGAACAGTTGCTTTTCTCCATTTTGCTTCTCTCACCGGAGCCTTCTTCCACCCTGGCCCCAGCTGATTGACAGACCAGGTCTTTCAGAGTGCCTTGCACTCAAAGGATTAACTTTTGGTGCAGTTTTCTTATTTGATTTCCAGCATTTCTGGGTGTCTTGCAGTGACAGAGCTGCCAGGCTGCTGCAGGTGGAGGCTTCGTCTTCTGCCTGGTCTTGGCCTGGGTAAGTGGGGAGTCGGCTGGTAGACGTGCACTAAGGAGGTTCACTGAGCTCCTGTGTTTTTGCAGAGCTGTTCTTCTCCAGAGGTTCTACCCATTTCTTCCTAATCTTCCAGCTAGTTTCAAGGCCAAAGCTTGTGCAAAACTTGTGCTAAGCACAATGTACAAAAGTTACACAATGCACAACTTGTGCTGAGCTTAATAAAGGAATGCACAATTTCATCTATGAGTAGCATTTTATAGTGGTGATGTAAATCCAGGTGCCTGTCTCCTCTAATGGGTCAGATTTTCATTTCCAGGTGGTATTGTATTGGGGATTACTGACTCCAGATACTCAACCACATGCCATTAGTGTGTCACAGCCTTGTCGTCCTGTGTGCACCTTAACATACATGCAGCCTCACTGGAACAGCCTCCAGTCTGGAAGGTGCTGCCAAAATTTTCTTTCCAAGAAATCTCCTGCCAACACCCTAAATCATCTTCTGGCACTTCAGTCCATTTAGATGTCCCAAAACAGGGAAAAGTTGTCTTTGTTACTAAATTGAATTTTTGTCTCCTTTGTATTTAAAACTTTGAGGTCCTCAGCTTCTCTTTGCATCCATCTCTAACATGAGAGTTCATTCAAAATCTCTCTTTGCCAAGGAGATATAAATACACATTGCTTCTTCAATATTGTGGCCTCCATTCTTGATAATCAGCAATTGAGAATGGAGGACAGGGAACTTGGCAGGTCTGTCATTGCTTCCATAAACAGTAGGGATGTCTGGATATTTCCAGCTTAGCACAAAAAAGCTCATAAAGAGGTTATAAAAGATAAAGGGTTTTATAAAAAGCATTACAATGTCATTCTAACTAATCCATTAGAGCTTACTGCTGCAAGAAGTGGCTACTTTCTGAGCATTTTTCCTTATGTCCAATATTTTTTTTAGATTACTCTTTCAAATATTTATGCACAGTGTTACACCTGAACTAGACCTAATACACATCTTGGAGGGGAAGAAGTATAACTTTCTTCTATGCACTAAGTTGTGTATGTGAAGATATCTCCTACTTATTTTTTAATGAAATACATTAATGTCATGGCTGGTTTTGTTTAGCCTGGTTTTTGTTTTCAGTGTCATAGACAAAGATTTGGGTCCTAGAGTCTCTCAGAATTAACCTTTCAGACATTGCAGCGTTTCTTAATTCTCTGAACTAATGCGGAGGAACCTTCATGCTAATTAAAAATTCTTGCAGTCATTGATCTCACCGTTACCCAGTTCCTGCCATGTAAGCACTCATCCTATAAAATTAGACCAGCCTTGCAGAAACAGTGGGAGGAGAAATGAGTTTATGCTAGGATATGTCATATTGGGATGTCATTAGCAGTTGTGCTCTGTTGTGAATGCATCACAGTTGTCCGTAAATGCTTTTTGGATGCGTTCTGCCTAAGCTGTTTTCCAGCACTTTCATCTCTTCTCATTTATGACGTTGGTGTCCCCCTGAGCTGGCAGCCTGCTCACGAATTCAAGGCATAGAGGAGACCTGATGGAAATGGAGAGGTCAGGAACGAGTGCTCTGCTGCTTGAGTTGTGGCTCCCCGAGTTGGATAAAAGAAGTTTGCATTTGAGTAAGAGGGTCGTGATCCTGCTGCCACGCACCCTTTGAAGCCGCTCTCTGAAATGAGAGACTGCCACCGTTTGCTATGCTTATGAGGAATTTAAAGTGCACTTGTAGCTGGGAAAGGTAACTGTAAGTTGTATTATTCATCCTGCCTCAAATCAGCGGCTCCATTTATATATCAGAAGATGATTTCTCTGGCTGTTGATGCTCTCCTTGACCTGGGATCTGGAATGTGAGTTAAACTGAGCTTGTACCTCTCAATGTGCATTGTCACGATCTTCTGTGTAGAAGTCAAATTAAAAGGAAAACTTGAGAGTTGGAAAAAATCTGTTGTTCTTCTGAGACTGTAGGTTGCAGTGAAAGCATGCAGGCTGTGCTACCTCCTAAACAGATCTATTTTTGTGGTTTTTTTTTTTTTTTTCTGGTACAAGTGAAGCATCCATTATCGGGAATCCCAGGAGAACTAGTTCTAAATAGAGTTCCAGCCTAGCTGACCCTGAGCTGCAGGTAATACCTAAACGATGCTTTGAACATGTAAAATATTATATAAATGCCACATGTTGTTAAGTTTTGTTGTCTCTGCTGTGGAATATATCCAATTTAACTCAGGTCTCGGCTAGCTTTCTAGCACTTGTAATTCTCGTCACGGCTGCAGCCGTACCGGGGAGCAGCCTGGTGGGATGGAGCTTCGTGGGGCTGAGCCCTGCTGGGGCTCCGCATCCCACTCCCAGCTCTGTGGGCCCTTTTGGGGCCCACGGTACCCCAGTACTAGGGTTTGTAGGGAGGAGGATGCTCCACAGCCTCTGTGGGAACTGGCTGATGGCACCAGAAATAAACAGGCTGTAGGACAATAACAGTTTTTTTTCCCAGTCTCCTAATGGTTTCCTTCTGTCTTGCTGCACAAAGGCTTCCCTGTTTTCAGTCAAATCTTCCTGCGTTTACAGAAGCAGGTGGGTGGATGTCTTTAAACATTGCTTAAGTCTTTGGATTGCTCCAGTGTAAGCGATGGGAGGAGTGCCGCGCGGCGCCTTGTGGTCGCAGCACTTTGGGGTTTCTCACTTCAAGGCAATTCACAGCATCCTGAAGCTGCCTGAACTTGGCGTCTGGTTCAAGTGTTGTGCTGTTCAAGTCCACACTTTAAAAGTTGCTCTGGTGGAGGCCGACAAAGGCTTTTGCCATGTGGAGTTCATTAACGTAGAGACACTTATATAACTTTCTCCCTCCTTTGTGGGATGCCTGTAACTTTTATGAAAGTATTTCACGTCCCAAACGTCTTCTAAGATGCCAGCAGGAGACGGGCATGAGAAATGGCCATAATCCCGAATGTGTGGCAGTTGAGTCCAGCGGATGCTTTGTGTTTTTCAAGAATGAGAAGGTTTAATCTTCAACCAAAGCAGCCTTTTTCTCCTCCTGCTCAGATCTTAGCTTGCGTGAGCCTCAGCCTGCTGTGCTGCTTTGGAATTTATTTAATAGCTCAGTTGTTTGGACATGATTAAAAATGTAATGAATGGAATGAAGCAATAATAAGATGAACAGCTCATAAAGGGGTTTAGTCTAAAAATATCTGTTTCAGCACAGCTACTGTAGCGAAGACAGTGGCAGCAGTCACAGAAAAGTCCACTGCATGAATCCCTTACAAGTTCCAGTGAGCTATTGCTGAGCATGAGGCTGATGCATCAGCCTCTTTAGTTCATCTTTTACAATGGGCCCTGTTTTTTCCACTCCAGTGTTGCTTTGGCTTCCCAGTGCTTTTCCTCTGAGTGCCTGATGCAGACCTCCAGAGAAAAGGGTTTTTCTTTTTTAGGTTGAATTGCATATCAGATAGGAGCTGGGTAAATTCTCCTTTTCCAGTATGAGAATTTGTAAGTGCTTTGCCTGGATCTGTTCTGGCTGTTTGAAGGGTTCAAGAGCTGGAGACTGTTCAGATGAAGCTTTAGTGTTTTGTTAATAGAAAACATTCAAGGTCTAAACTGTTAGTCACAGAAGCTGGGAACTATTCTCCCCTGTGGCTGAGAGGTTGGGGAAAATGTCTGTAATAAACAGATTTTGTTCTTTCGCTTTCCTCTCAGCAGCTGTAGCATGTGCAGCAGAGAATGTAGGGTGGGGAGGGTGAGTGCCCACTTCCAGGCTTCCTGGATGAGGTTCAGGAAGGGTTTGTTACCAAGCATCTTTACCCTCAGAGAGCTCAGGCTTGTTTTGTGTGTAAACAGCACAATTAAAATGTACCCAGGCAGAATGGAAGTAGAAGGACCTGCGTTTGAGCCGTTTTTGCTGAATGCTCAGTTAAGTGTTCATCTTTTCCTCCTTGGTATTTGCTTTTGGGAAGCTAACACGGTGTTTTTATGGTTACGCTTCAGCTCTTTCAGTGTGATCTTTCTCCACGTAGATTTGTATCACCAAGGCCAAAACATTCAGCTTTCAAATGTCAGTGATGTCAACTTTAAACAACAGGTAGCTCTGCTCCTTGTAATGGAACAAGATTGAGACCAATTCTGAGATCCTGCGGTATCTTGTTTCCCAGGCTCGGGCCCAGTCCGTTCTCTTTCATTAATGTGCTCCGAGTGTCCTTTAAGGCAAATCTGAATCGTTTCCATGACAATATTTATAGAATAGATGCCTTTCTTGTAGCACATCTGTATGGATTTTCCATTTGTAACATCTCTTCGCATCAATTCCTGGTATATTCAAGGTCTCAGTGAAGTGTTTGGACCATCACGCCAGTCCAGAGTGACCTTAAATGAGCATCTCTGCATTGGATGTAGGCCTAGCCTTGGAGTTCAGCTCGTCAGTACCAAGGAGATGCATTTCTGCTGTTTCCTTGAGTAAAATGGAAGGGCAGGAAGATTGATGGTGTGACAGGTGGCCTCCCCAGGTTCCCTGTATCCTCAATCTTGTCGTCTTTAACTAGAGAGGTGGTTTTTTTTGGCTAACAAGTTGTGTGGCTATGCTAATGCTGTAGTAAGAGCTGTTAGGTTTTGTTTCTCAGGCTCAGCTCAGCCGCCACGCTGCTTGGAGGAGTACTCGGCAGGTGGTTGGACTTTTCCCCTTCCCTCTCAGATACGTATGCCCATGCAGAGGCCTCAAAAATGAATGTTAGTACCCAAAACTGGCAGGCAGGCTCGTGTCTCACAGTTGGCCTGGCAGGGTGTAAGAGGTGCACAGCACAACATGTGGATGGTCAGAAGGGGTGTCAGGGCAGTTGTGCTTGCTGTCGTGCTGTGCTTCCCCTCTACTGGAGGAATTTTTCTTGACATCCACCCTGAACTCTTCAGCTATGATTTTTGCCTGGTGCTGCTCTTTTTTTTTTTTTTTTTTTAAACCAGTCTTAAGGGCACTTTCACCTTCCCATCTGCCTTAACTTTAGCTTGCATAAGTGTTCTTTTAATGTCCATTTAATAGGTTGGGATGTACGTATGAGGAAAGGGCAGGTCTGATCACCCAGCTCCACAGCATCCACCTTTGTGTAACAGATGGATAAGGTTTTGAAATCATAATAAGCTCATGCTTCTGAATAAATTCAGGCACTGGGGAGATCCCATGTGGGGATAAAAACTTGTTCTCTGAGATAAGTGCATGTTAGTGCATAGCTTGCAAAATTATGCTTGTGGCAAATTTTGCAGGATAGGCACCTGTGAATTTAGGAAACAGGACTGAGCCCTAGGCGTGTTTTCATGTCATAATTAGATTGTTTCAGCTTTGTTTTCAGTGAAGAGGATGAAATTACTTTCTAGATTTTTTTGATCAGTTATGACCGCAAATTAATAATGTATCTCTGGTGCCGGAAAGCAGAAGGCTTCCTAATTGCTACCGCAGCTCAGGGGACTCCTGTGGCACCGTCCTGAACCGTCTGCGCTTTCTGCTCATCGATAGGAGGTGTCTGCAATGGGAGCTCAGCACTCCTGGCTGCTCTTACAGTTGAGTAGGAGAGTCAATAGAAATACTTCACCTTTCCTGTTTTCAAGGGCATTTCCCCACGAACTGTGTGATTTCACTTACTTGGCCTTTGTACTGCACTGTAAGGCATCTCCTAGTTCGTTATGCCTGCAGGACTGGCCCTAGTGTGGTACTTAGTTGCCAAGCTTTCTAAAAAAGTACAGAAAAGCTGACTGTAAAGGGAATAAATGAGGAGAAATAAATTGTGAAGGCAGTTTAATCATGGCTAGGTTGTTTCGGTGTTTCCTTTAGGGGGTGAGCCAGACTTGACGTGGTTTGAATGGAAGCTGAAGCAATTGGAAGCTGTGAATTACAGGTGTTTCTGGTCCCACGTGGGGGGAAATGGGCTATTTGTGGTTTAACCTCAGTGCAGTTGCAGGCTAACTCAGTTTGGTTTGCTTGGTAAAATGTGTGGACTGCCACTCCAAGCAGGTGCAATCCACGGCTGCTCCTCCAAAGGCTCCAGAAAGCTGGGAGTGAGGAAGGAAAGATGTGTGGAAGCCACTGGGAACAAAGGAATTGGAGCTGCCACTGGTGAGATGACGTCGCAGGTCTGTGTTTTAGGGCCTGGTGCTGTGTCAGACCTGAGGAGCCCAAATCCACTGGGTTCCCTGCTGGGGCTGCTGCTGCCCTGTGTCCTGGTACCGGCTGCTTCCAGAGAACTGGCCTAAAAAATCTGGGGGTGATAAGTTGTGGTGAATGCCTTTCCTCTGCTGTGAAATATTTATTGAAACAGATGTAGTTGGCTCCAGTTCCTGTTTCTGGGTAATCAGCCAATAGCTCGAGAAGATCAATACGCAGATAAACAATGGAGACTCTAAAGTTGGAAGAGGCTTTTTTTTAACAGAACAAAGAGCCTTCCTTGTCCAGGGACACTCTCCAGCAAAACACAGAGCGGATCAACACTGGCACCCAGTGTCTAGATTGAATCGGCTCGAATCTGGGTTTCCAAATCTGACACCCCTTTTTCAAGCTGACACCCTACCCTGGCTTTGGGTCTGGTGTGTGCAAAGGAGTGAGGTGCTCACCCTGGTAGACAGCTGAACTCCCTGGAGCTGCTCTTTTAATTCAGCTTTGGTTTGGTTCCTTCAGTTGTCTTCTGGTGCTGAGAACTACTGCAGCATTGCTTTTCTTGGCTTGTCTTTTGTCTTACAAGGAGACGCAGATCTCTTTGTTTGCCTAGGAATGGTTAACCTTAGTTCAGGGAGGAAGAGAGGAAACAAATGTAAAACCACACTCCTCCTCCCTGGGGAAGTTTCTTCAGGTTACTCTGCAGCTGTTAAATGCCAGTTCGATGAAGCCTTTAAACGTGCACTTAAATCCATTCCTGCTAAGCAAAACACTTAACTGCATACTTTAAATTAAGCTGGTGCTCAAGTGTCGCTGCACTGAGAAGCAGCAGGACGAGAGCATGTTCGCAAAGATAAGCGGTTGTCAAGTGCCTGCCTGATTGGGATGCTGATGCAGGAGAGTCCTGGGCTGGGGCAGCAGGGGAGGACCCCGGTCCTGGGGACTCAGCACCTGCCAGCGTGGTGCTGGTGGTCCAGGCCCAGCAAAAGATTTGTGTAGCTGGGCTTCAGTCTCTGTATTTTCATGCTAGCCAGGCTTCCTCGGCTATGTTCAGCAAGTAGTGACATTTGTTTGAAAGTATAAATAATGAGTGGCAGTAAGTCCCAACTGTTAGGGAGCGGGGCTCACTGCATCTCTGAAGACAGCCTGATGGATCTGTAATTTACCTCTGATCCCTCCAGCTGCCTTTGAGGATCTTTCTTTTCTAATTCTTCCAGAAAAAGCCTCCTCTTAGAAAATGTTCGTCCCAGAGGGATCGCGCCACCAGAACTGAGATGGGGAGCTGTCTTCAGTCCCTCTGCCAACTGAGGGTAGGAAGCATATGCTCTCCCCAGAACAGGTTAAACAATTGCAGAAATACTTAGTTGTATACGGTATTGTGTTGGATTCAATTAAAGTGAACGTTTAATGCATGGGCTGGTCACAGGCAAAGGAAAGTAAGGAGTCTGTCCGATGGGACAGGGTGCCAGCATGGGATGGCAGCTGGTCACTTTGTAAATGGGTAAATGCTTCAGGGTGGGCTTGTTCATTGCTACATCTCCTGTGAGCTTGTCACTTCCATGTTTTGAACGTTTGCTGTTTCTGTAGTGAGGTGATTAAATCAAACCTGAAGTCCTCCTGTCTCAGCTCGCACGGTACTCTCAGAAGTGGCGCTGAAGCTGCTCTAGTACATTCCAGGAAGGTAAATTGAAAACTTGAAAATGAATTTCCAAAAAAGCCCTAGAACTACTACCACAAAGAAGATGGATGATGAACCATTCTGGTCTGTTATTATCCAGAAGTAACTATCTGGCTGGTTTTTAGTGAACAAAGAAATATTAGAAGGGAAAAAATAGTTTCCATTTAGCTTTATCTCTGTTGGCTGTACTGGAAATGAATCATGACATAAAAAAGGATAAAATGAAATGAAAAAGATACCATTTATTTCCTTTTCTGTAACACACACTGGACACTTATTCTGAAGGTTACAACTCTTCTGAACTAAAACAGATTGCACTGAAACACTGATGAAAGATATTAGAGAGTCATAGACTGTCCCTGCGGTACTTTGCCTGAAAGTTATGGACAGAGAGGGCGGGGAAGTTGGTCAGCATGGATCTCCCCACCCGTTGGAATTCACATTAGTGCTGGCCAAAGGAGCACTGTCAATGATGTGTAGGTACTTCAGTTTATTTTCCAGGATGTGATGGAAATCTGAGATACATTCTCCTTCAGGAATCCTTCTCTCCTCCGATTTCTCTTAGGGTAACAAATCCAGAACACGTTGTCCCCTGAGCAACGTGCTGCTCTTCTTAGCTCAGCCTGGATCTCCAGCAGAAGAAACCTTTGTGTTGAGCTGTTTGGGTGTCTCGACTTCAGGCACCCATTAGGTTCAGAAAGTGCAACAAAATGGAAAGAGCTAGGAAAAAAAGCATATTTAAGATTAATCTGGAAATGTGGATGTGCAGAGGTGCCTGAGCCAGTACGTTTAGATCGATAGCTTTGTTATTTTGCCTTGTCTCTGTAGCATCCTTTTATGGGGAATTATTCCTGCTGCAGTAACTGTACTCAGGAGCTATAAGTGCCTGCTCCGTAATGTTTTTTTTTTTTAGGAATGGAAATCAGTTGTGAATGAGGAGATAATGTATGGTCTCCTATCATAAAAGTTGGGCTCCTTGATAAGATTTCAAGGTTATGACAGTGATAGCATTGAAGTATCTGTCGTAAACTACCATAGATAATTCAAGCAATAAAAACGTTTCTTTTAGCTATGTAAATAGGGTAATAGACTGGAATGAAGTAGCTAGATGTATTAAATGCTGGGGTTATTTTATATTCAAACAATAGAGAGAAAATAAAGCCGAAGATTAATTTGAATAGGAAGCAGGGAAGATTTCTCTTCTGAATGGCGAGCAAGGTAGAGATGGATTTGAGTTTTTGTTTTGTTTGAAGGGACCTGAATTGGTAACATAACTCAGACGTATCAATGTGATGAGCGGGATGAGAAGCATCTCTGTGGTTTTTGCTTTTTTTTTCTTCCAACAAAGAGCCTGTGGGGTTTTGAGAAAAGCTGATGTAATTAGCCTGAATGCATCTTGATGGTGGGATGCTGTCCAAGGATGCGTTGAGTCACATCTAGTGACTTAAAAACTACTAATTAATTTTGAGTGAACTGGAATGAGGAGGCTTGGCTTGACAAGTACTAGGTTTTGAAAGCTAATGATTTTGAAAACGTCCAGTGCGGTGATCCCTGGGCAAGGGGATGAGAGAATTTGGGAACAGCCTGGTGAGCCTCTTGAGAAGGGCAAAACCAAATGGAGCTGAAAATCCAGTCAGGGAATGGTGGGAAGCTTCTGATGATCATCGGTTCTGGCTGCTCTTTAAGAGCTCACAGAAATGGATGGCGGAGAATTCTCAGATGTGTTGTTTCCATTTCCAGTTTGTTTAGCAGCTCATTTTCGAGCAACACAATATGAAATCTGTGAGACCTTTTGTCTTGTACCAATAGATCTGGATATAAAGCTTACAAAGCCTGGCTTCTTGAAGGAAATGTTCCCACCGAACTGTGGGATCAAATGAAGGTCTGCTTCTGTTTGGGCCTGTGCTGGTAATAAACACCATGATCGTGGTTCCTCTGCTGTGTCCCCTTAGGGAGTGTGTTCTCCAGGGCAATATATCTGAATGGTGCCATTTGAGGTACGTCGAGGAGCTCTTCAGGTGCAACTGCAGCAGAATAATCCTATTTCCTTTCCTCTGTCATAAAATAAGATAACGGTTTGGCAGCTGTTCAAATCAAGACAAATAAAATAAACTGTTCTATATTCATCATGGAAAGAAATACTTTGCTAGAAAATGACTAACAGGACCTTCTATTCATCTCTACCAATCTGGTCTGTGGCTGCATTCATTTCCATACAATCACTGGAAAATATTATGTTGATTGCCAGGAACAAAGCTTTTATGGGGAGTAAAAAAAAAAAAAAAATCCATGCTACTAATCTACAGTGGAATTGGTAAATGGGTAAGACAAAGCTTTAATAATATTATTCTGTGCGACATCTGATGTAAATAATACAGTTCTATTAATCTCTCAAGCAATCAGAGTCTGGCTGTTAGAGGCAGCCAAGTATGAGCAATAATATTATCTCTTCTAAGGAATGTTGGAGTAGAATCGCAAATCCATCGCTGTGAAGGCGGTGGCGGCAGCGGCTCAGGGTGTTGGGCTGAGCGGTGAAACAAAGACACCTCCTTCCTGCCGAGCAAAGCTCTTGGACCTGGCGGTCTGCTGCAGGGACTTCGTGAAGCTGGGCTTTCTCAGCAAGCACGGACACATCCTTTGACTCTTCTCCATCCCTCTGAAGGTGAACTTCGTCAGCTCAGGTTTGGGGCCGACCAGAATAATCATAGGGCATTACTGCCCATCCTGCGTGGGCAGCTGGATCTGCTGCTCCTGCTGAACCTGGCTCTGGAAGCAGCATTAGCCTCTTGGGAAGCAGTTGTTTGGTCCGTGATGAAGCAGCTGAAGTGTTTGCCTTCTGCAGATGTGCCTCAGTGTATCTGAAATAAATAAAAAAGTGCTCACCAGCTTATTCAACAACTGCATTGAACCCAAAGCAGTCAAGGAGTTAATGTTGCCTCCCCCTAAAAGCATGTGTGCCGTCCGTCCCGTAACACAATATTAGTTAAGGCAGCCAAATGAAGCAGAATTTTTAAATGAGATCCTGTTTTTCAAGTATGATTTTAAGATACGATGCAGGTCGGGGTTGTCTGATTCTTCACAGTTCATTAAGTAGAGAGCAGCTAGTGTTAGAGAGTGACTTTTAAAAATGATGGATTTTTATTTATAGCAAAGTTCTAGTCATTAATTTTAAGGGAAGGAAGCATAAAAGCAGGAGTTGGGTTCATTTTTTTTTTTAAAGTGACATTGGTAATTTAATTAAATTGGGGTTTTGAGTATCATTACAGAAAATGAAACATTAGTTCTACGCGGCTTTTCAGCCCGTCTGATGTATCTGATAGCACCCCCCCGCAATTACAAAAGCTGCATGGTCATTAATATTTTGATGTGAAAGTTGTTGCTGAACATATAGCCGCCCAGCTCCGGGTGCTCTGTGGGAGGACGGGAGTAGTGTTTTGGGGGAAGGAGCAAAGGGTAGAAATCCCATCAGCCAGAACTTGTGTGTGACCCCACATTGTGCTGCGGCATGGAGCCACTAAAGCCCAGCTCCCTGGGTGCCGGATGTGTTTTTCTGGCTGCAGGCTCTACAAGGGGCTCCTCCGCACACAGGCGTGCAGCAAGAGCTCCCGGTCACACCAGGAAAATCCAAGAACCTGAAGCAGAGCAGGAGTCCAGATGCACGTGCCATTAAAATTAATCAAGTTTAAGGTGGCAAGGTTGCTGTTAACCCACTTCCAGATTAACTGGGAAGCAGGATGGTATGCCTGGAGGCAGGAAGGCTAATCCTATATTCATTACAGGTTAATTTTTTGTTTTCCTCCCTGTGGGGCGTCCTGTCCCCAGCCTGCTGCAGAGAGCCCTCCGAAGGTACCTGAGCTCTGATCCGAGGCAGCCAGGTCTGTGCTGGAGGCAGAGCAGAGGAACCTCAGCTCCTGATCCCAAAGTGCTGTCCCGTGTCAGGACAGGGAGGCAGTGGTTTTGCTTTGCTTAGTGTTCTGGAGCTGTGCTTCATTTCACGTGCTTACGCACAGTTTTGGTTGTATTTTATTCTTCTGTGTGCTGTGTACGTTAGCATATCATTTTCCTTTTAATCTTCCTCTTTCCCTTGGCAGAGCTGCACATTAAACCTCCCTCTGCTCATCAAAATTCATCTGTTTTTGTTCATTCCCCCGACAAAATTGTTTCCTATGGTAAACCATCGCTCAGCTCCAAATGCCCATGTTTTCCTTCCTCTGATGTTCGAGTGCGGTGGTTTCACACTGGTAGGTAGCTAAGCTCCACCATGCTGGGCTCTCGCTCCCCATCAAAAGGCCAGGGGAAGAAATTACGATGAAAATAAGCTTATGGCTTGAGATAACCACAGGGAGATCACTCGCCAGTTACTGTCAGAGGCAAAATAGGCTTGGCATAAGGGACATTAATATAATTTATTACCTATTGATAACAGACTATGGCAGCGAGAACTAAAAGCGAACTAAAAACCCTGTAATAGAAGATGCAACACAAGGCATGATTCAGATTTGATTAAGATATTGTCAGCCTTGTGGTTGCCTTCATTTGGTTTTATATGGGGCTCTAAAACAAAGATTTGAGTGGATCTTCTCGGAGTGGTTTATGGGAATCTTTAGTTTTATTTAAGCTCTCTGAAGCTGCTGTACAGAGGCATTGATTACGAATATAGTAGCACTTTAGCTGCAACTTCTTAATTTCATAATAAAATACCCACGTTTGGTTGTAACCTTCAGTTAACTCTGTTTTGCCCTCAGTGGAGTTGGGTCCATCTGCAGTGCTCAGTCTGGTTTGATGCCTCTGTGTGAAAGCCAGATTAAACGTGCAGTGCAGGGAAATGTAAATCCTTGTGGGCTGAAATCCTGCAGCGCTTTTTGTCCAGGCAAGAGTTGCTCCTTGCAGGTTTTGCTGTCTTCTGTTTGGTTCTGTGTGACACAACCCTGTGTACATTGCAGGGGCCTTTCAGGTGTCTGCTGAAGGTCTGTTGGAAAACATTGTTTTACACAACCTCATCTCTGTCTCTTGATCAATCGTAGTCATGTCAAATTGCTACAACTGCAAAGGGGAGCTCAGGAAAGAGGAATGCTTTGGTTTAGAAACTGGAAAAATGGGTCAGGAAAAAATGAATCTTGTTTCTCACTCAATTGCTTGGGAATGGTTGTGCTTCCTTTTATATATTTATGTACATACACTCAGTAGAAATGGTACTTACGTGTTAATTGTAACTGGCCTAATGAATTCTGATGCAGTTTCAGTATGGCTTGTGTTATGGTTATTTGCTCTTACATTTTTAGTGATTAAATTTCCTTTGAGGTGAGCTGTTCTGGATTCCTCACCTGCCAGCTCTGTTGTACAATAACACACTGTCCCTAACCAGAAGCAACTTTCTTTGGCAGTTCTACCAAGTCATACGTGTGGGAACCCAGGAAGGCTGCAGAACGGCATTCAGCAAGGGACGACGTTCAGCATTGGGGACAAAGTGAGATACAGCTGTAACCCAGGCTTCTTTCTGGAAGGACACGCGTTGCTCACGTGCCACGCCAATTTGGAAAACGGTGCCTCCTGGGATTTTCCTCTTCCCTTCTGCAGAGGTAAAGTGTCCTCTCTTCATCTGGAACGAGCCACAATGAAATAGGATTCAATGAGCAATTTGGGGTTGGGAAAAACTTCACGGGCTGTAAGTTTGATTTAAAAGACTTGAAAACTAAACATGATGTATTTAAAATTGAGGTTTCTTTTTATTGGATTCCCTAAAGCTGCCAGGTTTTGGGTGACTAATGGGAAGGTTATGAAGTGCTCAAAGTACTCAAAAATGTTGCACAGCTGCTTTAACTCCAATTTCTTTGTCTAAAGGGGAGGAAAAAAAGGAAAAGTAGGTATATTATCCATCAAGATAAGGCACCTTCTTAAGGCCATGCATTCTTGCTAGATCAAATACAAGAACATTTAAGCTGGCTTTTCTGCTTCCTCCCATCCATGTCAAGCTCGCTTCCCTTGCAGCAGTTCCCACGGTGATGCTGCTCTTTTGTCTGAAAAGAAAAGCAAATCTGTGCAGAGTGCTGCTGGGCAGTGGGGCCTGCAGCCTCAGATGGGGGATGCTATATGGGAGGTAAAATCCCTCCTTTGTTTGGAAAGGGTGCAGGCCTGTTTGGGTAGGCCAACTCTGGTTCCTTGATCACTATAGAGCTGCTTGCTAATCCTCTGGAGCCACGAGGGACTAGAGAGTCCGTAAATATACAAGTGTCTGTGTTGTTTTACCAAAACAGTTGCTGCTGCTTTGAAGTCTTTTCCCCTCAATTCCTTGTGTACTTCAGCAGAGCATCTTATATTGATTCTTTTTATTGACTCTGCCTGTGCAATCAATTAGCAGTTCTAAGCTGTAGCATAAATCTTGAATTTAAAATGAACAAATATTGTTTGCTTGGTGTGTTTTTAATGCTTTCTTGAATGAGTTACACAGCAGTTATGTGTGCTGCTTAGTACATTTCTCGTACGCTTACCTACTGTTTTGGAGCCAAGGGCATTGTAACACTGAAGGAGTGGTTCATAGAGCCAGGCAGATAGTGCAGAGGGACGACTGTCATTGCCATTTTAGCACGATCACTTATGAGTGTTTGCTTTTCCTTTGTATCAGGACTCACTGTAACCTTAGAAAAACAAACAAGCAAAAAACCAGTGAGGTTTTAAAAAGAAAATTATGAAGTGTGTGCAGGAGAACATGCAGTGAAATTCAGCTTTGAGAGCACACCAAGCAATAGCCTTTTTAGAAGATAAGAGATTTTGTGCATGAATGGACCAGCATTTCCTCCAGTCTGACAGCATTTTTCTGATACAGCCTTCCTCCAAAGGAAGGACGCTAGCCCTGCTATTATTCAGGTATTTGTGTAGTAGTTTCCAATAAGGGAAGGATTAACTTCTGCCCCCAGCAGGTGCTGAAGTACTGAAACATGAAAGTTGGCATCATTA